>NW_022111372.1:27935766-27962374 GCF_000313985.2 Echinops telfairi | reverse complement strand
TACAACAAAACAGCAACAACATCAAGCCACTGACAAAGAACAAATTAAAATATACCAAGAAAGAAAAGCTTGTAGTTAGTTCAAGGATCACTGGCCTTTAAGAGTGTTTTCCAGTCCAGTCTTGAAACTGTAACTCTTTATGAAAGTGGAAAGCATCGTCTTTCTCCCTTGAAGTGCCTGGTGGTTTTGAACCGGTGACTTGATAATTAGCAGTCCAATATGTAACCCACTATGCCACCAGGGCTCCTCAAGAACAATCAGAGGAAAGGATTTCACCCAGAATAGACAGAGAGAGCCTTCCGATAGAGAGAGCACCCTGACCTTGGACTTCTGGCCTCCTAGATTGTGAAAGAATAGATCTCTGTTCACTAAAGACACTGACTTGTGATGTTTCTGTTATAGCACCACTAAGAAACTAAGAGAGGCTGTTATAAACCTTTGGCCGGTCCGGTACTCCGAATGAGAGTGCTTCAAAAAGCCCATGAAAAAATGGAACTAGATGAATAGAATTTTCCACGAACTTTGAAATCTCCTTGTCTTTGGCCTTTTGGATCCCCTGCATCAATGATCTCTCCACCAGATTTCTGCTTCTGCTCTTGTTGGTGAGCTGCTAGCACATAAACACGTGCTTCAGATTCTGCTTTCTGGAGCCTGGGCTAGCAGAGTTAGTCACAGGTGTGGCCTGAGAAAGCAGCCCAACAGGTTTTTGTAAAGGTAAGTGATTGGTGACATCATAATTACTAAAGCTTTTGTCCTGTGGTTAGTTGTGCTCAGTAGGTGCTGACTCATAGTGATTTTATGTTTAATAGAATAAACTGCTGCATCGTTCTGGGCCATCTCCACGATTAGTGATATGTTTGAATCCATGGTTGCTGTTATGGTGACAACCCATTTACGGAGGGTTTCCTTTGTGTTTGACGGCCTTCGACTTTACCAAACTTTGCGCTTTTCCTTGTGATTGGCCTTTCCTGATGATGTATCCAAAGTAAGCAAGCCAAAGTCTTGCCACTCTCACTTCTAAGAGATATTCTGATTGTCTTTCTGTAGGAGTGACTTGTTTGTTCTCGGCAGTCCATGGTATAGTCAACATTCCTTGTCAGTACCTGAATGCCTGGTGTAGAGGGGCAGCCTCTGACCTCCTCTACCTTCACAAGGGGCAGGAGAATCAAGGTCGCCAGGCCAAGACTGATTTCTCTGAGATGGACGTCAAACATGTCTGCTTCCGCCTACTTTCTTACCAGTTCTGACACCAGCCATTCTCCCACAGCACTCTCTCTGTTTCTGTGAGGTTGGATAACTCACTTGTAGCCAGTACTCCTAATTTTACAGTTCATTAGGAATATTAACAAGTTACAATTCAAGAGCAGAAATACTCAGGATAGAGTTCTTTCAGTCAGGGCAGCCTCTCTCAGCTGTGCCCACAGACACATCTCTCTCTGGTCCTAGGCCTCTCAGCAAAAGGACCCTTAACTTCTTCTCTGCTTGCTTAAGGGCACACCATTTTGCCATAAGCCTCAGCTGGAAGGGGCTTACTCCCCATGTAAATGCCTGGAGATACCTCCCTCTGCAAGGCTTCACTTGCTCCTTGGTCTCTGATGTTCACCACTGTCTTGTGCTGTGGCTCTTGGTTTTGCTGTTGCTGCTGCTGCTCCTTTGTGGTCACAGTGTCCTGTCTCTAAATTGAGGTGGTTTAATTACCAGGAATCGTGGGGTCCAAAGGACATTCTCCACTATTGGCTCTTCTTTCTTGATGGTGATAGCACCCCTTTCCTTCTTCTGAGATGGCTTATTTTATACCCAACAGGATGGTACAACTGACCAATTGCCATGTTAGAGTTCCAAGTTTATGCAACTAACCACGTGAATAACCACTCACGACTGAATCATACCATCCTGTCAGTATGTTCCCTCATCTTTTTCTACCGCAACACACCAGGAAAGAAGAAACGCACTCATCTGCATGGTCCCACCCAGCCGTTTGATGACAGTTACAAAGACTGTGGCTAGAAGAGCAGCAGTAACTCGCTACATTGAATGCATCCGTTATTCTGCCTTCCTTTATCATTGCCTAGCTTTCATGTGTGTATGAGGCAATTACGAAGGCTTTGTCTTGGGAAAGGTGCACTTATTTAGCAATGTGACAAAGGAAAGATGGAGGACACAATATTTGCAAAGTCCCAGACAAGAAAAGCATGACATTGAAAGAACCAAAAATAAAACGCCATTGAGACTGAAGTGCAGGGGCTTGAAAAGATGAGGTGGATGTGCTAGACTCACAGCAGTTCTCAACCTGTGGGTTGTGACCCCGTTAGAGGTCGAATGACCCTTTTACAGGGGTCGCCTGATTCATAATAGTAGCATAATTACAGTTATGAAGTAGCAACAAAAATAATTTTATGGTTGGGGGGTCCCCACAACATGAGGAACTGTATTAAAGGGTTGCAACATTAAGACGGTTGAGAACCACTGTGCTAGAGGGAAAAGGGTGCAAATCATGCAGGGTTTTGTAGGGCATTAAGGATGGGAGTCTTTGTATTGAAAGCACAGTTGGAAGCCACTGGGACTTCTAGATTGAAGTGGAACAATATGATGCAGCTATGTGTGAAGAAGATTACCAGCGACTACTTGGAGAATGCTGGTGTCATGGAGCAGGAGTGGAAGCAAGGAGACTAGCTGCACTGTGGTTGGGGAAGACTAGCCAGAATGGCTTTCATTTGGTTCAGAGTAGGGGTGGCAATGAGATAAGAAGACGGAGTTAGGAGAGAGTGAAGCCAAGAGGTTTGGTGATGTGTCATACAAGGAATCAAGGGTAGAAGTTACCAAGCATGGATAGATTTCTGATGAGACCACGGAATAGATGGGGTTGCCCTTTCCTGAGAGAAAATATTCAGTCTCCGTGCATGTGTTTTCTGTAGCATTTAGACATGTTGATTTTGAAATTCCTTTGACTTCCTGATAGATGTTAAATGAACCGAGTAATTCAATACATAGAGTCCTGGGTGGTGCAAATAGTTAATGTGCTTGACTGATAATGGAAAGGTTGGAGTTCACCCAAAGGTGCCTTGGAAGAAAGGCCTGACAATCTTCTTACAAAACAAGCAGTTATTGGAAACTCTACGGAGCACATTCATGAGTTGGTGTATATTTGATGATAAATATATATATGTGTGTGTGTGTGTATATATGCATATTTAGGTAGTACACAGATTTATATCACCGGCTACATTTTTAGAGTACATAGTATAACTATAGACTTGGCTAATCATTTTAAAATGTTACTTATTCATAATAATCTCAAGTGTTTTATTTTTTATATATCATATTTGTTTTTAAAAAAGTATTTTTTTCATTCATGTCTTTTTTTGGTGATAGTCTATTTAGGATTAATGAAGGAAAATACAAAAAATAAAAATAAAAACCACTGCTGAGAAACAATTATCCAGAGATCTAAAGTCAAAAAGTCTCTTTTCCTTATGTTAAAATACACAATTCTTTGGAGAGCAACTTGAAATAAGTGAGAAAATGCCTTCATGTTAGTCATTCTTTTCACATACTTCAAATTTGTACTTAGTGCCTTTTTCCTTCTGGACATCGAAAAGAACACCTGGGTATTCTGGGAGAAGTTTGCATTTCTCTAAATCCAGTTCAGGGAAAAAAGGCGTCACTTTTAAATTCCTGCATGATCCTTGTCATGAACAGTCTCACACGACCTGGTTGGTCCATGGCTTCCTTGTAAACATAACTGCCTCCTATGATCCAGACCATGGCTACTTTATTTCCTCATGCTGGTTGCTCAATTAATTGTAAGGCACCATCCAGACTTCGGGCAAAAATGAAGAACTCCTTGTGGGGTTTCCCATCGCCTCAAGAGGTAGTGGTTGTGGTAGTTCTTTGGAATACTGGAATTCCTTCCTGGGCTGCTGCCTCGTCTGGTGGGATTGGTCGAGCAGCCGCTCAGATCTTTCCAAGGACACAAACCATAGATGCTAGGGGTGGGGCTCTGTAGATCCTCTCTCCACTGGCCCTTGAAGAGGTACATGGTTGCTTCTCACACCTGCTTTTCGTGGGTGGCACTTTGGACATGCCACGACCAATGTTACCCCTTTTCTTCTGGTTCCCTTTGTTTAACTATTAACCTTCCTTCCTGCTTCATATTTCATTTGTGTTTTTAAAAAGCTGTGCTTGTTGTTCTCTTCACTAGTTCCGTGTTCACAGGAACCTTGCTCTTTATTTTGTTCCCCTTCCACAGAATGATTTTTGTAACTTGAGATGGCATGGGGAAATAGAAGCCATTGTATTTGCAGTCCTGCTGTGTGGCAATACTGCTGCTGATACGTTCGTAGGTCCTGGCTGAGCATACAGTGCTGGGAATCTTGTCTTCTCAACTTTATTTATTTCTCATTGGAACATGGATGCTGTTTCTAGAATTCATAGAAGGAACAGTTGGATCATGAGATAATTCCCAAGGAGAATTATTTTCTTTATAAAAAGGAGAGGGTGGATAGGATGGCTAGGGATTATATTAACCAGACACTCCAGGGTAAGGATAGAGGTGAAGCTCAACCTACTAATTGGTTTGCATCCTGATGCCACCTCCTTGGGGTCATAAGCCTTTTTGTAGAAGAGAGAGAGACCAAGCAGCGTCTTTGGCTCTTGCCATCTGCCGGAGCTGGATCTTGTATCTTGTTCCTCCATCTCCTGTTGTGTCATCTGCCGGTCCCAGGAGCCATAAGGAGACTAATGATGGTGGATTCATTAGGCCAGCTTTGGACCTCTGCATCCACTCGCCTGTGCCCCTGCTTCATTCTAATGCTTCCTGCTCATCAGCTTACACCAGTTAAGTGAAGTCTGGTTTGAATTGGACTGGCCTTACTTATAATCCATTTCTTGATATAAATCTCCTTCTATATACTATGCATACATGTGTCACTAGGGAACCCAACTTAACACAGTGTGTGATTCCTTTATGTTTTGGAAACTGTTATAAAAATTAACTGAAAAAACACTGGGTATGCCTTAATGACTTGTATGATCATTTAACCATGTCTCCAAAAGGGCCTTGTGACCCTTGGGGAAGTGGAACAACCTGAACACCCCATGCAAACATTGTGACTTGAAAGAAACTCTAGAGATTGGTTTCTACCAGACCTAGAACATCAACCATTTGTTATAAACACAAGGACACAAGGAGTCCCAGGGTGGCACAATGCTGAAGCACTCAACTACTAGCTGAAAGGTAGGTGGTTCCCGTCCACCTAGAGGTGCCCTGGAAGACACCTGAGATGCACAGCCTTGGAAGCCTATGAGCAGATGAACTCTCTACGTACTGAAATTGACAACAGCATTTGTTCCTAGTAGTGCAAGGTTCAATGCTCAACTAATGAATCCTCTATCTTCAGGGGGACGATGAAGAAACTCCAGTTTTGTCAGTAGTGACGTCTAGATGTAGACACGACAGTGTTGTTCCAAGTCACGTCGTTTGTGGTCCTCTGGCTGAGCATCCCTCTGGAACTAATACACGGAGCTTACTTTCTCATGGGGACACATGTAATATGCAAAATCGACTCTAAAGACTGTACACACATACACACACTTCAACCATCCACCAGGGAGTTTGCGGTACTGTGCTAGTTGGTGTGTTGCTGTGATGCTGGAAGCTATGCCACTGGTATTTCAAATACCAGCAGGCTCATACATGATAGACAGGTTCCAATAGGACTTTCAGACTAGGATAAATTACGAAGAGAGGCCTTATGATCTATTTCCCAAAATCAGCCAATGAAAACCCGATGGATCACAAGAAGAGTACTATCTGCTTTTCTTGCTTTGGCAATGTTATCAGGAGGAGATCATCAAAGATGATGGTGAGGGTGATGGTGAGGGAAACCCTTGGTAAATTAGACTGGCATGATAGCCACACTGATGGACTCACACATGCTAGTGGTTGTGAGGCTGGCGCAGGTTAGGGCAATGCTTCATTCTGTTGTACACAAGTACCTATGGGTCAGATTCTACTCAATGACAGCTATCTCTATCTATCTATCTATCTATCTATCTATCTATCTATCTATCTATCTATCTATCTATCTATCTATCTATCTATCATCTATCTATCTATCATCTATTTACCTACCATCTATCTATCTATGTATCTATCATCATTTATGTATATCATCTTCTATCATCATAATCCATCCATCTTTCTGTGGTGGAAAGTTGGTCAGAGCAAGGGGATGGATGTTGCGGGAGAGAGTACAATTTTCAATAGTGTGGGTAGGAAAGCATTCACTGAGAAGGTGACATTTGAATAGATTTCAAGGGGTAGGAGGGCCGACTGACCTCTGGAAGGGTGTCTGGGAGAGATACAGCTAGTTTGAAGAGTCTGTGGTGGGAGCAGAGACGTTGATTCCTGGTTGGCCTTGCGTAAGCTTTAACGAACCTCTAGCACATGCCCGGCTCCGTGAAAGCATCTTTCCCCCTGTCTTAGACTCCTGTACAGAAGAACCAGAAGTAGGTAACTTTGAAGAGCAGACATTTAGCTTCTCACAGATCAGGAGGCCAGAAGCTCAAGTTCAGAGTCTTCCCTTGTCAATTTCAGCTTCTCCTACCTGGCAGACCTGGGCATTCCCGGGCTTGAAGAAGTCCTCTCAGTGTGTGCTTCCTTCTGTAACATCTCTGCTCATTTTGACACTCACACTTAGGTTTAGGACACAGTCTGCACTGTTTGACACCATTAATATAACAAAGAAGACCCAACTCCCCAACTGGATGATATTACAGGCATAACTAAAACCACTGCTATTGAGTGAATTGTGACTCATCGTAACCTTGTAGGACAGAGTAGAAGTGCTCCCTAGAGTCTCGAAGGCTACAGATCTTTACAGGAGCAGATGAACCATCTGCAGGGTGGCTGGTGGGCTTCATCCAATGACCTTTTGGTTAGAAGCTCAACACTTAACCCACTGAACTATTCGGGCTTCTAATTCCAGGTATAGGGGTTAGAATTCCAACATACTTTTGTGCTGGGTTATGGGGGACAAAATTCAAAGCATAGCTGCTCTTTTTGTCACCAGGAGAATAAACCTTGCCTGTCACTTCAGCTAAAAATGAATGAGAGACGTCCTTCCACCTTCTTTCCTCCGGACACAGCCCAGCTGTGCTCTGATGTCGAGCAGCTTCTACAGACAGATCCTTCTTCTTAAAGACATGTCTTATTAATGGCCAACTTCAAAGCATATGTAAAAAAAAAATCCAATCGATTTCTCATTTATTACATTTTGTTTTTTAAAAGATTTTATGTCAGTGATTGCAGAATGAAGGTGCCAATAGTAAAATAATTGGTTTATAAATGGAAACATAATCAGGCAGTCCCCTTTCCTTTGTCCTCATCAAGGTCAGGGCATGACTGAACTGCCAAAACCCCACATTTGTACTGGAGGGAGGTGATAGCTTTATGTGGAGGGTCGTTAACCTCCAGGCTCCTTCTGGCAGGAAAGTGTGTTGAAGCAAATGGCTTGGCGAGCTTCAAAGAAACGGGACACTATTGTACCTGGGAGTATAAGAATGATGTCTGCAGTTACATTAATTGGGATAACAATTATAAAAGCTTGCAAAGCCTCAGGTTTCAGCGCCCACAGTAATCCCCAGGAAGACTTTCCCCCTGGTGGATATATGATTGCTGCTTCCAGGTGCATCCTGAGGCGTATTGCATTTCTCAGACTCATTTTGTACAGGCTACTGCCAGGGGTGGGATTTGGGGGTGGGGGCGGGCAGGGGGCAGACGTCTCTTTTGTTTCAGCCACCCAGCTTTCTGCTTTCCTGGAGTGCTGGTGTGAACTATTAGGGAGGCCTTTGGGGACAGCTGAGGTCAGAGCCGACTTCTTTGTCTGGAAGTGTGAACCCTGTGCCCCTGATCCCGATGAAACACAAGGCAGGAATACAAGAGGTCCGTTTCCTGGAACAGTTCGTGTTTACATGCTGCTAACCTATTTCTTCATGTTGCTGGCCCAGATGTAGCCACGTTTCTCTTGGCGATAGAACCTATGTCACTGAGTGGTCGCTTGGCAGTTTGAAGTACTTCTTCTGTTGACCACGGGATCTATTTTGGAGAAGAGAGTATTAATATAGTTGATATTCTCCCACCAGCTGAGCTGAGTTTCGAGAACAGCATGTCCGTAATCCTACCTGGTTCACCTCCAGACCTTTACTTTGGATTTCTGTTGGTAACAAAGCCGGCATGAAAACAGGCTACTTCACTTTTGAAATATAAGACTTCCATTAAAAAAAAAAAAGGCAGACAGTTTTAAAACAATTGTTCCAGGGTGTTAATCCTCACTTCAGAGTGACAAATGCTTCACTGTAATAACAATGTCTATCAGATACCCAAATCCACTGCTTTCGCGTTGGTTCTGATAGACAGCAGCCCTGCAGAGGGCTTCCGACGCTGCAAATCCACAGATAAGAACTTCGTCTGTGTCCTTCCGAGCAGCTGGCGGGTGGACCTGCAGACCGTGCAGTAACCAAGGCTTCTATCACTGGTTTAGATGACATCCCACAAAACCCTTGTCAAAAACTCTGGGCGAGCTTTTGGAAGGGTAACGTCACCGAGGTACACTCAGTAACCAGAGTTCTCTCAGCCGAGGCTGTGTTTATGTTCACATTGGGGTGGGCTTTTAAAGCCCTGAGAGAAATAAAAAAGGGACATGTATTAAACCCTGACGTTGTTGCAAGGGGTATGCACCATTTTTCATTTTTCTCTACTCTTTTTCAAAAATAGCAAATGCTAAGCAATCAAGCTTGTTGATATACTGTGAAATGATGCTGGCATTTCCTATTTAAAGAGCCTGGGAAGTGGTCTTTAAAACACTGTCCCTAAGAATTAACCACTTGCTGTTGCATTCATTGACCCTAACTCAGGGTAACCCCATGTGTATCGAAATAGAACTGTGCTCTACTGGGCTTTCTGAGATTTTTTTTTTTTTTAACATAGATTGCCAGGCCTTTCTTTCATAGTGTCTCTGGGTGGACACAAACTCCAGCCAGGATTAGTGACAGGGTATGTATGCATTCACTCAGATTGCAACTGAAGTCTAGGCCCACTCTGATACCTAATGTTGACTTCCATAGTCTTTGAACTATTGCTTCTATGCATCCTTGCTGTGATGCTGAAGTACTTCTGCAACATTTCAAGTCTTATCATGATATCCTCCTGATGAAGCCTTTCCAATGACTCCATGCTCCCTACTAATAATTATGGTAACTTCTCAGGGTGTCTGCCAGGCTTTCATAGATGCCCCTGTTGACTGCTCCCCTCCTACTGCAAAGGAAATCAGGGTGATATATACTTTCCACTTATATACAGCTGTCTCTGCAGCCAAGCAGGTGGAGTCCTTGAGTCAGGCTCCTACTTCCAAATACCATGCTGAGATGGCTCCTGCTAACATTGGCCCTAGGACTTGGCAACTTCCATCTCCTTTATAAGGAACATATTTTGCCTTTCAATATGCTAATCCATTCACATGGATCTGGTTGGTCTGGGAGTCATTCTTTCTCTTTAACCTGCCTTTGTCTTCATTAAGAAGCCATGGTGGTTCTGTGGGTTAGGTGTTGGGCTGCTAACCATAAGGTCAGGTGTTCAAGCCCACCAACTGCTCCTTGAAAGAATGATGGGTGTGTCTTCTCCCACAAATATTTCAGTCTTAAAAACCTACCTAGGGTCACTATGAGTTGGAACTGACTTGGTGGCAATAGGTTTTTTTCTTTTTTTTGGTCACCAATGTCTGATGGTTTTATAGCTCATATCTCAAAATGGCTGTCTATTTCCAAAGAATTCTCAGGTGTGGTGATGAAAGTCGGGAATCTCAGTGAATTCCTGAAGGCTGAGAATACTGACATGTATTTTTTGTTTCTATCTGCATTTCTCCTCCATGAGACTGTGCTAGCTTGGATTGATTCCCTGAATTGTCTTATTTCTTCTGAGTGGTACAAACAGGTAAGCACTTATCTACTAACCTAAAGATTGGCATTTAGAATCAAAAGGTACCTTGGAAGAAAAATATGGTGTTTTACTTTTGAATTATTGCAGCCAATGGAAATCCTATGGAGAACAATTCTCCTCTGATACACATGAGTTGTCTTGAGTTAGAATCGGCTCAATGGTAACTTTCCCCTGTTCTTATATTAATGACATCCACATGATTTCTAATCTATAGTATGGAATTCATATCATCAGTAGGTACTGGGTACTGGATGAAATAAAAATCAGAGATATAAATGATGTAAGGTTGGGTGAAGTCTACTCTGTAGGGTTAAGCCCATATCCCTCTGTCTCTATCAAAGAAAATAGTGGTTTAAATGCCTTGCCTAATATGACTAAGAAGATAGTTCTGTGAAGATGAAATGTTTGAGCTCCTTCTTGAGGATGAACAGGAGTTGCTTGTCTATGAATGAGCTGGGGTGAGGGTTGTCTGGGTGAAGAAGAAAGTGTGTTTCAAGGCTGTCATGATATTACAGAATTGACAACAAGAAGGAGAAGCAGCCAAGAGGGGCATCCTGAAGAATTACAAGTATTTTTGGTAGGTGACACAGAGTTGATGGGAAGGATTAATCAGGGAAATATCATAATTAGACCTGAAATTTTGAAAAAGTTCTTTGCGATCATGGCAAGAATGGATAGGAATTGGAGGTGGGAGGAGGCAAAGGAGAGAAAAGTTTGAAGCCGATGGAAGTCAGCATTAGGTATTAAAATGGGAGCATTAGGTATTAAGTTGGGAGCCCAGGTAGCATAGTGGGTATGTGCTGGGCTGCGAACTTCAAGGTCAGCAGTTCAAAACCACCAGCAGCTCCATGGGAGAAAGGCTTTCTACTTCCATAAAGATTTACAGTATCAAAAAACCAAAACCAAAACAGTTACAGTCTTGGGAACTCATAGCTGCAGTTCTACTCTGTCCTTTATGGTCACGATGAGGTGGAGGAATCAACTCGATGGTCATGTCCGAGTTTTTAGTGTTCAGTTGCAATCAGAGTAAATGCACATTCTATCATTAACACCCAATCCTGGCTGAACACATTCTTCTTTTAAACTTTTCATTGCAATTAGATGAAAGGTTTACACAGTAGAGAAGAGTTTCACATTTAACAACTTATACACATTCTGATTTAGCAAGCCCCTAAATCTATTATCACTTATCCCACTTCCTCCCTGTGTTTCTTGTTTCCATTACTTCTTCTTTCCTAACTCTTTGAACTTGGGTAAAGGCTGACCTTTTGATCTTAAGTCATTGATTATTCTGAAGTACAGGTGAGCTCAATTCTAGACTTGAAGGTTCACCTCTATAGTCTTGGGGTCCCACTAGTTTCTACTGACCAATAAGTCTTGTCTCCTTTATGATTTCTAGTTCTGTTCCACATTTTCTTCCCACGGTCTCTAGGACTTTCTAAAGGGATCTCTTTCAGAATATTTGGCAGTGGTAGCCAGGGACCATCTAGTTCTTATGATTCCAGGGTTATCTGATCTCACTGATGTTTGTGTGATCTATAAATCTATTTAACTAATGGCTTCCATGTGGCTTGCAATTATTGTCACTCTTCTTTCATCTGGATGGGCAGAGACCAATACTTGAATGGTAGATGGCTGCTCATAAGCTTTTAAAACCTCAGTTGCTACTCACCAAAGTAGGATGTAGAACAATGTCCTTGTGGACTGTTTGCCAGTTGACCATGGTGTCCCCCCACGACTATGGTCCTGATGCCCCAGGCCCAGTAATTTGTCCTCTCAAGGTATTACATTATGTTTTAGACCTTTTCATGAATTTCCCCCTGTATGTTCTACCACATTCATAGATTTGTGTGCATATATTTGTAGCAAATAAATGTATGGATCTATTTATAGCCAAAGGAAATCACACATACAAATAGCCTCTGTCAAAGACATATAGATACAGATATAGATTTAATTTGTCACACTCTTCTGGTGGTGGTTTCGTATCACATTTTCTTTACGACCCATTTTTCAAAGATGCTATGCAATGCAAATGAGATAAAAGTACCAAGGTAGGTGTTCAAACAATACAAATTCTTAGGGCAGCCCTGGGGGGTTGATATTCTGGATAAACCAGAAAAAATATCAATGATCTCTTCACAAGCATCATCACGGAGTGATGGCAAGAGGAACAGATAATGATGGGAAAGCAATGGAGAACTGTAGTTTTCTAATATTAGAGGAATCTACAATTCAGACCCCTTTTTGTTGAAGCAAAACAGGATTATGCATAATGAAGCCATTGTGCGTTGCCAGAGAAGGAGCCCCGCTGGCACAGTGGGTTATTGGTTTGGTTGTTAGCCACAGGTTGGTGTTTCAAACCCACCACCTGCTCCAAGGTGGAGAATTGAGAGTTTCTGCCCCATAAAGACTTACAGTCTTGGAAACCCTACAGAGGGATGCAAAGAGTCGGAATCAAGTGAATGGAAATGTGTGTGTGTGTGTGTGTTTGCTTGTTTTGTCACCAGGTACTTCTAGAAGCAGGATTGTGCTTGAATAATATACACTAGATAGAAAATGGTTGCCACGTGGGAAGAGAGTTGGCCACATTTTACTTATTGTGGTACCCCACATTCCTAATTGTATGGTGGGCACATTGTAGTCAGACATTAAATATTAATTTAAAAAGTGGAAACCACCTAAATGTCCACCAACAAATGAATAGATAATACCTGTCAGACCTGTCTACCCTATCATATAGAGTGGCTATGGGTTGAAATCACTCAATGGCAATGAGTTGAAGCAGAAGCAATCAGGTATTCATATACTCACACAAAAGAGAATATGGTGTAGGCACACAATGGACTATTACTCAGTCATTAAGAGAAATGAAGTCCTAGAACGTGGATGAGCCTCGAAAACATCATGCCCAGTGAAGAAAGTCACCAAAGCACAGATCCAGTGTGATCTCACATACATAAAGTAGACAACTGCATAGAAAGCAAAGCTTAGTCGTGGTTACTAGAGGTAGCAGGGGGGAGGAAAGAGCAGCTACTGTGTAGTCAGTGCTGATTGTTAGCGGTGGTGGGATGATTTGGAAAGGGATCATGATAATGGTTGTGCAATGGGAAGAATCTAATCAATGTCTTTGACTATTACATGTAAAAATGGTTGAGTTAGAGAATGCCTTGTTATATATATATTTTTACCACAATAAAAAGTAAATATAAGACCCCACAAAGCAGATCATGGATTACTTAGCTGACTGCCAGTGTCGAATTTTTTTTTTACTCTACATTCACACAACTGGAATCATTCACGCTGAATTAAACGAATCCATTTGGGAGCAATCGTGAATGCCTTTCTTTTTCTTGGTCATTTACAAAACACAGGCTGACTCCTGAGCTCGGGAACCTTTCTGTTCTTTTCTCCTTCTCCCTTTTTGCTGGTCGAGACTGGGAAGTAGAATGCTGAACAGATAAAAATTCCTTCTGGGTCCCAGGGCTCTTTTAGAAGGTAAGTCTGACCTCCAGTTGCACACAGACTATTGGTCATTTGACCTCTGCTCAGTTTCCGCAGAGGCTGTCATTTTATACGCCCAGAGAAAGTGAGGGGCATAAACGAGGAGGATACATTTCTAGTGGCAAATGCAAAATGAGTCAGTTACCAAAAATGATCCTTGCTATGGTAAAAGTTTCTTTTATAAGTTTATAAGTGCGTGTCCAGCTTCTATGAATTATCATGCGTAATTTGCATGTGTTTTGGTCACAGATATATTTACCTAATGGAGTAACACCCTGGTAAGCAAAAGCAGGAGCCCTGGTGGTGTGGTGGTTACATATGGGGTACTAAGCCTAAAGGTGAGCAATTGAAACCACTAGCAGCTCCATGGGCAAGAGTTGAGGTTTTCTACTCCCATAAAGAGCTACAGTCGGGGACACTCACAGGGGCAGGTCTACCCTGTCCTAGAGAGTCGTGTGGCTTTGAGGTGAAATCCACGCATCGGCAGCGAGTTGAAGCAAAAGCCACCAGGTATTCATACGCTCACCCAAAACCTCACTGCCATCGAGTCAATTCTGACTCACGGGTGCTTCTAGAAGTAGGACCAGGTCTAACTGCCTCTGTGCATTTCTGAGACTCGAACTCTTTACAGGAGTAGAAAAATTCCTCTTTCTCCCAAGGAGTGGCTAGTGATTTCGAACTTCTGACCCCGCGGTTAGGAACTCAATACATAAGCCCTGTGCATACTAGGAGCCCTCCACCACCAGGGCTTCTATTCATAGCCTAAGTATGAATATTAAAAAAGATGAAATAAACAGCAACGAGTTACCATCGAGTTAATTGGAGCTCACAAAGACCCAACGCGTCAGCATAGAATTATCCTTCTTAGTTTTCCTCCTTCTGTGTGAAGTCATATTTTCTTTATTTAAAACCTTGATTGTGAGTTGGATGAAAGTTTGCTTGGCAAATCAATTTTCCATTCAACACTTCATATACATTTTATTTCCTATTAATTGCAATCCCCATCATATGACATCACTTATACACGTCCACCCTGAGTTCCCTGTTCCTATTCCTCCTCCTTTCTGAATCTTTCTGAACTTTGTCCTTGGATAAATGCTGCCCTTAAAAAAAAAATCTCAAATGGTCGATTATGCATTCCTACCTGGTGTTATTTTTCCTCTAAGATATCTCTCAATGGGTTGGAAATGGAGCAGGAGGGTGAGTTCAGTTCCAGACTTGAAGGGTGACTAAGGGTTCTGTCAGTCTATATCTGACCAATAAAATTGAACTTCTGTATAATTTAAAATTTTGTTCCATATATTTCTTCCATTCTATTTAGGACTTTCTAATGTGGTCCCTCTCAAAACAACTGGTAGCTTTAGTCAAGTGCCATATATTTCTTCTGGTCTAGATTTAAATCAATTAATATTTATAAGGCACATAATAAGCACAATATGTATTTCTGGATAAAAATAGCTAATGATTATTTGTCTCATCTGGAAGAGCCAATGAGCCCAAAAGCATTGCTACAAAATCATATTGTACCACCTGGCAGGAGGTCCATTCCAACTCATGGCTACCCGTAGGACAGAGTAGAACTGTTCCTTTGGGTTCCCAGGCTGTAAATATTTTTGATAGCAAATAGCCTCATCTTTCTCCACAGAGTGCCTCGTGGGTTCAATCTGCTGACGTTGCTAGCAGCCCAATATATAACCGCATACACTATCAGGCTTCCTTACAAAAATCATAAAATCCTTTAAAAAACAAGAATTTCAAAATGTAATGTTATTGTTTTTCTACATATTCTCTAGCTAGGTTTATACAAGTCTGAAAGCAGTGGTACCACCTCTCTTACCCTTCCCGAGTGCAAGGGTCTTCTGGATGGAGTACAACTCAATGTAAGACAAACAAACAAACAAAAATGCTCACAGCTGGACCAACAGGTAACATCATGCTAAATGGAGAAAAGACTGCAGCTGTGAAGGATTGTATCTTGTTTGGATCCACAACTAATGCTGATTGAAGCAGCTGTCAAGAGACCAAATGATGCATTGCTTTGGATAAATATGCTGCAGAAGGGCTCTTCACAATGCTGAAGGGCAAGGGTATCACCTTCAGGCTCAGGTCCGCCTGTCCCAAGCCAGAGGCATATTAATCGTTTCCTATGCTTGTGAAATTTGGACATTAAATAAGGAATTAGACATTGAGTAAGAAGAATGAATGCATTTGGATCATGGTGCTGGTGAAGAATATTAAAAGTGGCACAGAGGGCCCAAAGAATAAACAAATCTGTCTTGGAAGAAGCATGCTCAGAAGGACAGTAAGACTGTGGCTCACATACTTTGGGCATGTTATCAGGAGAGGCCACTCCTTTGAGAAGGTCATCATGCTTGGTAAAGTAGGTCAGTGGAACAGAGGACGTGCTTGGGAGATGGATTGATTGACATAGTGGCTGCAACAATGGGCTCAAACAACCATTGTGAGGATGGCCCAGGACCGGGAGGTGTTCGCTCTGTCATACACAGGATCGCTGTGAGTTGGCATTGAAAACAGCAGCCCTTCCCCAGAGCACTCTACACGGTTGGATTTACACCACATCAACCGACCATTTTATACATTTAGGGAACCAAAAGTCACATTCCTTATAAATATTCCTTGAGTGCTGGGAACACATAAAAGGGGCTAGATGAGGGCTATCTGGTGCACGGGGTAAGGTGCCAATGAACTTCTCATAAGACAGACCCTGCTAGGCTCAAAGAGAGCAGATGCATTGTCATGATGGGAATACCTTGACTGGCTTCATTCTCACTAATGCAGATTTCAACATGTTATAAAGAAGGTTTCAAGAAAATCGAGATGACACAGAAGAAAGAACACTTTATTTGCAGTTGACATAATCATATATATATATAATCACCAAAGATTTGATTTAAAAAATTGCTGGAATTGGGAGGGAGGGAAAAAAAGAGGAGCTGATCCCAAAGGTCATTGTTTTGTTTTCTTTTGTCGCTTTGTTTTGCTCTGTCTTGTTTTTTTGCATGTGTGCATATTATTATCTCAGCAGGTCTGTTTAGAGAAGATAGGCTGGATAAAAAATCTGGAGGAGAAAACAACAGGACTGGTGGTTCCAGGGGGACATGAGAGAAGGGGAGGTGGGGGAAAGGAAGTGGTTTTAACCAACCCAGGGACAAGGGAACAACAAGTGATCCAAAATCATCAGCAAGGAGGGTATAGGAGGCCTGGTAGGGATTGATCAAGGGCAATGTAACTGAAAGGAATTACTGAAACCCAAATGAAGGCCGAGCATGATAGTGGGACAAGAGGAAAGTAAAAGGAAATGCAGTAAGGAACTAGGCGGCAAAGGGCATTTATAGAGGTCTAAATACAGGCATGTACATATGTAAATATATTTATATATGATGATGGGGAACTAGATCTATGTGCATATATTTATAGGTTTAGTATTAAGGTAGCAGATGGACATTGGGCCTCTACTCAAGTAGTCCCTCAATGCAAGAACACTTTGTTCTATTAAACTGGCATCCCATGATGCTCACCTTCCTGACAAGATCGCTGAAGAAAATGGGTGCATAAGCAAATGTGGTGAAGAAAGCTGATGATGCCCGGCTATCAAAAGATATAGCATCTGGGGTCTTAAAGGCTTGAAGGTAAACAAGCGGCCATCTAGCTGAGAAGCAACAAAGCCCACATGGAAGAAGCACACCAGCCTGTGTGATCATGAAGTGTCGATGGGTTTAGGTACAGGCATCAAAGAACAAAACATCATATCATTGTGAATGAGGGGGAGTGTGGAGTGGAGACCCAAAGCCCATCTGTAGGCAGCTGGACAACCCCTTACAGTAGGGTCTCAGGGAGGAGACAAGCCAGTCAGGGTGCAGAGTAGCAACAATGAAACATACAACTTTCCTTTAATTCTTAAATGCTTCCTCCTGCCCACTATCATGATCCCAATTCTACCTTACAAATCCGGCTGGACCAGAGAGTTTACACTGGTACAGATAGGAACTAGAAACACAGTGAATCCAGGACAGATGATCACTTCAGGAACAGTGGTGAGAGTGGTGATACTGGGAGGATAGAGGGAAGGTGGGGTAGAAAGGGGGAACCGATTACAAGGATCTACATATAACCTCCTCCCTGGGGGATGGACAACATAAAAGTGGGTGAAGGGAGACATTGGACAGTGTAAGACATGACAAAATAATAAAAATTTATAAATTATCAAGGGTTCATGAGGAAGGGGGGAGTGGGGAGGGAGGGGAAAAATGAGGAGCTGATACCAAGGGCTCAAGTAGAAAGCAAATGTTTTGAGAATGATGATGGCAAAAAATGTACAAATGTGCTTGACGCAATGTATGTATGTATGGATTGTGATAAGAATTGTATGAGTCCCCAATAAAATGATTTTTTAAAAAAAAGTAAATGTCTTTTTAAATGGCAATATGTGTACGAATATGTCTGATACAATTGATGTATGGATTGTAACAAGAGTTGTAAGAGCCCACAATAAAATGTTCTTAAAAAAACTGCTGAAACTAATTGAATAATTTGACAACATAGCTGACTAGTAAGATACACATACAAAAGCCTATTGGTTCTTGCATATTTAATTTCGAAAAGGACAAGTGCAATTTAAACAACTACCCAAAAGATAAAACGCTTAGGAACAAATCTAACCAGAGAAACAAAAGGCTGATGCAAAGAAAACGATAAAGTAGTTTTATAAGAATCCAAGGTACTAACACAAATGGAAGAATGTCCCATGCTCTATATGAGAACTTAGTGTAGTGAAAATGCCATTATTACTAAAAGCACTCTATAAATGCAATGTAATTCTGATTCAAGTCTCAGCACAATTCTTCCAAGAAATGGAAAGACTAATCACAAACTTTAAATGAAAAGGAAAGGCACAGATAACCAAAAAAACTATTAAAAAACAAAAACAAAATTAGGAGGCCTTGTACTCCCTGATTTGAAAACCCTTTATACAGCCTCAGTAATCAGAACATGATACTGGTATCATGATAGATATGTAGACAAATAGATTAGAGCAGAGAGCCCAGATATAATACAGCCAAGCATCTACAGACACCCGATTTTTAATACAGGACTAAAACACATTGCCTGGGACGAGATAGCTTTTCCAATAAACGGTGCTAGAAAATTTGCATCTACACATGCAAAAGAATGAAACAGGACCCTTACCTGACATCATGTTCAAAACTGAACTCAAAATTGAGTAAAGACCTAAATAGTAACCCTAGAACAATAAGGATCATTCATGAAAAAAATAGGGATACATTTTTTTCAATCATTTTAATGGGGGCTCATACAACTCTTATCACAATTCATACATACATCAATTGTGTCAAGCACATTTTTATTTCATTGCCCTCATCATTCTTCAAAAGATTTGCTCTCCTTTTAAGCCCTTGGTATCAGCTCTTCATTCCGCCCCCTCCCTCATGAGCCCTTGATAATTTATAAAATATTATTATTTTGTCATGTCTCACACTGTCCGACGTCTCCCTTCACCCACTTTTATGTTGTCCATCCTCCAGAGAGGAGGTTATATGTAGATTCTTATCATCGGTTCCCCTTTCTACCCCACCTTCCCTCTACCCTCTAGTATCGCCACTCTTACCACTGGTCCTGAAGGGATCATCTGTCCTGGATTCCCTGTGTTTCCAGTTCCTATCTGTACCAGTGTACATCCTCTGGTCCAGCCAGATTTGTAAGGTAGAATTGGGATCATGATAGTAGGTGGGAGGAAGCATTAAGAATTAGAGGAAAGTTGCATATTTCATCGTTGCTACACTGCACCCTGACTGGCTCGTCTCCTCTCTGCGACCCTTCTGTAAGGGGGTGTCCAGTTATCTAGAGATGGCCTTTGGGTCTTTACTCTGCACTCCCCCTCATTTACAATGATATGATTTTTTGTTCTTTGGTGCTTGATACCTGATCCTTTCAACACCTCGTGGTCACGCAGGCTGGTGTGCTTCTTCCATGTGGGCTTTGTTGCTTCTGAGATAGATGGCTGCTTGTTTACCTTCAAGCCTTAAGACCCCAGAAGCTATATCTTTTGGTAGCTGGGTAACATCAGCTTTCTTCACTACATTTGCTTACAC
Organism: Echinops telfairi; assembly: GCF_000313985.2. Taxonomy (NCBI): domain Eukaryota; kingdom Metazoa; phylum Chordata; class Mammalia; order Afrosoricida; family Tenrecidae; genus Echinops; species Echinops telfairi. Next base: position 27,942,742 of record NW_022111372.1, on the reverse strand, counting down.
ACACATTTGTCTTCAGCGATCATATCGGGAAGGTGGGCACAAAATGATATGATTTTCTGTTCTTTGATGTCTGATACCTGGTCAAGAGGGATAAATTTACGGACCATAATAGAAAGCATAAATACACTACCATACATAATGAAAACACTCACATTACAGAAGACAATAGAGGGATGGGACTTTCTGAAAATGTGACATTTATGTATATTTGAAGATTCCATTAAAGGAATAAAAAGAGAACCCACAGGTTGAGAAAAAAATATTTGGCAATGATATATCAAGTAATATTGCCACACATCTGATATGAGGAGCCGTGGTGGCATACTGGTTACACATTGGGCTCCTAACTGTGAGATCACCAGTTCAAAACCACTAGTTTTCTACCTCCATTAAAAGTTATAGTCTTTGATACACACAGGAGTAGTTCTACCCTGTCCTACAGGCTCTGTGTGAATCAGTATTGATTTGATGACAATGAGTTTGAGTATATCAGATAAAGGAATACTTTTAAAAAATCTATAGAAAACTACAATACCTTAGTCAGAAAACAAATAACCCAATAAAAAAATTGGGCATAAGACATAATATACAATTTACTAAAGATGACATCCAGATGTTCAACAGCTAGATGAAAAATTATCTCATTCATTAGCTAAGAGAGCAACAAATTTAAACAGCAAGGAGATAACGCCTCGCACCAACATTCTTAGCAAAATTCAACAACAACAACAACAACAACAACAACAAAAACCTCATAAAATGTTAATGCTGTAGAGGATGTGGAGAGATTGAAACACTCAAACATTGCTGGCGGGATTGCAGAATTGCACTACATGTGCAATGTGGAAAGCAGTATGGTGCTTCTTTAAACAGACGCAAAAACAAATACCTTATAATCCTGCAATCTCTCTCCGTGATGTCTACACCCTAAAGAATAGAAAACAAAACATGAACGGAGAAAGGCACACCCATGTTTATCGCAGCAATTTTTATTATAGTGAAAAGATAGAAACAGCCCAAAACCCTGTCTGTGGAGGAGCGGATAAACAAACTCTGCTTCATACACGCCATGGACTGTTATGTAGCCTTAAAAAACAGTGACGAGACTGTTAACCACCTCACCAGATGGGCAAGATTGGAGGACATTCTGCTCAGCAAAGTTCATCAATCTCATAAATATTTCATGGCACCATTATTATACAGGACAAACATGGTCTTCACACCAAAGGAAGAGAGTGAAGACCATGACAAGGTCAGGAGTTGGGTCCGGGAGCGGGAAGAGGCAGGCCAGACGGTAAGGAGGCAGCGTGGGTGAGCAAAGAACCAAAAGAAGACGAAGAAGAAAGAGAAGGAAGAGCCTCACCCACAGGGACCTCATCGGGGCTCTGTCATTGTTTGGATGCAATGGACTGTGAAACCGCATGTGCTGTTGTTTTCTTTATATGTGTTATATCAAAGGGGAAATGATAAAACGTGAATAAAATCAAAATCGAGAGAGAGAGAGAGAGAAGTCACCGTCTTAAAACCTTCCGGATCCCAGGTCTGAGTGGTTGTGTAAGGAAGAAGGAAAATAGAAAGTGACTTACAGTCTTGCGTGACACACAAGCCAGTTTCAAACAAATGAACAAAAACATCAATCGGAAGAAAGCAGAAAAGAATAAAAACTGGAACCAAGTTAATGAGTCCCCTCATTTTTGTTGTAGTTACGTGGTGTTGAGTCATGGCAGTTTTGTGTATAACACCACATCTTCAGGATCACTGATATGATTGAGTCCCTTAAATACCGATAGCAAAGATTTCTGATGCAAATTCGAGATCATTGTATTTGAAGGTAGAAGGCACATGGGGTATTTCATCTTGGAGAACCCATACAAGATCTAGAGATGGTCCACATCTGCCTCTGGGAACCAAAACAGAATTATGGGAATGGGCCAATGTAAATGTCTTGTACAATGTAAATGGCTGCAACTGAAGAGATATCACAGGTGAGAAAATCTCCAACAGGTAAGCGGCTGTGTAACTTATAGTACAAACCAGGATCTTTTTGACAATGAAAGACAGCATAATTGTAATTATGCTGGAAAAAAAGGCATAGACGTCCATTGACTCCCGCCTCCCCCATCCACCCACCTCACCAAAACATACACACATACTCACCCAGACACATACATTTTACTAGTTTTACTAGAAAAAATTGCCACAGACCATGCAGTACTAACTCTGGGACACATACCGGCTCTTGACTCTGCTCTGCAAAATGAGTGAGACCCTACGCATCTTCCCATCTAATAGCTTTGGAACCTCCACAAATAGAGGAGATTTATTTATTTTCTTTTTAAAATCATTTTATTGGGGGCTTGTACAACTCATCACTTTTCACTCATACATCCATTGTATCAAGCACATTTGTACATTTGGTGCCATCATTATTCTCAAAACACTTGTTTCTACTTGAGCCCTGGGATCAGCTCCTTAGAGCGGATTTCCTCTGAAAAGGTGATGAGAGTGATCCTTTTGATAGAAACCAAATTCCTACACAATTTCTTACAAGTTCTGACATCTCTGTGTAGGAACAGTTGTGCAAATTTAGTGCAGGTCTTTCTTGAGGGAGGCAACATAGTGTGGGAGCTGGATTCTTGAGTCTGGTATTGAAACACGGATGTTCATGTTAGGATAATGAGGGTAATGCAGTTTCTTGAGTAGGTAGAGTTAGACTAAGCCCTGCACCACACTAGCCTGAGCATCAATGTTGTTAGGTGTCATTGCGTGGGCTTCAACTTACCTGCCGAGTAAACAGCGGTCCTGTGTGTTCTTCATAATCATTGCCCTTTGAGCTCACTGTTTGGATTCACAACATCATCCTTCCAATTGCTTTCCAAGAACTTACCAAGCACATAGTAATAAATAATTCTGGAATGCGTGTGCATGTAAAATGATTAGAACAGCAGTGAGCATAGTCACCATACTAGCTATTGAATGAATGACACCATCCCACCTACTCCTCAGAACAACTCCTGGGATTCTCCCACTTTTCCTCCCCCTCACTGGACTCCTACAGTAGCTACATGGGGTCCCCCCAAGCTCAGCACTTGACTCCATTTGTATATTCTACTCTTGATCTCTACAAAAATCCCTAACACCTCAAGAGCAGATGTTATGTCTTTTAAGAAAGGTAATATTAAATATGACTCATGCCAGGTGCTTTTACACTAATGGTATCACTTAATTTTCTCCCAAACATCCTGCAAAACAATTTCATTATTCTGATTTGGCATACATGGGCTTCCACCTCATCGAGTCTTCTTTTTTCACCTTTTATTGTGCCAAACATGATGTCCTTTTCCAGGGATTGTTCCCACGTAATGTTTAAATTAAGTGAGACCAAGTCTCACCATCTTCTCTTCTGAGAATCATTCTTGCTGTACTGCTTTCAAAGCAGACCTGTTTGTTCCGCCGGTTTGGAGTATGCTCCATATTCTTTGACCACATCATCAGGCAAATGTTGCCATTTTTCAGTGTTCCTTTTTGCATCATCCGGCATTCATGTGCATATGAGGTGACGGACGATGTCGTAGCTGGTTCAGGCAAATCTCAGTCATCACAGTGACAACTCTGCTTTTGAAGATTTGTTAAAGAGGTCTTGTGGAGCCGATTTGCCCAGTGCAGTATGCTGTTTGCTTTCTGGACTGCTATTTCCAAAGATGTTGAGTGTTTATTAAATGGAATGCTATCCTTGACAACTTCAGTATTTTCTTAGTTTATCATGTTGTTGATTATTGGTCCTGTTGTGATGTTAGTTAATAATTATTATTGAGCATTCCTATAGGTTAAGTGATAATCTAAACCCTTTGCACGCACCATTTCATTTAATCCTCACCATTATCCCATGAGATAGGGAGTAGTAGTATATTCATTTCTTATTTTATAGATGTAAAGGATGAATTGAGAGAGAGAGAAAGAGGGGGTTTCTTAGTAGGCCTTTCTGATCCTGAACCCGGGGTCCTGTAATGGTGATGCTGAAGGTTTGCAGGAGACCTACAACTTGATGCACTTATTTTCCCCCTGGGGGTCATCTCAGGTGGCTGTGAGTGTCAGTTCACATGGCTACTCCGAGGGTAGGTGATGGACTCCTATTGCCTGGGTTTCAACCTTCTTCCTGGCTTAGTTTCCCCATCTTTGAAATACAAAACTGATGTACTGCTTCCATAGGCTGTGAATATTCAATGGAAGGCATGAAAAGTGTAAGGCCCATGCCATTAGTCACATTAGTAAACTGTCAATAAGCGATAATAGGAAAATACATCTAGCCATCACAGTGAAATATTAATTCATGATGGCACTGGAAGACCAAGACAAAATGGTAGGAATGAGCACAGTTATCCCTGAATTATACAAGTGAAGAAAGCTGAAAAGACCAAAATTTGAAATGATTAAAAAGTAAAAGGCCAATAATTTGATATATATATATATGTGATATGCGAGTGTATATTTATCTCAATAAAATATTTAAAAATTTGGAAAGCATGAACTCATTCTTTCAATCTATCTATAGGCTTGAGATTCTCCACCCCCTTCCACACACACACACACACACACACACACACACACACACACACAAAGCCATCTACTTTCAGTGCATGTGGCTAATGGTAAGGTTGGGTTTTTTTGGGTTTATTTGCCTAGTCTGTTTAATCGTGGCTCTCCACCCTGCCTCCACTCTCACCACTTCTTAACCTTACATGTGCCTAATGTCAGACTAAGCTTGATTTTTACTTGTACGTTTACTGAATACTTTAATGATTTTTAGTCTTCCCTTTTAAAACAAGGGGCAATAGTTTGTATTTCTTATTCCCTAAGCATCCTATATAAAATGAGCTATAATTTGAGTTGCTTTTACTTATGTGAGTCTTGTCTGCACTGGTGAATTTGACTTGCTATTGGCCCTCCATGCAAGAGAGGTGTCTGGTCCTTACACTGCATGTTTATTTGCTCACAATCCTCTCTCTAAGTACTCATCACACAGCAATACTTCCCTCCCTTGTAAGGGGAAAGAAATACAAGATGCTGCAGTATGACATTTTACATATGCATTACTCTATGTATCGCGTGGTTCAAAGTACACGGTAAAATGCCCATGTATTGAGCTTTCTGGATGGGGTGTAGATAGGCTGATTCAAGCAAAAACAGCACTATCTACTAATGTCCTTTCTTTTCCAGGAAAGTTTCTGAATACACATTTTTGATAGAACTTTGGTTTCCTGAATTCAGAATCTTGCCATTTTATATTTGCTTTTTTTGAGTGTGTTGGACCTATTGTTGAACTGTTTAATGTAAGGAGCGCTGTGAAATTAATGTCTAAAATTGTCAGAAATCAATTTTAACTCATATAAAAGTACTTTAAAACATGCTATTCAGCCCTGTGGGCTGGCAGAGGGAATGCAGCAAAATTGTTACAAAAACCCGAGAAGAGAGCATGTTGAAAATATAGGCATGATCTTTTGAAAGTTCAATTGACACCAGTTTGCTTTTATGAAAGAGCGACATTAGTACCTGTTTTTGCCTACAGAACGAAATACAAAGGAAATTTTTGGATTTAGGGAAAAAATCAAAATATTGTTTGTTCTGTGTTTGTGTTGCAGTAAGTCCTTAAAGATACAGCATAAGCATCCTGAACGTCAGGAGGGGAGCTGCCATCTCCTGACTTGGAACCGCCCTGTATGTACCTGATTTCTCCTTCACCAGGTGGGGCTGTCGATCAGAGCATTCCTGCTTCTGCTAGTTGTTAGGGTTACTTTAAGTTTTATGTGTCATCTGTTAGGCTGTTCTTTGGATCTGGCCATGCTCAAAAATGATTCCTATCTAAGTGAATGGTAACTGCCTCTTCATTTTATGCTACCTTGACCTTGGCTTATGAAAGATTTAGTCCTTCCATATACCAGGGGAAATCTGTGTTGAGAATTTAGAATTACTGACATAGGCTAGTCCTCCTTTGTTATCGTATTTGGGGAAAAAATCCTCTTATAACAGGAAAGCAGATATTTAGGTCTCTATTTTGGATGTAGAATTTTGTTTTGTCCTTTATAGATAGAGAAAATGAAAGAGACATTTTCTAATGAAACATGTTTTCATCAGATTTAAATTATAGAAAAGTCTCTGTCGCTCCCTGTCTTGTTCCTTGAAACCCCCAAACTCAGTGCCAGGTACCTGTTGTTGTTCGTGGCTGTGCAGTCAGGTACCTGTTGTTGTCCGTGGGTGTGCAGTCAGGTACCTGTTGTTGTCCGTGGGTGTGCAGTCAGGTACCTGTTGTTGTCCGTGGGTGTGCAGTCAGGTACCTGTTGTTGTCCGTGGTGTGCAGTCAGGTACCTGTTGTTGTCCGTGGGTATGCAGTCAGGTACCTGTGGTTGTTCGTGGCTGTGCAGTCAGGTACCTGTTGTTGTTCGTGGGTGTGCAGTCAGGTACCTGTGGTTGTTCGTGGCTGTGCAGTCAGGTACCTGTTGTTGTTCGTGGCTGTGCAGTTGGCTGTGACTTGCAGTGGCCCTGTGCGCACCAGAACCCAGCATTGCTTGGTTCTCAGCCTCGGCACCATCACTGAGGTCTTTGAGTCCATGGTTGGGCTACTGGGTTAACCCATCTAGTTGAGGGTTCCCATTGTTTCCCTCCACGTTAGCAAATGTGATGGTCTGCCCCGTCGGCATGTCCAAAGTAAGGGAGTTGAAGTCAGGTCATCCTTACTTCAAGAAGCACTCTGATTGTATTTGTTTTAAGACTGCTATGTTTATTCTTTTTTTTTCTTGTGGGCAGACCATTTCCCACTGCTTTTTCTTTCTTTTTAATCGTTTTATTAGGGGCTCATACAACTCTTATCACAATCCATACATACATCAATTGTGTAATGCACATTTTTGTACATTCATTGCCCTCATCGTTCTCAAAACATTTGCTCTCCACTTAAGCGCCCTGCATTAGGTCCTCATTT
>NW_022111372.1:27933758-27935391 GCF_000313985.2 Echinops telfairi | reverse complement strand
ATTTAGGAACTATAGGAAAGTTGTATTTTTCATCGTTGCTACATCGCACCCTGACTGGCTCATCTCCTCCCTGAGACCCTTCTGTAAGGGGATGTCCAGTGGCCTACAAATGGGCTTTGGGTCTCTACCCCGCACTCGATATGTTTATTCTTTTGGCACTTCATGGTCTACACAATCATTTTTGCCAACACTGCATTTTGAACGCATCGATTCTTCCTCTCTCGTTCTCTTTCATTTTCCAAGTTTAGCGTGCACATGAGGCAATCGCAAAGAGTCAGGAGGACCTTAATCATCAAAGTGATATTCTAATGCTGGGTAATTTTAAAGAGGTCTTTTGTTGCATATTTCCCCAATGCAACATGTCTAGTACACATTAAATGTTTAATACATATTTATTAAATAAAGTGCAATTGAGGGTGGCTTCCTCCATGTAGTCTGTATGTTGTCTTGCTTTTCACTCAACTGGTCACTAGGTGTCTCTGCCTATCCATGCTAACCCTCTATTAATATGCATGCTCATTAACGAATGAAGAGCAAATTGATCGGGCTATGAAATGCTGCTTGAGCAGCCCAGTCTTCCTTTTTCTCTGGGCACAAGTGTCCTGACGGGAGACTATTTGTGTACACAGAGACACAACACAAAGCTGGTGATGTGAATGTTGAGTTGCGGGGAAAGAAATAGAGGGTCTATTCTCCTTTGGTCAGAACTAGAGGTGTGTCCTTCCCAAAACTGGACATGCTCGGACAATTTTATAGTCAGCTGATGTTTGCTCTAGTCTGGCATGGACTTTAACCGTTTGCATTAATACACACTTAGAGGTGAGCACACACGGTGACAGAGAGTGCAGGGCACGCTGTCATACAGTGTGCTAGATTCCCCTAAGTGTTGTTTGGGCAGGTGGTGCCTTTGATTAACTACTTGTCTGTTATCACTTGGGGGCAGGCCCATTTGCTTTGGGCTAGACAGAATCCACTCTTCTAGCCTGTTTTGTGGACCAAACATGACCCACAGTGTAACTGAAACATAGTTGAATTGGTTCTCTTTATTATCATAATAATATTCCCCCTAAAAGTAGACACAGTCTTAAATAAGAGGATTTCTTTTGGGATGTGGGTGGGAAAAGTTTTAGAAGGTTGTGATCCTGATAGAGTAGTTAAGCATTGGGTTGATAGCTGTATATTTGAACTGCTCGTGATTCAGAAATACCAGAAATTCCAAGGGAGAAAGATGAAGCTATTCACATAAAGATTTATAGTCTTGGAAATCCTAAGAAGCAGCTCCACATTGGCATATCGGGTGACTATGAGTCTATGAGTTGGAATCCACCAGATGGCAGTGGGTGGGGTTCTTATTATTCCCTTAGGGATGCCCCAACAAATTACCTCTGACTAGGTGACTTCAAACAATGGAATGTATTGTCTCATAACTTTGGAGACTGAGAGTCTGAGATCAAGATGCCCACAGGGCCTTGTGCTCTCTGAAAGTGTTGTAAGGTGACCAGATGTCCCACTTTTGGCGGGACAGTCTCAATTTTTGGTGTTTTAAAAAAGTCCCAAATTTTGGAAAATATGCGCGACAAGCTAGGGAACAGTCTATTTGGTCCATATAGACCAAATTTTTAATCAAGAACCC
>NW_022111372.1:27912882-27933658 GCF_000313985.2 Echinops telfairi | reverse complement strand
TTTAAATCTGGTCACCTTACTGTTGGGGGAAGATTTTTCCTTGCTTCTTATTAGTATTTGGTGGTTTATGGCAATCTTGGTGTTCCTGGCTTTGTAGATTTATCATGCCATGCATCACCTGGGCTTTCACCTGGTTGTCTTTACTCGGTGCCCCTGCTCTTTTATATTCTATTAGGATCCGCCTTATTCTAGTATGGTATTGTGCTAATTTGTACTTCTCCAGTAGGACCTCATAATCACATCTTCAAAGATAGTTTATCCAAACAAGTTCACATTCACAGGTACCAGGGGCTAGAACTTCAACTTCTTTTTGCAGGGCACAATTTAGTCTGCAACATTGTCATTGTTGTCCTATTGTAATCACATCTCACATCAGTGTGCTCAGTTGTAAAAACAGTCGTGCTGAAAAGGTGTCTTCTTGGGATAAATTCACTTCTTTAAATGATATTTTCCCCCTGATTATAAAAGTAATATATTTCCCCTTACAGAAAAATTTGAAAATGACAGAAATGAAACCAAACTGACTACCATCAAGCCAATTCTGACTCACAGGAACCCTAACGGACAGACGAGAGCAGTCCCTGTGGATTTCCAAGACTAACTCTTTACAGAAGTAGAAAACCCCATTTTGCCCCCTATCAAGTGGCTGGTAGTTTTGACAGCAGACCTTGTGGCTTGCAGCCCAGTGCATAACCCACCATACCATTGGGGCACTTCAAATATCCTGAAAATGAAGATAATTGCTATTTTAGAGACAACTTCCATCGTATGTATAATTTCATGTCCTTCTTTGAAATAAGATATCACGTTGCATGCTCTCATGTTTCTAAACAATCGTCAACAGCCTACTGGTTCCTGGCAGCATACGGTTTCACCACTTACTGGTTCTGAACTTAAAGTAGTGGGTTTTCTAATAATGGAGATTTCGGTTGTTTCAGGTTTTTTCCTTTCAGAAATGATGTGGAAATAAACATTGTTAGAGATGCATGTTTATCACACCTCTGATGAATTCCTTAGAATACATTTCAATAATTGGCGTTAAGGGGAGGCCCAGTGTGGTGAGAATATACATAGCAAATCATAGACCACATTGATAATTTCCGCATGTACAACTCAGTGACACTGTAGTCTTCAAATTGTGCCCTAAAGTTCCTCCTTTTCCAAATCATTCTACACCATTAACATAAACCTTCGGCCTTCTAAATATAAATTCCCTGTTCTCTCTGCCACCCACGCTTGGTAATCATCAGTGATCTTTGGTTTCTGTCGATATTTCCTATTTCATATAAGGGAGGTCATACAGTATGTGACCTTTATGACTGATTTATTTTGCTCAGCGTGATGTTTTCAAAGTTCATCCATGTTGGGGCGTGCATCTGGACTTCATTGCTCCTATGACAGCAAACATATTTTTGATACGGAAGCTAAAGAGAGTTTTCCTCCGGAGGAATGCTTTCCCTTCATGGTTGGATCCTCACAGCCTCCATAGGGGCCTCTGATAGAAGGGCAGCATTCGAGGTCTGGAATATTTCTCACGTAGCCTCTTTTTAATAAATCATGTCAGTGCTGCAAATCCAGACTTTCAAATAAGTTATTTTGCTCCTTGTTTTACACCAGATTCGTTTCTTTCTTAGCATCTTAACTCTGAAGTTTTCTATCAGGACTGCGGTGAAGGAAGCTCATGATATCGGTTGTTTCTAGGGTGTCTGTCACCTAGAACCCACCTGGGCATTATTGAAGACGTCCACTCCTCACAGGGACTCTTTATTCCAACAACTGTGGTGAGACGTGGTACACATGGAATTTATCCTGATTTGGAATTTGGAATCTAAAGGGAAGTATTCTTGGAATGATGACTATATAGTAACCATATATTTTCTTTCCCAGACAGGGCACATTTAATTCCATTAGAAAAAGAGATCCCAAATGTAGAAGTTTTAAGACATTTTCTTAGCAGTCCTTATTGAGAAGCAGTTCTTCTTCCTTGGAAACAACATTTAAAAGAAAGTGACATTGAATTAAAATATATTAATTCAATTTTAAAAATTCCTTGTGAAGTGAAAAATTATTTCTAAAAAGAATGATTTGGTATACAAGAGTACCTCCTAACTTTTTTCCCCAAGAGAAATTATTTTTTAAACTTTGAGTAAAATAAAATGAACAATTCCTTTTTGAAACCTGAATTTTGTGTGTGTGTGCATGCTTTTGTGGAGGACAGAAGCTTTTAAAATCTGTGTATGTACAAGTCTTTCAGCTTTCTTTACAAAGTGTGTTGTTCTAGAGCAGTCTTTCCCAAAGTGGGTGATGCCTATGCTCTAGATCTCCAAAAACCAAACTCACTGCCATCCAGTTTGTTCTGACTCAAACTGGCCCTAAAGGACAGAATGGCATGCACTGCCCCTGTGGGTTTCTGAGATTGAACTCTTTATGGGAGTAGAAAGTCTCACCTTTCACCAGTGGCTTCAAACTGCTGACCTTCTGGTTAGTAGTCCAATGCATAACCCACTACACTACCAGAGCTCCATGATTTAGACCTAGAAGAGACTTAAGTTCTAAATGTTTTCCATTCATGTGAGTAACACAGGTTCATGTCTCAGCCAGTTCAACTCATGTATAGATACCACCCATCTTTCAATGAAGGATTCTGTGCTGCTATGATGGTGCATAGGGTTCAGTGCCTTCTTTCCACATAAAGTTGGTCATTTTTTTTTCATAATAGCATCTACATCAGGGTCACATTATATCTATAGATTGATTTAGATAGTTTTGACATTTTTACAGTATTAAGTCTTTCAATCCATGAGCACGACATATTCTTCCATTTGTATAGGTATTCCTTGGTTTCTTAGGGTATGATGTTCTGTAATTTTTTTTGTATATGTCTTTTAGATCCAGGACTTGTTGTTTCCTTAAGTATTTAATCTTTGGGGAGCCTACTGTAAATAGTAGGAGCCCTGATGGTGTAGTTTTTATGCATTGGGCTTCTAACTTAAGGTGACCAGACGTCCTGTTTTTGGTGGGACAGTCCTGATTTTTGGCATTTTTAAAAAGTCCCGATTTTTGGAAAGAATGCATGACAAGCTAGGGAATGGTTTATTTGGTCCGAACACCCCCCCCCCCCCCACCACCCCCAGTCAATGGTGTCCCGCTTTAAATCTGGTCACCTTATTCTAACTCCAAGGTCAGCAGTTTGAAACTATCAATTGCTCCATGGGAGAAAGATGGGGCTTTGTATTCCCCTAAAGAGTTATAGTCTCAGAAACCCACAGACAGTTCCACCCTGTCTTATAGGATCACTATGAGTTAGCATCGATTTGATGTGGTGCGTTTAGTTTGGATTTGGTATTGTAAATGGTTTGTTTTCCTGATTTCCCTTTCAAAGGAAATCTTTCAAAGTTCTCGTTGTTAGTGCAGAGCACAAGTTCCCAAATTTATTTGGCCTACTGTCCCGTTTTCAGAAAAAACAAAACCAAAAAACTGAGTGCCCCCCTGGCAAGTAAACATTTTTGTACTCTAGCCTATGATCTAGGATAAAGTATAGGTATCTGCTTTTGCAGTCCCCCTGGATTGTTCCAGTGGCCCCACCACCCCTCCAACTTTGGGAAACACTGCTCTACAGCCTCATCAGAAAAATATGATGGTCTCAGTTTCAAAGATGAAGATATAAAGTTTCTAAAAGGTTATGCACTTTCCAGAAGTTCTCAACTAACTGGAGAATACAACTAGAGTCCAGCTGTAGCACACAGGCTCTTCCCAGCACACCATGTGCTCATGAGGAGCTTGTTTTTCATCTGTGTGCTTCACTTGTCTGATTAAGGAGATGATTTTGACCTTTCTGATCCAATTTAGTTGTCTCTGATCTTCTACTCAACTTGCCAAACACACATCCAACTCATGATATCTGTTCTGATCTAATTTCTTTGGAGACTTACAACCAGTTCTTCTATTCTATCATTTAAGGTTGTCGTTGAAAGCGCTAAGGTTGTGTTGGGTAAAGATGTGGACATCTGTGATATGCCATTATCCTGAATGCCATTTTCTCACAAACTTTCTGAAAACTCCGGAGTGAATCATTAAACAAGCAAATAAAAAACATCTTTTTAAAATTTTGAAATGATTTGAGCTTTACAGAAAAGTTGCAAAGTTATAATAGCAAGCTGGCTTTATGATATGTAACTGTGAAATATTGATTAAAATGAAGAAATCCACGTCAGCACAACACTACAGATTTTATTCTGGCTTTCCCAGGGTTCCAGAGATAGTGCTGCCTTTAATCCTATTGTTGGGATATCAACTTACAATGTTAGTTGAAAAATTGGTCTAACCAACCTGTATGTAGAGTATAAATACAATTACTTAAATTTATGTAGAGTTTAAAAAGACAGGATCATTAAAAAAATCTTAGTTATTGTCTTTGGATGCCAAATTTGAAGGTGGTTATTTGTCTTCTTTTGACTTAAAAAAATACTTTTGGAAACCTAACTATGACCTATATTAACAAATAAGCAGTGTGGGAGAGTGGAAAAAACAGGACAGTTACAATTAGACCTGGTTTAAATCCTGACGGCCAGTTAACCCCATGTGTGCCAAATTAGAATAGTGAAATTGTTTTGCAGGATGTTTGGGAGAAAATTAAGTGATACCATTAGTGTAAAAGCACCTGGCATGAGTCATATTTAATATTACCTTTCTTAAAAGACATAACATCTGCTCTTGAGGTGTTAGGGATTTTTGTAGAGATCAAGAGTAGAATATACAAATGGAGTCAAGTGCTGAGCTTGGGGGGACCCCATGTAGCTACTGTAGGAGTCCAGTGAGGGGGAGGAAAAGTGGGAGAATCCCAGGAGTTGTTCTGAGGAGTAGGTGGGATGGCATCATTCATTCAATAGCTAGTATGGTGAATATGCTCACTGCTGTTCTAATCATTTTACATGCACACGCATTCCAGAATTATTTATTACTATGTGCTTGGTAAGTTCTTGGAAAGCAATTGGAAGGGTGATGTTGTGAATCCACCCAAACTTGCTTCAGAAGGAAGACTTGGTGATCTGCTTCTGAAAGATCAGTCAGTAAAAGCCCTGTAGAGTGTAAATCTACTCTATGGCACATAGGGCTTGCAGGAATTGAATATACTCAACAGCAACTTAATTTTTTTTAAAAAATTAGACATTAGACTGGCATTGGTGAACCAGGGACAAATAAAATAAGAAATCCCTGCTTTCAGGTTCCCTGGATAGCCTAAATGGTTAATGATTGACTGCTTATCAAAAGATGGACCGTTCAAACCCACACAATTCACACTGCAGAAGAAACAAGCCTGGTGGTTTGCTACTACAAAGAACACAGCCAAGAAACCCCTAGGAAGCAGCTCTAGTCTGTAACACATGGGCTCTCCTCTACCACGAATCAACACCAAAACCAAAACAACCCAACTCTCCGCTCTTGTGGGTCTTATTATGCTCACATGCAGGGGCTGGGTAATGCACACCCACAGGCACCAAGCCCATGCTAGTGCTCTGAAGCAACACAGCGCAGATGGCGATTTGGATACGGTGAGCAAGGTGCTTAGAGCTCGCATAGAAAGAGTAATAGATTACCGAGCAAGAGCATCTTAAGAGCATAAAAATTTTCCATCAGCAGGATGCCATCTGCCATCGAGCCAATTCTGACGCATAGTGACCCTACAGGACAGAGTAGACACGCGCCCTAGGGTTTCCAAGGCTGTTACTCTTTAAGGGAGGAGAAAATCACGGCTGGTGGGTTCCAACCACTGACCTTGTAGCCCAACTGAGAGCCCACAATGCCACCAGGGTTAGCAGGATACCCAAACCAAGCTCAATGCCATCAAGTCGATTCTGTCTATAGGACAGGGTAGAACTGCCCTTACCAGCTTCGAAGACTGTAACTCTTTACAGGAATAGAAAGTCCTGTCTTTTTCCGGTGGAGCAGCTGGTGGTTTTAAAATGCTGACCTTGCAGTTAGCAGCCCAATGCGCAACCACTGCTCTCCCAGGGCTCCTATGATCAGCAGGGTAAGTGCTACTATAAACTCAAGGCGATGGGAAGACAAAAGATAGATCGACGGGCATTGCCTGGGGAGTTGGGGAAGGCTTTGCAGAAAAGATGATGTTTCAGCAAAGCCTTAAAGTGGGGCAGTGTCCTCTCCCCAACCCAAGGCAAAGAATAGCAGAAAGGGTACCCCATTGAAAGGGCTAATTCCTGCTAAGACATTGGGTGCCATTGGGTGCGGGGCTTGAGAGCATAGATCAGGAAGGATAGATGATGTAAGATTTGAGGGTAGCCAGAGCTTGAGGTCTTTTCTATGCCATAGTGAGGGAGTTGGCACTTTACCCTCTCACTCAAGGAAGCTAGAGGGTTGCTTTCAGCAGGAGTGTGTCTAAATCTTTTTAGCCTTACAAGCTGCATAAATTATGATGCCATTAGCTCAGATCTAGCAAAGAGTAAAAGAGGCTCAAAGAGAGAGATGAAAATAGGAGATAGCATGATGAGGTGGCCGAGGGGTGGTGGTGGAACATTGAGTTCAGTTGGTTGTACATTCATTGAGGGTCTGCAGTTTCCCTTGGAGTGTTCAGTGGGCTGAGGGACAGGTGAGGCAGAGCTGGGACGGTCTGGCACAGGTGTCTGCGTTGGAGTTGCACCTCAAGGCTGTAACTCTCTCTACCTGTCTTCCTAGGGTAGTTGACTTCTCTCATCGGATTAAGTGACTATCTTGAATGCATTAAAAAAAGTGACCCTCTTTTTATTGTTCTGTCATGCTTGGCTACTAATGGGAAAGTTGGAGGCTTGAATCCAGCCAGAGGCACCTCAGAAGAAATATCTGGTTGTGAGTTAGAGTCCATTGGACAGCCACTGGGAGTGTGGGTTTG
This sequence comes from Echinops telfairi, assembly GCF_000313985.2. Classification (NCBI taxonomy): domain Eukaryota; kingdom Metazoa; phylum Chordata; class Mammalia; order Afrosoricida; family Tenrecidae; genus Echinops; species Echinops telfairi. The sequence continues at coordinate 27,926,772 of NW_022111372.1, read as the reverse complement.
TAGATTTTCTCAGGAAGAAATTAAATAAATGTGATAAATGCAATCATGCTAATTATGTCTCATCTAAGTTTTTCATATGGATTTAGCAAGTATTACCTACACACAAAGGAGTTCTCTCATGAAGGAAATGGAAGTCAGCACGTAGATTCATAGAAGTCAAGCCCATCCCTTTCTCCCCCCCCCCCCACACCCCCTGGGTCACTTTTTATAAGGATATGTTTCTGTAAGTTCTCCTAGTCTTCAGAAATAACTGACTGCAATAATTTGGGGATGATTTCTGCAAGTAGCAGATACATAGGTCTACACAACTGAACACAAAATATATTTGAGTGATCGTCTTCTCACTGTATTATTCCTGTGGGGCCTCCTAACCTGCAGTGCCTACTAATAACATTGAGGGTTGGCACCGAGGATAAGTGCATGGTTGCTAACTAGAAGGTGGGGTGTTCGAATCCACCCACCATTCCTAGGGAGAAAGATGTGCCAGTCTGTCTGTGTAAGAGGAAATCCTGTGGGGCAGTTCTACTCTGTCCTAAGTGGTCACTATGAATTGGTATTATTTCCACGGCCATGACTTTTTGTATTTTCTGTACTTGCTTATTTTTATTTTTTGCTACGAGCTTCAGGTCACTAGGTGGTACAAATGGTTTGACGGATAACATGAAGATGGAAAGTTCAAACTCATTCATTGATACGAAGGAAGAGAAGGCCTGGCTTTTCTGCTTCACTAAGAGAGTTCAGCAAAGCAAACCACATGGAGCTGTAACATTCGTGGTTGCCATGAATCAGAATGGGCACAATGGCACTTCACAACATCATCCACTTTCTTCTAGGACCCCAGGCATCCAGAGCACGACGCAGTCATGTCCCACTATGATTTTGAACTAAGTCATTTATCAACATTTTCCTTGATTCCCTTCCTTTTATGAAGGATTTGTTTCTTTGCCTTGGTCCTTAAAGAACCTTGGCCACACAGTGTGTTGGATTGTAGGCAATTCAAACCCTCTAGTCACTCCACGAAAGAAAGATGAGGCAGTCTGTTCCTATCAAGGGGTGCAGCCCTGGGAGCCCCGTGAAGCTGTTTTATTCTGTCCTATAAGGTTGTTAAGAGCCCTGGCGGCAGAGTGGTTACTCTCTGAGCTGCTAACAGGCAAAGTCAGTTGTTTGAAACCACCAGCCAGCTCTGTGGGGGGAAAACAAAGCTTTGTACTTCTGTAAAGAGTTATTGTCTTGGAAACTCACATGGGCAGTTCTATCCTGTTCTATGTCTCTGCGTTGTCATAGACTCAATGGCAGTGAGTGAGATAAGTTTGTTATGCGTTGCTACTGACTCAATTTGATCCTTTGGTCTAGTCCCTCCTCTCTCTCCCCCCTCCCCTGCCCCATACTCTCCAATTGGCTATTATGGTGTGTGTGTGTGTGTGTGTGTGTGTGTGTGTGTGTGTGTGTGTGTTTGGTTTTCTGGAGGAGGAGGAGCAATAGTTTTCTCTCACAGGGGCAGAGTCTCTTAGATTTAGGAGATTAACTGCCTTATCTGATGCTGCGGCTTTTTGTCTCTTTCCTGTTTCAATAGGAATGAGTCATGTAATCAGCCTTCTAGTGACTGAACTGAGTGGTGCAAACTTTTCATTAATATTTATCCTAACCAACCTTAACCTCACTATTGTTTTTCTGTTTTCAAAAACTAGCACTATTTTCTCCATTATTATTTAGCATCCTTTAATCCTTTTATTTGGTTTCATGAAAAATTAATTCTTATGTAGAGAGAGTGACAGATAATCTCTTTTAAATTCTGGATCCAGAATTCACAACTGAAATAATTAAAGTTATTATGAAAAACATTTAATTGTATGGATAACATCGAGAAGAATGGGACTTCCAGAACATTTGATGGTGCTCATCTGGAACTTGGCCAAGTGGATCAAGACGCAGTTGGGGGAACAGAACAAGGGCATATACTGCTCGGTGTAAAATCCGGAAAGGTGTGCATCAGGGTTCTAGCCTCCCATCACACTTATCCAACTGTGGGATGAGCAAATCATCAGAGAAGCTGGACCATAATAAGAAGAATGTGGTGCCATGATTGGAGACAAGCTCATTAATACCTGCGATATGCGGATGACACAACTTTGTCCACAGTGAGGAAGACTTAAAGCACTTTCTGGTGAATATTAAGGATTGCAGCACTCAATATGGATTACAACTCAATGTAAATGAAACCAAAATCCTCACAATTGAGCCAATAGGTAACATCATAATGAATGGAGAAAAGATGGAAGTGGTCAAGGATTTCATCTCGCTTGGATCCATAATCAATGTTCATGGAAGCAACAGTCAAGAAATCAAATGACGCGGTGCATTAGGTAAATCTGCTGCACAAGACTGTTCAAGGGTTGTAAAGTAAGGATGTTACTTTGAGGACTAAAGGGTGCCTGCCACGATATTTTCTTTTTCTTTGAAAAAAAAATCATTTTATTGGGTCCTTTTACAGCTCTTATAACATTCCATGCATCAATTGTATCAAACAAATTTGGACATATGTTGCCATCATCATTTTCTAAACATTACTTTCTATTTCAGCTCTTGGTATCAACTTCTCTTTTTGCCCTGCCCGGCCCCTTGTGACCCCTTGATGAATTATAAATTATTATTGTTTTCATGTTTTACACCAACTGCTGTCTCCCTTCACCCACGTTTCTGTTGTTCATCCCCCTGGTGGTGATGGGGGGATTGTGCATCGATCATTGAGATCCGTTCCCTCTCCCTCCCCACACCTTCCCCCTACCTTCCTGGTAGCACTACTCCCATTTCTGTTCCTGAGGGGTTTATATGACCTGGATTCCATGTGTCATAAGCTCTTATCTGTACCAGTGTACATGGTCCAGTCTATCCAGAACTGGAAGGCAGGACTGGGGTCATGATAGTGTGTGCTGAGGATGCCTCCATGAACCAGAGGAATAGTGTGTTTTGTCAGTGCTATACTGCACCCTGGTTGACTCATCCCTTCCTTGTGACCCTTCTGTGAGGGGATGTCCGATTGTCTACAGATGGGTTTTGGGTCTCTGCCCCAATCCCCCTCATTCTCAACAGTATGTTTCTGGGGTTTTTTTTGGAGGGGGGGGGGTCTTCTGGTGCCCATTACCTGATTCTGTTGATACCTCATGATCACACAGGCTGGTGGGCTTCTTCTATGTAGGCTTATTGCTTCTCTGCTAGATGGTCGCTTGTTAACTTCAAGTCTTTAAGACCCCAGATACTATATCTTTTCATAGCCAGGCACCATCAGCTTTCTTCACCACATTTGCTTATGCACCCGCTTTATCTTCAGGATTCTTGTCGGTTGGGTGAGCATCACATTATGCCATGTTTTTAGAACACAGTGCTCTTGCATTGAGGGAGGGCTTGAGCAGAGGCTCAAAGTCCATCCATTCTCTCAATGTATTGCCATATGAATATATGTACATAGGCCAATACCTCTATTTTTATGAATTAATATATTTACATAAGTGCACACCTATAGTAAGACATCTATGAAGCTATGGTATTTTCAATTGCCTCATATACATGTTAAAGTTGGATATTGAATAAGGAAGACTGAAGAAAAATTGATGAATTTGAATTATGGTGCTTGTGAAGAATATTGAAAGTACCATGGACTGCCAAAAGAACAAATTTGTTTCGGAAGAAAAACAGCCAGAATGCGCCTTAGAATCAAGAATGATGAGACTTCATCTCCCATACTTTGGATATATTATCAGGAGAGACCAGTCCTTGGAAAAGGACATCATGCTTGGGAAAGCGAAGGGGCAGTGAAAAAGAGGAAACCCCTCCACAAGATGGATTGACACAGGGGCTGCAGCCATGGGCACAAACCTAACAATTGTGAGCAGGGCTCAGGACTCGGCAGTGTTTTGTCCGATGTACATCGGGTAGCTGGAGTGGGAACTGGCTTGACAGTACCTAACAACAATGACGACGTGGCGGAAAAGTATCGCTAGTTGAGTGTTCAAAACAAAAGCAAAACTCATAGTGACCGGCATTGACCCAAAGGTAGTGAGTTGGTTACTAGATTGCTTTAAACTGTTTTCAGTTGAGTCTGTTCCTTAATTTTTCTTCCTCAAACCAAGCCCCAAATCTAACCAAACCATCTCCATACAGTGATCTCTTACTATTATATAACATTTCTTTGGGAAGGGACCAATGACCCAGTTTCTCCAGAATATGAGTTCTGTAATTAGAATGGCTATTATCATTAACCGCCACTTGTCTATCAGTTTATTGTATTGTGGTGAGTTGCATAGTGTTATGATGCTGGACACTGTCACTGATATTTCAGATACCAACAGGCTCACCCAGGGGGCCCAGGATTCAGCGGAGCCTCCAGATTTAGGTAGACTAAAGGAAACGAGCTCTGCTTCCACACTTAGCCTGTGAAACCTTTTGGATCATTGCAGACCATTGCCAGACTCACTTGCTTTGAACAGGTCATCTGAGGGGGTCAAGAGCTGGAGGAGGACAACTTGTTTGCGGAAGTAGAGGGTCCGTGAGGGTGAGGGAGACCCTTTGAGAGTGAGCTTGACCGGCACAGTCGCTGTGACTCTGGATTTGAACGTGCTGGTGTTTGAGAGGATGGTGCAGGGTCCAGGGGTGTTGTGTTCTGTTGTATATAAGGTTGCGATGTGTGGCAGTCGAGTTGATGGTCGCCCTGTGTATCTATGATCAACTAAAAATGCGACTCTCTCTACCTTCAACCTTCACCTACTTGTAATGGATAAGGGGTTTCTAAAGAGTAGAATTTCAAGACTTCCCTGCTCATGTGCCTGCTTCCCAAGTAGATGGTGGCCATCTGCTGCTAGCGAGCTTTGTTTCCAAGGGGGGGAGGGAGGAGGGTGCTGGCTTTCTTTCCCTTTAAACAGGAGCTGAAGCACAAATATGCCATATCCGTTATAATTTCTAACACAGTCATCCTTTTTCTGGGTGAGTTTCCTCAGAGGTCTCTGGGCATACGTTGTCCACATTAGACAGGGCCCTTTCAAAACTCGGGCTTATTTTCTGAACAAATACCAGATTTCCTTGGATTGCTGGTTTACTCTTCCCTAGTCCACAGATACAGCGCTTCTAAGATTATCTCTCTGGGTAATTGTCCCTTTTTTAGTGTTTACGTCAAGCGGGAGTGATGCTGCCCAGACCTTGAATATGAATGAGATCATGTCATGAGGCTTCATGCTGAGGTTGTTTTCCTGGGGCAGTTGAGTGACATCAAGATCTGCAGGCAGATGGATGGATTTTATGACAGTTCAAGGTTCCTACCATTTCCAGCCATTCATGGTTGTTAGGAAATCATCAGGGAAATGAGGACAGCATTTACAGTGGAACATCAAGCTAACTATTTACAGTTGAGGAATCCTCTTTTGAGCTGGATGAATTACACTTGGAAATATTTTCATCTCTTTAGTGACTACTTTGAACGGCACAAACTTTACTTAATATTTATCTTAATTAAACAAAACTTGAGATTCTTCTTTTGTCTTTTCTTAAGTAGCATAATGATTTCTAGTATTATCTAGCTACCTTCAGTCCTTATATTTAACTTCATTAAAACTGATTCTTGCCTAGATAGATGGAGACATGGGAAGTGAGCTTGGAACTCTGATTAGTAAGCTTTGTTGAGCATACCAAGCCTTCTTTGTTGTTGCTGACCCCCCCTTCTTTTCTTCTTAATGTAAGATATTGATATCATCTATATCCATATCCATATCTATATATGATCCCTGGTGGTGTAGTGGTTACCTGTTGGGCTGTGATCTGCATGGTCAGCAGTTCAAAGCCACCAGCATCTATGAGAAAGAAAGACTAAGCTTTCTACTCCCATAAACAGTTACAGTCTCAGAAACCCCTAGGGGTTGCTATGAGTCAACACTGACTTGATGGCAACGATCTATCTGTCATCTCTTTCTCTCTCTCGATCTCATAATTATATATATGTGTGTGCATATCCATATATATACACACACATATACTACACACACATATATCTACATATACAGATAAGGGGGTACCCAAGAAGAATCAGAATTGAGCTGGGTGGAGCAGAGCTCTCATAGTACTCATTTTCCCCACTAGGCAAGCCACTGAGCAACTCGCTCTGAGTTAGTGCACCCACTGGCATTGCCTGGGAAAGTTCTCTCTGGTCACAGTGAATTTTTTTCGTAAAAGTGGTTTTGTGCAAACTTCATTTTTGGTGATGGCTAGTTTAAGAGGACACATGTGGCTGTGAAATTTTGTTTCCTGCTTGGGGAAAAATGCCACAGAAACTGTTGTGATGTTGAACACAGCGTACAAGGATAGCACTATGGGAAAAACTCAAGTGTACGAGTTGTTTTCTCATTTCAAAAAAGGTGAAATGTCGATTGATAACAAACCTCATTCTGGATATCCATCAACTTCCCAAACAGATGAAATGTTGACTCATAATGCATTTGGAGTTTGTTCCACCAGGTCAGACTATTAATCAAACATTCTATTTAGAGGTTCTGAAAAGATTGCATAACAGTGTGTGACAAGAAAGTCCTGATTTGTGGCAGACGGGGGACTGGTTTTGCCACCAGGACAATGCAGCCATGTGGCAGTTACATAATCTCCTGTCAGCTTGTGAAGGGGTGGAGTCTAGCTCGTCAATCAGGTTGCAGCTTGATCTCATTTGGGAGGTGCAAACGGAGATAAATAACTCACTGGAGGCCAGATACATGGTCACTCCCTGTGAGACATTCCTGTTGATAAGCCACATGGAGCTACACTGATAGAGCCAGAGACCTGGAGTTGGAGGAGCCACGTGGAGACCCACGCCAGTGCTGAGATGCCTCCACTGCCACTAGATCCACAAAAATTTCCACTCATTGGCCTGTGATCTTTCTTCCGGCATTTGGTGTCATTGCATGTGCTGAATGAGTCTGAAGAATTTATATGCCAGTAATGGACATATGGGCTAATATTGGATTTGTGGACTTGACCTGGACTGGGCTGGGATGTTTTTTTAATGTACAATTGTTCTTTGATATAAAGTTCTCTTTTATACACATGAGTGTCTATGAATTTGTTTCTCTAGTCAATTAAGACTAACACAAGCCTTCTCAGTGCACCATTTTTTGGGCAAAAGACAGTATGCCTCTCTTGCCCCATGCACCTTACTCACCTGACCTCGCTCCATGCGACTTCTTTTTTTTTTTCTTTCCATGAATGAAGTGAGACATGAAAAGACAGTGATTTGATGATTTGGAAGAGGTGAAGAAAAAAGTGAGGGAGGTACTGTCTAGCTATCCAACCAGATGTTTGAAAAAAAATGTTTCCAATAATGGAAAAACAGATTTGACAAATATAATAAGTGTAATGAAGAGTACTTTGAAGGTGATAAAGTAGCTTTAAAAAAACTTAAATATCTAGCTTTGAAAAAAATAATAACTTGTTTTGGGGGGTGGGGGGATTACCCATTCATATATCTTAACCTGAGTAGATGAAAGGGTCAGTTCTAATTTTTGGGTAAGATTTCAGGTAGATTAGTGTTTTTGCATGAATGTCTCCTGGTGTTAAAAGATGCTCTCAGTAAAGGTTTCCAGGGACATGGCGTTTGGGAAATCCCAGGGAAGAATGATGGAGTCGGCAGTAGGATATTTACATTGCAATTCTCATTCTGCATCTTTAAAATAGGTTTCTTTACATCAATGCAAGTATATAATTATAACTAAATTTCACTTCTGAGAAATTGATGGAAAAAACCCAACAATGAACACCCTAACAATCTTTCCTTTATCTGTTTGAGATTAGCGTTCCTTTCTTGTGCCTGCTTGGTGCCTCACATCACTTTGGAAGGCATCATTGTTAGTTGCAATTGAGTCATTTTGAACTTGAGGGATGTATGTATAAAAGAGCAAAGCGTCGCCCAGCCCTTCATCATGCTCATAATCCTTGGCATGTTTGAGTTCGTTGTGGGAGCCACTGTGTCAAGCTGTCTCATTAAGGGTATTCCTTGTGTTCACGGACCTTTTACTTTACCAAACGTCATATCCTCTTCTCGGGATCGTCTTTCAGGAGGGCTTGTTCAGAGGAGGGAGAAGAAGTTTCTCGACTTTTGTTTCTAAGGAGCATTTCTGACCGCCCTCCCTCTAACACAGATCTGTTTGTTCTTCTTGCTCTTCATGGTGTATTCAATATTCTTCATCAATACCACAGTTCAAGTGCATCAATCGTTTGATCTTCCTTTGTCGGTATCTGGCTTTGATTACAGCTTAATAAAAAGGAAAGTGTACAGAAGCAGGCAGTTACCTCCTCCTGCCTGTCATGATGTTGCACACATGGCAACTCCTTATAACAGTGGTTCTCCACCTTCCTCATGCCGCGACCCTTTCATACAGTCCCTCATGTTGTGGGGACCCCCAATCATAACATTATTTTCGTTGCTACTTCATAACTGTCATTTTGCTACTGTTATGAATTGGGCGACCCCTGTGAAAGTGTCGTTCGACCCCCAGAGGGGTTGCAACCTACAGGTTGAGAACTGCTGCCTTACAAAGATGGTGTTTCCCAGCCCACCTTGCAACAAGGAGTGCCATGTGACAAAGTTCTGGCCAATGAAATATAGCCTCAAGGGATCTGTGCCTAGGTATACAGATATTGATACCTTGTGTAAAGGAAGCCTTTTCAGTATTTGGGATGGCAGAGTAGTAAGAGAGAAAAAGCCGGTAACACTGATGTCATGGAGTGCCATAGTAACCTTAGGGTGCTTATCACTAGGCTGTTATGTGAAAGAAATAAAGATCTATCATTTGGAGTTTGTGTTATGTTAGCCTTTGCTATGGCAGCCAATTCCTCAACCTCACTATTCTAGAAATGATTCGCAATGTTCAGGCACTGTCATTGGACTGGGTAGATGAGATACGTGGGAGGTCCCTACCTGGTGGAAATGGCTAACACATTTGACTACTAATCAAAAGCTGAGAGGTTCAAGTCCACCTAGAGGCACTTTGGAAGAAAGGCCTGGTGATCTGTTTTCTAACATCACCCCTTGAAAGCCCTGTGGAGCACAGTTCTACACTGAAACACATTTGGCTGCAGTAGATGCTAATTGGCTAAGTCAAAAGCTGTTTAACGCTGTCTCAGGTTATACAATAGGCTAGCTCTGAGCATGGAAAGAGAACATGTGGTGAGTTTCTTAAAGTTCCCAACCTCACATTGTGGGGGTGAACACCCCCCAACCCCTGAAAAATGAAAATTCCTTTAAGTGAGAATGGGGAGAACTGTATTTCATTGTGTAACTGACTTATGTCGAGGAATGAGGCCAGCTTTCCATGGTACAGCAGAATTTCCCTTGGTTACCCAGGGTCTCTGGGCACTTGACATGGATTCAAAGATTTTGACAAGTTCAGTATTTATTTTTCTAGATCTTTGTAAAACATATCCTGGCATTGAACCTTTACCAACACACTCCCTCTACACTCAGAGTAGGTGCATGCAAACACAGGTATATATTTAGACTTGGTGTAGGCATAAAATAGCTTTTTATGCTCACATAAGAAAAAATGAAAGACCACAATTCATTGCTAACTGTGACATTTTAGAACTGAGTGCACAAAAAGACCATGTGAAAAATAGACTAAGCTCCCACATAGTTAACAAGATGTCACTTAGTGAGAGGGTTTTTGTAATTAATGAACCCGTTCAATTTGCTCTGCCATTTGACTTTGATGAATATGTTGTGGGGTTTTCCCACTGAGACTCCAGTTGGTTTCAGAAACTCTCTGTCTATAGCGCATGCACTTGTGTGGATCAAAGTGTGGGTATCCAGCTGACTTGCCATGTTAGGTCAGGGGACAGTCATGGAAACCCAATGATGATGCCCGAGATCCCACACCAAGACACCATGTGAACCAGATGGTTAAAACCAACACCAAAAAACCCACAACATCCCAGCCAAAGCTACTTCAAGAAGGATTGTATCACTACTATTATAGATTCATAGAAGCAGAAATTATGCAATTGAATTTTTGTGGTGATTTTATGGACAACAGAAGATTCACTAGTTTATTTGAATCCACCATCATGGCTGCTTGCCAATCCATCTCACTGATTAATTCCTTTGCCCTCATTGGCCCGCTGCTTTACCAAACATGATATCCTCCTCTAGCAATTGATTCTTCCTGATGATGTATCCAAAGCAAAGGAGTCAGAAAATGTGTGGTGATCCACGAAGTTTCCTTTGGCTGATTTTGGAAATACCCCTCCAGGCCTTTCTTTCTAGTCTTATTCTGGAAGCGCCACTTAAAGCTGCTCCCCATGGGTAATCCTGTTGGCATTTGAAATATTGTGGGCATAGCTTCCAGCATCACAGCAACAAATAAAGCGTCAGCAGGACATACAGCCAGATGGTGAATCATCATGAAATCATCTGACTAAAATTTTTATGAGGATATACATTTTTTTCTATGGAAGCTGTATCAGCCAATGTCTAAGCAGGTCATTTTTCTTTTTGTAAACCAGTGTTGGTATTTTAAATAAAAAACTTCATATAGATTATCTGTAATATATCATTTTGAGAGGTCTGTAGTGGGGGAATGGGAGACACATTCACTCAAATACTCATAGTTGCAGGAAGGAACTATCCATCTGAGCTCAAAGAAACCAAAGAGAATATGTGGTTCTCTCAGCTTATGATGACGTAATCGTTATGGTTGTTGCTGTAAGAGTAAGCTGACTGATCAGGACACCCAGGAGTCATATTTTCCATTCGTTGCTGCTGCTGCCATCATTGTCAGAGGTGGATGGAGACGTAGCATCTCCCTTCTTTCCACCTTCCATTTACTTCTGGTATTCTCATTGGCAGAACCTAACAAGATGCTAAGCGGTAAGGAAAACTTGGATATAGCCAAGCCATGATGTTTTCAATTGCCTCATATGCATGTGACAGTTGGACACTGAATAAGGAAGACGAAGAAGAACCAATGCATTGAAACTGTGGTGCTGGTGAAGAATGTTGAAAGTCCCATGGACTGCCCGCAGGACAAACCGATTTGTCGTGGAAGAAGGACACACGGTCAGAAAGCTCTTTAGAGACACGGAGGGTGAGACTTGATCTCACGTACTTTGGATACATTATCAGGAGAGACCAGTCCCCGGGGAAGGACAACGTACTCAGTAAAGTAAAGGGGTATGTAATGAAAAAGAAATAGGCCTTCAAGGAGATGGATGGACCCTGGGGCTACAACAATGGCCTCAAACATAAGAACAATTATGAGGATGTACACGGGGTTACTATCATTCAGAAATGACTCCATGACACCTAACAACAACATGAGGCTGGGTAGGAAGGGAATCTGGGAAATGTAGTTTCTAGGCCTTCTGCCCCAATGTCTGACAGGACAGTCAGGAAGGGAGAATGTAGTCTGAGCAAGGAAAAACCCTAGTCATCATCCAAGTATATGAATTTAATTTAAAGCCAACACATGTCACTTGACTAAAGGGATGAATGAGATAATATTTTATTACTGGCCAAAACCAACTTTTTATATTTATCTCCATGAAATAATATAAAATTACCTTTTTCACATATATGTGCAATTCTGAAGTTGTATGGATACTGAGATGTTATATTTTAAGTGCTGTGTTAATATATATGGATGCTAATATATATTATATTTTAAATGCTGTGTTAATATATATTTGAAGTCATTATCCAGCTGGATTTATTGTCAAGAAACATAGTCAATACTATCATGTATACCCTATTCGTGACCCTGCCTAACCTGTCTTTCTGTGGTAGCCCAAAATGATAAATGCTAAACAGAAAAGGTAATGAAGATACGACATGAGACCTTTTGGTTACTGGGTTAAACCTCTCTCCCCATTCCAGATAGGAAATCAAGCGTTCATTTAATGTCATTAGGGGCCACTGTGTCAGCTCCGACTCATAGTCACCTCGTGTGTCACAGAATGAAACGCTGCCCCGTCCTTTGTCATTCGCACAACTACTGCCATGTTTTAGCCCATCACTGCAGCCACCGTGCCAATCCTTCTCCTTGAGGGTCTTCATTTTTTTGCGGACCGTCAACTTTATCAAGCACGATGAACTTCTCTAGGGGCTGGTCCCTGCTGACAACGTGTCCAAAGTCTCACTATCTGCTTCCCTAAGAAGCATCTGGCTGTACTTCCTCCAAGACAGACTTGCTCATTCTTCTGGCCTTCCTTGGTACTGTCACCATAATTCCAATACATCAATTTTCTTCAGTCTTCCTATCCATTGTCCGGCTTTTGCATACAGGCAAGGTAATTGAGCATGACGTGGCACACGTCAGTTGTACAGTCCTCAAAGTGAAACACTTTCAAGGGTCTTTGGCAGCAGATTTCCCCAATACAGCACACAGTTTTCTTTCTTGATTGTTGCTTCTGGTGTTGACGATGGATCCAAGGTAAATGAAGTCTTAGGCACTTTAATATTGTCTGCATTTATCATGATGCTGGTGATTGGGTTAGTTGTGGGGATTTTCGTCTTCTTTATGTTGAAGTATAATCCATACTGAAGGTTGTAATAGTGTTTGATCTTTATCAGTAAGTGCCTCAAGTCCTCTTTCAAAAATCTTTCAGCAAGCAAGGTTGTCAACTGCACATCAAAGATTGTTTTAATGAGTCTTCCTCCAAACCTAATGTTTTGTTCTTCTTCATATAGTCCAGTTATCTGACTATCTGCTCAGCAAAGAGGTAGAACAGGTTGGATGAAAGTGTACAACCCCGATGCACACCTTTCCTGATTTTACGTATCCCCTTGTTTCTCTGAGCAACTAACTGCCTCTTAACCTAGCCCAGGTGCTGACTGATGGAGCACAACTAAAAATTGGGAAGAATGCAATTCCCATTCCTCTCAATGATATCCAGAATTCGTTATCCTTCACACAGCAAACTTTACTTGTCAGTTTTATTAATGGTATCATTCAATAATTGCCCCATTCTATTGGGTTACCTGCCTTTGGAATAGGTGCCCCATTTACTAGACATGCACCATCCCCAAAGCAGGCTCAGCCCAGCAAATAGCTTGGCAAGAGATGAGATGCTACAAGGACCTATTGACTTCTGGTGAGTTCTTGATCTCAACAAGTCATGAACTTAGAGGTCTGAGGGAGCAACCATCAATCCTTTGCCACACTTGGTGGCCCAGCAGGGTTCTATGGGAAAACCATCATTAAAAAAGAAGGGTGGGGGGAACAGAACAAAGGCCTCTTGGTCTCAGTGGCATTGTATACGCAGGGCTGGATAATTTTCTTTTATGAATTCATTCCTATGTCTTCATGTGGTTCTGAGAAGTGTGTCTGGAGGGCATTTTCCACATTGGTTGAGGTGATTTAACAGACTGGCAATTACTGTCATTACAAGCTCAATCACATAGCTGGGAAACCTGGGCTGATGCTTATACCCCAGCAACACAGGACAAGTGGGAGCAGTTGAGACCACACTGTCGGGCCAGGGAACTGCAGACGAGTAATCTGCTGGGGGAAGAGGCCCCTTTGATCTTTGCACCAGACGGTAATTTCAGCAGAAGCAGACTTTTACTTTTTTTTTTTATTGCAGTGGGATGGGCATTACCAACTTGCATATTTAGGGGTTGCCAAGAGGAAGTCGAGGTGATCTTTAATCTTTAGCTTACCTGCATCTGAAGCTGTGCAGGGGAAAAGGTTGGTGCCTTTGTTAAATATAAATGGTCTGAATAGGGAATGAAGGCAAATCATTGGTTCTTTCATGACTTTGGTCATTTGGCCAACGTCAGCTCATGTGAGACTGGATACCTGCCAGGCAACTTGTTAATGGCCGTTTTCTTTTTTTTTTTTTTTTTTTTTTTTTTTTATTGTTTTA
>NW_022111372.1:27902082-27911910 GCF_000313985.2 Echinops telfairi | reverse complement strand
TTCTTGTGTTGAGGGAGTACTTGAGTGGAGGCCCAATGTCCTTCTGCTACCTTAATACTAAACCTATAAATGTAGGCTCATAGATCTATTTCCCGGCCGTTTTCTTTTTGAGACTTGGGGGAGACTGCAAATGTTCACTCATTCTAGTTAAATTGAGTAAGGTATTTCCGTTCAGATTTCTCTGGAAGCACCCACCATCAGCCTCGAGGGAGAGAACCATGCTCCATGTGTGTCTCTGGAGACTCTTCTTGCTTACTGTGACGCCAATTTGCAGTAGCAGAAAGATCGCTTCTACAGGGAGCAGCCCCGGGAAGAAGCACATCCGCTCAAAGACCGACTGCTCACGACCCTTTCCCTGGTTACAGGACAAACACTTCATTGCTTTAGCCATGTCTAGTGTGGGCAGGGTTGTGGGTGATCAAACGCTTTCGGAAAAGGCTAATAGAATCTTCAAGAAGACATTTTGGCAAGTCTTCTCTATTAAGCACCTAATTCAACTCATGAGAATGTGCTATGTTTGGAATCATGGTGTTTTCTTGAAGTAAACAAGTTACAGTCCCTCTAACTGAGTTCCTCATGGCTTTTAGAATGAATCATATTCCTTTCTTCACTTCCTCTCTCAGGCGAAGTACAGAGCCGGCACTAGTTGTCCACAGGCTTCTCTGGAAGTGAGCAGGATGTCGGACATCGATGATAGCCAGGGGTATTTTGGCCTTCAGCATGCACCAACAGGCCATCAATAAATTGCAGTCTCTGAGTAGTGAAAACACTGAATATGCTCAGCTGCTGACTGAAAAATTAGAATTTGGAACCCATACAGAGGTATCTTAGAAGAAAGGCCAGGCGATCTACTTCTGAGAAGTCAGCCACTGGAAACCCCGTGGAGCACAGCTCTACCCTGACCCACCCAAGGTCACCATGGGTCAGGGTCAACTCCATGGTAACTGGTAACTGGAATCAAGAAATAAAGACTGAATGGATGAACAAAATGAATTCTCAGTTTTGGGTCATTGAGAAGATATAACCTTGTCCTTCCTATTTCTTTTCTTTTTCTAGCACCTACAGGAAATGCCTTCCTTGCTGGTGTATGTGTTTTCCAGACCTGCCAGGCCTAAGTCAGTCACGGAGGGGCTGTGTTCAGAAGCACATACCATGTGACATGTCAGGCAGATCAAAGCCTGGATTTCAGGGCTGACTACAAGGGGAAATAGTTAGTAATTAATAAAAGGATGTGGAATTGGTCATGTTGACTGAAAGAGCCCAGAACCTTGGCGAAAGGCTCACAGAGGCTGCCAAGAGAGTACGAGCACCTGAGTTGAGTTATACACGGGTGGAGGGTGCAGGTGTTAATGTCGCTGCCGGAGAGTGCGGCAAGGAGCAGAGTTAAATGGTTTACAAGCTTGGCAGATCTAAGCGGGCCAATGATGTCCCAATTTTAAGAGCTTCTTCAGCTTGGTCCATCATTCTGGTTCATTTTTAAATAGTACTTTTAAGGGTCACTGGGGACATACAAAAACTTGATAATGATATTAACTCTGAAAGTCAAGGCTGTGGTCACTCATTTGCAATTTCTGGATTTTCATTGCTTCATGCCACTATATCTTGTTTCCAGATTTAGGATCAAAGAAATCTTTGCCTTATACTTAGTCTCCCCTCCCCCCACCTATTTGTGTAGGGTAATGCACTGATGAGATGGAATAAATCCCCACGGAATGTGTAGTCTGTTGGCTTCTCCATTCTGACTGTAGCTACTATAGCTTGGTGGGAGAAGGCGGTGACCGATGATGGGTGTGGGGAAAGAAGGTCTTAGAGATGAGTCATCTCAATAATGAACTGAGCTTTTTGGTGAGCATGCGTGGGTTAATCTCAGTTAACACGGCTGAGGGCATGATCTACAAGGGGTCTGGATTTATGTGCGTGCATGTACATATGTGTGTGTTCTGGGGAGTTTGCAAGTGAATCATGGACTCTCTATGTTCTTCTCTCAGCATGCATATTCCCTCACTGGGTTTTGAAACCATTTTCCTCCAGGGCTGATGACATTTGATCCCTTTTGCAGTCTTCATAAATATCTCAGGACATGATGTCCCTGAAAGGGACAGATTCTATTGATCCTAACCAAGTGACAGTGCAGTTTCTTAACTTCTGAACAATTTCTCCCTTGTTTTCCTTCCAGAAAGATTTTTCCTCCTTTCTCATTTCTCCAGTCCTGTCCATCTCCTCCAAACAGATTCATACCATGTGCAACGCACCCTGGGAAACCATGGGGGCAGCATGGGCAGTCATGATGGGCTTAGCTGGTGCGCCTCCGGTTAAAGTGCAATTTGCTACCTCAGAACATACTTCAACTTTATGGGGTAATCTTTTCTTTACTTGTTTTTCTATGTTAAAATGATTTTAAGCAAATTTGATAGATGTTAAATTTGTGGTGTGGTGGGAAGGATGGGTGTTTGCTAACCATTTTCTGTGCTTATCACTTCTGGACTTATTTCTGTGAAGAAATACCTCCCGTGTGTTTCAATTCCCATTTGCCACATAGTACTGCATAATAAAGGTCAGATGCTGATGCAATCATAGAGTTTGATTCATGAGTCTAGGCTGGGTGTATCTGGCTGGTTAGAGGGTTCTGCTCCACACGTCTCTCCTCCTCCTGGGGTCCTGAGGTTGTCGGAGGCACGCTTTCCCCATGGCGATGACAGTGATGTTGGAGGGCAACTAGCGAAAGGCCTATGCTTGGATTTGGCACTTCCATCCACTCATCAATGTCAAGGGGCAAGGAAATATATTCTGCTCATGGACAAGGGTGTGGGTGTAGAGAGGGTTTAAGATTGAGGCAGTCATTCAGAGTATATTCTCTTTCTCTACACACATGAATGTGTAATTGCATGTGTACAGGACACATGTATATGTCTGCCTGCCTACCTACCTACCTACCATTTCATCTATCTATCTATCTATCTATCTATCTATCTATCTATCTATCTATCTATCTATCTATCTATCTATCATCTATCTATCTATCTATCTATCTATCTATCTATCTATCTATCTATCTATCTATCATGTATCCATCTGGTTCATATCTTCCACTTCTGGTTCATACCTTCCACGGTGGTATGGTACGTACGGTATGTATATAACAGAGTGTTCTACACAGTAAATATAAGCTTGCTCTGAGTTGCAGTGAACTCAATAGCAACTAGCAATAACACTGTAATATGGTTGAAGTGTCTGTAGCTGTACTATTAGATGGTTAGTCCTTCTTAGAAATAACTTCTTAAACTTTTCATCTTAAAAAAAAATTTAGTCACTTAAACTCAAATATTCTAGCCGGTTTACTGATTTGGGAACCTCAATGGTTTTAAGATACAATCTTATTAGGTTAAGCTAGAAGGGCAAGCCTGAATTTAAGCCATAAGTGCGAATCTTTAAAGGTCAAGATATTCTGTTTTCAGATATGAAATAATAATAATTTATCTGGACCATGTCTCCAGATAGTCATTGGTTAAGAAAATATATAGTCATTTCCCACACTAATTTTTTTTCTGCCCTTACCTTCTCTCCTCCAAGTTCTCCTAGTCCATAGGAGTCTATCTTTGCATTTAAGCAGTGACAATTCTACCTGAATCTCTCCTTTTCTTGACCCGCCTACCCCCAACCAACGAAGTATCAGACAGCAAGGAGACAACTGGATGTGCCTTGGAAATAGCTTGCACCTGACCTGATTGTATGCTTTCTTCTTTATCAACCAGCCAACTTCCTGGGTAATTTAGGCAAACACCTTCGTTCTCAACAGTGTGTTGGCACTTGGTAAATATTGATGGAATGAATGAGTGCTTTCTCAAGCCTTGGCAAGACTTTCTAGTTGGGGGACAGAGAAGATAAACCAAAACACACAAGAAGAGCATAGTGATGCGAGTTAGACACGATGACGTGCTATAGAGGGAGCTATTTTAGATAGACAGTTTGAGGGGACATGACAAGGATGTACAGGCATCCCTGGGGAGCAATAACAGAACCTTAGATCTTCAACCCTCAAAGACGGCCTGTTTCAGTGCACCTGCATTTGCTTGTGTTTTGAAGGGAAGCAGTCTTTCAGAATTCTGCCTGGCCTACATACAAGTTTTTAAGTACAATGAACACTTGCAAATGGCATTTACATCGCAAAATATGAAGGAAGGAAAGCAGCCATGAAACTTTTATTCCTTTCTTTTATTTTTTAAGATCATAAAGCTCTCTGACGCGTGGAAGACAGACTTATTAACTAGACATTTGTACTATAAACATGATTCCCAGACAAGCAGGAAAGTCCCCAAACTCTGAGTCAGTGATGTTTGAATAGATGCTTTGTAAGGCAAAGCATGAGCTTTTACAAATAAAACATTGATGAATTCAACAGCAACAGCAGGGGAGTGTTATAATATGCCCCCTTCTCCTGGAAGATAGTGCAATAATTTATAGCGCTTTCCCCCTTTTGAATCTCTGTCCCCATTACAAGACATGGACCACCCATTTTGGTCCATGCCCAATGTGAAGGAGACTTAGCTTCAAAAGGGAACGTGATATGGGCAGACCTGGAGTCACCTGATAAATGCTAGATGTCTGCTTTTTGTTCATAGAAGCTGAGACTACAGGCAATGAAGCAAAGAAGGCCACAAGTACAACTTTTGTCAGTAGTGAGACTGGTGCGTTTTATTTCTTATTCAGGGCTGCTGGTAACACAGCTGGGGTGATTTAGTACCTTTGTGGCACTTCAAGAATGGAAGGATGTAGAAATAGAACTGGAGAGCGTCCAGAGCGGGGCAGAGAGTCAGGTATCTGAGGCTGCAGGGAATGATTCATGTTTATAAGAACTGAAAGCTTCTTGTGGACTTTAACTTACCAACAGCAAATGGTGGGAAACCCTGGCTATCTGGACACACTGGAAGGAAATGGAATACGGGAGAAAAGATCTGGAGTGAAGAGATAGGGGAGGCTTCCTGGAAATAAGGTGTGTAAAAGACACAGAAGGACCATAACTGACTTCCTCTCGCTTTCCTATTGGCAAGAAGCAGGGATCAGACATACTTCTTCACTGCGTGCTTTACCTATTCTGACACCAACCATTCCTCCCATGACACTTCTAGGCTGGGTTTGATAATTCCCTGCAAAGGCCACAGAGAACTCACAGACAATATTCATAACGAAGGGTGGCTAGTAGGGGAGTTAACAGGTCAAGATCAGTAAACAGTAAGGATGCAGGCATTGGTCGACAGCAAAACCTCTCTTCAGCGAGCAGCCAAGCCTCTCTCTGGTCCTCAGCTTCTCAGCCACCTGGTCCCTTGGCTTCTGCCTCTGTGGACCAGGAAGGTCCCTGTGGTTCTGCCTCACAGTCCCATAGTCTTCGCACCCCTCCTGTTTTGCCTCATGGGTTCCTTGCCTCCAACTCAGGCATTGGCCTGGCTCGTTTACTCTCTCCCATAGACTCTGTGCCATAGTGTCTGGTACCTCTGCCACTTCAGATAGCGACCTCAATTGTGCTTTTCTTCCTGTGGTCCTGGGAACTCTCTCTGGGTCCTAGATGGCTCTTATACACAGGGGATGGCTTTGATTGCTTTTTGTATGGGTTTTGTCTTCCAACAGACACTACCCTCAAAGAAACAAAGGGTTTGACTTGCTTCACAACTTCTCCTAAGGCCAAGTCTTAAGTTCACCTTAATTCTGTCCATTAGCATAGCAGAGAACGCCCCACCCCCCGCAATGAGATTATAGTTATAGGCACGGAGTCCAGAATTATAATACAACATATAAAGAATTATGGCTAAAAGGGCCATATTAATTAGTTACATCTCATAAGGTCATAAAACTTCAAATTACCCACATTTTGGACTTTAACCACTTGCTGGATATGAGATTAAAGTCCCTCGGTGGTACAAATTGTTCGCAATTGCTTATGAATCTAAAGGTTGGTGGTTGGAACCCACCCAACGGTGCCACAGAAGAAAAGCCTAGTGATGTGCTTCTGTTAAGATTACCACCACGGAAATCTATGGAGCAGCTCTAGCACTCCCCCATGGAGTGGCCATAGGCTGGAATCCGCTCAACAGGAAAGGGTTTGGTTTTGGCTTTGGCTTTTTGTGATAGATAAGGCTGTTGTCAGGAGACATGTGGTCAGAAGAGAGCAGTCCCTGGAGAAGGAGATCACTTTGGTAAAGTAGAGGGGCAGCAGAAAAGACCAAGACCTTCAAGGAGCTAGACTGACACAGTGGCTACAAAAATAGACTCAAGCACAGGAACAGTTATGAGGCGTGCACCGGACAGGGCCGGGTTTTCTTCTTTTGTGCATGGTGTGGCTGTGTGTCAGAATTGACTCAGTGGTACCTAACAACAACAAATCTGTTCTTTGTGAATCAACTCATTTGTTGAACTCTTGTCTTGATCGATCCAAACCCAACTCCATTGCCATCTATGAGATTCTGACTCAGAGAGATACAGGACAGAGTAGGACTACCCCGAAGGGTTCCCAAGGCTGTAAATCTTTATGGAAGCAGACTGCCTCCTCTTTCTCCCATGGAACAACTGGCGGGCTCCATAGGTCTATCTTTAGGTTAGCAGCTCAGGGCTTAACCCTGGGCCATCAGGACTCCTTTCTAGGTCAGTACCATATACATCATCATGGCACTACAATTACTGACCTGGAGAATCTTACAAAGGCTTTGCTTCTTAGACCCCACCACCAGTGACCCTGGTACAACTGACCTAGGATAAAGCCTAGCATGAATTTTCGTTAAGGTCTTCCGGAGATGCCGGTGTGCCACTGAGGCTGTGACAGTGTCTCCGAGTGTTAGCAAATGCTTTCTTACACTGACTGCATTGACCTTGTCCTTACCAGTTCTGTCTTCTGTGGCTAAGTCTATTTTCTCTATAATGACACAGACTTTCACATACGTTCAGGTTGATAACCCGCTCCCCACCACTTCCCCAAAGCTCGTTCTTCTTCAGGCAAGGTCCCTTGTTTTCTGAATAGTTCCTCCTGGGCATTGGGCCTCCACTCAAGTACTCCATCAATGCACGAATACTTTCTTCTATTAAATTGGCATTCTGTGATGCTCATCTTCCCGACACAACCACTGAAGACAAAGCGGGTAAATAAGCAAATGTGGTGAAGAAAGCTGATGGTGCCTGGCTATCAAAAGATATAGCGTCTGGGGTCTTAAAAGCTTGAAGGTAAACAAGTGGCCATCTAGCTCAGAAGCAACAAAACCCACATGGAGGAATATATCAGCCTGTGTGATCACGAGGTGTTGAAGGGATCACTGAAGACAAATGGGTGCATAAGCAAATGTGGTGAAGGAAGTTGATGGTGCCCGGCTATCAAAAAGTATAGCGTCTGGGTCTTAAAGGCTTGAAAGTAATCAAGCAGCCATCAAGCTCAGAAGCAACAAAGCCCACATGGAAGAAACACACCAGCCCATGCGATCACGATCACGAGGTGTTGAAGGGATCAGGTATAAGGCATCATCAGAACAAAAAAATCTTACCATAGTGAATGATGGGGGCAGGGCAGAGTGGAGACCCAAAGCCCATCTGTAGGTCACTGGAGATCCCCTTGCAGAGGGGTCTCGGGGAGGAGATGAGCCAGTCAGAGGGCGATGTAGCAACGATGAGATATACAACTTTCCTTTAGTTCCTAAATGCTTCCTCCCCACCCCCACTATCATGATCCAAATTCTACCTTGCAAGTCTGGCTAGACCAGAGGATGTACACTGGTACAGATAAGAACTGGAAATACAGGGAATCCAGGGCGGATGATCCCTTCAGGACCAGTGGTGTGAGTGGCGATACTGGGAGGGTAGAGGGAGATTGGGTTGGAAAGAGGGAACCGATTACAAGGAACTATATGTGACCTCCTCCCTGGGGGACGGACAACAGAAAAGTGGGTGAAGGGAGACGTCGAACAGGGCAAGATATGACAAAATAACAATTTATAAATTATCAAGGGTTCATGAGGGACGGGGGAGCAGGGAGGGAGGGGAAAATGAGGACCTAATGCCGAGGGCTTAAGTGGAGAGGAAATGTTTTGAGAATGATGAGGGCAATGAATGTACAAATGTGCTTTACACAATCGATGTATGTATGGATGGTGATAAGAGTTGTATGAGCCCCAATAAAAAGATTTAAAAAAAGTTGAGGATATAATGATGAGAACATACATACAAATGTGCTTAATACAATTGATGTATGGATTGATATAAGAGCTGTAAGAGCCCCCAGTAAAATTATCTTAAAAAAAAAAAAAGTTCCTCCTGTGATGTGGTTTTATGCCCCTCACCATCTCCTCACAAGCTACATTGTCAGGATGCCGTTTAAAGTGTGTCCCTTCAAGTTTCACGGTGAGCTTGCTGTCAGCTAAATCTCCCCAGTTTTCTCCCACAAAAAAGCTTACAGCTTAGTGGGGAAAACAAGCACATCGTCAAACCAAAGCCCTCCCATCCTGTAGTTATCAAATTAATTTTAAAAATTGAAATGCAGGACTCACATTTACTGGCACTAAATTAGATCTTGTTGGGTTTAAGCCTATTTAAATGCTGCCATCCCAAAGTATTACTATTTTACGTTATTTGTTACTTACCTGTTTAGTAAGAAATCTTTATATTTGTGTTACTAATAGCAGTAACAGTACTTACCACTATTATTTGCTATGTTCTTCTTTTTAAAAATCATTTTATTGTGAGCTCTTACATATATTATAACAATCCATAATTCAATTAGATCAAGCATAATTGTACAATTGCTGCCACCATTATTTTCAAAACGTTTTCTTTCTTCTTGAACTCCTTGATATCAGCTACCCTTTATCTCCTCCCTCCCCCACTCTGCCCCCAAGGAACCCTCATTATTATATATTATTATTTTTGTCATATTGTACCCCATCCGATGTTTCTGTTTACCTACAATTTTGTCATTTGTCCCCCTTGAGTGGGGTTATACAGTCATCATTGCTATCAGTTCTCCTTTCCCGCCTTTTCCACTCCCTTCCTCCATCTCTTCCCATACCCTCAGGGAATCATTACTCTCATTACTATTTCTGAAGGGTTTATCCATCTTGAATATCATCCATTGACTAGGCTTTGTTACTTCCCTGCTAGATGGCTGCTTGTTTAATTTCAAACCTTTAAGACCCCACATGCTCTATCTTTTAATAGTCAGACACCATCAGCTTTCTTCATCACATTTACTTATGTACACCTTTTGTCTTCAGCAATCCTGTCAGGAAGGTGAATATAATACATTGCCACACTATTAGAATAAGTCATTCTTGTACTGAGGTAACATTTAAGAAGAGACCCAAAGTCCACCTGCTACCTTATTTTATATATTTATATATATATTCATTTATATACTCATATAAATATACCTATATGTATATATTCATATATATATGTGTGTGTATATATATATATAATTTTTACTTACTGATAGTTTCTTCTTTTTCTTTTTACTTTCCTCCTGTCCCACTATCATGTTTACCAATCATTCATTTCTTAGTAATTCCTCTTAAAAACATTTCAATTGATCATACATGACCAGGAACACTACACCCTCCTCCCCGGAAATTTTAGATCCCTAAGTATACCCCTGTCCCTGTCGATATTGGCTCACTGTTCCCCTCACCCTGCATCCTGCTCTCCCATACCCCCCAGAACCATTGATCCTGTTGTTGTCTCCATGGGGTTGCTTATCCTGCCTATCTTTTTTTTTTTAAATCAATTTATTGGGGCTCATACAATTCATTACAATACATAGATCAATTGTGTAAAGCACATCTATACATTTGTTGCCCTCAT
>NW_022111372.1:27878832-27900164 GCF_000313985.2 Echinops telfairi | reverse complement strand
CACTGTGTCTCCGGTGCTGTCCCGTGCAGGGCCGTGTGTCAGCGCTGGATGCCGCATCTTGCCGTGGGAATACCTGCCTATCTTTTATAGACAGACAGCAAAAGAAAAAGAAAAAAAGAGAGACCATACAAGTAGTTCAAGTCTAACTGTTGCCCTGACCCAGAGTGGATGAGTATCCCTCTGTTAATAGTGAGCAGGCTGTCTTATAATTCATTGGTCCAATCCCCCTTTCTTTCGGGATCCATATCCCAAGACCCATTTACCAAACAGCACTTATACCCTTTTAATCCTCAGCATTTGTGTCCGAGGGGTGTGCCTTTTACAATACCTCATTGCTCCTCCTGCAGTCAAGGATGGAGTATTCTTGTGTCCCACCCACCACGTATTACACCTTTAGACTTTCAGTGTGGACCCCTTGTGACTATCCCCCAACCAGTTCAGATGTAGTTCTGAGCACTGCCCCCCTGAGTCAGAAGTCTATAATTGAGATTCCTAAGGGACTTCATGGCTTTGCTCCCAATGTTATACTCCCCACTTGGTTTACCCCCATGTGGGCGAGTCAGACTGGCTGCACTCCCCGAATTGTATTTTCAGTGCTGTCCTCTGTAGCGCTTTCATCTATGGAGGGGAAGTCAGGTTTCAGGCTGGGACTGGCCCTGCAGTCCTCTCTGTGAATGAGCTCCTCTGAGCAGGAACATTGACCTCAAGGCTTGGTGCACCAGAATGAGGTTTACTTTCTCTCCTGTTCTTGTGGAGACATAAACAATACCCTCACCTTGGGTAGATTAGTGCCCATTTCCCCCAGTGCCATCTCTTTTTTTCTTCCCCCACTCTTCTGTGCACTGTAAAGTCATATGGAGAGGGTGGCAATGGCAGGGAATATGTCTTTCTGCACTGGTGCTATCTACATCCTTAAAAAATTTTTGTTTTTATCCTTTAAAATTTTTGATGACATATGCGCCATTGTGTTTGGTCTGGCTCTTGTCAGAGTATCTGATCCTCAGCCGGGTACTGTGCGATATGTACATTTTCCCCTGCACTCATTCTGTTGTTTGAATTTACTTCAGTGGACACATGTTGTACTTGTCCTTTTGTGCTTGGCTAACTTTTCTTAGTGTACTATCCTCCAACTCTTTGCACAAGACAGGTACTTCATTGTTTCATGTAGTTTAGGGATGCGTAGTACTCCATTGTGTGCATATACCAGAGCATTTTAATCCATTTGACTCCTGATGGAAATTTAGGCTGTTTCCATTTGTTTGCAATTCTGAACTGCACAGCAATGAACATTGGAGCACAGATGTCTGGTCATGGTCTGTTTCTTATTTCTTCTGGGTATATATCCAGTAGTGGGATTGCTGGGTCATAAGGTCACTCAATTTCAATCTGTTTTAGGTAACGCCAAATCGCTGTCCACAGAGGCTGTACACATCTACAAGACAACCAGCAGTGATTGAGAGTTCCTATCTCACCACACCCCTGCCAAAATTTGTTGCTTTCTGGTATTTTTTGAATTCGGCTATCCTTGTAGGTACTAAATGGTATCTCATGGCTGTTTTGATTTGCATTTCCCACATGACTAATGATCAGGAACATTTTGTCATATGTTTATTGGCCATTTGGGTTTCCTCCTTTGTGAATCTTCTGTTCAAGTCTTTAAAAGATTAACAAGCAGAAATCAATTGGACTCCTATATACTCGTGATGAGATATCTGAAAAAAGACATTAAGAAAACAATACCATTCACGATCACTATACAGATGTTGAAACACCGAGGAATAAATCTAATCAAAGTGAAAAAAGACCTGTACAAAGAAAACTATGGAACATTATTGCAAAAAACCAAAAAATCATAAATGGAAAATGTGTTAGGCTGGGTACTTTAGAGAAACAAATCCACAGCAACTCATGTATAAGAGAGAGTTTTATGTAAAGATTAAGTGTGCATCAATAAAACATCCCAACCCAATGCTGCCCGAGATCACAAGTCCAACATTAACCCATTAACTCATATGTCCGACACCAATACACCAAGTCCTCCTCCATCTCACAAAACAGACACAATGATGCCAACTGCATTGGGGTATGTCCAGGTGGCTTCTCCTCAGGGATGTCTTGCAGGAAGTGAGTCTTGCCATCTAAAGCAGGGAACTGGCTAAGGCCGCTGCACCCTGGTCCGACCATCAGAAAGCAGGAGACCTGAGAACTAGAAAGGTGATGCCACAACCCATTTATCTCTCCCCCTTAATTAACCCCACATGTGTTTATCAGCCAGGTTGGCCCAATAAACTTTAACTATATCAGAAGACTATTCCATGTTCACCGATAGGAAGAGTCAATATTGTGAAAATGTCAATACTACTTAAAGTAATCTACAAATTCAATGCAGTCCTGATCCAAATCTGAACATCATTCTTTAAAGAAATGGAAAAACTAATTACCAACTTCCTATAGAGAGGCAGGAAGCCCAGGATAAGTAAAGAATTCCTCACAAAGAAGAGCGAAGTAGGTGGTCTTGTAGTATCTGACCTCAAAACCTACAACACAGCCACAGTTTTCAAAACAGCACAGTACTGGTATAACGATAGATACATAGACCAATGGAACAGGACAGAAAATCCAAAAATAAAAGCACCTACCTAATGACAATTGATTTTCAACAAAGGCCCAATAAATGTCAAGTGAGAAGGGGATGCCCTCCCTCTTGAATAAATGGTACTGAGAAACGGGATTTCCAAGAGTGAAACAGGACCCATACCTCACCTCATGCACAAAGACATGCCAAGGTGATCAGAGGCCTAAATGTAAGTTCAAAAGCTATCATGACCATTAGTGAGAAAATTGGGACAAATATAAGGGCGTTAGTGTAGGACATTCACAGGCTTCCAGATATAATAAAGGAAGCAATACACAGTGGAAGACAAAATCTATGAATGGAACATATTCAAAATATTGTAACTTTTGACTGAGCACCAACTCTCATTGTACAAATAGCACGAGGATTTATTCTGTACATGTGAATAATGCAGTTATTAGGATATGTAGTTAGCTTACACTTGTTCAATATCCCTCTCTCAATAGTGTTTCAAAATTAGTACCATGGGCTAATCTGGCACTCTAAACAGAAGGTCTTTAAGCTCCAGGGAGATGATTGATATGATTCTGTACCATAAATTAACAAGGATGTCGCCAAGGTGAGCAAGAGGCTGATAAAAAATATAGATTCAGGAATGGATTTTGAGCTTGCACTTAATCCTAGCTCCAAACTAAGGACAATTAGTTCTTACGACAAGGCCCTACTGGATACTCGCCCTCATGAAGGAAATACAGAAGATCTGGGTCCTATAGCAAAGTGTGGTGAAGAAATTAATTGGTGTCTTGCTAGCAGAAAGAATAGAGTCTGGGGTCTTAAAGCCTTGTTTCCAACGAAGCATCATCGAAGTGAGACATCAACTAAGCCCACATGGAAAAAGCACTCTAACATCCATGATCCAAGGATTGTAAATTACGTAATTTAAATCCGAAGGAGGGAATAGTATCAGTGCTTAAATTGTGAGACTCTGGTGTGCAGAAGGCTCTGGATGACAGTGAAAACTCAAAATCAATGTGCAGGATCTACACAGGGTATAATACTGTCTCTGGTAATTTCCCTCCAACCATCACTGAGAGATGGAATAAGCTGGTTATCAGACAGAGGGTATTGGAAAGGCAATTATAGTAGATTAACATGATCAGTCTGACTCGAATGGTGAAAACCTTGTCACTTGATCTCCCTTCTGATACACTTGAGCTTGCTCTGGTTTTTAATATTTCCTTTTTTTTTCATATTGGGGTTTTTCTCTGTTGTATTTTGTCATTGTTTGTAGCCTTCTCAAATCTCCGTTTTGTGTTTTCCTATGTTTTTCAGTATGTGAAACCCAGGCAAGGTGAATCTATAGACAATAACTGGAATAAGAGTTCCTGGGGGAGAAGGAGGGGGAGGTGGGAGGTATGGGGAGCTGATAAGGAGTTCAAGAAGGAAGAGAATGTGATCTGAAATTGATTTTGGTAGCAATTGTACAGCATTGCTTGATATGATTGAACTATGGGATGGTATAATGTCTGGATTATCTCCTAATAAAATGGTTTGGAAAAAACCTAAAAAATATTTAAAGAACCACATTCAGGGAGCTTCATTTACATTTGGACATGATTTAGATGGCAATGTCTTGGATAATGAGCCTGAGCCTGATAGTGTAATGGTTTGATATTTTTGAAAGATCTTGGAAAGATTCCTCACATATTTCATATGTGTGAGGAATGTATACAAATAACTTGTATTCAGAGGACAGATTGGAATCTAGACTCTCTTGTAACTGCTTCATCAATAGAGTATGATAGAACCAGCACTTTCCAAAACATCTGCTTATACTTCCTGTGCCTTAAGATGCTCATTATTGCAATTAATTCAGTCACAGTGTTCAGAAGAAGCCCAATCTGATTTGTGGAGAGGCTCTTATTAATTGGAACCAATAACCAACACAACTTCCCAGTCCTGCAAAGGCGCCACCTTAGAAGTGGTCCTTCAGTCTTGGTTGCACTGCCCCATAGCAGAGATGGTATGTTAGACAGGGTTCTAACACAACCAGGTTCAAACAAAACCAGGGCACTTATGATTTTATATCTATGTCTATATAGACATATACAACATAAGAAGTAAAAAAGCTAATTAGTTCATAGATCCATACAAATGGCTCAGTTCAACTCACTTCCGTGAGATAGATAATACATTGGCAGCCCTTTAACTCATGAGGGCTGCTGGGTGCAAGTCAAGGAAGCAGACAGCTGAGTCTTCTGTAGAGCAATATAGGCAGTGTGTGTCATATTATTCACTTGATTGTTAAAGTCCTCCTCTTCAGAGGCAACCCTTTGGTGAGCGTTCACATGAGAAACGATTCTTTACTTTCTTTTTAAAAAATTATTTAAATCATTTTATTGGGGGCTCGTACAACTCTTATCACAATCCATACATACATCCATTGTGTCACGCACATTTGTACATTGGTTGCCCTCATTATTCTCAAAACATTTGCATTGCACTTGAGCCCCTGGAATCAGCTCCTCGTTTTTCCCCTCCCTCCCCACGAACCCTTGAAAATTTATAAATTATTATTATTTTATCATATCTTACACTGCCCGATGTCTCCTTTCACCCACTTTACTGTTGTCCATCCCCCAGGGAGGGGGTTATATGTAGATCCTTGTAATCGGTTCTCCCTTTCTACCCTACCTTACCTTCACCCTCCCAGTATTGCCACTCTCAACACCGGTCTTTAGGGGTTCATCTGCCCTGGATTTCTTGGCCCATTCAGAGATGTCTATCCACATACCTCTTCCCCACGTACACTTTCACCAATTTTCCAATCATGTTCCTTCCAATCCCCAGACCTGAGCCAGTTAACAGACCCACAATCCCTTGAATGAGGGAAAGGCCAGGTCCCTTTGAAGGAGGACCCTGCTACATTACCGAAGGTTTACACTTTGGTGGTTTTGAGCTGCCGACCTAGCAGTTAGTAGCCCAACTTGTAATCACTAAACCACCAGGGCTCTAATCTCTATTTTATAACTACATATATGTATTATATTTCTATATGTTTTTTATCTGTGAGATAGTTTATTGTGCCAGCCTGGCTGATAAACGCAGTTGGCATTGACTGAGGGGCGGAGAGATGGATGGCTTGGTGAGCCTTGCCTTTCTTGTCTCTCGCTCTGTGATCATCGGACCAGTGTGTAGCTGCCTTGCTTGTTCTGTGCCTCAATTTAAAGGCTACACTGCCTGTGGGACGCCTAGCCTGTGAACTGTGTTGCTGTAAGTTGAGGTCCCTTTAAGACTTCTCTGGAGCTGGGGACTGGCGGTTGGTGACCTGCCTTGTGATTGGCTGCTGTGCTGACATAGCCTAGCTCTCTCTACAAATAGAGGAAGATCTGGCATCAGACAGAGACTTGAAGGACTGCTAGTCTCTCAACTTTCTCTCACGGATGTGAGTTGCACTAAGCCATTTATAGTGCTTTCTAATTTAACTGTTTATTTCTTGTATTGTATATTTCTCTGTATATGATTTAACAGTTCATTTCTCATTATATATCTAATTATCTTTATAAATAAATATATTATCAGGAATTTGGTTTTATCTCTGTAGAGAACCCTGTCTAACACAATCTGTACACATTTTATATCTATTTTATCTCTTGATAATCTATCTTTCTTTAGAAAAAATCATTTTATGGGGGGCTCGTACAGCTTTTATCACAATCCATACATCCGTCCATTGTGTCAAGCACATTTGCACATTTGTTGCCCTCATCATTCTCAAAACATTTGCTTTGTACTTGCTTGGTATCAGCTCCTCATTTTTCCCGCCTTCCTCCCCCACCTTCCTCATAAACCCATGATAATTTATAAATTATTATTAATTTTAAATGTCTTACACTGACCGATGCCTCCCTTCACCCACTTTTCTGTTGTCTACCCCCTTGGAAGGGGGTTATATGTAGAACGTTGTGATCAGTTCTCCTTTCCTCCCCCACTTTCCTCTTACCCTACTGGTATGACTATTCTCTTTATTGGTCCTGAGGGGTTTGTCTGTCCTGGATTCCCTGTGTTTCCAGTTCCTATCTGTACCAGTGTACATCCTCTGGTCTAGCTGGATTTGTAAGGTAGAATTGGGACCATCAGCTTTCTTCACCACACTTGCTAGCTCCAAGGTTATAGATTTCCTATATATTTTTTCTCTATATATAGCTTTCCCCCCCTCTCTATATAGCTTTTTCTGTTACTTCTTAAATCTATTTAGGATTTATTTTGGAGTATAGTATGGGGGAAAGAATACTGACTTAATTTTTCTTATTACATTCCTGAACATCTCAACACTTAGATATCTGCCCTATTTCTCCCCTTCTTACTGAATTGAAGTTTTATTTAAAATTGAATAAATATCTGAGTCTTTTTCTGGACCTCTTTATTTTATTGATTTATTTGCCTGTTCCTGTACAAATAACACACTTTCTTCAGTAATGCAGATTTGAAATATGTTTTGATATATTATAGGCATTCCCCTTAATCCTTTCAAGTTGACTCTTTTTGTTCCTGATGAAGTTTGAAATCAGTTTGTTGGTTGCATAAAAAATTCTTTTTTAAAATTCCAATTCAGATTTCACTGAATTTATAGATTTTGAGACAGCTACCATCTTTATAATTTTTAATCTTTGCTTTCCAATGGATGAATGGACATTATTTTACAAGGAAATACAGCATCTTTTACATTTTATAGTAACATTTTTCAATTTTGGCTGAACATTTCAATCCCTGGGTTCAACCTCTCTAGAAACTGTAGCTAGTTTTATAGTAATTCTAATATGCACCCAAGGAACAAAGCCAGTTTTGGATTTTTTATTTCATGTAGTTTCTGCACATTTTCCACTAGGCTTATTTCTAGATATACTGTGTATTTATTAGTTGTTGCTATTAAAGATATCCTTTAAAGCTGTGGTTCACAAACTGGGTTGTGAACAACCCTTTCACAGGGTTCGCCTAAGACCATCGGAAAACACATATTTCCGATGGTCTTAAGAGCTGAGACACCGTTCCTACATCTCAGCCTTCTTACTGACATTGGCTTTTTATGCATACTGTCACAAAATGTAGCGATACAGTTTAGTGTTATATTAAGACTGTTACCCATGCTACATCATGCTTCAAGAAAAAATTTCATTTATTTTTAATTAGAAATAAATATCTCACAATATATAATTACATATTGTTTTTGTGATTAATCACTATGCTTTAATTATGTTCAATTTATAACAATGAAAATACATCCTGCATATCAGATATTTACATTATGATTCGTAACAGTAGCAAAATGACAGTGATGAAGTAGCAATGAAATAATGTTATGGTTGGGGAGGGTCACCACCACATGAGGAACTGTGTTAAAGGGTTGCGGCCTTAGAAAGGTTGAGAACCATTGCTTTAAAGTGTTAAAGGTTCAAGTAAGGTCTCCATACCTTACACTAAATAAATTCCAGATGAATTAAGGAACTAAATAATAATACCGCCCCCCCCCTAAAAAACACCCTATAAAGGCATTGGAATAAAATATGGTAGTCGCGCAAGTTGTTGTTTTTATATATATATGAAAGCTATTGATTTTGTATCTGTTTTTGAGGAGCCCTGGTGATGCAGCGTTTAAGCATTAGACTGTTAACGGAAAGGTCAGTGGCTCGATACCATCAGCCTTTCCCTTTAGGAGTAAGATGCCGCAGTCTGCTTCCGAAAGGGTTTGTAGCCTTGGATACCCTATGGGGGTGGGGTGGGGGTAGGGGGAGTTCTGTTCTGATCAGTTGACCTGATGGCAATAGATTTAACATATTATGGTAAATATTATTCTAAAAAAGGTTTCCATCAGTTCTCTTGGGATAGCAGTATGGTCTGCAAGTAGGGCATTTTGTTTTACCTCGTCTTTCTGTAACACTTCCCTCTTCTGACCTGAGACCTAGAGAACAGCAAGGGTCATCTTCACAATGCTTACATGTGGTCCCACTTTTGCGCCACCGTGTCAGTTCATCTCAGTGAGGGTCTCCTCTTTCTGGATGCCCTGCTTTTCCAAGCATGATGTCCTTTTCCAGGGACATCATGGTAGTGATGTGGCTGTGGTAGTTGCTGTAATTGTCTTATTCTTAATATTAATACAATATTTCTCATTTTCATTATAAATTTTTCCCTCTGTGAATGTTGGCTACATGTTTATGTATTATTTCTTCCATACTAATGTATGTACTTAAATTTGGAAAGAATGGGCAATTTTAACAAGTGTATTGGCATACTTTGGATGATCAAAATATTTTTGTCCTAAATCGTTATTTCCCAATAGTGAACCATTTTTGCATTTCAAGAGACATGATGCTTGGCTGTGGCATTTAAAAAATAATACATGATTTCGTTTGCTTGTTAGTACTTGTTTTGTATTTTGAAATCTATGATGGTCAGCTTGACCTATGGTTTAACTTAAGTTTTAAAAATTGTTTTGTGCTATTCTTGTCTGGTTTTGGAGTCTAGATTATCCTAGATTCATAGACTGAATCTGGAAGCTTTCTTTGTGTACATTCAGACAAATATTTAATTTAAGAATTATCGCTTGCTTCAAAGAATAGATATCCCATAGAAATATTTGGACTGATGGCTGACATTCTTTCCCTCCACCTCCCATTTCCTTCTCTCTTCTCCCTGTCTTGGCCTCTTCCTTAGAGCTTTAACTACCTTTTCAAATTTAATTAAGTGATTGATTTATTCAGATTTAAACAATCACTTCTTGGATTGATTTTGGTTAACTAATATCTTCATGAAAATCATGCATGTTTGAGAGTTGAATTGATTCTTATGTAGTATTGTTTGATTTGCTAGATCTCATATCCACAGTTGTGCCCCCTCCTCCTTTCCTGGCTAGGTTGTTAATTGATATCTGGGATCAGTGGGCAGCCAAGTCTCCTACATAGAGATAGGCCTATGGAACCAGAACCTGAATGTGCTTTCATCCCTTCTCTGCCACCCTGTCACCCCCACCAACTGCCAGGTGGAGATCGTCTGGGATTTTAGTTGCAGGTTTTAGCTCCAACTTAAAAATTATAATTCTAAGCTCTGTTTTATAGGTTTCTCTGCTTATTGTTGATCACTGGGTCCTATAGTTTCTATTTAAAATTTTTTCTCTTTTTATTTGATTAAGTTTATTAGAGATAGTCTTGGAAGGGCACACTTTTCTCAGTCTTCCAATGCCTATAAAATGTCTTTATTTTGCTTCCTCCTCCCCCTCTTTTGAATGCTAATTTGAATAAAAATAATATTCCAGATTCAAAGTAATTGTGTCCTCAGAACTTAAGAAATACTATTCTATTATCTTGCAGCATCAAATGTTTTCAAGGAGAAATTTGATGTTTCTCAGATTCTCATTCGTTTTCTTGAAGCATTTAAAGTTTACTTTTCTTTGAATTTCTGATTTTATAATAGTGTTTCAAACTTTTAGCAATTGATAAGAACATTTTTAATTCATTTGAATCTTTAGTCCTGGGGAATTTCATTTCTTGATTACTTGTTTTCCTCCATATATCTGTTTTCCATCATGAGAGTTTTCATTACCTTAATATCAGCACATTCTATTATTATCTGTTTTAGAAAAATCCAATTGCATTGATTCTTTTTCAGTCTCCCTTATCCAACGGCCAACTTTCACATGCATATGAGTTAATTGAAAATACTTTGGCTTGGGTCAGGTGCATCATTGTCCTTAAAATAGCATCCTTGATTTTAAACATTATATATATATGGCTATGTATCATTATCTCTATATATTCTTACATAAGAATCTGAGGGGTATTTTAAAATTCTGCTCAGCATCGAAACTAAAACTCCAAGTGGCCTTTGGGCCACAAATTGAGGAACCCTGGCGTAGTAGGACATCATGAATATCACTTTTGTGAAATATTATGCTCATGAGATAATAAATGCTATGGACATATTTTCACACCATGACTCTGAGGATGTTTCTCCAAGACTGAAATAGGAAGAGGCCAGGTTCCGGAGCTCTGACTTGAGAATGATACACACGTGCCCTAAATCAGTACTTGCCATCTCTCGAACACTCTAAGAGGATTCTCAGTTAAAGACTGACAGAAGGGAAGGTGGTTTCCTTTCCTAAAGGAAAAACGATCCACACACTTTAGATCATGGAGACAAGGTGTAAAGCTAACTTTTAAAGTTAAATATCTTAATATATGTGCACAATCTGATCTAACTCGATTGCATCTGTAGGTGTGCCACTGTGCTGTGTGCTGCAGATACAGAACTCTTCTCAGGATGCTGTGAAGTTACTCCAAAATTGATGATGGACTCATGTTAGTTTCCAGCTTCCAGTACCTTCAGAAGGTCCCGCTTCCTTCCAAAGCTGTAGAGAGGAGAGATCTTAAACTATAAAAAGCTGAAGGCAAATATAAGTGATCTTCATTCTCCACCATATAGCAGCTTCATTTTGTCCCTGGACAACTTCGAGTTACTGCTTCCTCAAGACACATTATGGGTTAATGCTCCCTGAGTGTTGTAAATGACTCCCTGCTTGTCATTGCCCAAAGTTTGGTGGTTGAATTCACCTAGATATGTGACCTCCTTCCAAAAGATCACACCCATTGAAAGCCTGATAGAGAATAGTTCTACTTTGAAACAATGGAGATGGTGAGGAATCAAAATCAACTGGACAGCAATGGGCTTTTTTGTTTGTTTGTTTAATGTTTGTCCAGAAAATGAGTTGACTTGTTGGATGGAAGATTTTAGTAATTCTCTCTCTCAATGCTGACAAAAGCCTACTAAGAATTTTCTCGGCTGTCATTCTGACATTAACTTTTGAGACAGGGATATGATTTGCCAGCTCAAATGAAACAAAACAAAAAACCATACTCACTGCCATCGAGTCGATGCTGACTCATAGTGACCTGATAGGACCGGGTAGAAATGTCCTTGTGGTTTTCCATGACTGCTGCTCTTAACTGGAGTAGTTGCCCATGGAATGGATGGTAGTTTCAAACTGCTGACTCTGTTGTCAGCATCCCAGTGTGTAACCACTACTCCACCAGGGCTTCTTCAGATGGCTAACATTTATTTAACATGTAGCTGTGCAAAATCTGATATATTAGCTCATTTAATTCCCAATAATTGGGTGAGGTGTTACTGTTTTTTCAACCTAGAACACAGAGGAACCCAGAGATTTAATTTCTTGCTCAAAACCTTGTAGGTGCCAAGA
This sequence comes from Echinops telfairi, assembly GCF_000313985.2. Taxonomy (NCBI): domain Eukaryota; kingdom Metazoa; phylum Chordata; class Mammalia; order Afrosoricida; family Tenrecidae; genus Echinops; species Echinops telfairi. Next base: position 27,888,339 of record NW_022111372.1, on the reverse strand, counting down.
CCATTAAATTTGAAAGACAGCTATAGATACCTGGCCAACTGATTGGAAGAGAGCTATATTTGTGTCCATTGCAAAGAAAGTGACCCAACAGAATGCTCAAACTATAGAATGATATCAGTGATGTGTCACACAGTAAAATTTTGCCTAAGATCACCCAACAATGGTTGTACCAGTACATTGACAGGGAGCTGCCAGAGGTTCAGGCTGGATTAAGAGGACATGGAGCAAGAGATATCATTGTTGTTGTCAGATGGATCTTGACTCAAAGCAGAGAATCCCAGAAACATGTTTACTTGTGTTTCCTCGACTATGCAAAGGCATTTGACTGTGTGGACCATAATTAACTGTAGATAACCTTGAGAAAAATGGAAATTCTGGACCACTTCATTGTGCTCATTCAGAATTTGTACAAAAAAATCAAAAGGAAGTTGTGCAAACAGAAAAGATTACTGCATGGTTCAAAATCAGGAAAGGTGTGTATCAGGACTGCATCCTCTCACCATACCTGTTCAATCTCTATGCTGAGCAAGTCATCAGATAATCTGGATTATATGAAGAAGAGCAGATCATCAGGATTGAAGGAAGGCTTATTAGCAACCTGTGATAAGAAGATGACATAATCTAGCTTGCTGAAAGTGAAATAGAAGGATTTGCTGGTGAAAATGCAAGATTTCAGCCTTCACTGTGGGCCTTACAACCAAAATCCTCACAACTAGCCCAATAGGTAGCATCATGATAAATAGAGAAAAGGTTGAAATTCTCAGGATTTTATCTTGCTTGGATGCACAATCCATGCTCATGGAAGCAGCAGTCAAAAGATCAAAATACGCATCGCATTAGGTAAATCTGCTCCACAAGACCTTTTAGAGTATTGAAAAGCAAGCTTGAAGGTAAACAAGCGGCCATCTAGCTCAGAAGCAACAAAACCCACATGGAACGACATATCAGTCTGTGTGATCACGAGGTGTCGAACGGATCACTGAAGACAAATGGGTGCGTAAGCAAATGTGGTGAAGAAAGCTGATGGTGCCCGGCTATCAAAAAGTGTAGCGTCTGGGGTCTTAAAGGCTTGAAGGTAATCAAGTGGCCATCAAGCTCAGAATCAACAAAGCCCACATGGAAGAAGCACACCAGCCTATGCAACCACAAGGTGTCGAAGGGATCAGGTATAAGGCATCATCAGAACAAAAAATCTTACCATAGTGAATGATGGGGGGAGTGCGGAGTGGAGACCCAAAGCCTATTAGTAGGCCACTGGAAATCCCCTTGCAGAGGGGTCTCAGGGAGGAGCTGAGCCAGTCAGGGTGCGATGTAAAAACGATGAAAAATACAACTTTCCTCTAGTTCCTAAATGTTTCCTCCCCGCTCCCACTACCATGACTCGAATTCTATCTTGCAAGTCTGGCTAGACCAGAGGAGGTACACTGGTACAGATAGGAACTGAAAATACAGGGAATCCAGGGCGGATGAGCCCAGCAGGACCAGTGGTGTGAGTGGCGAAACAGGGAGGGTAGAGGGAGAGTGGGTAGGAAAGAGGGAACCGATTACAAGGAACTATATGTGACCTTTTCCCTGGGGGACGGACAACAGAAAAGTGGGTGAAGGGAGACACTGGACAGGGCAAGATATGACAAAATACCAATTTATAAACTATCAAGGGCTCATGAGGGAGGGGAAAAATGAGGATCTAATGCTGGGGGTTTAAGTGGAGAGGAAATGTTTTGAGAATGAAGAGGGCAATGAATGTACAAATGAACTTTACACAATTGATGTGTGTATGGATTGTGATAAGAGTTGTATGAGCCCCTAATAAAATGATTTAAAAAAAAAGAAGGGAATGGAGAATATGCTGAGAAACAATAAAGTCACATTTTAATATTTTTTTAAAAAAAGAAAGAAAGAAAAGCAAGGATGAACAAGGAGGGAGGGAAAAAAATGAGGAGCTGATACCAAGGGCTCAAGTAGAAAGCAAATGTTTTGAGAATGATGAGGGCAACAAATGTGCTTGACACAATGGATGTATATATGAATTGTGATAAGAGTTGTAAGGGCCCCCAATAAAATGATTTAAAAAGAAAAGAAAAGCAAGGATGTTACTTTAAGGACTAAGGTGCATCTTACCAAGTCATAATACTCTCCATTGCATGATATTCCTGTGGAAGTTGGACATTGAATAAGGAAGATCATAGAAGAATAGGTGCACTTGACTTGTGGAGCTGGAGGAGAATATTGAAAGTACCATGGACTGCTAAAAGGACAAAGCGGTCTGGCTTGGAAGAAGTAAGGCCAGAGTCATACTTTGGACATACTGTCAAGTGAGATCAGTCCCTAGAGAAGGACATCATGCTTGGTAAAGTGTAGGGACGGCAAAGAAGAGGAAGGCCCTTCATGAGATGTATTGACCCAGTGGCTGCATCCATGTGCTCAGGCGCAGGAACAATTGTGAGGATGGTGCAGGACCACCCAGTGTTTCATTCTGTTGAGCGTAGGGTCACTGTAGGTCCGAGCTGGCTCGATGACACCTAACAGCAAGAACAGCAGGACAAAGATTCAAACCCAGGCACTCTGGTTCCTGGGCTTAAGTTCTTAATGACTAAGCCCGATTTCTCCAAGTATTAGTGGATTCATTCACAGTGGCCCATGTCTTTTCAAGTCTTATCATTTTTATCCTTGGGACATTTAAAATTTACAGTGCCCATGCATTTCGATTTTTAAAATATTTCATTTTCCACAAGGATATGGGCTCATTCATGGTTTTAGTATATGACGACTGAAAGTCAAAGGCCTAAGGTATTACTATTTATTTTAGTAAAGGACTGTGCCTCACGACAGAAATACAACTGGTTTCCTAGCTCACTACTGTTTGGCATCACCAACACTTGGGTCTTTAGCCACAATGTGGTTCCCTAAGAGCAGTGGTGTCATCCATTTCTAGATGGCTTTCCAAAATCCTTTCCAGCGTCTGACATCGAACTCAGGTGGGACTGTTTTTTCCCCCCAAAAAATATGCATGTTATGAATTTTTAAGATATTTCACATGTATGCTGAGAAAAGGGAACTTTGATCAGAGAACAAACCCCAACCAAGAAATGTTTATTTTAAACATTAGCTAGACAATTGTTAAAGATAAAATAGGAAAAGATGTCCTGTCACCATGTTAACCAAATAGAAGTTGGAAAACAGTTCTGGAAACTAGGCTATAAGTCTGAGTCCCGTAACTAGATGGGTTGGACACTAATTTACTTAAAGGATTAGGTAAATATTTGGAGCCCGTAGGGAATGATGTTGTCATATTTTTGGCTGCCCAACATCTTAGCCCTTTTTCTCGCACTGGGAATTTCTCCACACTCATATTGCCCACTATGCTTCCTATTTCTCTAAAAGCTGAAAATACCTTATCCAGGCCTGCTTCCACCTTCAGCAAGGGAGAATCTTCACTTCACCTCTTATGGTTAATTAAATGTTCTTTGGCAGCTTTGATCTTGGACTGGGAGTAGCAATTTCTTTTTTCTCCATCACATTAATCACTACACTTATCATTTCACTTATTGTTTTCTTCCCAATTAAATTTAAGGTCTATGAGGGCTGTTAACTTTTGTTCATTTCTATATTCCCAGTAATTCCAAATGCTTGGCTGTTAACTGAAAGGTTGACAGTTTGAACCTATTCAGAAGCAGTTCTCCTATATCATGTGTTTGCTGTCAGTGGAAAATCTATCCAACAGCCCCCTAACAACAATTTCATATTCCTAGTTCCATATATAATGCTGCTGGCTCATTTATAAAAGGAATTCAAGAAATACTTCTTAAAGCAAGGAATAAATGAATGGATATATGGAAGCATTTGCAAAGAAAGGCTAATAGATTATTCCCTTTCCCTTAGTGTTGTGCTTAATAGAGAAGTTCATTCCTTAACTGACTCATTTATTTATTCATGACTACAACTATTGTTTTTAAGAGAAAAATAAAATGAGGCAAAAGAAGAACATTTTCTGGAAGTTTTTTTGGTGTGTGTTTGGTTTAGAGTAACATTAGAGTGCTGGTGACTTTCCATTTTTCAATCTGTTTTCCTCAAGTCAACTCTTTTTTCCTGGTATCTCAAACCTAACAGATATTTTTTCTCAGGGAGGTTAATTTTCATCATTTTGCTGAATAGAATTTCAGAAAATTCCAAAATTGAAAAAATACTGCAGAAATTTGCAGCTGTGCCAGATGATCAGCCACAGTTGATCACCATAGAGGATAAAATAGATGTTCTGAAGTAGATAGGCAAAGGCTTTCCCAATATTTAAAAAGAAAGGAAGGAAAGGTGATGTATGGAACAATAGGTCATAATGCTTAACATCAACCCCTCTCCCATAAAATCTGTTGTTAGGGACCCTTGAGTCAGTTGGACTCATAGCCACCCTAATTTATAACAGAACAGAACACTGCCTGGTCCTGAGCCATCCGCATAATACTTCCTTTGTTTGAGCCTATTGTTGCCGGCACTGCACCAATCCATCTCTGTAGACACCTCCCCTTTCTACCGCCCCTGCACGTTACCGAACATGAAATTCTTCTTCAGGGACTGGCCTCTCTTGACATGTCCAAAGTAGGTGCGTGAGATGCACTCTCACCCTCCCTGGCCCTGAGGTGCATTTTGGCGGTACTTCTTCGAAGACAGATCTGTTTGTTCTTTTGGCAGTCCACGGTACTTTCAATAGTTTTCAACGGTACCTTCACTCAGATGTATCAAGTCTTCTTCAGTCTTTGTTATTAAATGTACAACTTTTACATGTATATAGGTGAATGCAAATATGATGAGCTGGGTCAGGTACAACATAGTCCTTAAATCAGTGGTTCTCAACCTTCTTAATGCCATGGCCCTTTCATATGGTCCCTCATGTTGTGGTGATCCCCAACCAGAAAATAATGTTTTTTGCTACTTTACAACTGTAATTTTGTTACTGTTATGAATTGGGTGAGCCCTGTGAAAGGGTTATTCAAACCCCAAAGGGGTCTCGACCCACAGGTTGAGAACGGCTGCCTTAAAACAAATCCTTGCTTTTCAGTATTTAAAAGAGGTCTTTTGACTTCTTGACTGTGCTTCCACGAGCACTGATTGTGGGCCCAAGCAAGATGAAATCCTCGACAACTTTAAAGTCCTCCTCGCTTTCAGCAAGCAAAGCTGTGTCACTTGCTTATTGAAGATGATTAATAAGCCTTCCTCCAATCCTCATGGCTCATTTTTCTTCATATAACTCAGCTTCTCTGATGATTTGTTCAACATATAGATTGGATGAATATGGTGAGAGGATACAACCCTGATGCACACCTTTCCTGATTTTAAATCATGCGGTGCTCCCCTGCTCTACTCCCATTCCATGTGGAATCCCATAGTTTTTTTTGGTAAGATAGTTTTATTAGTGCACAGTCATGCCCATTTGCTTACAGACTGTCAATGACTGCATTTGCAAAACAATGGCAGAGTTAAATTCTCTCTTAGGGCCTATAAAACACCACAGTGCTTATCCATCCATCCATCCATCCATCCATCCATCCATAGTTTTATGACCCACACAGTCAATATTGATGACTTGGCATAGTCAATAAAGCACAAGTAAACATCTTTATGGTATTCTCTGCTTTCAGTCAAGAGCCATCTGAAATAAGCAATGATATTTCTTGTCCCATGTTCTCTTCTGAATCTGGCCTGAACCTCTGGCAGCTCCCTGTCAATGTACAGCTGCAACAACCATTGTTGAATGGTCTTCAACAATGAAATTTACTTGCATGTAATATCAATGATATTGTTCTACAATTTGAACATTCTGCTGGGTCACCTTTTCTTGGAATGGTTACAAATATGAACCTCTTCCAGTCAGATGGTAATGTAGCAGTCTTCCAATTTCCTGGCATAGACAAATGAGTGCTTCTAGTACTTCATCTGTTTGTTGAAACATTTCAAATGGTATTCCATAAATGCTTTCAATGAAGCTTGAACCATTGATTTTTTTTGCTTGTATGTTATCTCTTGAAATGGTTGCTGTTGAATAGTTCTGTTGTGGTTTCTTTCAATATTTTTAATGCTTCTTGCATCATTCCATATTTTGAATGAATCTTTGAATATTGCAACTGAAGGCGTGAATGCTTTCTTTAGTTGATTTCAGTTTAAGATACGCTGAGCGTGCCCTTCCTTCTTGGTTTTCTAACTCTAGGTCTTTGTACATTTCATTACAATATTTTAATTTGGCTTCTCAAGTGGCCCTTTGAAATGTTCTATTTAGCACTCTTACTTCATCATTTTTCCATGTGTCTTAGCTACTCAATTGTTACGGGGAGTTGTAGTTTCTTCTCACATCCACTTGGATCCTTTTTTTCGTTTTTTGTCTTTTTAATGACCTTTTGCTGTTTTCATGTATGATGAAGAAAATCTAGAGTAGATGAATAAATAGCTATTATTAAGTATAGATATTTACACACACACACTCATTCCACTTTAAATTTTGCTTCTTCATCTTAAGTCTTTCCAAATTCCTCCACAATCATTCTAAAGCATGCTTTTCAGCACCATCATCATCACGATGTCCTCCAGCCTGTCCACACACATTAGAAATTGCAACATCCAGACTTGTTGCAGACAGTATGAGATTATGGAATCATTTACCAGCACTTCATATCAATATGTCTGTCTGAAAGTAGCCTATGATTTCATTTTTCTTTTAGCAACATCTTCAGACTGCACTTTGGACCTACTCCATGTTGGTAATTCCACACTGTACATATTTCACAAAAAGCTGAAGACATTGTGCCAAGATGTCAGACTTAGTACAATCATCTAGTTACTCTCCTACACCACATTCCTAGAAATAAGAGAAGAGATGGCTTTAGAAACACTGAAGTCATCAGAGCAGAGGAAATAAGAAATGGTACCCAGCATTAATCAGAAATAGGAGAAAACCACAGCCCCAAATTTGCACCTTAGAGAGCTACTGCCGAGAGAAGTGGATATACAATCCTCCACATTCTGAGGCAATGGATCCAAGAAGTAAGAAAGTCAGATGTGCAAACCACAGGCCATTAGTTGAATCATGTTTCTTGGCTCTTTCTTCTCCTCCATTTGAACTGAGTGGTGGTCCATAGGCACATATATATGCACAAGTGAAAATGATGAATTAGGACAATCTGGCTGAAGAGGCATCATTTCATCTGAAGCTATGGCATAAAGTGGCTAGATGTTCACCAAGTTCACCTTCCTCTATCTGAGCATACAGAATGGCAATATTTGTTAGTTCCAAGTGCAGTAAGCTTGAGATTCGTTAGCTCGAACTTCTAACCAGTGGATGACAGTGAATTGTATCATTTCTAGGCCCGGTCGTAAAATGAAATCCTTTCTCTTTCTTCCATAAAAGCACGGATACAATGAAGATCCACGAGGAAGCCCTAGAGATGACATTCAAGCCCTAACCAATGTGATTTAAGATGGAAAAACTCAAGATCTTGGAATCATTAGAAAGAGAAATAAATCTTTATTGTATCAAGCTATTAATGACTTGAAGCATTTACTCTTTAAAAAAAATCATTTTATTAGGGGCTCATACAACTCTTATCACAATCCATCCATACATCAATTGTGTAAAGCACATTTGTATATTCATTGCCCTCATCATTCTTAAACCATTTGCTCTCCACTTAAGCCCCTGGCATCAGCTCCTCATTTTTCCCCTCCCTCCCCCTTTCCCCATGAACCCTTGATAATTTATAAATTACTATTTTGTAATTCCTTGCCCTGTCCTATGTCTCCCTTCACCCACTTTTCAGCATTTATTCTTGAAGGTAAATGTCTACACCTGAATGTAAGGAAAATGAAAATCTTCATAACTGGGCCAATAAACAACATCATAGTAGATGGTGAAGAAAGTGAAGATGTCTAGGATTACTTGGGTCAACAATCAATACCCATGGAGCAGTAGGGAAATCAAATGACGAACTGAGCAAATCTGTTATGAAATAACTCTTTAAAATCTTAAAAAGTAAAAATGTTACTTTCATGACTAATGTGTGCTTAGCTCAACACATGGTCTTTTAAGTCACTTCATGTGTATGTGGAAATGGAATAATAAATGCAGAGGGTAGAGAATAATTGATTCAGATCGTGCTGCTGGTGAAGAATATTGAATGCTGTGACACCTTTGTGGTCAAGTTCAATTCATTCCAAATTTGTGTTTGAAAACCAAAAAGTTTGAGCACTGAATAATTTTTTGTTTCATGTTTAACAACATTTTTCTACCTTAGTCCCTTTGATTGAACTCACACCACCACCCCCTAAATATTAATAACGGTGACTTAGCCAGTTTATATTCAGCCGCCAAGTCAATTGGTGAACTGATTCAAATTCCACAATGATTTATTTCTTCATCTGTATCGTGGTTCTCGCAGTTTTCCTCTTAGCTTTACTGCTGGTATCACGAACTTTCTTTGGAACCATGGTTATGATATTTTAAATAAATAAAGTGCACAAAAAAAGCACAATGACTGTGGTAGTTACATAATTTCATGTAAATTTGAAGTATAGGGGTGGAGTCTAGCCTGTTAATCAGTCACAGCCTGATGGTGCCTTCTTGTGGGCATGACCTTCTCAAAAGGAGGGTCCCGCGGATACCCCTCCGCACTCCTTGCTTCATCTTCCTGCTGGTGAGCCACTCAGAGACCTGCCGGAGAGCTGCCAACCCCTGGAGATGCATCCACCACCTTTGGATCCACAAGACTTTGCACCCAATGGTCTGTGATCCCCCTGCGTTCCACATCATGGCATGTGGCTGCATGCCTTTGAAGAGGGATTTGTGGACAAGTATCCGATTTATGGACTAGCATCGCACTTAAGGAGTTGATCTAGGCTGGGCTGGGATGCTTGTTTAATATATAATTACTTCTTGATATAAAGCTCTCTCTTACACATATATCGTGTCAATGAATTTGTTTCTGTAGTCAATCTTGCTTAACACAAGGAGTAATATTTTACATACTAACACAAGCACTATGTCTTGTCTGTGTGAGAGCAGCACTTAGACTGAAGCGTCATCCCTTTGTGTCCTCGGTGAGACTCCACATGTGACTCACTCTTGGCTTATGTAAGGATTTCCAAGTTGGATTTTTGGCTCAACTATGAAGCAAAGTTATGAACACCAAGCAGATTTTTCTTTTCAAATATTGCTATTAAAGTAGTGGAAAGTTCGAGCTTGGAGCCTTTTGACACCCGAGGTATCACTGTATAGCTCTGACTCCCAGAAGAATGAACACATCAGTCTTGGAGGAAGTATAGCTAAAATGCTCTTTAGAACCAAAGATGGTTTTGTGCATGTTATTATCTCCGCAGGTCTGTCTAAAGAAGATAGGCTGGATGAACAATCTGGAGGAGAAAACAACAGGACCGACAGTTCCAGGGGGACAGGGGAGAGGGGGATGTGGGGGGAAAGGAAGTGGTGTTAACAAACCCAGGGACAAGGGAACAACAAGTGATCCAAAT
>NW_022111372.1:27876300-27877835 GCF_000313985.2 Echinops telfairi | reverse complement strand
CGTTGGATAGGGCAAGATATGACAAAATAATAATTTATAAATTATCAAGGGTTCATGAGGGAGTGGGAGGGAGGGGAAAAATGAAGACCTGATGCCAGGGGCTTACGTGGAGAGCAAATGTTTTGAGAATGATGAGGGCAATGAATGTCTAAATGTGCTTTACACAATTGATGTATGGATGGATTGTGATAAGAATTGTATGAGCCCCTAATAAAATGATTTAAAAAATAAAGCAAAGATGAGAGACTTCATGTCACAAATGTTGGACACTCCATCAGGAAGTGCCAATTTCTGTAGAAGGACATAGGGTTTGTAAAGTCGAGGGTCAGTGAACCAGAACGAGACTTTATATGACCTACATTGACATATTGTTTTCAACAATGGGCTCTAAAATACCTGTGAGCATGGCATAGGCCCAGGTAGAATTTTGTTCTGTTATATTTATTTTTATTATTTGTTTATTTATTTTTTTGCAAACATATTTACATCTTTATTTAGTTTTTTCTCTATTCCACTCAACAAACTAATGAAGTCACATTTGGCTTAAACAATAACAATTTTAGAGTATTCCGTGCAACTTTTAAAACTTAGTGATATATTTCTGCATTCTCTAATTAAGAGTGCCATGTTGCTGTGGTTCAGAGAAACAGAAGACAAAACAAGAAATCGAAAATTCCCTTGTTTCTACCTCTCTTCCTAGGAATTCTTCTGGGAAATTATGAGAACTTGAAGCTTTCTGAAATTATGTAAAAGTTTTCATTCGTTCAGTTTTCTTTCATTCTTTGGCCTGCTGACTGAATTCAGAGTTAGGGTTACAAATGGTCCATAAAAACAAAACAAGAAACCCAATAAGCACTGTTATCAAGTCTGACTCACAGAGACCCCGTAGAATAGAAGATTACAGCTCCACAGGGTTTCCAAAGCTGTGAATCTTCATGGAAGCAGAATGCCTGATCCCTCTAACTTAGAGAGGCTGATAAGTTCAAACAATCATCTTTTTGTAGCAGCAAACTTCCTTAATCATTGTACCACCAGGGCTCCTAAATATTCCCTAGAACTCTTTTAATCCAGTGTCAGTATTCCTCATTAGTATTGCTGAAATTACCAGTAATTTTAAAGAAGTTACCTACTCTCTGAAGTTCCATTAATTTACAAATTCAAGCTTTTGCCTCAGTATGAATCTATTAAAAGTTTACAGTCTGTAATCAGTTCGTAGAATACGGAAAACAAAACACAATCTCACTGCCCTTTAGTCAATTCAGATTCATGCCAGGTGGCATTAGGTAGGTTCTGACTCATAGCTGCCCTATGCAAAACACAACAAGGCACGGCCGGTCATGCACCATCCTCACAATTGTTCCTATGCCCGAGTCCATTGCTGTAGCCACTGTGTCCATCCATCTCCTGAAGGCCTTCCTCTCTTTCACTGCCCCTCTGCTCTATCTAATATGATAGCCTTCTCTAGGGACTGATCATTTTATTAGGGGCTCATACAACTCTTATCACAATCCACACACACATCAATTGTGTAAAGC
>NW_022111372.1:27857174-27873527 GCF_000313985.2 Echinops telfairi | reverse complement strand
AATTTATAAATTATTATTATTTTTCATGTCTTACACTGTCCGATGTCTCCCTTCACCCACTTTTCTGTTGTCTGTCCCCCAGGGACGGGGTTATATGTAGACCATCCCCCTTTCTCCCCACCTTCCCTTCCCCTCCTGGCATCGCTACTCTCATTATTGGTCCTGAGGGGTTTATCTGTCCTGGATTCCCTGTGTTTCTAGCTCTTATCTGTACCAGTGTACATCCTCTGGTCTAGCCGGATTTGTAAGGTAGAATTGGGATCATGATAGTGAGGGTTGGGGTGGGGGGAGAGGAAGCATTAAAGAACCAGAGGAACGTTGTATGTTTCTTTTTAAAATCATTTTTGGGGGGCTTATACAATTCATCACAATCAATACATGTATCCATTGTGTCAAGCACATTTGTACATTTATTGCCCTCATCATTCTCAAAACATTTGCTTTCTACTTGAGCCCTTGGTATCAGCTCCTCATTTTCCCCTGCGCCTCCCTGCTCCCCTCTCCTCATGAACCCTTGATAATTTATAAATTATTGTTACTTTCTCATGTCTTGCACTGTCCGACATCTCCCATCACCCCCTTTTCTGTTGTCTGTCCCCAAGGGAGGGGGTTATATGTAGATCCCTGTAATTGGTTCCCCCTTTCTACCCCACCCTCCCTCCACCTTTCTTGTATCACCACTCACACCACTGGTCCTGAAGGGATCATTCATCCTGGATCCCCTGTGTTTCCATTTCCTATCTGTACCAGTGTACATCCTCTGGTCTAGCCAGATTTGTAAGGTAGAATTGGGATCATGATATTGGGGGAGGGGGAGAGGAAATATTTAGGAACTAGAGGGAAGTTATATGTTTCATCGGTGCTATACTGCACCCTGATTGGCTCATGTCCTCCCTGCGACCCTTCCATAAGGGGATGCCCAGTTGCTTACAGTTGGGCTTTGGGTCCCCAATCGGCACTCCTCATTCACAATGATAACAATTTTTGTTGTTTGATGTCTGATACCTCATTCCTTTGACACCTTGTGATCACACAGGCTGGTGTGCTCCTTCCATGTGGGCTTTGTTGCTTCTGAGCTGGATGGCAGCTTGTTTATCTTCAAGTCTTTAAGACCCCAGATGCTATATCTTTTGATAGTCGGACACCATCAGCTTTCTTCACCACATTTGCTTATACACCCATTTGTCTTGAGCGATCGTATTGGGGAGGTGACAGCTCTTATAAAATCCATACGTCAATTGTATCAAGCACATTTGTACATACGCTGCCATTGTCATTTTCAAAACATTTTCTTTCTGCTTGAGACCTTGGTATCAGCTTCTCTTTTTTCTTCCATCCCCCACCCTCAGGACCCCTTGATAAATTATAAATTATTATTATTTTCATATATTACATCGTCTGTTGTCTCCCTTCACCCACATTTCTATTGTTCGTCCCCCAGGGGGGTGAGGTATGGAGGGTTATACATTTATCATTGTGATCGGTTTCCCCTTCCCCACCCCCACCTTCCCCCTACCCTCATGGTATTGTTACTCTCATTATTGTTCACGAGAGGTTTATCTGTCCTGGATTTCATGTGTTTAGAGCTCTTATCTGTGCCAGTGTACATGCTGTGGTCTAGCCGGATTTTTAAGGTAGAACTGGCATCCTGATAGTGGGGGAAGAGGGAGAACCTTAAAGAACTAAAGGGTTAAAAAAAAGAACTAGGGGATATTGTTTGTTTTGTCAGTGCTATACTTCACCTGACTGGCTCCCTTCCATATGACCCTTCTGTGAGGGGATGTCCAATTGTCTACAGATTGGCTTTGGATCTCCATTCCAACCACCCTTGTTCTTTGGTGCTGTTTGGCTATCTTTCCGGCTTCTGGTTGAGTTTTCTAGGAAAACTACATGTTTTCCAATGTTGACATATATATCCCCTTGGCCTGTCATGTCCATGTTGACTGCCTCACTGGATGATGGTTCATTGGTTGTTGCTGAACTCTTTGGGAATTGGGCCTCGGTTGCATAATTGGTTTCTGGGTTGGGTCAGCTCCCAGCTCTCGTCTAGCTCTCCCAGTTCAGTGAGTTTATCTGAGATCAGACCTCTTCTCTTCTCTTTTATCCTATTGCAGTAAACCAGCCATGCCCATATATGAGTGGGTAACCCCCAAAACCTGAAAAGTGCATTCATAGTACACATTTTTCTCCACTACAGAAGCATGAAGAAACTCTCTCTGAGTTAGTACACCCAGTGGCATTGCCTGGGAAGTTTCTCTCTGGTTACAATGAATTTTTTCATAAAAGCAGTTTCACCAGAACCTCGTTGTTTTTTGGTTTTGTTTTTTTTTTGTGATGGCTGATTTTAGAGAACAGCATGCAGCTGTGAAATTTTGTTTCCTACTCCAGAAAAATGCCACAGAAACTGTTGTGATGTTGAACACAGCTTACAAATACAGTGCTATGGGAAAAACTCAAGTGTATGAGTGGTTCTCTTGTTTCAAAAAGAGGTGAAATGTCCATTGATGACAAATTTTGTTCTGGATGGCCATCAACTTCCAGAATGGATGAAAATTTCAACTTGTAGTGCACTTGGAGTTCATTCCCCAGGTCAAACTGTTAACCAAGCTTTTTATTAAGAGGTTCTGAAAAGATTGCATAACAGACACCAAAAGCCCTGGCTTTGGCAGACAGGGGACTGGTTTTGGCACATGACAGTGCACCTGCTCACATAGTCATCTCAGTGCACCAGTCTTTGCCTTGAAACAGGATGCCTCTCTTGCCCCACATACCTTACTCACATGGCCTCACTCTGTGCAACTTCTTTTTGTTTCCCTGAACGAAGAGGAACATGAAAGGACAATGATTTGAAGATGTACAAGAGGTGAAGATAAAAACAAGGGAGGTGCTGTCAGCCATCCAAACAAATGAATTTGAAAAATGTTGCCAAGAATGCAATTGGAGATTTGATAAATGTATTAAATGTAATGGAGAGCACTTTGAAGGTGATCGTTTTTTTTTTAATTAAATGCATAGCTTTGAAAATATGTGTTTTTTTGGGTATGCCTTTGTATGTCCTATACCCAATTTCATGCTCATTCAGATACATTTTTTCCCTACCACATAAATTTTCCCTCCTAGTTTTGCTAAGAAGTGATTATTGAATGACTGTCTGGCTTACTCTGGATAAGTAATCCAAAAAGACCAGTTGCTAGTAAAGGACATCTTGTTTGACTAAGTAGAATTGATACAAATGAGGACAATTCCAATGAGATGGATTGACACAATTGTTGCAACAACATATCTAAACACATGCCAATAATCATGAAGATGGCACAGGACAGGGCAACATTTGTTCTGTTATACATAAGATCACCCTGACTTTAACAACAACAACTTTGCTAATCCAGCCCCTAGTCTGGCCTATCCTTATGGCATATGTGATGAGGCAGTGTGAGATGTAATAATTGGTGATTGACCCATATCTGGTCATTGCTACTGTCTTCATCATTCTATTAAAAATACTCTACCTTATTGACAAAGTTATTGGAAGTATGTTAGCTCCCTTTCTTTCTTAGTCTCTTCTCAATATTTGGCACAATGACCACCTAGCCTTTCCTAAAACACCCTCCTGCCTTACCTTTGATGGGGATTTGTTCTCTCACCCTTCCCTTGGTACCCATGAGGATGACTGCCTTTTCTGCGCTTTCCTGAGTGAGCCTTCTCTCCCTCCCATCTGGATTCCATTGTGTCTTCTAGGACCTCTGTCCTTTATTCCCTTGGTGAAGTCATACACTGCTCTATGCATAGAATTCATAAACCTACTGTTTTAGCTTTAATCAGCACTCCAGTATTGCATTTCCAACCTTAAACTTAGAATAGGAGGTGAGAGGTTCCTGTCACTGATTATTTTATGCCAGCCCTCCTCTTTTAATGTTTATATTCTCATTGTATAACCTCAGCTTCAGACTGGGAACTTTGGGGTGCTTCCTTTCATTTTTCTCTTTCCTACTACAGTAACGACATTCTGTGAATAAAGCTCTGAGCTCTGTGTTGTTGTTTTTTGATCTTTCCTCACAGAACATGAGTGGATTTAGTTTTCTTGAAACAATTGGAAAAACAAAGAAACAAAACATAATCAGGAAAAGTCCAAATGGAGCAAAAGAGGTAGACTTCTGATTCTTCTAGAGTTTTCTCTATATATTCATGTTTCATTTGGTGCTATTACAAAGGCAAGGTTCCCTGGGTGGCCCATCATCCGGGGTGTCTGAGACAGCAACATCCCAGACATACCAGATCTAGTGAAGCCCTGGGAACCATGATGGTTAGAATGGCCCGTGGCAGTAATCTTTCAAACTAATCAACAACAGAATGGTAGCCCTGTTGAAGTTAAATTTTTCTTGGCTTGTTTGATTTTTATGAGAAAAGCAACTCTGGTACTTTGAAAAGCTCTTAATCAATTATGGAAATCTCTTTACACAAATCACCAGAACAAATCAGGTAAGTATAAAAGCCTACAAAACAGTGCCAAATGTCTCATTTGATCTACAGGACACACCTTGTATTCCCTGTTCTCACCGTTCACAGGTCAAGAGATTGAGAAGTGGAAAGCCTGCATAATGCTGCAGAGCTGGTACTAGAACACAGGAATCCCGACTCCAAAACTAGTGCTCTTTCCCTGCATGTCTTTGGATTTTACTTAAATTGTACAGTACTAGCTGAAGATCTTTCGCTATAAGATAATGCTGTTGAAAGATTTATGGGAAAAGTAGAAACTTAACAAAGCAGAACAAGAGAAAATATATTAGCTTTGTCTTAACACTATAATACAATGAATATGTACAATTACTATATATTCCTCCAGGATTTGTATTCTATCATATCTGTGGGGGGTTTTGCTTGTTTTTTAAGATTTGAGAAACACTATCAAAATAATTTTTGATTTTCTTTTTTTGTTACAGTTATTTCCTCATGCTTTCATTTAATCTTCACAGACATTATTTTTGAGATTGTATGTTTTATGGTAGAGCTGTGCCATTCTTGCTAGTTTGCTATTAAAATGTTTGTTATACAAAATTTAAGATGAAAGTGTCAAATAAGTATGAAATCATATCTATTAGCAGTATGATTTCCTCAAGGAGTGTCTGAGAACTTTGTAAGTTGAGTAAAAAGGGCGAAAGTTCACGGAATAGATGATTGAGTAATAGAATTATACAAGAGACAGCTCAGCTGGACTCTGACTCAGGACAGAATAAAATGTTGCCTTGTCTTGCGTCATTCTTACAATCACTGGCATGTTTTACCCCATTGGTGCAGTTATTGTGCCAATCCATTTTCCTGAGGATTTGCTGCACCCCTCCCCACCCCTCCCCCACTCCCTGCTCAACACTCCCTGGCCTTTTAATTCACCAAACATGATATCCTGCTCTAGTGATTGATCCCGCCTGATGACATGTCCAATGACGTATCACAGTGTTATGTTGTGATCCATGAGACTGTCATTGTCTAATTTCAGAAGTAGATACCCCGGTCTTTCTTTCTCTTCTGCATTACTTTGCAAGCTTTATAAGTACCTATTTACCAAGGGTGACCCTACTGACTTTTGAGATATTAGTGGCATAGCTTCCAGCACCATAAGCCACTTCAGTACAACAAACTCACAGATAAGTTTGGGTGGTTTAATGTCGTCTCCAGTTATTATTAAGATCGTGACGTTGAGGCTTGGAAAGTCCTGGTCACTAATCAAAATAATGCTTTCCTCTAAGCGTTTGTTCTAATTCAGACCCTGCCCACTGCTTATATTTCTTGCTCATTGTAGCCATCCAATGGACTGTCTACAACAACCATACTTGGTTTGTCTGGGCAACTTGATTGCCATCTTGTTGGAAGAAGGTTGGTCACGAGCGAAGTAATGCTGGGGACATTCAATGGGGTAGTGAGGTGTTTCTATGGAGTGTATGACATGGGAGCAGAAAAACAAAACATTTCTTGTTTCTGTGACGTACAGCTGACAGCCAGCAGTGAATTACCAAGTGTGGTAGCCAGCTGCCAAAGTGGCCCCCAGTAAGGCCACCTTCTATGAGAGTTGTGCCTTTTCCCAAGGCCTTTCCCACCAGGCCTGCATGAGTGAGATAGTTAGTTTATTGTGCCAGCCAGGCCGATAAACACAAGTGGGATTAACTGAAGGGCAGAGAGATAAATGCCTTGGTGAGCCTCGCCTTTCTTGTCTCTCGCTCTTTGATCATCGGACCAGTGTGCGGCTGCCTTGCTTGTTCTGTGCCTCAATTTACAGGCTACACTACCTGTGGGATGCCTAGCCTGTGGACTGTGTCGCTGTAAGTTGAGGTCGCTTTAAGACCACACGATTGGAATGTACATCTCTGGAGCTGGGGACTGACAGTTGTTGACCTGGCTGACAGTTGGTGACCTGCCTGGCTGTTTGCTGCCTGTCCTGAGATAGCCTACCTCTCTCTACAGAGGACTACTTGGCAGCCCTTTAGACTTGAAGGACTGCTAGTGTCTCACAACTCCCTCACGGGAGTGAGTTGCACGGAGCCATTTGTACTGCTTTATAATTTAACTGTTCATTTCTTGAATTATATATTTATCTATCTGTATATAATTTAACAGTTCATTTCTTGTGTTATATATACCTAATTATCTTAATAAATATATATATAAACTTATCAGCAATCTGGTTTTATCTCTCTAGAGAACACTGTCTAATACAATGAGCAACAGAATATGGTGGGTGTGCTGGTATTTGACCCCAAGACTAGTTCATATGGAAACTCTGGTTTACATGGAAGCTTATTTGAGGCTCTCAGTTATGGTACAGTCAGCCCTACATGTCTATGAACAAAGCTGCACATATTCTTTTTGAGATTATTTCAATATGATTCAGAATCACTTGGTACAGTTTGCACTTCCAATTCTCTCAGTACTACATACATATATACCTGCCATTCCACAGCAGATTTGAAATAATGTTGGCACAATGATTTCAACGATGAAGAACTAGAACTTCAGTTATTCCAATCTGTTATTTTATGTCATCACTTGGAGTTCTAATTTGTGTTTAAAGTTCAATATGTTAAATACAACAAAGAAAAGTGTAAGAAAAAATATTTTGTTTGATGAGTGCAAATGTTTGCTCCATGTGAAATACTAGCCTGGATTTGAATAAAATCTTTAAACTAGAAATCAGTTTTGCCTTAATATCTTAATTGCTTTAGAAGATCATGTCAAGAAAATAATGATTGCTATCATAGAACTATTACTGGGGATAATTCTGTTGTATAGAGCTCTCTAGGTGACAAAAATATAAGATTTGCCTTTACCATGAAACCATCTTGTTGGCCAGCATTGTAATCTAGTGATTGAACAGTGGCCAAATTTATTATGGCATGTTCCGGGACCTCCATTTCACTAATTCATGGTTTCTCAACCTAAGCACCAGTGATGTGTTGAGCCTGGCTATTTCTTTGCTATGGGGACATTCTGTGTGTTGTTGAATGGTAAGCAGCATCACTGACTTCTCTACAGTAGATGTCAGTAACCACCACCCGCACTGCTACCCCAGGGATAACAAGCACAAGTGCCTCCAGACATGGTCAAATGTCCCCCAAAGAAGCAAAGTCATTGCCAGTTAAGAACCAGTGCGCTTACTCCTTCCCTTTTCATCCTTATGACTTGTTGTTTGGGCCTGGAGATCTAGTCTACACAGTTGACTCATTATTAAAGGTGACTGTCATCTTGGCAGAGAAACCTCAATAAAATGACTTCAAACACTGTTGGTTGAACTGGTCCCTGAAAGTTGAGCCATTGGCATTGTAATGAGAAAGGGTAGACCCAGTAAGAGTGTTATTCTGGTAGGAGAACAGGCTTAGTAAGAAGAGAACCTTCTCACGATGTTTGAACTTTGTTTCAGAGGGGAAAAGTAGATACAGCTCAGAATTTGTAAGTAAAAGCTTGTGTAATCGCCTCCCCCAAATTATCTATTGATCTATCTGTCCATCTGTCTTTTTGGTAATAAAAAAATTTTTTTTTTCACATTCTGTTGAATGTGAAAGTCATTCTTGAAGTTCGTTCTTGAAGTTCGTCTCTGGGTGAGGCAAGAATAGCATGCCCTTTCCTGGACCATAACTTATTGACTCCTAGTCATAGTGACACGTGCGTGTGGAGTAGAATGGCTTTGTAGAGTTTTCAAAGCTGTGACCTTTCAGAAGCAGATCATTAGGCTTGTCATTCAATGCACCTCTGAGTGGTTTCAAATTGCCAACCTTTGGGCTGGTAGTAGAGGGCTAAACTGCTTATGCCACCCAAGGACTCCAGATAGGAAGACAGGGCTAGGACTGAGGACTATGACTTAGGACAAAGAACTCAGTGGACATTCACAAGACTTATCTGGGGGCTCCAGAGGCCTGTTCCTGGAATCTCTTGAGAGAAGAGAAGTGAATATGTTTCCTTGAAGATCATGGTAGACTATAATGCTTAAGGAACATGATTGGCATATTCTTATTTTGGGAGAGTCCTCATCCTGGAGTTCTTGTCCTTTGGTCTTCCTAGATTTTCCTAACTCCATAATAGTGACTACTTAGATAGCTTGACATTGGCCATGGTGGGAGTATTGCAACATGGAAATCAGTAAATACTACACTAGGGCTCCCTTCACTTCCTGCCTGATAGCTAGTTGTTAAACTTTTACTAGAATATCATTGTCACTAAGAGACCCTAGGGGTCTGTCGCTTAGAATTTTAAAACTAATAGCATGATGGCTTAGTGTACTGGGAAGCAGCCAAGCCCTGATTTAGGTTCCATCCTGTCCCTTGCTCACTCTATGGCCTTAGTTTGACACTTATTATCTCCTGTTATATATCTAAAAATATGAGCAGTTGGGCCAAGTAATTTGTGAGATTTTTATCTCTCAAATTCTATGGCTCTACAAACAAACTGTTTTTTACCTTTCACTAACGGAGATAAGCTGCAATGTGTTTTTATGCTTTCTTTATCTATCAAGGAAGGTGTTCAGAATTGGCTGCTTAATAGCAATAGTGACTTTATTTTATTTATTATTTAAAACTCTTTTTTAAGCAACAAACACCCTAATAGATTTAAAAGTTTGACCAAAAAAAGTCCTTCTAGATGTTTATTGGAATTCCTCTTTGAAAGTTCAGGTGTCAAAAGTGCAGAGAAGTCATCTAATTGGGTCATACTCTTATTAGCAAATGGCAGAGCTGGGATTTGAACTCACCCTTTTGAAAACCATTTTGTCGACCTACAATTCACATATCATATATTTCAGTAGTTCTAGCATATTAAAAACAGTTGTATAATCATCACCACAATCAATCTTAGGCCATTTCTTCTTCCTAGTTCTCATTGTTGTTAGCTCCCTATTTCCTGCCAACTTCCTCACCATGCCCCTCAAACAAACAAATAAACAAACAAACAAAAACAGTAAACTCACTGCCATTGAGTCAGTGCCAACTAATAGGAAACTATTAATCCAATTGCTGTCTATAGATTTACTACCCTGGATTTCATATACAGAAAAACATACAAAATTCAAATAAAAACAAACAACCCAACAATAACGACAGAATAAAATAAAGAAAACTCTCAATAGACAAGAAAGTAGGGAACATTAAACACAGTAATAAGTATACATTGGATCAAAGGGAGATCACATGACAAGGTGCCATATTTTTTTTTCTTTTTTAACATTTTATTAGGGGCTCATACAACTGTTATCCCAATCCATACACACATCAATTGTGTAAAGCACATTTGTACATTTTTTTCTCAAAACATTTTCTCTCCATTTAAACCCCCGACATTAGGTCCTCATTTTTCCCCTCCCTCCCCGCTCCCCCCTCCCGCATGAGCCCTTGATAGTTTATAAATGGGTATTTTGTCATATCTTGCCCTGTCCGACGTCTCCCTTCATCCACTTTTTGGTTGTCTGTCCCCCAGGGAGGAGGTCACACACAGTTCCATGTAATCGGTTCCCTCTTTCCTACCCATTCTCCCTTTACCCTCCCTGTTTTGCCACTCATACCACTGGTCCTATAGGGCTCATCCGTCCTGGATTCCCTGTATTTTGAGTTCCTATCTGTACCAGTGTGCCTCCTCTGGCCTAGCCAGTCTTGCAAGATAGAATTCGAGTCATGGTAGTGGGAGCGGGGAGGAAACCTTTAGGAACTAGAGGAAGGTTGTATTTCTCATCATTGTTACATCGCACCCTGACTGGCTCATCTCCTCCCCGAGACCCCTCTGCAAGGGTATCTCCAGTGGCCCACTAATGGGCTTTGGATCTCCACTCCGCACTCCCCCCATCATTCACTATGGTAAGATTTTTTGTTCTGATGATGCCTTACACCTGATCCCTTCGACACCTCGTGGTTGCATAGGCTGGTGTGCTTTTTCCATGTGGGCTTTGTTGCTTCTGAGCTAGATGGCTGCTTGATTACCTTCAAGCCTTTAAGACCCCAGACGCTATACTTTTTGATAGCCGGGTACCATCAGCTTTCTTCACCACATTTGCTTATGCACCCATTTGTCTTCAGTGATTCGTTCGACACCCAGTGATCACACAGGTTGATATGTTGTTCCATGTGGGCTTTGTTGCTTCTGAGCTAGATGGCCGCTAAGGTGCCATATTTTTGACCTGGCTACAACTACATTGATCCACCCTACAATGCACATTGATAACAAAGCCCTTCCTATCCCTGGCCCATAGTTTGAAGGGATTCATCAGATGTTTAATACCCCATGTGAACCCACATTTTTATGATTTCAGACAGTTCTCTTCACATTCCTGATTCTCAGTAAAGTTGTCTATATACTGGAGAGGTGGAAGCCATAGACCTAACTCCTTTCGCATTGTATTCTAAAAGTAGCAATTAACAATTTCAGTTTGCAGTTCCCAGTCACTTGCCTGAGGTCTTTTAAGTTTCCGATCCAAGCAGCCAAGGTGGCCAGATCTGAAGGGTAATCAAAGCAGAAATAGTTTCTGAGCGGTCATGTGGACGACTCAACCTTCCTATAGTGTGTGCGATGTTTAAGATTATGCGTCAACTAGGCTAGGTCATAGTTCTCAGTGGTTTGGCAGAGATTATATAATCGTCATTCCTTTTTTTTTTTTTAAATGTGAGTAGTCTATAAGTTGAAAAGGGAGTTTTCTCGAGAGTGTAGGTCAAGTGAATGGCAGTCTTATTTTAATTGCCAAAATAAAGAGTCATGACCCCTCTGTAAATTCCCAGAATTGAACCAGTTTATAGACAGAATATCTTGAATGAAGGGGAGTCCAGGTCCTCTTGAGCAAGGACTCTACTAGACAGTAAATTATTTGTCCTATTAAGATTTATCAGTCTTCCCCAAAGGAATCTACAGATTTTTATGCATGTGACTGGTGGGGTAAAGGAAATAATCAGATTTTTCAGGAATTACTGGACATTGGCTTAGGAGAACCAAAACATCACTACCCCAACAGAGCAGGACATATGAAAGTCAGGTTATTAATAATCTTAGCTAAGTCCACTTCAGAGTGTTTCCAGTGGTTTCCCAAACCTACCTATAGGGATTGCCCAAGTTCTGGGATGTATACTTTGAGTAGATATAGAGTAACTGGCAGTACCCTAACAATGGATCCCTGACAATATGGGATAAGGGCAATTACGGCAGGAAAAGCCACGTGGAAGCCATTACAACTTCCTATACCTTGGAAAATCATGAACTAAGAGCAATACTTCATTCCTGGAAGGATTGTAGAGGTTGGTGCCAGAAGGATCTTGAAGAACGACAGTGGATTATCATAAACCTGACCAGGTAGTGACTACACAGGCAGCTGCTGTTCCAATTGTGCTTTCATTGCTGGAGCAAATTAACCCGTCTCTTGGTATCCAGTAAGCAGTTACTGACCTGGCCCATGCCTTTTTCTCAATTCCACTTCTGACAGAAGCGGTTTGCCTTCAGCTGGCGAGGTCAACAATATACCCTCACTGTCCAATCACAGAATATGCCGATTCTCCAGCCCTATGTCTTTAAGTCCTTCATGGTGGCTCAATTTTGTTCCCAGGACACTGATTATCTTTCCCTTCCACCAGGCGGGTCTCACTGATGCTTTACATTGAGAACATCACACTTATTGGACCTACGAAGGAAGAAGTTTCAGGGACCCCAGACTTACAGGTAAGACATTTATGTGCTAAAGGGTGGGAGATTAAAACAACAAAGTGCATTATTAAACCATCATTAAACCAACATTAGTGAGACGTGGGACACGTCTAAATATTCATTCTAAAGTGAAAGATAAGATGAAAAAGGAAGCGCAAGGTGTGGTAGGCCTCTTGATTTTTGGAGATGGTAGATCTCTCATTTGGTTATGCCACTCTGGCCTATGGATCAAGTGACTCTTAGTGTCGCTAGTTCTGAGAGGGCCCCTGGAAAGAGAAGGCCCTGCAACAGATTCGGGCTGTCATGCAAGGTGCCCTCCCACTTGGATGGTGTGACCCAACTTCTTTTATGGACTGATTCTCGAAGTGATTGTGCTAATCTTTTCTCAGGAATATCTTTGGTTGTTCATTAACAGAAATTTTTGATGTCTTAAAACTTTTGCCTGCCCTAATACTTTAATGTTAATACTTTAATATTCTCTCTGTTCTGGGATTCAAGGCCAGTAAACAAACAAACAAAAGCCATAATTCTTTTCTTTGCAGAGAAAAGGGTGTTTGTAACTTAGATGACAATACTCACTGGTTGTATTTCTAGGGCGTCTCATATCGGAATTTATTTAGTTGATTGCCTAGACCCCACTCATTTCTGTTTAATCAAGCTTAAGTTGTTGTGCAAAGTTTCACTGCTTGTATATGTAACAGTGAAAATCTTTTGAGGAGGAGATAAAATGAATGAGGCATTTGCTAATCAGATAATCGAGGAGGAGAAGTCCAGGGAGAGAACGCCCTGTTCCATTGTAAACAAGGCTTGGTTTTCCTGGAATATCTCTGTGTGCATTGACTCAGGGGTTTAGTGCATAATTTGGAGACAGTTCCATTTATTACACTGCCTATAAGTTTGTATTCCCTGTTTTTGACCATAGCAAGAATTGCCAGGCCACGACTATAAGGTCCTGAGAGAAGGACAGACACTGTTTAATAAGTTTTGTTGAAAGTCTACATTTAAGTAAATCACCAGAAAATGAATTGATGCAATATGTAATCTAGGAAGGCCTGAGGTTAAAAATGTAGATTGTTTTTAGCAAAGCAAGCATTAAGTTGGTCTTTTCTGTGAGTGCCTTGGAACGCATAAGTAGCGCAAATGTGGGAGCGCTTGACTGCGAACAGAAAGTTCCGGAACCACTCAGAGGTGCTTTCTAAAACCACCCGTGGTGCACTCCCTGGAGCACAGGCCTACTTCAACACTCCTAAGTTGTCTTACATTCGATGGACTTCAACTGGTTTGGTTTTTTGTTTGTTTGTTTGAGTGTTCTATATTGTGTTTGAGCTCTGTGTTGTACATCGTTAATGTCAGGAGAGAAAAGTCCATGATACACATCATTCATGTAAGGGGAGATGTATGTAATTGTATGTAATTGTAGATGCCAGGTCAGAGAATATACTTGCATTGAGGTCTATGAGGATACAGAACGACCAACTTGTCGGTTCTCTACTCTTCTATTAAAAAAGAAAGAAAAAAATGACATGGGGATCACACCTGAACTTCTCCTGCTACAGCAGCGGTTCTCCACCTGTGGGTCGTGACACCTTTGGGGGTCGAATGACCCTTTTACAGGGGTTGCCCGATTCATCACAGTAGCAAAATGACAGTTATGAAGTAGCAATGAAAATAGTTTTATGGCTGGGGGTCACCACCGCTTGAGGACCTGCATTAAAGGGTTGTGGCATGAGGAAGGTTGAGAACCACTGTACTACAACAGTAGCTGATTCCTGTGAGTCTGGGGCCAGACCTGCCTCCTCCACCCTCCAATCTTCTTACCATTTCTGACACCAACCATCCTTTCCATAACACGCTCTACTTCTCAACCGGGTTTGATAACTTAGTACGTGGCCACATGGAGCTTCCAGGGCATATGCACAATTATGGCATTTATTGACCATTATGGAGCGTTAACCATTTGTACCAGGTTACGATTTAGAAACGCTCAGGATGTGTTGTTTGGTAGCATGAGCTTCTTTGCTCTGCCTATGGGCAGGTCTCTCTAAGGCCCTCAACTTCTTGGTCTGGTCTCTGTTCTCCTTGGGAAATGCTACATAGCTCTTTTAGGGCTGTCCTTAAGTGCCCAAAGGACACACTATACGCCATAAACCTCAACTTGAAGGTGCTCAGCTCTAGTTCCATGGGTCAGCAAACCTAGCTCCCCAATTAAGTGTCTGGAGGCACCCCACTCCACAAGCTAACCTCTTGCCCAAAGCTTTACTTGTTCAGTGAGCTGAGAAGTTTACTGTTCTTCTCCAGGCGCTGGCTCTTGGTTATGATGCTGTTGACACGTCTCTGTTGCTCTTATGGTGTCACAGTTCTGTTCTGGATTAAGGAGGCTCAATTTGCAGGAATTGGGGTCCAAAGGACCTATTCTCCTCTAGACTCTTCTCTCTTGCTGGTAATGAGATCCCCTCTTCCAGCTTCTGGGAAGACTCATTTTATACCAGCAGGATGGCACTCACTATAGTCATTCACAATTAAATCATATAATCCTATTAATATCTTCCCCTATGTTCTCTTACTCAGACCATCAGAAAAAAGTCATTTGGTGGGAACTACAAAGACTATAGCTAGACAAGCCTTATTAAATTATTGATCTTCTCGTTGTTGTGTTAATAAAATTGAGAGCAGAAGTGGACATTCTCACTTAAAGGAAATACTTTGGGCCAGGATCCCTTCTTTTTAGGCAGGGATCCTATCATAAATGCACCGTGTATAATGCACACAGCACTGGTGTGGTTAGTTGCGGTCTATTTGTGTGGAGTAGAGCTGCTTCACGGGGTTTTTAAGGAGATGACTTTTGAAAGCAGACCACCAGACCTGTGTTCTGAGGAGCCTCTGGGTGCTTTGAATTACCGGTCTTTTTTGTAATCAAGCCCTTAACTCTTTACATTACCCAAAGACTCATTTATATACAAACACCAAAACCAAACTTACTGCCATCAAGTCAATTCTAACTCATAGTGACCCTACAGGACATGGAAAAACGGCCCCTGTGACTTTCCAAGACTATAACTCCTTACAGAAGTGGGAATAGAAAGTCCTTTCTCCCTTGGAGTGGCTGGTGGTTTTGAACTGTTGACCTTGTAATTAGTTTCCCAACACATAACCACTACACCACCAGGGCTCCTTCATGTAGATACAAAAAGTCTGTGAAGAATAAATAATTCTTTGAATTTCATTCTTCCATGAACTTTTGAAGTCCCTTATCACACATGTATGCATGCATACACATACACCCTCTCAGGAGTTTCTTTTCTTTTTTTCAGAAAATTGACTATTTATTTAAAAAAATCATTTTATTGGGGGCTCATACAACTCTTCTCTCAAACCATCCATCCATCCATCCATTGTGTCAGGCACATTTGTACATTTGTTGCCATCATTATTCTTAAAATATTTGCTTTCTACTTGAGCCCTTGGCATCAGCTCCTCATTTTTCCCCTCCCTTCCTGCCTCCCCTCCCTCATGAACCCTTGATAATTTATAAGTTATTATTATTTTGTCATATATAACACTGCCCGATGTCTCCCTTCACCCACCTCTCTGCTGTCCACCCCCAGGGAGGGGGTTATATGTATATCCTTGTGATCGGTTCCCCCCTTGTATCCCACCTTCTGTCCACCCTCCCGGTATCACCACTCTCACTACTGGTCCTGAGGGCTCATCTATCCTGAATTCCCTGTGTTTCCAGTTCCTATCTGTACCAGTGTACATCCTCCGGTCCAGCCGGATTTGGAGATAGAACTGGGATCATGATAGTGGTGGGGGAGGAAGCATCAAAGAATCAGAGGAAAGTTGTATGTTTCATCGTTGCTACACTGCACCTTGACTGGCTCATCTCCTTCCTGTGGCCCTTCTGTAAGGGGATGTCCAGCTGCCTACAGATGGGCTTTGGGTCCCCACTCCACACTCCTCCTCATTCACAATGATATGATTTTTTGTTCTTTGATGCCTGATACCTCATCCCTTTGACACCTCTTGATCACACAGGCTGGTGTTCTTATTCCATGTGGGTTTTGTTGCTTCTCAGCTAGATGGCCGCTTGTTTACTTTCAAGCTTTTAAGACCCCAGACACTATCTCTTTTGGTAGCTGGGCACCATCAGCTTTCTTCACCATATTTGCTTATGCACCCACTTTGTCTTCAGCAATC
>NW_022111372.1:27815449-27857074 GCF_000313985.2 Echinops telfairi | reverse complement strand
AGTAGAGGCCTAATAGCCACCTGGTTAGCAGTGTTTGTCTTCAGCAATCCTGTCGGGAAGGTGAGCATCATGGAATGCCAGTTTAATAGAACAAAGTGTTCTTGCATTGAGGGAATACTTGAATGGAGGCCCAATGTCCATCTGCTACCTTATATGTACATAGATCTATTTCCCCATCTTCATAATATAAATATATTACATATTATATACCTATATTTAGACCTCTATAAATGCCCTTTGGCTCCTAGTTCTTTCCTCAATTTCCTTTTACTTTCCTCTTGTCCCACTACCATGCTCAGCTTTCATTTGGGTTTCAGTAATTCCTCTTGGTTACATTGCCCTTGATCAAGCCCTACCAGGCCTCCTATACCCTCTCGCCACCCATTTTGGATCATTGTTCCCTTGTCCCTGGTTTTGTTAACACCCACTTCCTTTCCCCCACCTCCCCCTCTCCCATGTTCCCCCTGGATCTGTCAGTTCCATTGTTGTCTCCTCCAGATTGTTTATCCCACCTATCTTATCTAGATAGACCTGCAGAGATAATAATATGCACAAAAACAAGACAGAGCGAAACAAAGCAACCAAAGAAAAGAAAAGAAAACAACAACAAAAAACCAATAATAAAAAAAAGCCTGCAAATAGTTCAAGTTCTGTTTGTTGACCTTTAGGAGTGTTTCTGGTCAAGTCTGATGGGATGCCACGTCCTTGTCCCAAAGTCTATTTTTAGTACTCCCTCGGGACTTCTGTGCTCTGCTCCCCTTGCTGTTCTGTTGCATACCCTTAGTGTTTTGTTTTGGTGCGGTGGGGTCAGGTCGGGCAGAATTCCCACACTATGTCTCCAGTGTTGTCCCCCATAGAGCTCTGGGTCAGTGAGGGATTGGTTGTGTCTCATAGTGGGGCTGGCCATATGGTCCTTTCTGTGCATTGGCTGCTCTGAACAGGGATATTGTCCTCAAGGCTTTGTGGGCCAGGGTGAAATATCTCAGGAGTTTCAATGAATTTACACACACACACACACACACACACACACACACACACACACACACAATGGAATTAGAAGATGATAGAATTTTTCTAGCAACTTTTTTGAAGCTCTTCTATACATATGTATTTATAAGAAATACTATAATTTCCAATCTACCTCCCTTCTACTGTTGCTCCCATCTCATGGTACTGAGAGGAATCTAGACTCCCCTTTGTCACAGTCTTTAGTGCATCTCAGGGATAGTTTGGGAGTTTCCTGTTGGTACAAATGGTTAACAAGCTACTAACCAAAAGAGCTGCAATTCTACATTGAGTTGCCTGGGGAAAAAGGCTCAGCGGTCTATCTCTGAAAGATCAGCCATTGAAAGTCCTGTGGAGTGCAGTGTAACTCTCAGTCATCTTGGCCGTTATGAGTTGGAATCAACTCAATGGTAAATAGTTTTTACTGTGAGTTTTAGATTTCAGTGGATTTTATCCCCTTGTCTTTACTTCCTATCTTTTCCCCTCTCAAACCAGATGGCATTGCTTATTAAAACTATTTCATTTGTTATTTTTAGAAATATGTGTTTTCTTATTTTGAAAGAACCTTTTTTTTTAACTTCTCTTCAATAAAACCTTTTTTTTTTTTTTTTTTCAATTAAGAGGATGAATTCTCAGACCCCGAGGACTGGTCATAGCCCTCTTGGAAAGTGAAAATGATGGTTGCAGCATAAGGAAAAATACAAATTGTTTCCTTGCTTCCTGTATGATGGAGAAACTTCTGACTGGGTTTTGTCAAGTGGTCTTCACTGGGCTCTGCTATGCTCTGTGATGTCTTTTCCACAGAATCTGGCTCTTTATAGGTGTGTGGTAGTTACACAATTTAATGCCAACTTGATAAGAATGAAAGAGTGGCGTCTAGCCTGTCAAATGGATCACAGTCTGGTGATCCCTTCTTGTGGGCATGGCCTTCTCATGAGGATTCTAGGACTTCTTCTCTTCCTCCTGGAGGCGGGACACATTCTCTCTCTGCTTCACATTCCTGTTGACAAGCCACATGGAGCCACACTGATGGCAGCCAGAGTCCTGGAGATGCTGCCACTGCCATTGGACCCAGAGGACTTTCCATCCATCCTGTTATCTTCCTGTATTCAGCATCATTGCATGTGCTGTGTGAGTCTAAAGAGGAACACATGGGCTGATATTGGGCTTCTGGACTTGATCTGGACTGGGCTGTGATGTTTTATTGATGTATAATTACTTCTTGCTATAAAGTTATTTCTTACACATATATGAGCGACTCTAGATTTGTTTCTCTAGTCAACCTGGACTAACCCAGGGTTGTCCTTGGGATATGGGTCTGCTGAGGAATTGTTGGGTGGACTGTGTTTAACATATGCTTGGACAGTGTTTGTGGTAAGGATGACACTGCCTGGATAAGGTTCATCTAGAGCAGTGGTTCTCAACCTTCCTAGTGCCGTGACCCTTTAATACAGTTCCTCATGTTGTGGTGACCCCCAACCATAAAATTATTTCATTACTACCTCATAACTATAATTTTGCTACTGTTATGAATCGGGCGACCTCTGTGAAAGGGTTCTTGAACCCCATAGGGGTCGTGACCCACAGGTGAGAACTGCTGGTCTAGAGTGTGCTGGAATCCTCCAGGAAGGCCTCAGGTGATGCGTCCTCCTAGAATCCTCAGGAGTACCTATGGTTTGAGGACCAAGAATGCCTCTCTGTTGTCACCCTGGCCCAAACCCCGGATCCAGTCATGCTCTAAAGATCTGGGTTGGTCTGGATTCGTGGGTTGATGAAGATTCAATCACTGTCAATGGATCGTAACCCTTAAGTCATACAACTTTGCAGGTCTAGTTGAAGCCCTTTACTCTTTTGATGAGGAGTCTTAGGCTCAGGTTGGGGAACTTGACCTGTTCTCAAAGTCATGGGCAGTTGAGGGGAGTTGAGAATCCAGGTGTGTGACTCACAATTCAGGTCTCTGTCTGCTGCGTCAGTGGTCCCCAAGTGGTGATGGTATTTGTTAACCATCCTCTACCAAGAGATCCTGCTTTTATTAAATCCTTAAGGTCAGCACTATTTAAGCTACATATATACTTTACAGTTTTGAGTTGCCATTTAAAAAGAACAAAACAGCAGATGAAACAAGTGGATTTTTATCAATCCATTTGATTTATTCCAATATAGTCAAAGCTTAATTATCTTGACATGTAATCTACATTAAAATCAGCAATTTTATACATTTAACAAATACCAGGTCTTCACAATCCCGAGGATATTTTATACCTATGCCAATCTACAATGAGACCTGTGGCTGTGCAGTTGATTTGAACTCATGGCAGCTCCGTGGGTTACAAATTCGAACTGAGCTTCAAAGGCTGTCTTGGCTGTAATCTTGTATGTGATCAGATTCCCAGGCCTTTTTCCCCATGCTATCATTTCAGTTAAGAGTTGAGGGCAAGCAATTTGTACCACCCAAAGACTTTTATACGTCCACCAAACCCAACCCAACCCAACCCAACCCACTGCCATTGAATCCGACTAGCAACCCTATTATAGGACAGAGAAGACCTTTTCTGTAGCGTTTCTGAGACTGTAAATGTTTACAAGCTTCATCTTTCTTCTGAAGAGTGGCTGGAGTTTTTAAACTCCCAGCATTGAGGTTAGCGGCCCAATATTTGACACACCACACCACCAGGGCTCCCCTTACAGCACATCTCAAGAAGCGTTAGCCTCGTTGCTGGTGCTCAAAAGCCACGTGGGTTGGTGACTATTCTGTGATACAGTGTAAGCCTAGGTTGACCCTCTTTTATACTTAGCGCAGAGTTGCTTCACAATGGTCTTTTCTCTACCTCAAAAGTAAGAAATGAATGCCCAAGCGCCTGTCACCTGAACTTTGTTAAACATTGGTGATGGGATGCCCTTGGTGTTAGGTGTCATTGGGTTGGTTCTGACTCACAGAGATTCTACGTGCAACAGAACGGACTACTACTTGGTCTTGTACCATCCTCTCAATTGTTATACTTGAGCCCCATTGCTGCAGCCAATAAGTCAACCCATCTCGTCAAGGGTCTTACTCTCTTTTGCTGCCCCTCTATTTTATCAAGGAGGTTGTCCTTTTTCAGGGACTGGCCTCCCCTGATGACGTGTTCAAAGTACATGAAGTCTGGCCATCCGAGATTTTAAGGGCAATTTTTGCTGTATTTCCAGGACAGATCTGTTTGTTCCTATGATACTCCATAGTACTTTCAATATTCTTCACCAGCACACCATAATTCATAATTTGGTCTTCCTTATTCAATGCCCAACTTCCACATGCATATGAGGTGATTGCAAACACCATAGCTTGGGGATACAATTATATAGTGAATATGCAAGCACTCATTGGCCCCTAATATCTGCCCCAGCACGTGTGAACAAGTGTTCAAGTCCTGGAACAGTGTGTGCTGAAGACACAGGAAGCCTGATGACATGTTTCAGTGGCATTCAACCAGAAGCAGCTGAAAGATTTTCCAATTTAATTTGTGAGTGCAGTTGGGAGATTTTTGCACATGAATCAACTTGTTTGGCTCTACAAGTGGTGCAGTACTCTAGTCTGGTTCACAAAGGTTCTCTGTGTGTGCCTTTGCAGGGGGTCAGGGGTGTGGGGGGCGGGGGTGGGAGGTACATGGAAGCTCAAGGTAAGCTTTCCCGAAAAATGTTGCACCAGGGAGCCAGGCGGAAACTCAGGAAGGGTCCCTTCTCCGACTTTCCACTCTGCCCCACCAGAAGTGTTTTTCAAAGAGCTGAGAGTAGGAAAACATTTGGATCCAAAAAGAAAAGGGGGGGAGGGGGAAATATTAGAAGGAGGCAGATGTGCTGTACGGGGTCTGTGCTTAAAGGATGCATGTGTTTTTGTGAAGTACCCGCTTTAGTGGCATCTATTTGTTAGGGCTTGAGAGAGAAAAGTCAGCGTTCAATACCTCTGTTGTCTTAAGGACAAGGGCCAGCATCTATCAAGCATTGATTGTGTCTCAGGCTCTTGATATGAATGAGCTCACTTAATCTTCACAACAACCCGGAACTGAGGATATTTCTCCCTGTTTTACCCCAAGGAAACAGGGCCACACAGAAATGAGCAAACCTTCCCAGGCCACCCAGATAGGATTCACACTCAGGTGGAACCTCACGTTGTGCCCCAAAGACCCACATCTATTATGCTTGCCTCTGTCACAAGCCTCTGTTCTGACTCCTGGCAAACCCATGTCTCTCAGAGGAGACTGTGCTCTGTAGGGTTTTAAATGGCTTTGAGTGTTTGAATATAGATCTATGGGTCTTGCCTCTGTGGCCACTCTAATTAAACTTGATCCTCCAATCTTTTGGTTAGCAGACAAGCATGCTAATAGTTTATATCACCCAGAGACTGTCCTCCTGTCCTACATCCCAGCTAAACAGAAATAACTGATTTTTAAAAATATATTGGGGGTAATAATGGGTTTATGGGTCTTCTTTTCCTTAATTTGTTGATGACTTCGTGTATAGAACAATGTGAGGTCAAAGAAACAATGGAGCAGAAAGCAAGGAGAGTTTATATATTCCTGCCTCTTCCTGTCGGTTTCCCCTATTATTAACATTTCTCATCAATGTGGAGCATTTGCTATCATTAAGCAGCCAATATTGCAACATTATTATGAATGGCAGTCCATAGTGGACTATAGGGTTCACACTTTGCCGTGTTCAGGTCTATGAGTTTAGACAAATGCGTAATGCCATGTATACCCCATGACAGTATCATACAGAATAATTCCACTGCCCTAGAACCACCCCAGGACCCACATAATCCTTCCTGCCTCCTCTCCAGCAGAAACTACAGACCCCCCCCTTTTTTTTTAGACTTTATTCACCACTGATCTTTTTACTCTCTCTCTGCTTGTGCCTTTTCCAGAGAGTTGTACTTGGCATCATGCAGTAGGTAGCTTGTCCAGACGGACTTCTCACTCGGCAGTGTGCATCTAAGTTTCCATCTTGTCTTTTTGTAGCTTGAGAACTCATCTCTTCCTGTTGCCCAGTCACATTCCCTTGCTTGGTTGTACCACAAGGAACCCTGCGGCATAGTGGTCAGCAGTTTAAAGGCTGCTGCTCAGGAGAGAGACGAGGCTTTCTATTCGTAGAAATAGTCCCAGTCTTGGAAACCCATATAGGGAGCGATAGCCTGTCCCATAGGGTGCCAAAATGAAAGACATTTTGATTGCTTCCAATCTTTTGCAACTGTGAATAAGGAACCCTGGTGGCACAGTGGTTACGTCTTATGCTGCTCATCAAGGTCAGCAGTCAGAAACCAGCAGCCACTCAGAGGGAGAAAGACAAGGCTTTCTAGTCCCATAAAGAGTGACCATCTCAGAAACTCCCAGGGACAGTTCCACCCAATCCTATAGATTCACTTCGAGTCGGCATCGACTCGATGGCAGTGAACCGAGTATGAATAAAGGGACAAGAGCCCTAGTGGCTCAGAAGGTACCTTCAAGGGTATCACTTCTAACTCACTGTCACTCAGCAGGAGAAAGATGACCCCCCCAAACCCCCCAGCCTTTGAGAACCCTGTGATGCTCCATTCTGTTCTGACACACACGAGGTTGTCAAGAGTTGGAAGCAACTTGATGGCAACTGGTTTTGACGCTAAGTCAGTTCTGAACTGTAGAGGGGTTCAAGATCTTTTCTGAACTTGCCACATGTCACCCACCTGTGCCTGCGCCCTAAGCAGGGAACCCCAGTTCCTAACTAACAGACCAAGACCGACTGGGAAGGGGAGGCTGCTGACTCACTTCTGAAATCAGTCCATGCAAACCCTATGACTTACAATAGAATATTGCCAGGTACAGTGCTGGGAGATGGGCCCCTTAGGTTGGAAGACATCGAAAATACACACTGGTTGTAACAGTGGTCTTGAGCATATCGATGTTTGGATAGTAGTTTGGTTCATTCTGCTCTGAAGCTCCTGTTGGCCATGGGCTCCCCATGCACAACAGGAGCAGACTGGACAGCATCTAGCAACCCCAAGGAGTGTAGCTAGGATTTCTTTGAAGGAGTCCTCTCTCTTCTGCCATTTGATGCTCCTACTGAGGTGGCAGAGTGCAAGAACGTTTTTCACATGCCAAAGAGAACAAGGGAAGGTAAAAATCTGGGGGAAAACCCAAAACACATAATGAAATACCAAAAAAAAAAAAAGAAGGATGAAAAGAAGCCTAGGGAAACATATGTGTGAAACGAAGTTCACATTCTTGAACTGTTTCTTCTTCTTCTTTTTTTCTTCCAGTTGAAACATCTCCAAAGAGTACAGCCTTAAGAAACTTGGCCCAGGTGTATTTAATTTTCCAGAACAATATACTGATGGTTATCATCTGGGAGTGTGGATTGTTAACCCTTAGACTGACACCTACTGTTTGTTAACCACCCTGAAAGCTTCGGGGCGTTTGCCAAGGCAAGAGAATGGTAGAGGGGTAAAGACGGAGGCATAGCGGGGCAGAAGCAAAGGGTTCTGTGTTGGCTTGGAGGTGGTTGGTTCGGGTAGCAGGGTGGCGGCGTGGTGCATTCCGGTGAGGTATGCCGAAAGGTGAGAGCAGGTTCAACTCATGTTACAGATGAAATTGTGTCTCTCCAAAATTTGTGTTGTGAATTCTGACCTATAGCACTGTGGTCATCATCCCACTGGAGATGGGTTCTCTTTGTTCAGGGGCCCGAGTGCCGTAGTGGTTATGCATTGGGCTGCCCACCACGCGGTTCAAAAACACCAGCCACTCTAAGGAAGAAAGGCAGGGCTGTCTACTTCCATAAAGAGTTCCAGTCTCAGAAATCCCCAGGGGCAGTTCTACCCTGCCTTATAAGGTGTATGAATGGGGGCATCAACTCGATGGCAGTGAGTCTGATTTTTGGATTTGTTGTTGTTAGGTTAATGAAGCAGGATTAGTATAAGGTTATGTATTAAATCAATCTCTTTTGAGCTATAAAAGAGACGAGGCCAGGAATTGAGAGATGCAGAGGAAGAGAGATGTAGAGAGATGTCAAGCCACACAGAGATTGCTCTGGAGCAGAAGCTCAGAAGAGACAGGACCTTCCTCCAGGCCGCCTCTCTGAAACACCTAGAGCCAGCACCCTGAATTTGGATTTGTAGCCTCTTCAACAGTTACACCATACATTTCTGCTTGTTGAATTCCCCCTCCCCTCCACCCGCAGCAGCTCCTAGTGTTTCTGTTAAAGCAGCAGTCGATAACCTAGGCAGCATGCGGCCCCACCAGTTGCATTTCACAGACTTAGATTCTGGAACATTTTTCTCCAGGTGCAGGGTGCACACAACCATTCGCCTTGGTCTGCACATGCATGTGGTAGCTTTGTATCAAGACAAGCATTCAGAAGCTGTTATTCTGCTAGAAATGCAGTGTCAGGACACCATGTCGCTTCCTTTAATGTTGAAGTGTAATTTGTCAAGCAGACGAACACATGCTAAAGTCTACCACAGAACAGACCTGCAGCGTAGCTCCCTGGGAGGGTGCCAAGCATTCTGCAGAAGGACAGATTTTCTCTCTCTGTCTCTCTCATACTGTTAGGATTTCAGGTCCGTCAAGCACCCTGTGAAAGCTTCACCTTAAACATTCGCACACACGTGAGAGAAATGTTAATTTTCATGTTTTCCTTTTAACTGGTAATTATCAAAGTGGAAGAAGCACATGACTGGGCTCCTCTTCGTCTTTGTGCAAACACATGGTTCCTCTCTGGTTGTTGGTCTGGACGCAGCTCCTGCTCACTGTTATCAGCTGAGGGAGTCACCATTGCTGGGCGGGACAGCTGTCTCCCCATCCCGTCCCCATCATCTCTTACAAGAAAGGCTGTGATCTAGTGGCACGTTCAAACCTCCAGCTAGTCTCATATCGCGGGCTATCTTTATTTCTCCCTTCGCTTTTCAGATGGAGGAAAGCATGGTCTCACTGGCAAGGTACCTCAAATCCATGGACTCTTATGAAATCTCGTCTGATTTTCAAGACTACAGAGAGATCAAGGAATCCCTGGATGGCTGCATTGGTTGAGTACTGGACTACTAACCTAAAGTCTGGTGGTCCAAACCCACTCAGAAGTGTTTTGGAAATAAAGTCCTTGGGACCTGCTTCATTTGAAATGAAATGTGCCTTTTAGCAAACTTGGGCTTTACTCTGGGGCAGGTGAGCAATATTTAATTATTCTCTTTTGTCCCACTATGCCGTAGAGACATTCCTTTGAATGTGGTTTTGTACCGTTCCAGCTGCATTTAAAGAGCCCAGGGGCAGGCTACCCCCCTGAAAAACAGTCGCCTGGGGGTGTGGAGGTGGGGTGTCCACCTGCCCACTCTTTCTGGAGCTTCGCCTGTAAAATACCTTGAAGATGAAATGTATGGTCTTCATCCCAGCCTCGGAGAGAACCTGCTGGTTGGAGATGGATATGCTCGCTTCTTTGGACCGCAGAGTTTTTGTTTGAAAGCTGACAGATGTGGAAACAGACCTTTGATGGGAATGACAAATCCCTGATTCCACAAGACGGACTTTGACGGTAGTGACCATGTTAGCTTGAAGAGTGGGAAGTGAGAGAGAAGAGAGACACAGAAAGAAAGCGAAAGAGCCTTAGCCTTAGGTATTTTCTTACTTTATTTTTTTCAGTTGGAGAATTAGGGACATTTTATATGTGGAATCGGATATTTACCATACATGGTGCTTTTTGCTCAGAAAGCTCTCTGGGGACTTCATTTTCTATTTCCTCTTTGGTCACACCCACCCTTGATAATCAACGGCACTTGGGAGATTTTGGAAGCTGCTCTAGACCAGTTACACCACCTATAATTGCGGGGATGGGTAGGAGAACAGTTTCTCCACTGAAAGCTATTAGAGGAATTCATAGACCGCCTGAGTGTAATTAGCCATGGAAGATACTGGCAAGGGCATAGCTCAAACATTCCTTTCTCCTCTCTTATCCTTGCCCTCCTTCCACAACTGGCCTTCTTCTCCGTGTTCTAGCATTCTTGCCGAGTTGTTCTGCTCTTTGAAACCCTGCCTTGGCTGTGTGTTTTGTGACACCCGCTGTGTTGTCACTTCCTCCCACGTTCCTGAGAACTCTGCTCATCCACTCTGAATTGGCTACTCTTTGAGTCTCTAACCAGCCTTCACTTAGATGTGAGCCTACTGGAGCAATTAGAGCAGTCTTTCTGCCATTCTGCCATTTTGCATTCTACGTGCGAAGATGTGGGGGTGGGTGGGTATGATTTAATGCCTAGAAATAAGGCTTATTACTGTGAGGCCCTAGGATGTCAAGTTTAGTCTTGCAAGAGGTATTAGTACTACACAGAGTCTACATTAATTTATCTATCAATGTTTGCAAAATGATTATTTGGGTGACAAAGGCCTCTTTGAAACATGAGGTTGAATAGTCATGAATTCGATGATGCATCGAGTTTGAGAAATGCCAACGACCTACAGGAAAATTACAACTATTTGTTTCTGCTGGAGAATTGGTGTTCACAGCCCTCTTGGCTCCCTTAGGGCAGGGTCCGTGGCTCATGGCTCATTTTCTTACACACTGGAATGGTAACCGTGAGGTCAACAGTTTGAAACCACCAGCTGTTCTACAGGAGGAAGATGAGGTTTTCTGTTCCTGTGAAGACAGTCTTGGAAACGCACAGGGAAGTTCTGCTCGGTCCTGTAAGTTTGCTGGGAGTCAGCGCCGACTCATTGATGACCGTGACTTTACCCTGAAGCAGTGCTTGGTTTAGCAGCACCAGAGTGAATGCTTTTATCACAACAGTGGTTTAATCATTTCTCAAAACGTTAAACGTAAAATTCCCACATGGTGCAGCAATTCCACTCTTAGGTGTAAACCCAAAAAAACGTGAAAGCAGGGGCTCAAAAAGAGATGGACACACAAAGGTGCATAGCAGCAGTATTAACAATAACTGAACGATGAGAACAGCCCCGGTAGGTTTGAACTGCTGACCTTGTAGTTAGCAGACCAACCTACAGTCCCCTGAGCTTCCAGGGTTCCTTACTAGGTGTCACCCAAAATCAAACAAATGTCCCCATCAAGTCAATAGCAATTCACAGTGACCCTCTAGGACAGGGTAGAATAGCTCCTGTGGGTTTCTGATGAGACTGTAACTCTTTACAGGAGTAGAAAGCTTTGCCTTTCTCCTGCAGAGCAGCTGGTGGTTTCAAACTGCTGACCTTGAGGCTAGCAGTTCAACCTGTAACCATTTTGTCACCAGGGGTCCTTTGACTATTCCACTAGGATCCCTAGAAATGGTTCATTTTATGTTATATAAATTTCATTTCAAACCCAACGGGACAAAATGAAATAACTACAGCAAATGCCTACTGAGTAGCATGCTAAGTGCTTGACATAATTACTTAATTCCCAGAAGCTCCTGGTATGGCAGGTGATGGTATTCCTCCCATTTCACAGATGAGGGTCTGGACTGCGGCCCAGAGAAGTAAGCAACCTGCTCTCCCTCTGACAAGTACTTGAATTCTCAGAGTTCACTATGATGATTTCAAGAAACTTAGTTGGAGGTAGAGTTGTTTTTCAGTTTTGAAAGAATGTGCGCTCGTCTGAATTTGAACTCTGGGTGGTAAGTGATTTAGAGGCTGTGGTTCAGTTTTTAAAAGGAATGTTTGCAAAGAATGAGCCCCGGGTGGCTGTGGAGAGGTGCTTTAGAAAGCTCTGGGGTTTCGGAACTTTAAAAGGGCAGCAAGGATTTTTTGCTGGGCACTTGTGACCTGGGGTTCCTGGGGGGCAGACGGGATGGTGGTAGGGTGGGCACAGGGGCCCCAGAGTGATGTTTGATTCTGAGTTCACACTTGGCTGCTCGATCGTCAAGTTTCCTTTTTAGTTTTTCCCTCTCCAATTTATAACATTGTAGAATAAAATCTTATGCCAATGGCTAGGCGTTTCATATTCAATGGCAAAGTATCTGGTTGACCAGATTTTGCATGATCTGGTTTTTCCCTTAAGGTTTACTAACATAATTTTATGAAGATTTTTTTTAATGTTTAAGGAGGAGCCCTTGTTGCTTAGTTGTTAAGCAATTGGCTGCTGACCAAAAGGTTGGCAGTTCAAACCCACCAGCTGCTGGAGAAAGATGTGGCAGTCTGCATCCTTCAAGATCATTGACTTGGGAGCTCTATGGGGCAGTGATACTCTGTACTATTGAAATGCTAGGAGAGAAAAATCACTATACGACAATTGTGTTTGTAATGTGGGGTTGCTGAGGAGCCCTGGTGGCTTAGTGGTCATGCATTGGGCTGTGATCTAACCACAAGGTCAGCAGTTCAAAACCACTAGCTGCTCCGTGGGAGAAAGACAAGATTCTCTACTCCTATTCACAGTGATAGGCTCAGAAACTCACTGGGGGCAGTTCTGCACCGTCATCTATAGGGTTGCTATGAGTTGGCGTTGACTCCTTGGCGGTCAATTATTTGTTTGTTTTAGGACCTTCTGGTGATGCTATCAGGTGGACTGCTAATTGCATGTTTGGTGGGTCAAACTCTGCATCCAGCACCCAGCCACTTTTGGGGGGAAAGGTGAGGTTATGCGCTCTGTTGTTGATTTAATTTTACAGTCTCAGAAACCCTATATGAGATCAGTATGAATCAGAAACATTTGGGGTCTTTTTTTTTTTTCTTTCTACGTTCATTTGTTTACTCCACTCATTCACATATTCAGTCACTCACCCACTCACTCATTCATTCAATCACCTATTCAAAGATTCATATACTTGCTAGCTCATTTATTCGTTCATTCACTGTTCACTCAAGTTTTTCACTCATATTTTCTCTAATGCACTCACCTGCCCACTACTTGATAGAATGAGTCATTTAAGCAATATAGATAAGGCATAAAAAGTTGCTCGTCAACGTGTAAACAGTAAAAAATATTTCAAACAAAACGTGAAAGTCTTTCTCCACCTAGCCTCTTCTTTCCCTCTTCACCCTAATTCCAACTTATTGGGTTAGGTGCCTTTGAGTTGGTTCCGACCCAGAGCGATGCTATACACAACAGAGAAAGCACTGCCTCATTGTGTGCCGTCCTCACAGTGGTTGTCATGTTACAGCTCATCGTTGCAGCATGGCGTCAGTCCATTTTACAGAGGGCCTGCCTCTGATCCACCGCCCTCTGCTTGACCAAGGGTAATGTCCTGGCCCAGGCACTGGTCTCTTCTGAGAACATGTTTAAAGTATGGTGAGATGCAGTCTCGTCATCCTTGCTCTCAAGGAGCATTCTGACTGTCCACCCATTGATCATAGTTTGGGGTGCACCTTTCTGCACTCCTTCAGACATTTTATACGTAGATGTTCTATATCATATTCATAATGGATTCCATTTCTAAGAAGTCTTTAAAAAGTAACCTCTATTCTGTTCTTTTTTGTTCATTTATTTCAACTTTTTTTCATTGAGGTGAAGTGTTCATAGCTTCAATTTTATCCTTCTAAAATGAACAGTTCAGTGACATTTTAGTTCTCTCACAATATTTTCCAAGCATCACCTTTATCAAGTCCTGAAACGTTTTCCTCATTTTCAAGGAAAACCATTTCCCCATTAATCAGCTAACCACCCATTGTCTCCTCTTGCCTGCGCCTAGCACCCACCAATCTATTTCTTGTCTTTCTAGTTGCATATGCCTTTACATACAATATACATTCTTTTGTATTGGACTTCTTTCATTTAGCAAATTGTTTTTGAGGTTCCTACATTTTATAGTATGTGTCAGTACTTCATGCCTTCCTTTTTATGGCTGAGTAATATTCCATTGTACACTTATTTGTTTGGCAGTTAATGAACATTTGGGATTTTTCCATTATCAATACTGTTTCTATAAACAGTATAAATATTATGCATATCTAAGTACCTGTTTTCAATTCTTTTGGGCATACACCTATGAGATAGTTAATGATTATTGTGCCAACCTGGCTGATAAACACATGCGGGGTTAATTGAAGGGCTGAGAGATAAATGACTTGGTGAGCCTCCCCTTTCTAGTTCTCAGGTCTCTTGCTTTGTGATGGTTGGTCCAGGGTGCAGCTGCCTTAGCCTGTTCCCTGCTTCAACTTGCAAGGCTCACTTCCTGAAAGACATCTCCAAGGAGAAGTTGCATGGACCTACCCTGATACAGCCCTGGGTGCTGGGGCAGCCGTGTGGAGACCCCTGCCAGTGCTGAGATGCTTACATGTTCACTGATTTGGCTTTCCTCCTGCAGTCAGCATCATAGGGTGTGTTTTGTGAGATGGGGGAGGACTTTGTGGATTGGTGTGGGACATATGGGCTAATGTTGGACTTGTGGGCTTGGGGAGCACTGGGTTGGAATGTTTTCTTGATGTGCACTTACCCTTTATATAAAGTGCTCTCTTTTACATGAGTTTCTGTGGATTTGTTTCTCTAAAGCACCCAGCCTAATACAACCTAGGAGAGGAATTGTTGGGTCTTTAGTAGTAATTCTATATTTAACTTTTTGAGAAACTGCCAAGATGTTTTACTCAGCAATCTATACATCTCCACCAGCAATGAACAAAATTTCAATATCTCTGCATTGCATTTTCTTCACATTTGCTATTTTTAAACTTTATTATAGTCATCCCAGTGAGTGTGATATTTTCTGCACTCCGTTGGACCACCCTTCTTTGGAACGGGTACAAATATGAATCTCTTCTCATCCGTTGGCTAAGTAGCTGCCTTCCAATTCATAGGCATAGGCTAGTGAATGTGTCTAGTACAGCATCTGCTTGCTGAAACATTTGGATGAGTATTCCATTAATTCCTGTAGCCTTGTTTTTGGCGAATGACTTCCATGCAGGTTAGACTTCATCCTCCAATACCATCAGTTATTGATCACATGCTACCTCTTGAAACAGTTGAACATCAAATAGTTCTTTTTGGTATAATGTGGCTATCTTCTTTTGATACTTCCTGTATTGTTCTGTAGTTTTGAAGGCCGCATCAGGAATGGAAGCAAACTTATTAACAGGTGACACAACCTTGCTTGTTAAAAGCCAAGAGAACTTGAATCACTTACTGATGAAAATCAAATATTTCAGCCTTCAGTTGAAATGAAACAGTGTCTGTCCTGCACCACCCTCGCAATTTTTATCTGTGATAGTTTGGGTTTAGTGTCAACCTGGATTGGCTGGAATTCTTAGTAGTTTGGC
Source organism: Echinops telfairi (assembly GCF_000313985.2). Taxonomy (NCBI): domain Eukaryota; kingdom Metazoa; phylum Chordata; class Mammalia; order Afrosoricida; family Tenrecidae; genus Echinops; species Echinops telfairi. The sequence continues at coordinate 27,841,904 of NW_022111372.1, read as the reverse complement.
AGCAGAGGCCTAGAAATCTGCTCAGATGTGACTTAACAAAATATAATGAACTGTGTGATGGCATCTACTATGAGTAGCCAAGCAGTTGTAAGAAGATTAGGATGTTGTGCAATCGCTTTACTCAGGCCACAGTCCTGATACAATGGAAATGAAATTTCCTCTGGGGTGTGGCCTATTTCCTATATGTAAGTAGACACTGTGGGCAAGCTTGTTTGCTTTTTCCTGGGCCTGGATCCTGCTTCTAGCTCCTTAACCTCCAGTTCCTTAGACTTGAGCCAATGGCCTGCCATAGTATCTGCAGACTCTAGGAGCTATCTGACTTGCCATCTGACCTGCCAACCTTGGATTCATCTGCCTCTTCAGCCTGTGGTATTGCTGCCAGTCAGGTTCATTAGCTTCCTAAGTTAGGTGACTCAGGAGAAGCCTTTAACTTAACATTTGACCCCTAGACTTGAAACTGTACTACACCTGTCTTCTACAACTGGATGAGCCATTTCCTTGATATAAACTTCATATCTATATCTATATCATATCTATCTATCTCCATCTCTGTATCTAATCTGGTTTTGCTTCTAAGAGAGCTTCACATTATGTTTGAGCCAATTTTTTTTTCCCCCGCACTCCTTATGTCAAGACTTGGTACAATTCAACCTTTCCTTAGATCTTCCTGTTAATTGGCAGCTGGATTCAGAGTCTTTACTAGATTCAGGCTCATTTCTATTCACTAGAATATTTCATGTAGTTCTGTGTTCTTTCATTGGACAAATCTCGTGTTTCCCCCTCTTTTAATGTTTGAAGATGTGATGCACATACCTAGATCCATTTATTCATTATGCGTGGATGCAGAATGGCAATGATTAAGTTCTATCACTTTCTTTTCATTTATTAGTTCCAATATTTCATAAGAAGACCCTTCCTTTATCTAACCCAGTGGTATAGTTCATCTAGGAAAGTAAGATAAATGGTTGATTCTTTATTTTTATTTTATTTTCAAAAGAATTTATTACTTCCCTAGAATCTTCAAGAGTTTACCAATTAATTATGAATTCATGACTTTAAACATACTTGATAAATTTGAATCCATTGTAGTTTTTTCCTTACTAGAATTCAAATTGTCTCATTTTTGACTAGTGAAAGTCAAAAGTTGTGTCTTGAGTCATTTTTGTAATGATACCATAAACTTTTGTTATTACACTCAAAGTTCTCATCTTTATCTTAAACATTTCTTGCAGCATACTTGGAACCAGTAATTAATTCCCCCACACCCTCTTTTTTAATTTGGAATTTTTTTTAGATCATTGTTTAGGTAGTAGTGAACTCACTATTACTGGCATAGTCATTAATCCTAGATATTTTCAGTGGAAAGAGCTATAAATATAGACATAAATATACATGATGGAAATGATTAATGAGCTTTACTGCTGAAAGCCTGAAGCTTTGAGTTCATAGAGAGGTACCTTTGAAGAAAGGCCTGGTAATCTATTTCTAAAAATAATCTTTGTCTTTTAATGATATGTGTTAGTCCAACACATATAGTTTTGCCTTTTTGAATGAGCATTATTGAAACATTTCCCCTATATCCAACACTCACTGCTTGTGTAGTGTCCAGTCCCTAAACTATTATCTGTACAAATCAACAATTTGTGTATTTGAGTTTAAGAAAACTGTCCTATACATGTATATTTTCTTTGTTCCAACAGTTTTGTTGGTGTATAATTGCATATAATACAAGTCAATAGTTCAACCACATCAAAAAGAGTTGTACAATCATCACTCCAATCAGCTTTAGAACATTTTCTTCAATCATGTACTCATCGTTATTTGCTCCCCATTGCTCCCCGCCCCCCACCACACCTTCTGGCCATACCCTCAAGGAGCCATTAATCCAGTTACTGTCTCTATAGTTTTACCTATCCTGGATTTCGTATACAGAAAGATTCTAACAAACAAATAAACAAGCAGCAACAAAAAAACCTAAAAAGAATGACCGTAGAACCTGTAAAAACCTTGATGAAAAAACCCTAGGAACTAGAAATTTAAAAACTCGAACAAATTTAAATGGATTATAAGGAAGATCAAATGATAGGTGTTAAATTTTAACCTAACTGCATCTGCAGCAACACACTTTCCAATGTATTCTGCATGTTGGCTAGGCAATTCACATTCCTAGTCCATGGTCACATGGGATTCTCCAGGGGTTTAATCTATGTATATTTCCCCTTCATTTTTTAAAAACCCAAACAGCTTTAAAATGGGTGTACAGGGAGTTCAAATGAGAATAGACTGCACTTTGACCTAACCACGCCTGCCATAATAGACGTTTCAATTCTCTGTCTGATAACAGGGTTATTCACACCCCTCAACTGCCTTCAGAGGGGATGCACCGGAGGCTGAATCCGTGTATGGACCCTGCATTCTTTTTGATTGAGTCTTTTATGTCTTACTCTGTCATTGTTGTTGGGCTGTTTGCTTTTGCTTTGATTTTGTATGCTTTATTTATATGAAATGTAGGATAGGTAAATCCATAGAGACAGTAACTGAAGGAATAGTTTTATAGAGCATGGCAGGAAGGTTGGTAGGAAATGAGGAGCTATTAACAATGAGTACAAGGAAGAAGAAATATCCTGGAATTGATTGTGGTGATGGTTGCACAACTCTTATGAATATGACTGTACTATTAAAATATAGGATATGTGAATTATAGGTCAATAAATCTGTTAAGAATCAGCTTTTGCAAACTCTGTGGTGCACAGCTCTACTTTGGCATGCATGGGATTGCCATGAGTTGGGGCTATTTGATGGCAACTGTTTTCATTTTTTAATGTCCTCAAAGTGACATCCCTGCTCCTCAATGCTTTAAAGAGGCCAATAAAGCACAGATAAACAGCTTTCTGGTATTCTCTGCTTTGAGCCAAGATCTAGTTGACAATAATATCCCTTGTTCCACATCTGCTTCTAAACCTGCCTTGAATTTCTGGCAGCTTCCTGTTGATGTACTGCTACAATATTGTTGAATAATCTTCAGCACAATTTTATTTGCATCTTACATTAATGATATTGTTTGATAATTTCTTCATTCTGTTGGGTCACCTCTTTTTGCAATGGGTATAAATATGGTCTCGCCAGCTGCCAGTTATCTTCTAGATTTTTGGGCATTGTGTTTCATCAGTTTGCTGTAACATTTCAATTTGTATTCCATCAATTCCTGGAGACTTGTTTTTGCCTAGTGCTTTAGGTGTAGTTTGTATTTCTTCCTTCAGTACAATTGGTTTTTGATCATATGCTACTTCTTGAAAAGGTTGACAAACAGGGTTATCATTATTTTGAATTGAGTGTCCCCAGTCATTTAGTTTTTTTTGTTGTCAAATCAAACAAATAAGAGGCAAATGCCATGGAATTTCATAAATTGAATGGATGTTACAGTATACAAATTTTCCTAGGTAAGTTCCTAAAAAACAAGTTTCTTTTTTCTGTACTTTCCCCATAAAGGCTATATTTCCAAATACATTCCTAAAACATAACTAATTTTTGCCAGTAAAATTAATCTGTGAACACATTATGAATTTTGAAGACATACCACTCCCGTGTTTTTCTAAAGACTCATAGATATAGCTCACTGTTGGCTTGTTGGTACTCCGTGGTGGTTTGCGTTCTTGTCCTGATAGGAGTACAGGTGGATATAAATACCCTTATGCTTGGAACTCATGGCATCATCATCTAAAATGCTCCCATGTTTTCTGTAAAATTGTAGGTTTTTTCCTGAAAAACAACAGCAACAACAACAACAAAAATACAGATCTGTACCTTAAAGACATGGATCAAATCTTCATTGTGTGGTCGGGCCCTCCATAACTCACAAATGAGTTGCTTCTAAGTCAATTGGTTGACATACAATATACATTTTCTTCTGTGGACACAAGATAGTTACGTTTCCAGGTCAACTGACTTCTAATTTCTGTAGCTTGACGCAGTAATACTGAAGACCCCAAACAGTAACTGAAACTGAGTTCTAGGGCAGTGTCTCTCAATGGGTAATGGAAGGCAATTTCTTTTCTTTTTATGAAATCATTTTATTAGGGACTCTTACAGCTCTTATCACAATCCATCCATCCATCCATTGTGTAAAGCACATTTGCATGTAAGTTGCTATCATCATTTTCAAAACATTTTCTTTCTACTTGAGCCCTTGGTATCAGCTCATTTTTTACTCTCCCTCCCCCATCCTCTCTCCCTCATGAACCCTTGATATTTATAAATTTTTTTTTTCATGTCTTACACTGACCACTGTCTCACTTCACTCATTTTTCTGTTGTTCGTCCCCCTGGGGGTGGTTATACATTGATCATTGTGATCAGTTCTCCCTTCCTCACCCCCACCTTCCCCCTACCCTCCTAGTATCGCTACTCTCATTATTGGTCCTGAGGGGTTTATCTATCCGACTGGCTCATCTCTCCCTTGTGACCCTCCTGTGAGGGGATGTCCAATTATCTATCCAAGATGGGCTTTGGGTCTCCACTGCACTCTTCCCTCATTCTCATCGATATGACTTTTTGTTCTGTGTCTTTGATGCCTGATTCCTGATCCCATTGATACCTCATGATCACACAGGCTGGTGCGCTTCTTCCATGTGGGCTTTGTTGCTTCTGAGCTAGATGGCCACTTGTTTATCTTCAAGCCTTGAAGACTCCAGACGCTATGTTTTTTGATAACTGGGCACCATCAACTTTCTTCTCCACATTTGCTTAAGCACCCATTTTGTTTTCAGAGATGTGTTGGGAAGGTGAGCATCACAGAAGGGAAGGCAATTTATTAAAGGCCCCTGTTGGTCTTTACACCTGACACCACTCTTGTCTTAATTTCCCCAGAACTTACCTCTTCTATGTTACTTCTACACTCAAGATCATGCATAGCTCCTTATTGACTCTTCATGCAGTGATGCTAAGTATTCAACAACATTTTCCCGCTCACTGTTTCCTTACATGAACACACACTCGCTAAAACCTTGTCAGAGCATATCCCACATACCCTCGCTTTGCTACTTTGAGTTATATTGTTCTTGGCAATCAGAACCAAATTCCCATTTCTGTCCACTTAAGACATAGCTCTTATCTGCTGACCCGTCTCATATACCACCCCTCCTCTGACTTCTCCCAACTAGAGCTCATCATTGCCTTTGTGATATGCTCTTAGCCCACTCTTATTTGGCTGTCTTATGGCATGACATAGCAAATGACATAGCACTGAGCAAATCTGCTGCAAAAGATCTCTTTAAGTTTTACAAAATAATGCTTTCACTTGGATGAGTAATGTGTCTGGCCCAATGTTTAAGTCATTTCATATTCATGTGCTACTTGGACAATAAGAAGGAAGACAGAAGAATAATTGATGCATTCAAATCAACACGTTCATTTTTGCAGAAACAGAATACTTCTTGTAATTAAGGATGATCAGATCATGGTTCACTTTGAGCACATCATCAAGAAAGACCAATCACTAGGAAAAGACATTATATTTTGTAAAGTTGAGGGCCAGCAAAAACGAGAAGACTCCTCAGTGAGATGGACTGACATAACAGTTGCAATGATGGCCTCAAATACACCAATGATCATGAAGACAGCCAAGGCCTGACCTGTGTTTTCTTCTGTTACATGTAGCTATGACTTGGAGTTAACCAATTGTAAGTAACAACAACATTAATATATAGTATTGGATATTCATAGGAAATATTTGGTGGACAATTTTCCATCCAAGGAAGGGATCCTTGTTTTACCCATCTATGAGGACTCAGTAATGCTTCCCACTGGGCTTTGGCTGCAGTGGCTGAACAACAAGCCCTGGTTGGTTTGAATTGCTTTACTACTCCTACCCCACTTACAGATACACAGAGAGAGGAGGGGGAGTGTAGGTGTGGGTAGGAGGCCCAAGAGGGGAGCTGCCTGCATTGCTTCCAAACACTAATGCCCACTGACAGTTCTAAGTGCTGTCTACCTTCGGCTTCAAGTCAGATATAATAAAACAAAATCAGCCATTATGAATAATGCTTTTTAACTTTTGTTGTAAGCCTCACAAAGACATTTGCTATCCCTGACTGGTGTCAGATGTAATAAAAATAATTATTCTCTGGAAGCATATAGCTGGAATTGCTTACAACATGGCTATTGTTTGCTTGCATCTGTGTGAGTTCGTCTGGTCACACAGCGTGCAACATGCCGCTCGGCCGCCAAAGGCTCCGGACTTTCACCCACTGTTCGGTGCTAGGGGTTTGTGTCTTTCTGGATGTCTTAAACTTGAAAACGAAAAGCACTAGAGTTTTACATCCGTTTCTTAAGGACTCACTGGAAGAATGTTTACTTGAACAGGAGATGTGACCTCTCCTTTCGTCCTGGACTAAGTGTTCACATCTAATAAAGTCAAAAGTAGACTTTGTACCCACTTTCCTCAGGAAAAATTCACTAAGACCACAGTCTTAGCAATGAATGACGCTGAATCCTTTGCTCTATATTATTAATCTTCTCACTTTGGTCTTTATGGTTTTGAGGCTACTCTAAAACAAACATGTAGACTTTATGAGTTTGGGGACTCCTTAGAGGTCATCTAATCCACCAGCTTCATTTAATAATTAAGAGACTTAGACTTGTTCAGGTGCCACATTTTGGCGGAGGCCACATGATGTCTGATTGTCAGAAGCCAGGTGGGAACCAGCACTTCTATGGAGTTCTTTTTACCTCACAGAGTTTTCTCAAACATTTACCAAATGGTACCCTGTTTACTGCTTCATAGATTCCATGATGAAAAAATCTGGTCCACAAAATCATCTATGCACTTAACCAATGTTTATGAAATGCTTACTACATGCCCGGCACTTTCTAGATGTTGGGGATATAATGAAGAAGCAGAGAAATATAGACTCTGCTGTGAGGCGTATTCCATTTTAATGAGAGAACAAGATGCTAGAAAGGACAATCCAACGAATTTCCAGGCGTGTTCTATTGCATTGGGCAAGTCAGCTGATGAAGACCTCTTTAAAATGTCGAGGCGCGTGCTCGCTTCAGCAGCACATAGACTAAAATTGGAATGACCCAGAGAAGATTAGCATGGCCCCTACTCAAGGATGACACGCAAATTCGCGAAGCGTTCCATATTTTTAATAAATGTAGCACTAATTCTTTAAAAAATAAATGTTGAGGAGCAAGAATGGCACTTTGAAGATCTAGGTGCACCTGACTCAAGTCAGGGTCCTTTCACTCAGCTCATCTGGACGTGAAAGTTGGACAATGAATTAGGACAACTGGAGAGCCGTGGATGATTTGCATTATGCTGCTGTTGAAGAGTATTGAAAGAGCCATGGACTCTGAAAACCAAATGCCTCTGTCTTGGAGGAAGTCCATCCAGGAATGAGAATGGTGAGACTTCAGCTCATGCGCTTTGGGCACATTAAAAAGAGAGACTAACCCCACGCGAAGGACATGCTTGGTCAAGTAGAAGGGCAGTGAAAGAGAGGAAAGCCCCGGATGAGATGTAGTGAGCCAGTAGTCGTAACAAAGGGCGCAAACCTAAGAACCAATTGTGAAGATGGCCAGGACTGAGCAGTGTGTCCTTCTGCTTCAGTCTGTTGTCCACGGCTTCACTGTGAGCAGAGCTGAGTCAAGGGCATCTAAGAACAGAAGCAGCAGCAATAGCAGCCCTTTATGGAGCCCCTGAGTGGTGCAAACAGTTACCATGTTGAGTAACTAGCCACAAGTTTGGAGTCTACCCAGAGGTACCTTGGAAGAAAGGCCGGATGATCTGCTTCTGAAAAATTCACCATTGAAAACCCTGTTCTGCACAGTTCTACTCTGACACACATGACCAAAACGGTCTTTTCCATTTTTTTTAAACCAGACGGTATGCTACTTATTGGGTATTTCATTTCCCTTAATAATCCCTATTAGCCTGAGAATTTATTGTTTGGCACTGACTTAAATATGCTTATCCAATTTTCCTATTTTAGAGCTTATAAAAAGACTTCTTCTTTCCAGACTCCCCTTGTTGTTATAACAACAATGATAAATCTTCGCTGACTGATTTGAGGAGCTTGTTGAATATGATAGCAACAATTACTGAACTGGCAGCTTACGTTAGGGCACACACAATCTGTTGAAGTGCTTCAACTGCTTTATGAATTGGGTCCGTGTAAATTCTACATCATTGTCATAATATTTACTCTGAAAACTCTTGGTGGGACTAGCGTTGCTATTGCCGGCTCTGCTGACATCAAGGAATCTTAAACTTCCTTTTTGACGGGGAGGTTTTATTAGGACTTGTTTTGGCGATGAAAACACATGTCCTCTTGCAGGCATAGATTGAATCCATAGATTTTTAAGGATTGACTTTGGATTTGAGATTATCTATTGCGTTGTCTTTAGATCTGGCTGTACCACAGAATCTACTGGGGGGGATCTTAGAAATACGTGGATTCCTACACTCCATCTCTGGGAGTCTGCTGATTCAAGAGGTACCATGAAATAAGGAAAGAACGTGTGTGTCTCTGTGTGTAATTTTCCATTTCCTGGTTATTCTTGTAGTTGGGAGAACTAACCACTCCACTTGGAGAACATTGAAGACTAGAAGGCTGAAGTCACCTGGGAGATGACACCAATTCTGAAATCCCCTGGGTTTCTCCAATTAGAAGAAGAACTGGGAGATAATAGGGGTGCCTAGGAAATGGTTCCATTGTAAATCTCAACTTTTGATTCCAATGGGCATCTTCGCAGTGTTTCTTACCATCCACTCATTGACTTTTCTCATAAGAAATACTCAGGTACTTTCAAAAATGCAGATTTCTAGGATCTCCCTTAGACCTACTTTATTAAAATCTCTGGAGATGGGACCTAGCAATGTGTGTTCACATGAAACCTTCAGTAATTTCTGATGCACAATTCAGTTTGAGAGTTTCTGTATTCTCTTTCTTTTTATTTACACTGGGACCACATTTGTATCTATAGTTTGATGGCACCATTTATTGAACTAATCAGAATTAAAGGTTGCTAGCATTGAATACCTGAGGCTCATACCAATTTCTTTTTGTGTGCGTGTGCCACGTCACTATTGACCTCATTTCTCAAAATGCTCTATTATAAGTGATTTCCAGTTATCAACCCCCTTATCTATATCATCCTCTATTTTCCCATTTAAGACAGAGAAGAACGGATGTGTTAAAATTGTGGTGTTGGTGAAGACTATTGAGTATACGAGAAGAATGAGCCAATCATTCTTAGAAGAAATATAACTAGAAGCAATACCTCCTTAGAAGCAAGGCTGGTGAAACTTTGGCCCACTTACATTGAGAAAAACCAATTACTAGAACAAGAAATCATGCTTGGTACAGGGTCAGCCAAAATGATAGTCCCTCAGTGAGCTGGATTGGCACAAGAGTCACAACAATGCACTAGAACAAAACATTAATCATGTATATGGTGCAGGAATGGGCAACGTTTTATTCTGCAAAGGTGACATAAGGTCACTGTGAGTGCAACTAACAACAACAACAACAAAAACATTTCCTGTCATCTTGGATAGCTCTACATCTCGTTCTACATCTACTTCTCTTCCTCTACTTGCCCCTTCTGGATTCATTGCTCTCCCTCTCATAGTTTCCATTTTAACTCATGTCTATGATAATTTCTAAATCTTTCTCTCTAGCCCAGAGTCATTTCCTAAGCTTCAGACCGATGCATAGATCTCCCTGCTAGGTACTTGCTGTTTGGATCTCCCAGTGACCCCTGAATAGACAAGGTCCCAATAGAGTTCATGATCTTTCTCCAGAACTTAGCTCTCCTCTGTTCTCACGACTTGAGTTGATGATGCCTGCATTAATCAAGCAACAAGTAAATTCTCAGATTGACTTCCAATTCCTTATCATTTTCCCTCCATCCAGGATTAGACCATACTGATTTGATCTGTTGAATATATCTTTCTCCCTAACTTTACCACTGTATCACTGAAGACCCTTATCACCTTTCATCTGGGCCTGGATACTAGTTTCCCTTCTACGAGTTTTGCCATGCCCAATCTATAAACTACTTTAGATGCCAATCTGCTCATGTCACCCCACATGCTTAAAACTCTTGAGGAATTACTTTCAGGATGAAGCTTATACTCCTTAGTGTGGAGTTAAAGGCCTTCTAAGGTTTGAGTGTTTTCCCATTGAGCTTCTGTTCATCACGCCTCCTCCTTCCTCTGTCTAACAGCGTAGACACGGAGAATTATGCTGCTGCCTGCTGCCTTTTGGCTTGCTCAGAGGATTTTCCCTCTACTTGCAAAGTCTTTCTATCACTTCATTCATTTTCTAGGATTTCCGTCACAAATGACAGAAACATTGAGGCCTTAAAACTACAGAGACTGTCTGGGGGCCAAAAGTCTGACACAAAGATGTCGGTAGGGCATCCATCTTCTGCAGGCTCTGGGAGACTCCCGTCGTCTTTCTCCCAGTTGCCGGTGGCTCCTTATCAATCCTTGGCATGCCTTGGCTTGCAGCTGCATCTCTGTCTTTGTCTTTACCTGGCCACCTCTGTGTGTCTGTCTGTGCCCAAATTTCCTTCTTCCGGAACCAACCGTTGAATTTAGGTCTGACCGAATTTGCTATGACCTCATCTTAACTTGATGCCGTCTGCAAAGACTGTATTTCCAAAATAAGATCACATTTCTATGTATTGGAGGCCAGGACTTCAACATATCATTTGGGGACACAATTCAACCGACAACAATCATTGTATTTTTTCTTTCTATCCAATCAAATACTTTTCTAATCACACCGCTATTTATGACATTGTCCCTCTGAAACTGTGGCTGACCTTTCAGATGGTGATGGCCACCATCCAGCCCTGAACACACCTCCAACATTAATCTGCACATAAGAATTTTTAAAAAATGTTGTATCCATTGTTTTTACTGAACTTAAATGTCTTGTTTATTTGTTACCTCCAATGTTGGGATCATGATTGGCTCTTAGAAGATATTTAATTAACACCTGCTGTTGAATGAATGAATGGATGGATTTATTTATAGTATCTGATTTTTGGAAATCATATGAAAACACATACTTATTATTTTGGCTATTTTTTCAATTTATGAAAACAAATTCCATGAATTAATGTGCTGGCAATAGAGTTCATAAAAATAACTATGCATTCTGATTAATTGGCTCATGTCACCCAATTAAATTTACCAATTAAAGGGTCAGCCAGAAGCAGGAAGTGAAGCAAATGTACTGTGGCATGAATCAACATTACAACCAAGTCCCTCAAGCAGCTGATGGGAAGGGGTTTTAACAAACAAGCAAGGTTACTAGGCATTACTTCATCTTTTATGACATCTTGGACTTTTTCTTTTAACCAGAGGAAATCATATTTCATCTTCGTAAGTAAAAATCATGCTAATAATGGAAAGCAAAATTATTCCAACATTTTAGCCAAGATTATAGTGCCAGACATAAATAAATGAAGTTTCAGATGCTCATGTGTGTCTAAGTTTGCCTGTATTGAGTGGGAGGACTCTTGCCTTCCAGGAGGTCGGCCTGGGTTCAATTCGTGGCCGGTGTACCCATGCACAGCTATCTGGCGAGGATGCTGAGCAAGTGTCAATGGGACTTCTACTGACAAAGACAAATTAAGAAGAAAGATCTGGTGACCTACTTCTGAAAAATCAGTCCATGAAAACCCTAAGGACCACCATGTATTGATCCGCAACCAATCATAGGAATGACACGAGACCTGGCAGTAATTTGCGGTATTGTACATGGGGTTGGCATGAGTTGGGGGCTAACTCAGTGGCAGCTAATGGTAATAACCTTTAGTTCATTGCAGCATTAAGAAGAAGGAAGCCATTGGTGGCAAGCCAGGCCTTACAGGCAGGCAGGGCAGAGCACTTTGCCAAGACAGACAGCTGATAAGGGATGGAGTGGGCCACTCAGGATTGTTTCTTGAAAGTCATTAGGTTTAAGAAAAAACAAATATAGACTGCCAAGCCATGAACATTTATTGGCTTGTCAGCCAGGGCCAGGCATGGCATATCATGTTTTGTATAATCTATGCCATTCAATTGACTCTGCAGCCTATGAAGCTATTACGAATGCCTCAATTTTTACAGACTCAGGAGTTGTTAATTGGTTCTCTGCAGTTCAAGAATTAGCTGGGGAATCAGAAAACAGAAGCCTGATTGAGTCCATCATTTAAGATTTAAGAGGCTATGGTGATGATCTTTCCTGAAATCAAAGAAAAATGGCCATCCAGCCCCTGGTATATGATACTTGAATTCATCCATAACTTAGGTCTTTTGGTTGCAAAGGACAATCCCCTTCCCCAGATGGCACAGGCACCGGCATGTGGCCACTCAGACTTGAAACAGCTGTTTTCTCTTTGGAGAAAGGCTCAACAGGTGACATCAGCTCTGTTACACTCACCGTGGGATAATGGAGCGCAGTGTCAGATCTCCAAGGCTCCATTTGCTTGATCTTGCCTGGCTTCCGTTAGACATACATCTCACGCATTCAGAGACTCTGGGGATGTTAGAGAGGAAGAGACCATATGGGGCTCATGAATCGCTTAAGTTCTGGATGAGGGCAGTCAATCCTAGGAAGGTTAAGTTGCTTGTCAAAGACCTGACAGAGCTGGGGATGGATTTGAGTTTCCTAATTTTCTCAGAGAGGAGGCTTGTGGTGGTTTAGTGGTGGAATGCTTTCCTTCTGTGTGGGAGATCTGATTTGATTATGGGCCTGTGCATTGCATGTGTACTCACCACTCATCTGCCAGTGCAGGCTTACTTATTGCTATGATGCTGAGTAAGTTTCACTGAGCTTTCAGACTAAGACAGACTAGGAAGAAAGGGTTGATGATCTACTTCTAAAAATCAGTGAATGGAAACCCTGTGGATTGCAGCTAGGGATCTGCTATTGATCACATGGCTGGTGCAGGGCTGGGCAGTGCTTTGTTCTGTTGTGCATGAAGTTGCCATGAGTTGGGGCTGAATTGGTGCAGTTAACCACAACTACCTCTCCAAGGTTCTTGGTCTTGCCCTATAGTGGCTTCTCCTCATTCCAAGTCCATGCTCCTGATCTTCTGCAACCCCTTTCTTCCCTTCTGAGTAGGCAGGAGAGGGCATTATCTCCTGGACACCTGTTTGGTCCCCACTTAACTTTGCTCTGCTATCTCATCACTGAGATCCTTGATTTTAGCAGTGAGGTTGAGTTCTTGTTCCCCATACTCCTGGATCAGTTTCTGACTGTGATGTTGACAGGCCCCATAGTCGAGTTCTAACCTTCCTTCCTGTTCATTTCTGTCCCCAAGATCATCTGATCTCTTTAACAGTAGACCTTCCTCAGTAGGCTGGCCTACATATGTAGCTAGTAATGTTTTTCCTTTGCCGAAGGTATTTTCCTAACTCAAATTTCTCCTTTCTCAACCTCTTCTCCCTTACTCAAAGACAGATCTACCCATGTTTTGAGTATTCCCTTGTTCTGTTTCAATGGCTGCTCTCTTGGTCTATGTACAGATTCCACATGAGCACAATTAAGTTTTCTGGAATTCTCATTTCCCCCAGCATTATCGGTAGTTTGTTAATGGTCCACATAATTGAATGCCTTTACCTAGCCAATAAACATAAAGAGCTTCCTGGTGTCCTCTAATTTCAGCCAAGACCCACCTGTAGTCATCAGTGATTTTCCTCATTCCATGTCCTTTCTTGAATTTGACTTGAATTTCTGGCATCTCCCTGTCAATGTACTGCTGCCTCTTTTTTTGAATTAGCTCTAGCAAAATTTTACTTGAATGTGATCTTAATAATATTGTTTGATAATTCCTCATTTTATTGGGCCGCCTGTCTTTGGAGTGGGCACAAATATGGAGCTCTTCCCATTGGTTCATCTTGTTAAAACACTGCAGTTGATAATGTGTCAACTCTGGAAGCCTTGTATTTCTGATTATGCCTTCAGTACAGCTGGGACTTCTGCCTTCACGATCATTGGCTCTTGAACCCATGCCACCTTGCGACAGTAGAATGTTGGTCAGGACTTTTTGCGACAGACACTATGCATTCGTCTATCTTCTTTGATGCTTCCTCCATCATTCAGTATTTTGCCCATGGAATCCTTCAGTATCAAAACTCCAGTCTTGAGGTTGTTCTTCAGCTCTTCTGCTGGAGAAACGCTGAGCGTGCTCTTCTTTGGATTTCTAACTCTGGTCTTAGCACACTTCATAAAATGCCCTACTTAGTTTTCGCAATTGGCCTTTTGAAATGTGCTGTTGAGCTCTTTTACATCATCATTTCTTGCATTTGTTTTCGCTCTTCGGAATCCAAGATCCAGGTCACTATACCTTCTGACATCCACTTTGGTCTTTGCTTTCCCGCCTGAGTTTTTAATGTTTTTTGTCTTCCTTGTGTATAGTGTTCTGGATGTCACCCTGCTACTTGTCACATCCGCTGTCATTATTTTCAATGAGTCAAATCTGTGCTAGAGATGGTCTCTAAATTCAGACGGTATAAACTTTAAGGTATTGTATTTTGGCTCTCATAGGCTTGTTTTAATTTTTAAAACTTCAACCTGAACTGACACATGAGTAACTGTTTGGCTGATGATATTGAGTTCCTCCATCACTTTTCCCCCAACAGGTGTAGTCAATTTGATTCATTTACATTACACCTGGCAGGGTCCACTTGTATAGTTTCCACTTATCTAGTTGAAAGAAGGTTATTTGCAGTGAAGAAATCATTCATCTTGCAAAATCCTTTAATGCAATCTCCAGCTTCATTTCTATCACTGTGTTTGCCTGGGTTCTTTAGAGAAGCAAAACTAGTGATTATAAATATAATATAATATAATAAATATAATATAATATAAACAATTTGCAATTGAATATACCATCGCTCGGGTCAAGCACAACAGTCCTTAAAGTGACATCTTTTCTTTTCAACCCTTTAATTTTCTTTGTGGTTATTCTAATTTATTTTTATCTCTCCAAGTGTCAAACATTCTATCCTCTCTTGATATCACCTTGACTTCCTTCTATTTGGACCCTGCAACTACATAGTTTATTCCTTCTTTGTGCTTTGAAATTGTCATCATTTACCAATGGACATCCCTGGTCCCCTATTTGCGATGTTGTCGTAGCTTTATTGTATTTTTTATATTTTCATATCTGGGTTGGTTTCTAGGTGATGCCATTCAGTTTCTTCCTCTCACTGGTATTTGATCAGCTTTTTTCAGTCTTAATTTAGAAGCTCTGGGTTCCAGGATGGCCACCCATATTTATTTCACTTGCTTTCTCAAGTCTTTGTGGTAGAGGGTCTGTATAGTGTATCGGCCTACTTAGAGCCATCTCCACATAGATAATTTAAAAAAACAAAAACAAAAACAAAACAAATGTTAAAGGCCAATTAAATAAGCTACTATTTAATTCAAAGTAGACTTCAGGAGATATTTTTGGTTTTAAGTTTTAGAACTTAAAAATTATGTCCAGGCAACAGTTTCCAGTGCTCCAGAAAGCCTCCAAGACTGGACAATCTGGATTCTGTCGTTGTTGCTGTCAGGTGCCATTGAGTTGATTACACACTTGAGTGACCACATGCACAACAGAATGAAACACTGCTTGGTCGTGTGCCATCCTCACAACTGTTCCTCTGCTTAAGCCCATTGTAGCCATCGTGTCAGTCCACCGCCTTCAGGGTCTTCCTATTTGTTGCAGCCCTTCTTGTTGTTGTTTTTTAAAATTTTAAATCATTTTATTGGGGGCTCATAGAACTCTTACCACAATCCATCCAACCATCCATGTGTCAAGCACATTTGTACATTTGTTGCCATCATCATTCTCAAAACATTTGCTTTCTACTTGAGCCCTTGGTAGCATCTCCTCGTTTTTCCCCTCCCTCCCTCATGAAACCTTGATAATTCATAAATTATTGTTATTTTGTCATGCCTTACACTGTCTGAGTCTCCTTTCACCCACTTTTCTCTTGTCCGTCCCCGAGGGAGGGGGTTATATGTAGATCCTTGTGATTGGTTCCCCCTTTCTATCCATCTTCCCTCCTGGTATCACCACTCTCACCACTGGTCCTGAGGGGTTTATCTGTCCTGGATTCCCTGTGTTTCCAGTTCCCATCTGTACCAGTGTACATCCACTGGTTTATCGGGATTTGTAAGGTAGAATTTGCATCATGGGAGTTGGGTGGGGGAAGCATTAAAGAAGTAGAAGAAAGTTGTATGTTTCATCGTTGCTACACTGCACCCTGACTGGCTTGTCTCTTCCCTGCAGCCCTTCTGTAAGGGGATGTCCAATTGCCTACAGATGGGCTTTGGGTCTCCACTCTGCACTCCCCCTCATTCACAATGATATGATTTTTTTTGTTCTTTGATGCCTGATACCTGATCCCTTTGACACCTTGTGATCACAGAGGCTGGTGTGCTTCTTCCATGCAGGCTTTGTTGCTTCTCAGCTAGATGGCCGCCTGTTTATCTTCAAGCCTTTAAGACCCCAGACACTATATTTTTTGATAGCCAGGCACCACCAGCTTTCTTCACCACATTTGCTTATGCACCCACTTTGTCTTCAGTGATCATGTCAGGAAGGTAAGCATCTGTTGCAGCCCATCTATTTAACCAAACACGAGCCCTTCTCCAGGCACTTTACTCTCCTGATAATATGTCCAAAGTATGTAAGATGAAATCTCACCATCCTTGCCTCTAAGGAGCACTCTGCCCGTACTTCTTCCAAGATAGATAGGTTTGTCCTTTCATCATTCTATGGTACTTTCAGTATTGTTCTTCAGTCTTTAAAATCAACTGTATCACTTCTTCTTTGGTTTTCTTTATTCACTGTCCAGCTTTCACATGCATATGAGACAATTGAAAATATCATGGCTTAGGTCAGGCACACCTTAGACCTCAAAGTAACATACTGCTTTTTAATGCTCTAAGGAGGTCTTGTGAAGCAGACTTACCCAATGCAACTCGTCTTTTGATCTGTTGATTGCTGCTTCCATGAGCATTGATTCCAGAGCCAAGTAAGACCTATCCTTTACAGCTTCAACCTTTTCTCTATTTATCATGATGTTACCTAATGCCTCTCTTATGGGGATTTTGTATTCATTGAGTTGCAACCCATCCTGAAGGCGGCAATCCTTGATCTTCATCAGTAAATGCTTTAAGTCCTCCTCATTTTCAGCAAGAAAAGTTGTGTCATCTGCATATTGTATTTGTTAATAAGCCTTTCTCCAACTCTGGTGCCACGTTCTTCTTCATATAACTCGGCTTCTCTAATTATGTGCTCAGCAATAATACAGACTGAATAGGTATGATGAGAGGTTCTGACCTTGATGCAGACCTTTCCTTGTTTTAAGCCATACAGCATCCCCTTGTTCTGTTTGCACATCTTCCTCCTCATCCATGTACAAGTTCCTCATGAGCACAGTTCAGTATTCTAGAATCCCCATTCTTCTCAAGGTTATTCATGGTTTGTTATGGTCCAATTCTGTCCCACAACCCTCACCCCGCACTTTTGATCAGGATTATTATATAAAATCTTTGGCCAACATATTGTGCAATGGTAGCTGTGCACCATCCAGTTATTTTGGTTTCAAGGTGCAGGATGCGATTGTTCATGGTGGCAACAAGACAAGTTCTCTGGTTTCTCAACTTTTCTTCCTGTGTTGCTTCAGTGAATGAAGAATTCTCTTAACTACTTCACTCATGGTGAATCCTCCAGACCCGTAGTCAGGATCTCAATCCTTTGAAATTCAATATATTACTGCTAGTCTACTGTGCTCTAGAGTATTTCTTAGAAGACATGTCCTTTGAATTACATCTTATTCTTGGACTTCACTTCTGCAACATCAGAAACCATATGTAATGCTCAATGCTAGAGACTCATATTGTATGCGAACATGCTAAAGGCTCTGAGAAGGCCTTCATTATAAAAACTGGTTTGGCCTTTTTTACCCACACTTCTCAAATTTATGTTAATAAGAACTTTTACTTGTGTAGCAGTATTAGTTCTCTGTAGAATCCTTTGAGGGTAATGATCTTCTGGGAAGATTGTGGCACACTGTTAAGAATTTAGAACTCTTATCTTCCCTGCCACGCTTAAAAATTTTTGTGCTCCTGTTCTTGGTGTGTGGAAGACAGTTTATTTCTTTCTCTTTTGCACCATTGGATGTGGTGGCAAAAAACTAAGGAAAGGTTGCTTGTTTGCCAGTATGGGTTGCTGTTGGAGCAAATAACATTTTTTTGGTTTTGTTTTTTCTTTCTGACAGATGGAAATGATGGAGCGCCGTCAGCAGGAACAGCAGAGATGTGCAGAGGTGAGAACAACCTAGAGTTTGCACATGACTGGACCTGTGAGTGAGGCCAGGTCCAGAGAGCTGCTGTGTACCGCTAGAAATTCTCAGTAGAAACATCAGCGTTTGAGAATATTCCGCCGAAAAATGGCAAATAGCTGTGGTGTATGTAACTTTACTGAGCCCTAGAGAACAAAAAACAAAATTTAGAGATGAAGAGTGGTGGGGTGGGGGGAGAGAAAAAGGAACAGAATGGATGGTTATAAAACACTCATTTTATTTCAGCTTCAAAAACTTTCCTGGGACGAGCTCCCAGATCCTCACCCTGTTACCAGGAGCTAAGGCTCCAGTTATTAAGACTCTCTCCTTGCCAACACTTCCCTCTTTTATTCCTTTCTGGCTTCATGTTTCAGTAATGACCTTGAATAACTGCACATCTTTATCTTTTCAGTTCAAGTTGATTCAACAATTATTTATTGAGCACTTACTATGTGCCAAGCAGTGTTGGGGCTACAAAAAAACAACAACCAGGGAGACAGTAAGTTTTTGCTTAAGTGTATTCGAGGATGGCCAATAGACAAAGTAAGGCAATATGGCACGATAGAGCAACACAGGGAGGAGCTTAGGTGAGTCTGAGGACTTTAGAATGGTTTCTACAGGGCCAGATTCTCAATCAGACACAAGAGGGTTAGTACTTAGGGCTCGTGAGATTTGGGCAGGCACATGGAAACATCTTCATTTCCTTTAATATCAGAAGTGAAAAAAAGAATATAATCCAATCTCCATTAATTTGTTTAAAGCCAGGATGTTTGTTGTTAATTGTGTGTTGTTGAGTTGGTGCTGACTCAGTGTGATCCTATATCAAAGAGTAGCACTGCCCCATAGGGTTTCCTAGGCGGTAATCTTTATGAACTATGCTTACTGAGTCTTTTCCCCTAAGGAGCTGCTGGGTAGGTTTGAACTACTGACCTTTAGATTAACAGCTGAGTGCTTAAACATTACACTACCAAGCGAAATCATGTGAGGCAAATTTAAAATGAAATGTTAATGCAGAAAGCGGTATACAAAATCAGATGTGCCGAGAGCCCATGAAGTGTCCCTCGGTTCCTGGGACAGGCCCTGCTGTTCTCCTCACAGGGACCCAAAAAGCTGTACTTGAGATTAGAATGACTAGGAAACACATGGCTTATTGACAGGCCTGGTTTCACATTCCCTCACTTTCTCCCCAAAGAAATAAGAGGAATGGCCAACTGCCCCGATACAGCCTTGCCAATTCTGTAGGTCACAGGATCACTTTGCAAAATTAGGGCACAGAATTTGATTCGAACATTCTGTTTATTAACGTCACTTTGAATTCCACCACTCATCTGTCAATTTGTCCTCCTGTGGTGCCTTATATGTTGCTATGATGCTGGAAGTGAAGCTGCTGATATTTCAAATACCAGCATGATCACGGATGGTAAACAGGCTTCAGGGGGGCTTCTAAATAAGAACAGGGTGAAAAGACGGAAGATGCTGTCTGCTTCGCAGGGATTGGCCACGGGAAACCTCATGCATGGCAGCATGTTGTTCTCCAACATAGTGCAGGAAGGTGAACCCTCAGGTTG
Source organism: Echinops telfairi (assembly GCF_000313985.2). Lineage (NCBI taxonomy): Eukaryota > Metazoa > Chordata > Mammalia > Afrosoricida > Tenrecidae > Echinops > Echinops telfairi. The sequence goes on along the minus strand of NW_022111372.1, from coordinate 27,821,994 downwards.
GAAGGCACCCAAAAACCACTGGAGAGGAACCCCTTAAGTCAGCCATAATGATGAGGGTCAAAGAAAGCTTTTTGGACCTTCATTTGCTGATAGAGCATGACTCAAAATGAGAAGAAACAGCTACAACTAGCCATTGATAATCAGAATGTGGAATGTACAAAGTATGAATCAAGGAGAATTGAAAGTTGTTAAAAATGAAATGGAATGCATAAAGATCAATATGCTAGGCATTACTGAACTGAAATGGACGGGTCTTGGCCATTTTTAGTCTAATAACTGTTGGGTTTACTGTTGGGAATGACACACTCGAGAGGAATGGCGTCACATTCACGGCCATGAAGGTCATTTAAAGATCTACCTTGAAGTACTATGTTGTCTGTGATATGATAATATCCACATGCCTACAAGGAAGCCCAGTTAATAGAACTATTATCCAAATTTATGCACCAACCACTAAAGCCAGTGATGAAATTAAAGAATTCTACCAACTTCTTCACTCTACAACTGATCAAACATGCATTACATTCATTGATATGACTGGTGATTGGAATGCAAAAGTTAGAACAGGAGGAAAGATCAGTAATTGGAAAATATGGCCTTATGGACTTGATGATAGAAGTAGAGCTTAAGGTGGCACGATAGAATTTTACCAGAACAATGAGTTCTTCTTTACAAATGCCCTCTTTTTGACAACACAAACAGTGCGCAGGAATGAAATTGACTACATCTTTGGGAAGAGATGATGGAGAAATTAAAATTCATCAGCCAAAACAACGCCAGGGGCTGACTCCGGAACAGGCCATCAATTGCACATATGCAAATTCAGGTTAAAGCTGAAGAATACTAAGGCAAGTCCATGAGAACTAACATACAGCATTGCGGACATTCCACCAACCACTTTGAGGACAGATCTGATGCTTGGACACTAACAAATAATTGAAAACCAAATGAGTTGTGGGATGGCATCAAGAATGTAATATATGAAGAAATCAAAAGCTCATTAAAGTGATAGGAAAAATGGAAAAGACCCAGGTGATATCAGAAAAAATTCTGAAACTTTCTTTTAAATGTGAAGTAGCTAAAGTGAATGGAATAAATGATGATGTAAAAGAATTGGAGAAAAAACTTCAAAAGGCATCTCAAGATACGGTAAAGAATTAGAATGACACATGCAAAGATATGAAGTTAGAATACCTAAAGCAGTGGTTCTCAACCTGTGGGTCGCAACCCCTTTGGGGGTCGTATGACCCTTCCACAGTGTCTGCCTAAGACCACCAGAAAATATATATTTCCGATGGTCTTAGGAACCGAGACACCACTCCTCTATCTGTCTCCAGGCAGGTCCACCCATATGCAGATACGCCCACATATGAGTCCCCAGCACGAAGACTGTTAACCATGCAACACCATCCTTCAAGACAAAATTTCATTTATTTGTAATTAGAAAAGATATTTCACAATATAATATTATATTGTTTTTGTGTTTAATCACTAAGCTTTAATTATGTTCAATTTGTAACAATGAAAATACATCCGGCATATCAGATATTTACATTACAATTCATAACAGTAGCAAAATTATAGTTATGAAGTATCAACGAAAATAGTTTTATAGTTGGGATCACCACAACATGAGGAACTGTATTAAAGGGTCACGGTATTAGGAAGGTTGAGAACCACTGACCTAAAGGGAAGAATATACTTAGCATATCTCAAGCTTAAAAAAAATTAAAGAACAACTTAAAGCTTCAAGTTGTAATGTTAAAAGATGCTATGGACAAAAAAATTGAACGGTTCAGTAACATCAAAAGAAGATGTAAGGAATACACAGTCATTACAAAGAAAAGAATTGGTTGGTATTCAGTCATTGCAGGGGGTAGCATATGACCAAGAACAGGTGTGATTGAAAGAAGTCTAAGCCTCAGTGGAGGCATTAGCCAAAAACAAGTCTCCAGGAATTAATGGAGTACCAGTTGAAGCAGGGATGAAATCACTCACTAGATATTTGGAAGACAGCTACCTGGCAACTGATGGGAAGAGATCCATATTTGTGATTATTCTAAAGAAAGGTGATCCAGCAGAACTTGGAAATTATCAAACAATAATAATATAACATGAACGTATAGTTTTGCTGAATATAATTCATAAACACATGTAGCAGCACATTGACTCTGAACTTCAATCCAAGTCAGTTTTAGGAGAGGATGTGGCATGAGGCATATCATTGCTATAATCAGAAAATGGTTTACCTGTGTTTTATTGACTCTGAAAAGCCATTTGACTATGTGACTCACACCAAATTATAGATTACGTTTTAAATACCTGGAATGTCAGAATATTTAGTTGTGCTAATGTGGAACTTGTACATATACCAAAGGCTCAAACCGAACAAGGGAGTGCTACATGGTTTAAAATGAGGAAAGATGTGTCCAACTTCTGTCCTTTCAATCTGCCTGCTGAGAAAAGAATCCAAGAAGACAGACTAGGGGAAGAAGAGTGGGGCATCAGGATGAGAAGAAGCCTCCATCTCTGTCTCGCAATGTGCAGGCGACACATCCTGGCTCGCTGAAAGGACTTGAAGCCCCTGTTGGTGAATTTCAAAGACTGCAGCCTTCACTATGGATTATAACTCCATGTAACGGGAACCCAAACCCTCATAACTGGACCAATAGAGAACAGCACCAGAAGCAAAGATTGAAGTTGTCAAAGTTTTCATTTTACTTGGGGCTACAATCAATGCTCATGGCAGCAATAGTCAATAAATCAAAGGATGTATTGCACTGGGAACATCTGTTGCAGAAGACCACTTTAAAATATTAAAAATCAAAAACATACGTCACCCTGAGGACCAAGGTGTGCCTGACCTAAGCCAAGGTATTTTTCAGTCACCCGATATGCAGGCGCAAGCTCACCGATGAATAAGGAAGACCGCTAAGAAGTGGATGCACTTGAATCTTGTTGGAAAAGACTGGTGAAAATACCACAGCCTCCCAGCAGAAGAAATACGTTTGTCTCCGAGGAGATCTAGCCAGAAAGTTCCTTATAACCGAGGATGGTGAGACTCCGTTTCGTGTACTTTGGACATTAGTTGGAGAGATTCGTTCCTGGGAAAGGATGTGTAGCGTAGAGGGTCAGAGGAAAGGAGGAAGACTCTGGACCCAATGGATTGACACAGAGACCTCAAGATAACCACAGTTGTTAGGATGGCGCCGCACTGGGTGGGCTTTATCCTGTTATCCATGGGATGGCTGTGAGTCAGAGCCAGCTCGTTAGCATGGAGCACCTTCTAGTCGAAGATAACTGGCCTTATTTATTTATTTATTAACATTTTATTAGGGGCTCATGCAACTGTTATCCCAATCCATACACACATCAATTGTGTAAAGCGCATTTGTACTTCGTTTCTCAAAACATTTTCTCTCCACTTAAACCCCCAACATTAGGTCCTCATTTTTCCCCTCCCTTTCCGCTCCCCCCTCCCTCATCAGCCCTTGATAGTTTATAAATTGGTATTTTGTCATATCTTGCCCTGTCCGACATCTCCCTTCACCCACTTTTCGGTTGTCTGTCCCCCAGGGAGGAGGTCACACACAGTTCCATGTAATCGGTTCCCTCGATAACTGGCCTTATGATCTCAAAATAAAAACAACCCTTCCCCTAGGAAGAATTGAATATGACATAAATCCTTGTAAGGTCAATGTCTTCTCATTGAACAAGGTGCTCAAGTTTCATAAACAATTCCTTGGCACGGACTGTCTCTAGAGGGGCTGCCTCAGTGGGTTCTAGGATGTCCAGGGTGGACCCTCTGGCTTATGATGCGGAGAACCGTTTGGTAGGCAGTCATTTTCATTCCGTTTCTTAGCGACAGGCTCTGAGCCAGGGAACACATGCCAGTGAATAGTGATAAGGATTTTAAGCAAATAAAAATTCTTGGGTTTCATCCCTCTTGCCCTCAGGGTGGGGGGCCTCAAAGGGGCCAGAGCACATTTTTTTTCACAGGTTCCATGACTATTTTTGAGAGGAAGGAACAGAGCCAAGCAATCACTCGGGGTGAATCCTGGCATCAGCCCCGCAGCCTGTTTTGGATTTGCATCTCTAATTCTGCCTTTTGCCCAGGGAGTTCCAGGGGCGACTTTCTCCCTCCACCCTTGGCTGTGCGGGCCTGCAAAGCCAGGGGTGGTGCAGGGGAGCCAATTCTACTTCTCTCATCCGCCCACACCAACTCTGCGAATACTTCGGGAGGTCTGGTCCTCATTCGTTTTCGCTTCCTTGATGGTTTACAGTCTTCACCCTGAGTTGTCACCTCACCTGTGGTTGCCCAGACACCACTAGCTTCACTTTTGAAGAAAAGGCTGAAAGGGACTGCTCAGCCCCTTGCCAGAGGTTGTTCTCCCAGCGTTCACACTGTGCGACTCTGTGGCCGCTGTCACCACCTTCTCCTGTGGAGGCCTGTTCACCACATGCGACGCCCTTGCCAAACTCCCTGGAGCGCAGCCGTCTGGTGTTGTCTCCCAGCTCCCAACAATGGTCTGGGTTCTAGGGATGGATTACCCAATAAGCAAGGTAAGCAGGGGCTTACTGGTGCTTGTTTACTGACCTACGGAGAACAGTTTCACATGGGTCGCACCGCATGTGCTCACGACAGATAAGCACAAATAAGCCCACACTTTACCTTGCTTCCTGGGTAATCTGACACTGCTGGGTTTGCTCGCAGGTTGTAAGAGAAACAAGCTGAAAATGTGCTAGATCCTCCGCCACCTCCTCTTTTTTTCCATCCTCGCATTTGGAGTTCTATGCGTTTTCCCAGACTCACACTTCGTAATAATCTTCACAAAAAGAACCCACTGGGACAGCTCAGGGTAAACATCTTTGCTTTAGCGTATTTACAATCAGACCTACTGCAACTGAAATGAAGCAGCTGTAATTAAGAAAACTACACACAAAGAAAGTTTCATAGTGCGTCCTTTGTCCCTGAAGCATCTGAGCTGTTTTTCTATTAACAGCAGGAAATATTTAGAAAAATCCAGGGCATTTCCAAACATCTGACTGCTCAGCTGGGTAAAAATACAATCTCAGTATTTCCTTTCAAATTTGCATCATTTTATGATTAGTCAGGGCATTTGAAGTATGAATTTCCTTTTCTGAAATGTTTTCGATTACAGCTGTCTTTTTAAAAAAAATTAGTTTGGTGGCCCAATTGCATTACTTTTAGTATGGAAATGCACATTACTAGTTTAAGAATATATTGTCAAACTTCCTCAGTAGGTTTTTGTTTTGACAGACTTTTATAGAATTTAATGTGCTGCTTTTTGTCTAGGGTGTAGGAAAAAGGGACTGTGGCAGAATTCTAAGGGGTTTTGAGATTGGACAGAGGGAGAAATTAGAAAGGGTTGTGAAGACCCCCTGATTCTTTGGGTCCACCCATTATCAGAGAGAAAGTTAGCATTCAATGACCACACCCAGGGTTGTTTGTACCAGAGCCCACCTTTTTCATCCCCTGTGATTTAGAGTTCTCCCCCTTTGCCTCTGATGGTAGAACCATGAGGGATGATCACTCACCCTAGTATCTTTGAACAGGGAACTCTCTAAAAGATTACTAAGTCTATTTCATTGCTTAGCAACATCCCAATAGCTGTGCTAAACACATTGCCGCAGACAGAGTATAATCTGAAGATTTACATTCTCTAGACTTTGCTACTCAGGAAATGGTTCGGCGCACAGGTTCTTTAAAAATAAATTATAGCATCCATGCTTTCTTTAGAATTTGTTCCAACTAGTTTATCATCATTGAAACAAGCAGTGCACTCCCTTTTTAAAGCCAAGGATCTTGCTTCCAAGTGAGAATTTCAAGAAAATCCAGTGTTTGATTTTTCCCTCTCTTATCTTTTCTGGGAGTAGATATATTGTGTGAGTGGTCAACACATCTGCCAAAGTCAACTTTTAAAATAGACATAACGTAAGAGTAGCACACAGTCCAGCCTTGTTCCCTGGTGGAGCTCCATCTCTGGGGACTCAGGTTCTACGGGATTGGTTTGCCAGCCATGGAACCTGCAGCCATACATTTATCAAAAAAAAAAAAAAAGATTACCTTTTGTTTTGACCACCTCATTCATCAATGGCATCATTCCGTCCAACTTGTAGGGGAAATATCTGTACTCTCCACAGACACATGTAAAAAATGGTGGTGCTTGGTGTCTTGGCTTCTAAGACTGCGGTAGCAAATTACCACAATGCGAGTGACTCATAATCACAGAAATTTACTCTCTCACAGATCCAGAGACTGGAAGTCTATGCTTATGGTGCTAGGGGGATCATGTGCTCTCTGAAGGCTTTGGACTGGCCCCTTCCTTGTCTCCTAGTTTCTGCTAGGACCAGGCTTTCCTTTGATAATACTTACAGGGTTAGTATAAGTATTACACTAATTTCTGCCTCCATTGCCACATGACTGATTTCCTTCTGTGCCTCTCTATCATCAGGACTTTCTTCTTCTTCTTCTTCTTCTTCTTCTTCTTCTTCTTCTTCTTCTTCTTCTTCTTCTTCTTCTT
>NW_022111372.1:27785489-27815349 GCF_000313985.2 Echinops telfairi | reverse complement strand
CTCCTTCTCCTTCCTCTTCCTCTTCTTCTTCTACTAAGGACACATGCATATAAGATTGCAACCTATCTGCTACACTATGGTCTTGTAGTGATTGATAATTTATTCAAAGACAACAAAGAGCTTTCCAAAAGAGCTCACATTCACAGGTAAAAGAGGTTAGAATATAGCAATCCTGATCACACAGTGGGTTATGCTAAACATAACAATACTACTATAGGTTATGTTAACCAAAAAGTCAGCAGTTTGAATTCACCAGCTGTTCCTCAGGAGAACGATGAGGGTTTCTACTCTTATGAAGAATTACAGTCTTGGAAACCCTCGGGGCAGTTCTACCTTGCCCTGTAAAATCGCTATGAGTTAGGATCAACTTGATGTCATTGAAAGTGAGATGGGTCAGAATTTCAACATATCTTTTTGGAGAATACAGAGTCATCTATTACATTTAATATTTAGTGGGGATACTTTTTGCAATATTTGTCTTTCATTGGAAAGATACTGCTGGTCTCCTTGTGGCTTTCTGAAGTGAATGATTTTCTTCTAAGTAGACCAGGGGTTCAGTAAGCACGAGGGCTTCTATTCAGTTCTTCCAAGGACCCATGTTTTCACTATGAAGGATATTAAGGGGCTGAGGAGCCAAACCCAGGACTTCTCTCCTGAGACACTGTTCTTGGAAACTCTGAGCTTGTGAATCAGGGAAGCCAACCATAAATGATCCTACTGCACAGAGGCCATGCTCAGCCTCTGGATCTGAGATTTGGAGACTGACTTCCCTGCCAGCACTTTAGGAAATGAGAAGAGAAAAAATTGCTCAGCCTTCAGATTAAAGTGGCTGAATGATTCACAGCGTATACCTGCATATGATCAAATAAAAAGGGGAAAGAAACATTTCAACATTGAGTGGTCCTTACTTTGTGTTTTCGGTTGGAAACCCACCCATGCTTGGAGAACAGCTAGAACTCTACAGCATAAAGGAAGACTACAAGAGACATCTGACTAGGTTCACAGCTCACTGCCATCAAGTCGCGGTCAACTCATGGCACCCCTCCAGCCCCGTGAGTTCCTGAGACTGTACTTCTCTACCAGTGTAGAAAGGACGCCCCAGAATGACGAGTGGTTTAGAACTGCTGACCTTTCGGATTGCAGCCTAGCTCGTAACCACTACTCTTTAGGTTCACATAGTGATGCAGAATAATTCCTAGTCTGGTGTTTCCTTTTCTCATTTAAAGGAGCCCCATGGCTCGGTGGGTTTACTTCATTAAAGATGTATCACCTTGGACATCCTGTGCAGCCATTAGACTCTGTTCTATGGGGTCAATCTGAATTGGAGTTGACTTGACGCGGGCACTGAGCTTTTGTTTTGGTTTTCTTATGCACTGTCATTTATAACATATCCAATATATGTCAAGCACGTGGGTAGAGAGGCTACAGAGGTAAGTCACACCATCCTGGTCATGAAGGAACTTACAAGGGAGTCATGCATCCCCCAAACCAGCACACAGAGTGCCCTGTGCATCCTTGGGAGGGTAGACATCTAAACGTCAGGGGCCATGAAATAAGTGTGTATGGAAGGGAGAGAAGAAGCTGCCTTGGCCACGGAGCTTTAAACAATGGGCTTTCTGCACCAAGACATGGGGGGCCGGAGTGGAGAACGCAAGAAGAGGTGGTTGGGTAGGAGGGTTCCTTCTCACTTGTAGGGTCATGATTACATATTACATATTTACATATAACAGGGGCTAAAGGGACTAATGGCTGCAACCATGTACACAGATGTACATATCACATGTAACATTATGTACAACCATGTACGTAACATGTACATATTACATATTACAGGGGCATATTACAGGGGCTAAGGGGACTAACGGCTGCATCCATGGGCTCGTGCTCAGGACCATTGTGGGGCGGCTGCAGGAAAGGACAGGGTTTCCTTCTGTCGTGTCTAGGGGTGTGTGAGTGGGAACTGCCTTGATGGCACCTATCAACAACAACAAATCAAAATTGATCCGGAGATTATTCCGTTGTTTCACGCGAGGCACGGCGAGCTCTTGAATCAGGCAGTGGCACTGAACATGAAACCCAGACACGGCTGGAAAAGACCCCAGGGAGATCGAGCCTATGGAGAGGGAAAAGACCCCAGGGAGACAGAACCATCGCTCAGCAGGCGACTGCTGGAGAGAGATGCAGACCGCAGAGTTGGGGCGAAAATCCTGCCTGAGGCACTCAGAAGATGCAGCCCGGCGGAAAAGCCAGTTAGGAGGAAAGCCTGGTTAGTGTGAGGGCTGGAGAACATGCATGGTGGGCATCCCTCTGTGGACCACCGAAGTGCAGGAGCCATAGGGAGAGGTGCCACTCTCAGGGGTACCCATGGTGGCACTTGAGTGAAATGTGCATGCAGCTCTCAGTAGGACTTCTCTTCTCAAGCAGCTCCTCTGGGCTCGTGCTGGAGGCAGATCAGGTGTGAGCGCTGACCCCGGCTCTCTCTGCACTCTCAGTCTGGATCTCCCTCCCACCGCCCGGGCGGGCCCAGGTCCCCTTGGTCAAACAACACCCCCCCACCCCCACCCCCTGATGCTTTCTCCAGCCTGCCCTTGCCCACTTCAGGGTGGAGCGCTGCACCTTCCTCGATACTCTTGGCAGCTGTTTATCACCAGTTGTCAGTGTGGGCATTCTAACTCATGGAGACCATGCCTTTTTGTCACCCGATGACGTATGTCTTTGTGGACTCTTGCCTCCAACCTTTTGATAGCAATAGCAATCGAATGTGCTATCCATTCACAACACCCAGCTGCTAATAACTGAACCTTTCCCCCAGGGATCAGGCTTAGCTTTCTGTGATCCAAAGCACCCAAGTCTTGCACTTCAGAAGCCTTGGTTTCTGAGACTGTGTATTGTCTTTGCTCTGTTAAAATGTAAATGGCTTATCTCGAAGTCCCATGCCTTTGTCTGCATTCCTCTGGGATAGACCAAGACCAAGCTCACTGCCATTGAGTGAATGTGGACCCATAGTGGCTCTATAGGACAGGATAGAACTGCGGGTTTCCAAGACTAACTGTTTATGGGGCAGAAACTCTTGAGGAGTGGCTGGTGGTTTCGAACTGCTGACCTTGCCCTTAGCAGCCCAGCCTGTAACCATTGCCCCACTCTGGGCGGACATTTTTCAATAGCTCAGCTTTAATAGGGTGAACATCCTAGGTTAGTGCACCCAGCTGTGACCTTGGGTCATGTCCTCAGATGGATGGAAGGCACCAAGTGTGGTCAGCTAGGGGGAAGTATGGAAGCCCCAGTTAACGCCACTGCTACCTAACGGAAAAGACTGCAGAGTCTAGTTGCACTCAGAGGTACCTGAGGAGACAGACCTAGAGATCTATTTGTGACAAAAAGAATCAATGCAGACCCCATGGCGCCCAGTTCTACTGTGACACATGTTGCGTCGCCATGGGTCAGAATCCGCTTGAAGGCAGCAGGCATTAGGGTGGGGCACAAGAACAAAGCCAAAGCCTACAGGTCCATCAGAGGCTGAAATGTGGAAATTCACTCGGCCTTTGAGGAGAGAGAACTCACATCATCTATCTAACGGGCCCCATGGGGGGTGGGGGGGCTTCACTAGGGCTTGCAGGTACCGACAAGGGGACCCCTGTGCTCAGAGGCCGCTTTTTGCTGGAGCAGTCCCGGAAGTATTCCAGGGGGACAGGTGGTCTTCGGCTAAGGTCTCAAGCTGAGTGTCAGCCCGGGCCGCCCGCTCCAGGGCTGATGTGGAGGAAATCCTCTGGCACAGAGCAAGCAAACAAACACACACCCAAACAAAACAGCATTAAAAGCCTCACACAGAAAACTTTCCACTTGCAAACATGCTTTTGTCCGTGCCAAGGGTTTAAGATTGCAACATTTGGGCAGCACTGGTCCCAAACCCCAGGGCTCTGCAGTTTTTCCCAAAGCACCTAAAATAAAGAATTCTTTTTGGCAAAAACAGTGTGTTTGTAAACAGAAAGGTTTTGTTTTGGGGAAACTGAACTCCCTATTCGATGGAGCGTTTTTTTCAGGATAAAGCCCGTGGCTATTTTCCGTCTGTCTGCTTCTCCTCCAGATTGTCCCAGGTAGGGAGACAACGCCTCCCGTTTTGTGTGTGCGCGTGTGTGTGGTTTTCATTAACGGGGTGTGTGTTTGGAATTTGCGCCTGGCAGCCAATTGCGGATTTCCTTCTGGTTCTCCAGGGGAAGCTTTGCAGAGGCGGCTGTGGAATCTTCCACACTCCTGAGCTCTTGAGTCCCCGGATCCTGAGATAGGACCCATCCTTCTTCCTTCTTGCCAGGAAACTCACCCCACTCATCTGAAAGCCGAACCCGACAAGGCAAAGGTCCAACATTGGAGCCCCTTGTGTTCTGATGGCTCCTTCGTACAACGCCACTGCTAGAGACGATTCTCTTTGCCCCCTGGCAGCAGCCCAGGCGCCCCGTTTCTCTTCCTTTCTCGCTAGCTATCAGAGGAGCCCACGATGTGTTCGTGTGCCCGAGTCCTCTCGTGAAATCTTGTAAAGCAGCCTCACACAATAGGCACCCCCTTAAATTGTATCTGACTCTAAACTTAGAAGGCCAAAGAGAGGGTGTCTCAGTGGTGGGAAAAGGCTCCCAGAAGTTTCTCCCTCGCGGGGCATCCTGTAAGTCTACTTTGGAGTAAAAGTCACCCACCATACAACGAATCATGTTGCAGGAACAGTTTCCTGTGAAAACGGGTTGCAGTTCCTTTTCAGCATCGTGCAACCGCCGCCTCTCTCGAGTGGCCACCCATTTTCACGAGCTCCAGAGGGAACCTCATTCCCGGGGAGCACTTCCTCTAGATCAGGGCTCGGCAACCTGTCCAGACGGAAGAGCCAATCCTGTCCCTCACAACAATGAAAAAGGGACCCGAGAGCCAGAACTATATTTTTGCAAAGAGTGAAATCACCATGGTCCGAATAATATGCTCTAAAAATGTCTCAATTTGACTGCAACGTCACCTGTCCCTCTGGGCCGTGTATGGCCAGAGAGTCAGTTTGCTGACACCTGCTCTAGAAGGCTCCTCCGCAGCTCCTGGAAGCCACCAATCTAGTTCCTGCCCTTGTGGAATGACCTGTTCCAGATAGCTCATAGGAACAGAGTCACAGGCAGCCTTTGGGGTCTGGCTTCTTCCATTCCATATAGCGTTTCTTTAAGTTCATCCACATAAGGAGGACATGTGTCCTTATCAATAATCCTGTTGAAGAATGATTCCATCTTCTGCTTAAGGCTGACCAGGGACTTAACAAAAAGAAGTCCTTAGGAGGCACAATTTACACTCAGCTACTAACCCTAAAAGGTTGGTGGTTCAGACCCACCCCTCAGCACTATGGACAGAAGACCACGTATCCCACTTTTGTAGAGTATAGCCAACAAAATCCTATAGAGCATTTCTACTCTGTAACAACGGAATCACCGTAGGTTGCAATTGGTTATGTGTTGGGCTGCTAACCTCAAGGTCAGCAGTTCAAAACCACCAGCCACTCCTCAGAGAAAGACTTTCTACTTCCGTGAAGAGTTACAGTCTTGGACACCCACTACTCTGTCCTATAGGGTTGGTATTAGTGAAAATGGACTCCGTGGCAATGAGTTTGGTGTGGGGTTTGAAGGGGATTGAAGAAGCATTCGATGCTTGGGAGGGTTAAAGACCCCTGAGGGTTGTGAAGATTTTCTCCTCAAAAGTGACCGGTTGGGCGGCCAGGCTCTGTGCATAGATTCACTCCTCTAGTTCCAGGATCTGTTCTATCTTGGCTCAGACTCTGAATTAAGACACCTGGGGCATCTTAGCATCATCCCCTACCCACAGTCCTTGCTACCTTCTCTCCAAGCTTCCTCCCATAATGGACTGATGCTGACATGCATGCTCAATAATGACACTACCCATCCTTCGGCCCACCTAGTTTCTCCTCTGTGCTTCTGGGTTGGTTCAACAGACCTGGAGGGGAAAAAAAAATCAATCACACAGAAAGCAGGGCTAAGGCAAGGGTTGGGATCCTTAACTTTTCATAAGGTTTTCATGAAGTCTCATACAAGGGAGATAGGTGCAGACTTATTTCAGAATTCTTATAGCCCCTGAAAAGTTGTTAGTGTGTGCCCTTAGTACACATGTTATGAGAATATGAAGTTAAAAAATGATTTATTAGGTGCCTTGTTCTCTCATATTTTATGACTATTATCTTTTCATAGTCAAAGAACCATAGCTACAGGCAGTTCCCTCTTAAGTCTTGTCTCTAAGTCTAATTTGCACGTAAGTCAGAACAGTTAGGTATGGCTCTTATTTAATGTCAGTTAGTCAAATATTTGCATACAGTGCACAGAAGGACTTCAAAAAAGTTTGAGAAAAATGCAATAGAAAGATAATGAAATGTTTCCTTGAGCTTTTAAAATTCTCTTTGTATAGTGCACCTATCTAAGCAATAAAAAAAAAACATTAAAGAAGCACTTCCATTTATGCTAAAACATCTTTAACATAATGATACAATAGTAAAAATAATAAGACCAACAACATTTTGATGTGTGTCACAATCAATGTAGCACCTGTTTGTGAATATGAACCATTGCATGCCCTCAAAACTTTAATAAGTTTTAGGGTTTGTAAGTACGAGTTGTATGTAAATCATATTTGTAATTGAGGGACCCTCTGTAGTTCATTTGTATCAGCATTATTGGCTTTACTCAGTTCAATTCTTTTTCTCCTTCTCTGTATCCTCATAGTATACCATAAACTTCCGCCAAAGGCCATAGGATTAGTTTTAGTTAATTTTTTGCAATGGAAGTTTGCATCTCTTCAAGTTTAGTAAGAGCTTTTAGATTCTGATGAGTCAGTTCTATTTAACCCTTGCTGCTAGGTGCTGTGCTGTCAGTTTCTCCCACATACAACAGCAGAAAGCATGCCTGCTCTTATGCCATTTACACAACCTTTGCTATGTTCCAGTCCATTGTCGCGTCCACTGTGTCAATCATTCTTATGAAGGGCCCTCCTCCTTCTCATTGACTTCACCTTGATCAAGGGTGATGTCCCTTCTGATAGCATGTCCAAAATGCATGAAACAAAGTCTTGCCATTCATGCTTCTAAGGCGCATTCTGGTTATAGTTCTTCTGAGACTGATTTGCTTTTTCTTCTGGCCACCATGGTAATTTCCATATTCTTCAACACTATGATTCAAATATATCAATTATTTTCTCATCTTCCTCATACTTTGTCCAGCCTTCACATTCATAAAAGGCAATTCAAATGCAATGGATTGTTTCAGGGACACTTTAATCTTTAAAGTGACATCTTTGTACTTTAACACTTTAAAGATTTTATACACACACACACACACACACACACACACACACACATATATATATGAAACAGATTTTTCCCAATGTGATATGCTATTTGATTTATTGAACTGTTGCTTGCATAGGTGTAGATTCCAGATCCAAGTAAAATGAAGTCTTCGACAACTTCACTATTTTCTCCATTTATCATGATGTTGCTTATTGGTCCAGTTGTGAGGATTTTTGTCGTCTTTATATTTCACGTAACAGAGCAATTATTCTTCAAACCGCCCTGTCTAACCACTAGATGGCACTCACTTCCTGTAGTAAATTGATTGCCTTATTCAATCAAACTATTCAGAAAAATAATTTGTGTTCATTTTGGGTAAATACAGTCATGGGCCCTCTGAGTTGTACATGCTTTTGGCTCCTAGAGTCTTCCGTTCTCTTCTCTGTCCTTCACTGCCTTGTTCAACATGGCATCGTAAACACCCCCCCCCCCCAGTGCTAGATATACTCACTTTATTATTATTTTTGTCATTCACTGTAACACTAATTATTTAGACATATGTTTCCAAATTCTACGTTCAATGTCTAACAATGGCCTCGATATTATTTAAAGTGTAGTTTCCTGAACTCCATCTTGGTAACACCATATTTAGGCACTGTGGGAAGGGTCTCTTGGACTCGGAACTCCTCAAAAGCTTCTTAGGTGATGCTCCTGCTCACCTGGATCGAGGACCACTGCTGGAGGGGAGACAGGGAGGCTGCTTTCTAGCCAAATCCAACCAAGATCATTGTCGGGCTATTTTCCTACACGCAATTCTAATCCCCATTTAACTAAAGGTAGCATGATCTCAGACTATTTATAGGGCGATTTCCTTTTCCCCTCTTTCTGAAAGCCAGCCCCTGAATCAGACTGTACTATAGCCATTGCCTATTATTGACTCGTACCCTCATATTCCATTGACCTGCAGTTAAATCAAGCTTGGTCATTTTTCTCTTCACTCAAGCTGGTCATAAGGTATGAGTTAAGGTGGCCGTAGATATGAACTAAAGAAGTTACTGATGTACCAATGCTGGATGGCAGGGAGGTCTCATGTACCTGCATGTGTATCATACAGTCAGTGCTGCTGGGCTGCCGAACCATTTTGCTCTGTGGGTCTGATAGGACCCAACTCATCATGTGTGATTGTTTACTTGATGTGTTGTGGTTAGGCGATTCATTTCTTTCAATGCCCAAGACTGGGAGCAGCCTTTCTAAATGCATATGATCGATGACTGTGTTTGGCATGACCTTACTCTATAACTTCTAGATGTCTGAGTTATAATTCTCTAAACATGAAGTGCCCCAAATTCCACATTTTGCCTTTTTCCATCACCAGTACCTCTAGTAGTCTAGAGTCTACTGGGTCATATGGACTTTCTGCAGAATCATTTCTTGTTTGACAGTCAACTTAAGAACTGCAGACTTTTGTGTCTGGGCATGAAAAGTATTCCCAGGTATGGAACTGATGTCTTCAGAGTCCCTTAGAGTTCACCAAGCACTGTACTCTATTAATTGTTTTGCTGTGGCTAGTTGCTGTCAATTCAGCTCGGACCCATGATGATGCATAAGAGAACAAAATTTTGCCAGGTCCTGTACCATTTGCATGATCCTTGGTTGTTTTCATTCATTGTTACTGCTCTTGTGTCTATTCATAACATTGAGGGTTCCCCTAGTTTTTGATGTCCTTCTACTTTATCAACCATGATGCCCTTTTCTAGTAACTGGTCTTTCTTGATGGTGTGTTTAAAGTAAGGGAGCTGAATTCTCATCATCCTTGCTTCCAAGGAACATTCTGGCTGTATTTCTTCTAAGATTGATGTGTTATTTATTCTGTCAGTTCATGGCATAGTCAATATTCTTCACTAATACCACATGTCACATGTACTAATTCTTCTGTATTCTTTTTCACTATCCAAATTTCACTTGCCTATAAGGTGTTGGAAACACCAGGGCTTAGTCCAGGTTTAGGAGGTGTGAAATACAAGAACGTGTCCTGCCGGTGGAGCTCTGCTATGGCTATGTTCATTAACTTCAGTGGTAGAATTCTTACCTTTCATGTGGGAAACCCTGTGTGGTTAGCTGATGATTTACCTCCTGCATCTTCCAACAAAGGCTGTGTGTTACTATGATGCAAAACAGGCTTCAGTAGAGCATCTGAACGAGGATAGATTTGTAATCTATTTCCAAAAATCAGCTAGTGAAAGCCCTATAGACCCCAATGGTCTGATCTGCAACCAATCATGGGGATGCTGCAGGATCAGGCAACCCTTCCTTCTGTTGCACATGGATTGGCAGTGGTCAAGGGTCAAGCTGATGATGGCTAATAACAACCACCTCTTATCAGACAGGGAAGGAGGCAAAGCCAGACAGAGGAGAGGTTGGACAATGTTGTAGTCATCCCGAAATGCAGGGATGGCCTTCAAAGCCCTTCTCAATTGGGACAAAAGGCCTACGTCCCATTGGTCCTCTCATTAGTCATTGGGTACTGTCTCAGAGAGGTAAGGTGACCCTAAACAAAGTGGAACTCTTTGATCAAGGGCAGTATCTGGATAGGACAGTCCTGAAGGGTGATTTGGGAAATGCAGCACGATGTCCACAACAGGAGGCAAAAGATGTTGGTTTTATTGGGGAAAATTGGAATTTCTCCTGGTTCTAGGTTCAGTTCTTTTTTTAAATTTATTTATCATTTTATTTGGGGGGGGGGTTCTTACAAATCTTATGACAATCCATCATTCAACTTTCTATAGGTATACAACTTATTGACAGCAATTACAATAATTTGCTTCTTCTCTTTTTAGAATCATTTTATTGGGAGCTTGTACAACTCTTATCACAATCCATCCAACCATCCATTGTATCAAGCACAGTTGTACATTTGTTGCCATCATCATTCTCAAAACATTTTCTTTCTACTTGAACCCTTGGTATCAGTTCCTCATTTCCCCCCCTCCCTCCCTGCCCCCCTCCCTCACGAGCTCTTGATAATTTATAAATTATTATTATTTTATCATGTCTTACACTGTCCAATGTCTCCCTTCACCCACTTTTCTGTTGTTCATCCCCAAGAGAGGGGTTATATGTAGATCCTTGTGATTCTTTCCACCTTTCTGCCCCACCTTCCCCTTCTGCTCCTGGTATTGCTACTCTCATTATTGGTCCTGAGGGGGTTATCTGTCCTGGATTCCCTGTGTTTCCAGTTCCTATCTGTACCAGTGTACATCCTCTGGTCTAGTCAGACTTGTAAGGTAGAATTGGGATCATGATAGTGGGGTGAGGAAGCATTAAAGAACTAGAGGAAAGTTGTATGTTTCATTGTTGCCATACTGTGCCCTGACCGACTCATGTCCTCCCCGCGACCCTTCTGTAAGGGGATGTCCAGTTTAGGCTCAGTTCTAATGCTGTGTTGGCTGGGAAAGTAGAAGGCTGAAATCGTACCACCAGTTGGAAGCAGGTCTGGGGATCAGATGCTATTGTTGTTGTTGTTCGTTAGTTACTGGGGAGTGGATTCTCCCTCACGGCAACCCTAGGTGAGTCAGAATAGAACTGTGCTCCATCAGTGGCTGATTTTAGGGAGGTAGATTGATTGTCAGGACTTTCTTCTGAGGTGTCTCTGGGTGAGTGTGAACTACTAACCTTTTGGCTAACAGTTGGGCACTTAACCATTTGGGCCACTCCTGGATTCTTTAGACTAGGTGTGCTATTATTAAAAGGTGTATTTTTGTTACTTCCTGCACAGAAGTCTTGACATGAAGGTATGCTATTTTAGAAGGCCAGAGCTACATTCTCTTAGACATTATTTCCCCGGGTGTGAATCAGAGCCCCCATATGTCCCGGCTGTCATCATGCCAGAAGTGACAGTGAGACCATTTAGCTGTCATCGGCATGCCGGTGAAGGTGAATCCGGGGAATTGCAGACATAGACACAACTGGCTCCCACAGCTTTGGAGCAGCACATCCCGACGCCGACCACAACAAAAGCTCTAAGAGGAAAGGTCAGACCCATGAAGTGCTATTTGTTTTCACTGAAACTTCATCCCTCCCACTTAACACCCGTCTAACCAGCAACGGAATCAATTACCACGTGTCAGCCTGAAACCTGATTCGAGAAAGAAAAGAAGGACACAGCTCCCCAGGGGACACAGGCAGGCAGCTAGGGAGTGGGACAGAGAAAACCCGGGGAAAGGAAGCCATGGATAAGCCCCTCTTCCCAACACTTAAGGGTTAATCCGGGACATGAAACTTGCTCCTTTCTCTCCCTCTCAAGCCCTTCGCCTTCCTGGTCAGGACCATCCGGTCTTCCTGTTGCAAAGGAGGGTCAGTAAGTCTGTGAGCCTAGTGGCCTTTGGTTGTGTACGTTGCTCCATTTAAGAAAGAAAGAAAGAGAGATTCTAAACATTTATCGTTTGGACAACCCCAAGTGGGGTGGGTTCCTAGCAGAACATGTTCAGCTGCCATGTCTACTCCGGGCCTTCAAGTTGTCTGCATTTATTGGGTTTTGCTTAAATGTGGTGTCAACGGATCAGGAAGCAAATATTGGCGATGGTGCCATTGACTTTTTACATTTATTGGCGTCTTGAAAAGGGTTCTGTGGATTGTTCAATGGAAGTTCTGTGTATGAATGCCTAGTAATGAAAAACTAGCCTAATGTGATTTTATCAGCACAATTAAAAGACGTTTTTATTTTCTCAGAGGTAAGGTTCTTGCTAGTAAAATCCACTGTCCTGGAGCTGAGTCCCACTCATAAGGACCCTATCTTGGGTTTCCAACCGTAAATGTTGACGAGAGCTGACAGCCTCCTCTTTCTCTCATGGAGCCACAGGGAACCACCAACCTGCGGTGAGCAGTTGAACGCTTCCCCAACAGAGCTCCCAGGGCTCCTTTCTCCTCAGTCCAGGATAGCTAAACGCTTAACCTTTGATTAACTTAATGTGAACACAGGAGCCCTGGTGGCTTCAGTGGAACCTCACATGTTGGTTTGATGTTGAACAGGCTTTAAATTGAACTAAGAAGAAAGACCTGATCATTCGCTTCTGAAAACCAGTGGGAAAATGGTGTGGAGGCCGCAGCTGACCCCCTCTGCGTCTAGAAGGGCAAAAGATAGGCATTCCCAGAAGGCCATTTGCCACGAGGCAGAGGTCAGACATGCTTCCACACTCAGTCTTTCTTTCCTCTAACACCAACCATTCTTCCCACGGCACTCTACTTCGCAATGGCTACACGGAACTCACAGACAACACAATTATAGGGAATTATTAGGGATGTTAGCAGGTTACCACAAGCCAGCATCAGAGAACATTAAGGATATGAGTCATTGATCCACAGCAACATCTCTTCTCAGCCAGTAGTCAAGTCTTTCTC
Organism: Echinops telfairi; assembly: GCF_000313985.2. NCBI lineage: Eukaryota > Metazoa > Chordata > Mammalia > Afrosoricida > Tenrecidae > Echinops > Echinops telfairi. Next base: position 27,802,643 of record NW_022111372.1, on the reverse strand, counting down.
TCTGATCTTCAGCCTCTCCACCATGTGATCTCTTGGCCTCTGCCTCAGTGGGCCAGGAAACCAGCCTGCTGCTCTGCCTCACAGTCTCCTGGTCTCAGTCCTGCTCCTCTGCTCTATCTCAGGGCTTCCTTGCTTCGGCTGCTAGTCTTGGTGTGGCCTGGCCTTTGCTACCTTCTCCACTTCAAGCAGGAATCTTGAATGTGCTCTGCAAGCGGCTCTTCTTCCTTGATGGTCCCTGGAATTCTCCCTGACTTCTTCTGAGATGCTGCATCCTTATAGCCGGTGGAATCACAAAACGGACCAGTCTTTGAGTTAGAATTCTCTCCACCTTATGTCATTATCCCACTTAATCATTTGGTGGGAATTCTAGAGTAATGGGTACAAGAGTCCTATTACAAAGTTTCACTTCATCACCACTGCCATTGAAAACCCTCAGGATGAGAGCTGCCTGATCTATAACCTATCATGGAGATGATACAGAACCAGGCAGCAATGTCTGTTCTGTGATGCATGGGGTCACCAGGAGGCAAGCCTACTTGTTAGCAGCTGACAACAACAACAGCAACAATAACAAAACTGTGTAGGACAAAACCAATAAGTATAAAGAACAAAAACCCTTCTAGGGTTGTTAAATGACCTTAGCAGCAGCATTGAGTCCTGTAAACCAAACCCATTGTCCTCAAGTTAGTTCCAACTCATGTTAACTCCATGTCCTTAGTGGAGATTTTAAGCCAAGGATTGAACTAAAGAATTAATGTTGGAGAATAGAGGGTGCCAGTCTGTGAGAGTCTGTTTGGGCCTACTTTTACATGGCCTCACATGCCGGGTAAGGAAAGGGAGGGTCAGTGAAGATTTTTGATCAGAATGAGACAAGTCTACAAGATAACAGTGGGAAGTTGTTGTTGTTAGGTGCCTTCCAGTCTGTTCCAACCCCTAGTAACCTTGTGCACAACAGAACACAACACAACACCTCCCGGTCCTGTGCCATCCTCGCAATTGTTCCTCTGCTGGAGCCCATTGTTGTGGCCACCATGTCAATCCATCTCCTTGAGGGCCTTCCTCTTTTTTGCTGCCCCTCCACTTGACCAAGCATGATGTCCTTCTCCAGGGATCCATCTCTTCTGACGATATGTCCGAAGTATGTAAGACAGAGTCTCGCCATCCTTGCCTCTAAGGAGCACCCTGGTCTCCCTTCTTCCAACACAGATTGGCTTGTCCTTTGACCACAAGTCAAATGCTTCCATTCTTTTTTGGTATTCAATTTCCAATTTTCACATCCATATGTGGCAATGGAAAATACCATGGCTTGGGTCAGGCACACCTTAGTCCTCAAAGGAACATCCTTGCTTTTCCATACCCTGTTTAGAGGTCTTGTGCAGTGGATTTACCCAATGCAACTTGTCTTTTGATCTCTTGATTGCTACCTTCATAAGCATTGGTTGTGGATCCAAGCAAGACAAAATTCTTGACTTCAACCTTTTCTCTATTGATCATGATTGGAATTTAACAGGGCTATTAGAATGGACAATTACAAAGTCTGACATACCATGTGTGATAGTTGAGATGGTAAGTCCAGATTTCAAGAAGATACTGGTCTTCACTTTCAGAAACTCTTTGGGAATTTTTTATTTTAGGGCACAATCTGGATCTTTGGCTGTAGCACATGTAAATTCTTAGTTTGCTTGGGAAAGGGTTTCCAGTGACTGATTACTTAGCAGTAGATTGTCAAGCCATTCTTCCAAGATGGGTAGACTCAAGCCTCTGGGGTTTTGGTGTGCAGTCAAGCACATTAATGGTTCACACCACCCAGGAACTCTATTGTGTTGAATAGTGTACCCCTCAATCCATGCTTATCTCGGTTCTCAGAATGTAATCTAATTGGGAGATGAGATAGAATTTTGAAGATCTAATTAGTTTAGATCAGGTCCTACTGGATTTAGGGCAGGTCCTTCATAGAACGACGGGTGTCCTTCAAGAGGAGGACACTGAGGCACAGAGAGAAGAGGCACCATGTGAGGAGGGAGGCAAGGACTGGAATGAGGTCAAGGACTCTAAGGATAGCTGGAAACCATCAGAAGCTAACAAGAGGTAAGGGGGGTTCTTCCCTGTAGCCCATCTAAGGAACATGGATCCACCAGCACCTTCCCTTCATATTTCTAACCTATAGAATGTTCTTTAGAGGGAAGGAGTGCAAGCTTTCGTCTTACAGACTTTGGACATATTGTCAGGAGAGACCAGTCCCTGGAGAAGGACATCATGCTTGATCAAGTGGAGAGGCAGCAAAAAAGCCCTTAAGGAGATGGACTGACACAGTGGCTACAACCATGGGTTCAAGCCCAGAACAATTTTGATCATGGGGCAAGAATGGGTAGTGTTTGAAATTCTAACAACAGTTCTACTCTGACACTCATTTTTTGGAAAGCAAAACCCCCCAAAGAGTTTCCGAAAGTGAAGACTAGTAGCTTCCTGAAGTCTTACCTTACTCTTTAACACCTTCATCATGACCATGTTTTCACAATGAGAAGATCAGAATGAACTGGGTAACGCGGATCCAGTCTGGTCTAGTGGCTTAAATAACTGAGATGTAATCTCTTAACTTTCTATAGGTTGTTGTTAGGTGCCATCAAGTTGGTTCCAACGTGTAGTGACCTCTGCACAATAGAAGGAGGCACTGCCTGGTCCTGCACTGGGCTCACAATTATCCCTTTGCTGGAGCCCATTGTTACAACCACTCTGTCAATCTATCTTTGGGACTTTTTGTTCTCAAACGATGCGTGTCAGAGAACGATAGGATTGCATAGGATTTTCAGTCACTGAATTTTCTTTTTTCCTTGCTCAAAAGACTGGTTTATTGCTCTTAGTGACTCTGGGGCTGTACTTGAGATGCCATTTTCTTATTATTTATTAACTTTTTATTGTTGCCGAGAACATACACAGCAAGACATAGACCAATTCACTACCAAGTCTACAGGGACCATCTAGCGCCTTTTACTATAGTCCTCTAGCTGTGCCATGGTTCTCACCTTCCTTTGAGGACTTGTACCTCCCTCATTAGCATAGGCTCAGTGTCCTCTAAAGGTCCTGTCTGACCATTCACTGTGCTGCTGTCAATTTGATCCCTCAGAGTATAAAGCTCATGATGCTTAAGTCAGGCATTTTTTACTCCTTACGTGGAAATATTGCTTAGCGTTACGAGAATATTTTTGGTTGAAGTTGTAAAGATGATCCCCAGGCCACAGTTTCAGGGGAAATGACTGATTTTTCTGAAATAGAAAGCCAGTCCTTTCTAATAATTTGCATACCCAAACACCTCTTAAACCCCCCAGTTTGTGGTCATTTGTTACGGCAGCCACAGAGAAACTGATGCAGTGAGGGATCGCCTTCTCATCCGAAGAATCGTTCTACAACACGGAGGAAGGGAGACATCTGCCAAATGAAGGTAGACATTTGTGCCATCACTGGCGTGCACAGAGATGGGGCCCCAGCCTTTCCCTGGGGGTCTCTGGCCTCAAGCAGGCAGCTACAGAAACCTTTGTCCATTCTTGCTTTATGATCCCAAGCTGTGTCACCAAACATTCACCCGTGAAATGTTGTGTCAAACTGAAATGTACCTCCATTATTAATAGCACTCAAATATTTTCCAAATGGTTTCTGAAATCAGTCATGTGCCTTTAAAACGAGTTTTAAAATGTTCCCATACTCTTTTGAAATATGTAGTGATTGATCTAGGTTTTTAAGATCAGCATTACCACCATGTCCCATTCTTACCTGATTTTCAATTTTCTGTGGTATCCTTGATTAGTAAGGCATTTGATTTTATCTTTTATTGAGGACCTTTGAATATGGCAAAATGTTGAAGCAATTCATCAATCATAACAATCATTTTTTTAAAAACTTCAAAGGGATCGAAGTTAAGCTTCAGGATTCTGAAGAACATCCTAGACTGTCAACTTCTCATATTTCAACTTTGAGACAATAAGCCTAGTGGAGAATTTTGCTACAACTCCCTAATGAGTATGTTAGTCACATCTAGGAGTCATCTGCTGTCCACATGTTCACATTCATATGCCATATATGTTGTTCATTTCATATCCATTTCTTATATAGCAAGATATGTTTTATGCTTTCATTTCTACTGATCTCTTTGCTGAACATCAGAGGTCACTGTGAAAGAAAAGTGAATTCCCTAGGGTGGGAAGCCTGGCTGACCACAAGCAGAGAAACTGTATGATGCTTAATTCTGGCTTTTCCACACAGGCTTCAGTTTGAAAAATAAAATTGAAATCCATCAAATGATTAGTTTTAAGTCATAAATCTTTTATTTTGTCTCCTATTCAGATAAAAGCAACCATATGTGCTCAAATTAAGTGGCTGGCTTAAAAATTTTTTAAAGGCAGTGTGTTTTGAATGTTGATCATGATTTTAGATAACAATAGTGTACCAAGAATACATATGTAAACAAGAATAGAGAGCTTGTTTTAAAATGACAATTTTAAATTATGACCCTTTATTGACTCCAATACATTTATTGAGTGACTACTAAATAAAGGACTGAGGAATATGAACATCAATGAAGTAAGTCCCCAACGTGTTCATGAAAGAAAGTAGACATGATACCCATACTACTGGATAGACTGTGACAAAAAGCAAAATAGGGGTATAAAGTGACATTGAGACTGTAGAGGAAGATGCATTCTATTTTCACTGTTGGAAGCCAGCAGGGTCTTTACATGGTAATTTTATTTGAATTAGGTCTGAAAATGTTAGTAGGATGTCAATGCCCAGATAGAAGAAGGCTTCAATCGAGAACAGCACGGCTATATGCAAGACACATGTAAAGAGATGGCCCAGAACTAAGGTGGATGATATTCTAGGGGACACTGGAAGGTAGGGTGTTTGGGAGAAATGGCTTAAACTGTTCCCTAAATGATAAATAGAAGTCCGATTGTAAAAGACTGCAGATATCATGTTAGGAATTTGGGATGTTTTTCTGAAGAAAACTGGTCCATAGAAGTGGAATCTGATGGTAAACTGAGCAATTTAAATGCAGAAGATATGCAAAAGATCCAAGTCATTGGCTTGCTTGAAAATCATCCAACTTCCGGAGGTGACAGTGGAAGCAGGAAGGAAAACAGGTAGAATTCAGTATTAAATCAACATTTGATAGCTGATTTCATCTGAGAGGGAAAAAAGTATTAAGGATTATTCTAAACTTTCTATTTGGGGGAGATGGAGAGACAGAGATGGAGAATCCATTAGCAGATGATGGGTAAACAAAATGTGGCACACCTTGGCTAAGAGATATTACTCAACCGTACGGGAAAAGAAGTCCTGCCCCATGGATGAATATTGAATGAAATAAGTCCATTACAAAAGGAAAAATACTGTCTGATCTCCCTTTGGTGAAATATCTCGATCAGGCAAAGGTATAGAGAAGAATGTTTATTAGTGATCACCAGGGGTGGAGGCGAGAGTAAGGGGAATCACCATTTAGGAAGCATTGAGTGTACGACGATGGAAAACTGGGGACCGAATACCCACAAGAGTTACATAACATGATTAATATAATCGATGTCACTGAATTATATATATAGACAACGTGGAGTTGGCAATTGCTTTATTATATTTTTATTTTATGTCAATAAAATATCTTGAAGAACACAGAAAACATATGAGAAGGTGTAGATTTGAAAAACAATTAGCAATTAATAATTTCTTTTTTTTTTTAATTAATGCTTGATTTTTTTGTGACAGTCTACTGGCTCAGTGGGTAAAGGATAAAGGAGACAATCCATTAAGAGAGGACTGGATGTGAGGGCGATCTGGCTGCGACATCTGTCACCCCATTGATCGCCAGGGTTGATTCGGCTGCTCTGGCTGGCTAGGCGAGTGTCCCCTCCCTCCCTCACCGCTCCATGTGTGTCCCTCCGGAAGCTGCGCACTTGGTTGAAGAGGACGATCTTTCCCGATAGGAGGAAGACCATCCTTTGGTCAAGGGTATGCGAGTAGCTGCGCTCCTCTGCTAGACCCTCCACACAAGTCTCAAGAGAGGACCACGCGAGCAAAACCACTCAGGTGAGAACTTGGAGGCTGTCAAAATAGGTAGCAACAGAGGATGGGGGTTCAAGATAGGACAAGAGAAGCAAGAATGGTGATGATGAGCAAATATGAGGAATATTTAGAAGGCAAGATCAGTCACATCTGATGTGCTTACGTGAGGGAGACAGGGGATCAAGAAAGCAACTTTTTGACCTCTGGGGTTTGTTCCAACCACTTGAAATGGCGCCTGGAGATGGAGGAGGAAACCAATCAGGGAAAGACGATGACTGATGTCGTTTTGACCATGCTGACTTTAAGCTAGCTGGGAGATAGTGGAGATTATTTCCACCAGGGGATAGAGCTGCAAATCTGAACCTACAAAACGTATAAAGACCGACGGAGAGGCCAAACTGGACAGTGGGGGTTCTGTTGTAGAATGTTCATTTTCTATTTAGAAAACGTTGGTCCCGACTCCAAGGCTCACCCAGCGCACCATGGTGAAGCTTCCTAGCTCACTCAAGTTGGATGAACCCATTTTCCCTCTGTACCCACCTCTAAAATGTCCCGGGGCTCTGGCACCTCGTCACTCACTCTGCACCGTCTTTGCTGTGGCCCCATGGGTAGCTATTGTAAGCTTTGGATTGATATCGCCTTATGAAAAGCAAGAGACTTCTTTTTGGTTGTTTTGCTTGGTTGCTCCTTTTCTCTTCATCAGCACTTGGCATCATTCCTGGGATCCGAGACAGCAGCTGCTCAGTATGTATTTGTTGAGCCAACTTGGTGAATTATGCTTCGTTGTAGCACTTAGTACTGATAGCAATTCGGATATAGAGTCATTATTTCATTCATTCATTTCTTCACTTATTTATTCATGGAATAGCTACTCCTCAACTCTGTCCTTGTCCCTGGAGATACAGCAATAAGCAATGCTTGCTGTCTTCATGAAGGTTGTAACCCGTTCTTGACAGGTGTCATTGAGTCATTTCCGATGTAAAACCATCCCGTGTATGCAGAATGCAACCTTGCCCAGTCCTGCGCCACCCTCACCGTTGTTATCCGGAGTCCATCGGTGCAGCCTCGGTGACAGTCCATCGCCTTGACTGTCTTCCTCTTTTTTTTGCTGACCTTTTACTTTCCCAAGTATGCTGTCCTTCTTCAGGGACTGATACCTCCTGATAACATGAACAAAGGGTGTAAGAGGAAGTCTTACCCTCCTTGCTTCAAAGCAGCATTCTGGTTGCACTTTTCAAATGACAGATTTGTTTGCTTTTCTGGTAGTCGACGGTACTTTCGAAATTTTTTGTCAACCCCATAATTCAAGTGCATCACTTCTTCTCCACTCTTCCTTATTTATTGCTCAGCCTTTACATACATAGGCTGTTATTGCTGTTAGGTGCTGTTGAGTAGGATCTGACTTGTAGTGACTATCTATACAACAGAATATACAAACGCTGCCTGGCCCTGCACCATCTTCACAAGTTTTCTTTTGTTTGAGCTCATTGTTGCAGCCACAATGTCAATCCATCTTGTCAAGGCTCTTCCTCTTTCTTTCTGCCAATCTACTTTCCCAAATGCTGGTGGGATTGACTGAAGGGCAGAGAGAGAAATGGCTTGGTGAGCCTTGCCTGTGGACTGTGTCGCTGTAAGTTGAGGTCCCTTTAAGACTTCTCTGGAGCTGGGGACTGGCGGTTGGTGACCTGCCTTGTGATTGGCTGCTGTGCTGACATAGCCTAGATCTCTCTACAAATAGAGGAAGATCTGGCATCAGACAGAGACTTGAAGGACTGCTAGTCTCTCAACTTTCTCTCACGGACGTGAGTTGCATTAAGCCATTTGTAGTGCTTTCTAATTTAACTGTTTATTTCTTGTATTATATATTTAGCTGTATATGATTTAATAGTTCATTTCTCGTTATATATCTAATTGTCTTTATAAATAAATATATTAAATTATCAGGAATTTGGTTTTATCTCTCTAGAGAACCCTGTCGAACACATTTTGGTCCTATGGGTAGAGTTGAGACAAACGGAAATTTCAAAACACTTAATTGTGCTCATGCAGAGCCTGTATATGAATCAAGAGGTAGTTGTGCAAATAGAACAAGGGAATATTGCATATTTTAAAATCAGGAAAGCCAGGAGGACTTGCTGATGAAGATGAAGGATTGCAGCCTTTGGTAAGAATTACAATTTAATGTAAAGAAAACCAAAATCCCTACTGGATCAATAGGTAACATCATGATAAATGGAGAAAAGGTGAAGTTGTCAAGGATTAAGTCTTGCTTGGATCCACAATCAGTGCGCATGAAAGCAGCAGTCAAGAAAGAGATCACGGGGTGTGTTGCATTGGGTAAATATGCTGCACAGGACCATGGTAAAATTTCAAGATGCAAAGATATTACTTGAGGAGTAAGGTGTGCCTGACCCGAGCCATGGCACTTTCAATTGTGTCATATGTATGTTAAATTTGGACATTAAATAAGGAAGACCAAAGGAAAATTGATGTATTTGAACTATGGTGTCGGCAAAGAATATTGAAAGTCCCATGGACTGCCATGAAAGCAAACAAATCGGACTCCAGGACACTCCTTAGAAGCAAAGATGCACTTTGGACGTGAAGTCAGGAGAGACCAGTCCCTGGAAAAGGGCATGCAGAGGAAGTGACTGAGCACACCATGACTTGGGTTTGGTGCTTTTTAGTACTCAGAGTGGCAGATTTGCTCATTGGCACTTTAAAAAGGTCTTGTGCAGCATATTTACCCAGTGCATTGCATTGTTTGATTCCTGACTGCTGCTTCCATGAGCATTGAGTGAGGATTTAAGTAAAATGAAACCCTTGACAACTTTGAACTCTGTTTTGCATGATGTTGTCTTTTGGTCTAATTGTGAAGATTCAGTTTTCTTTACATTGACTTGAAATCCATATGGAAGGTTTTGGTTTTTATCAGAAAGTGCTAAAGTCTTCCTTGCATTTAGCAAGCAAGGATATGTCCCTTGCATAATTCAGATTGTTAATTAGCATTCCTCTAATCCTGTTTCCAGGATCCTCTTCTGAGAGTTCACCTACTTGGATTATTTTCTTGGCATACATATTGAATAAATATGGTGAAAGGATACAACTTGATACATACCTTTCATCATTTTAAACCATTCAGCATCCCTTGTTCTGTTGGAATGGCTGCCTCAAGGTCTCTACAAATTCCACACGAGTACCATGAAGTATTCCGGATAAAGAGGAATAAGGCCACCAGATAACAAGCATGGGAAGATCTGCCCAGCAAATGGCAGAAAGACCCCACCATGGAGGAGTCTTATTCTTCCTGGAAGCCAGAAAAACAATTTAAAAGCTAAGAACATCAAAGCTTCCTAAACTTGAAGATCATCAATGCCTGCTGACTGTTACTGACTCCCCTTCACCAATGGCCAGTGGCCTGAGCGGCTTCATTGCCCTCCCCTTTAATTGCAGAAAGGAAACCTTTCCTTCCCTCCTTTCAACACACCCAGCCAAACCCATCACCTCATGGGCCCCTGGGGGCCCTGCATAGATAGCTGACCACATAAGCAGTGTGGTGCCGACATCCTCACTAGCCTGTCAATACTTTTCACCATTAAAAACATGTTTTTTCTTTTCTTATTTCCTCCTTCTCCAGCAACCCCTTAATATCCCCCCATCCCAACCAACACACACGTGGCAGACATGTGCACATGCCAACCCCACCAAAGGATCAGGAATCCTCATCCAAACTATGGACTCATTTTATCCTTTTAGGTTTTTATATTCTTGCTTAATTTTACTTTATTTTATTTTTCTCTTTGACTCACAATTCTTGTTTTGGCATTGCCCCATGCCCTGCAGGTACACATGCCTCCCAGGCAGACACAGGGAGACTGTATACACTCAAATTAGGGTTTGTTTGTTTTTTTAAATCTTTGCTTCCCCCACCCCCTCACTCCACTCCTCTTATCCCCTGAGGGCACAGACCTACCCACGTTCACATTGCCATAGCAACAGAACTTGATATCAATACCTAAGTCAAGTTCTGTCTATATTTTTCCACCTTCTATACACTGTACATATAAAATTTCCCTCGCTTGTCTTTTCCTTTTTTGTCTTCCTACCTTTCTCACTTTTTAGTTCCTTCTCGTCCTTCTTTTAAAATTTTACTTCTTATTTTATATATGTTTATATACAGATTTTGTATATATGTGTATATATAGAATCTTCTTCTGGTTTGATTATTTGCTTACACTTTTCTGCTGCCCGCCCATTCTCTCTGCTCTCCTTTTCCTAGTGAAATAAACTTCCATGTTGCATATTGTCTTATTACTCTTTGTAAATACACTTACCATATTAAAAAACAACAACCTTTTGGCCTATTCAGATGGCCCCTTATTATTACTACTATTAATTTATTTTATTCTCTCTTCTTCCTCACCTTCCCTTCTTACTCATCTGTCTCCTTTTTTCTCCATAAACTCACCTTATGTTTTACGGCTTCTATTAAACCTTTCCCTCATAACTAGACAGAGCCAACTACCCCTACACAACCCCAAAGGCCACACACCACTAATAGCTTCACCACAATGCTATGAAAACAGCAGTCAACAACAGATTACTCCCCCCCTACCCCCCCCACCGGCCCAAAGACCATTACTCACAAGGGCTGCTGGGTCTAAGGTCAAGGAAGCAGACAGCATAGTCCTCCCTTGGGCAAGGCTAGCAGAGCCTGCCTGCCCACAGGCAGCAAACAACAGGGTGGGTCACCAACAGTCAGTAGCTCAGGAGCTTAGTGAAGCAGGCCTGGATGAGATATCGAACACAAGCAATGCAAGATGACTGGATCCACCAGCGTCCAGCTCAAGCGATGTATGCACCAGCAGCATGGCAAAGCAGGTCTTGAAGGAGCCTCAAGCTTTAGCGACACTATCCATGGGTTGGCCTGGCCCACAGATAGTGTAGCTCACAGGTTGAGGCAGAGAACTAGCTGAAGCAGCAGCATGCTCCAGTACACTCTGGTCACCAGAGAGCAAGAGATAAGGGGGCAGGTCTTGCAGAGTCATTTATCTCTTTGCCCTCCAATCAGACTTCAACCTGATTAATACCACATGTTCCTATTGGTCAGGTTGGCACAGTAAACCTATCACAGATGGAAAAAAACCTATCAGGCCAATAGCAACTATAAAGTGTAGGAGTGCCAATATTGATATCTGATTAAATAGATTTCAAGAAAAATATCATGAGAGACAAGAAGGAATAATAGAGCAAGAAGATATAACTATAGTAAACATATATATCCCCAATGAGAGACCCTCAAAATAACCCCAATCAAATCCTCACAGAGTTGAAGAGAGAAATAGAGAGTTTGACAACAGTAAGGAGACTTTAATACATCCTTCTCAAGGAAAGACACATCATCAGGAAATAAATAAAGAAACAAAAAAGCTAATCAACCTGTTCAACCTCCTTGAAATATACATACAGTGTTTTGGAATTCCTATTTTTGCAATGCTTGTTATGATCCACGCCCTTGCATACTTTTTCATAGCCAGTAAAACAGAAGTGAACATTTGAATTATAGTGCTGGTGAAGAATATTGAAAGTATCATGGACTGCCTAAAGAATAAATAAATCTGTTTTGGAAGACATACAGACAGGATGCTCCTTGGAAACAAGGAGGATGAGACCTGGCCTCATGCACTTTGCACATATTATCAGGAGAGACCAGTCCTTGCAGAAGAACATTATTTCTGGAGCAAGACTGGGCAGTGTTTTGTTCAGTTGTACATGTCTGTGTTGAGTCAAAACCAACTCATTGGCCCTAACAACACAGCAAACATCTTTCTGATATTCTCTACTTTCAGCCAAGATTAATCTAACTTCAGCAATGATTTCCACGTTTCGTATTATTTTCTGAATCTAGCTTTAATTTCTAGCAGTTCCCTGTCAATGCACTGTTGCGGTCATTTTTGAATGATCTTCAAACCAATTTTACTTGCATGTGCTATTAATGATATTGATTGATAATTTCTGCAATTTTTGGACCACCTCTCTTTTAAATGGGCATAAATATGTGTGTTAGTCCAGGTAGACTAGAGAAACAAATTCAGGGAGACTCACAACAGCAATTGAATATTGAGAAAGCATCCCAGCCCAGTCCAGATCAAGTCCATAAGTCCGATATTAGCCCGTATGTCCCATACCAATCTGTAAAGTCCTCTTCAGAGTCATGAAACACAGGCAATGACACCAAATGCAGGAAGATCACAAGCCAGTGGGTGGGAAGTCTTGTGGATCCAGTGGCAAAAGCATCAGCCCTGGCAGGGGTCTCCCTGTGGCTTCCCCAGCCATCAGCCTGACTCCATGTGTCTTCTCAACAGTGATGTCTTGCAGGGAGTGAGCCTTTGTCCTGCCTCCAGTGAGCTATTTATCCCCTTTGTGCCTCCCAAATGAGGTCATTAATATCTGATGGACAGGCTAGACTCCACTCCTTCACTCTGAATCTTCAAATTGATACTAGATTATGTAACTACCACAATATGGATCTTTCCCAGTAAGTTGGCCAGTTAGCTATCTTTCACATTTCTTAGCATAGACTTGTGAATCCTTCTAGTGCTTTATCACCTTGTTGGAACATTTCACTTGGTATTCATTAATTCCTGGAGTCTTTTTTTTTTTGTCTCTCTAATGCATGCAGTGCAGCTTAGACGTCTTCCTTCTGTGTTGTTGGTCCTAAGCATTGTTATTTCTTGCATGTTCTTTGCTAGCCCCCATTCAAGAACAAGTTTAAGACTATCTTCTGACATCAACTTTGGTGGTTTCTTTCTTATCTTTTTAATGACCATTTTCATTTTTTAGTTATGATATCCTTGATGTCATCCCACCACGCATCAGGTCTTCTGTCATTAGTATAAAATCTCTTTGCGTTGTTCTCTACATTCAAATCAGATCTTTTCAAGGTTGTATTTTGGCTCTTTTGACCCTGTTTTAATTTCAACTTTTACATGATATTGCATATGAACAATTGATGATCTATTCCACCAGTTGACCCTTGGCCCCATGTTGGCTGCTGATTTTGAGCTCCCCCACTCATCTCTTCCCATAGATTTCATTGCCTTGATTCTTGTGTATTCATTCTATCTGGTGAGGTCTATATGGACAGTCACTATTTCTATTATTGATAAAAGGCATTGCAATGAAGACTATACTAATCCCCTTGATGCAGCCACAGTAGTAGTCCGTCTTTTTGAGGGTCTTCCTCTTTTCCCTGCCCTTCCACTTTATCAAACGTGATGCACTTCTCTAGGGACCGCTCTTTCCTGACGAGTCTGTAAGATGACGTCTTGCCATTCTTGCCTCCAAGGAACATTCTAGCCTTTCTTCTTCCAATATAGGTCAGTTTTTCCTTTTAGCATTTCATAGTACTTTTAATATTCTTCTGCAGCACCACAATTCATCGATTTATCACAGTGCATTGATTCTATAATTGTTAATTTCATTTCCCTCCTGAAATTTTGATGTCCTGTCATATAAAGCACCTGTAAACACTTGATACATATTAGGTCAGAAGATGTCATTATATTTTTCCTTTTTAATTAATAAGTTTCAGAATATTCAACAAATGTTGATTGAGTTCATGTTATGTGCCAAGCATAGTTTTAGGAGCCAATTTACTCTAGTTTCAGAGAAGCTTGACTTCAAAAGTGCTAGCCGATAGCGTCCACGTAGTTCAATCACATCTCAACTCCATATACATTTTTAGAGAATAAATTTTAAAAGACTACATCACTCATATTTCTTTTTCTCTATTATGGATTATGAGGAAAAAAGGAAATTAATCCACACAGTCACACAATATTCTGACCTATTAAACAGTCTCCACCAGTTGTCTGTCAGTTTGTCATACTGTGACAGCTGTGTGTTGCTGTGATGCTGGAAGCTGTGGCCCTGGTATTTCACATGCCAGCAAAGCCACCGAAAGTGAAGCAATCTTAGTGGAGCTTTTAGTCTCAAAACAGACAACAAAGACGAGCTCAGCTCCCCACCTTGGAGGGAAAAGTAGCTGAAACTCTTAGGCGTAATTTCTAAGCATTGTCAGATACGGAAAGCCTAAATAAAAGAAGCAGAGCATTGTCAAATAAGTCATTGGTCTTGCAAAATTCTATCCTGAAATCCCCAGCGTCCTTTCTAGCACTCAGGCCCTATTTCCAACTACACTTCTTTCTTCTTTGTTTCCCACTCTTGCATTCCAATGGCTTACTGTTCGATAGAGTTTGCTCAAAGCCACGTGGCTAGCGAGTTGGGAGAGCCGAAGCTTGATTTAAGTTTTTTGAAATCACATTGCCCTCCATCCCGCTTGATCCACCACTTTATGTGTATAATTTCTAACCGTATAGCCATGAAAAATATCACAAATATTGTGTGCGTTAGTTTTCCTATTGATTCTGTAACAAATGACCACAAACTTAGTGATTTAGGAAAACAAAAATATATTAACTTTCAGCTTTTTAGGTTAGAAATTCAATGAGGGTTTTACTGGGTTAAAATCAACGTTTCACCAGGTCTGCGTTCCTTCTGGCTGTTCAAGGCGGAAGAATCTAGAATCTTTTGCAGCTCCTACAGGCCTCCACATTCTTTGTCTTGCCCCCTTCCTCCATCTTCAATGCCAACAATGCTTCTTCTATGTTAACCTGCCATCCGCACCTCTCTCCCTCTGACTGTAGCTGGGAGAGGTTCTTTGCTTTATTCACGTGCCCACGTAATCCAGGATGGTCTCTCCTACCCTTAGTATAATCTGCTCCCTGCAGATCTCTTCTCCATGAAGTCATCAAAAAGATCTTCTGAAAATGCACATCGGTCACGATTCTGTTACTTATTGCACAGCTCTCTCAGAATCATGACTAAGTCTCCCTCCTCCTCCAACTCGCGGTGACTTTATGTACAACAGAATGAACTATTGCCTGGTCCTGTTCCATCTTCATCATTGTTGGTATGTCTAACTCCATGGTTCGAGCTACTGTGTCAATTAACCTCACTGAGGGCTTCCCTTATTTTTTGCTGTTGTGAGTTAGGCATTGAGCTGCCAACCACAGGTTAGAAGTTCAAACCCACTAAGTACTCCAGAGGGAAAAAAATGACAGTTTTTTTCCTGTAAAGATTTATCGTCTTGGAAACCCTTGAGAGGGTTCCTCTGAGTTGAACTTCACTCTGTGGCAGTGGGTTTGGTTTTTCCCTTGGCTTCTTTACTAATCAGGATATATCCTTTTCCAGTGGACAGTGTTGAGGGGCTGTTATTCTGCCTACCCCTCCATGGAGTGTGTAACAAGGGAGATAGCCTGGGATGTTATGAAGACTCTGGTTCCTATTATGAAATGACATGAGGGTGGTGGAGGTGGCCTGATGGGCAGGGTAGGGAGTCACCTAGAATGAGGACCCACAATGTGTGAAGCCCCTAGGAAGCCACTAAAGCTGATATGAGTTGGGGAGAGTGGTCACTGCTAATGTGGGAGAGGCTGTCAGAGGTCAGATCACCAGCAGCACATTTGATTGGCTGAGGGGAAGAGGGAGACCTGGTCATGATTTGGAAAGACGTGAGCAGTAAGCAAAGCAGTTCCCTACTTAAAACATTTTTATTGATTGAATTTTAGTGTGGTTTGGGTGAAAGTTTGCAGAGTACATTAGGTTCCCATCCAACAATTTAAATAGATTATGTTTTGTGACATTAGTTACAATCCCAGCAGTGTAACAATACCTTTCCATTTCCTCTCTGGGTTCCTGATTTCCATTTTTCCTCCCCCCCCTTACCCCTCCCCCCAGCCCCTGTTTTCCAATCCTTGTTTTTGGGCATAGGTTACCCTGTTGGTCTCCTACGGCTGATGGCTCTTCGAATATGTTTCTATTGTTATTGTTCACTTTATAGGCCCCTTCTTTGGCTGACAGTGGTCCTTGTGGGTGGGCTCAGCTCCAGGGTTGAAGGCTGCCTAAGGACTATTATTTCAGAGATTCACGAGTCTATCAGACCAGCAAATTTGGTCATTTTTATGCATTTAAATTTTGTTCTTCATTTTGCTTCCACTCTCTCTTTGATCTTTTATTGCAATTCTGATCAAACAAATCAGTAGTGATAGTGGGGTACTTTCTGATTCTTTTGGTCTCAGACAAATGTATGTTGTGGTTTGTGCAGTCCACTAGCCTTTGGACTAATTGTTTCCTTGAGCTTTTGATTTTTTTTCACTCTATTCGTAGATGTATCTTAGATGGCCACTTGCAAGTTTTTAAGACCCAGTGACTACTCACCACAGTAGACTATAAAACCTTTGTTTGGTGGAATGCATGATGCCAATTGACCTAAATGCCATCTGAGACTATGGTCTTGAGCACTCCAAGTTCAATGGCACAGTCCATCGAGGTGTTTGGGTATGGCTAAGAAGTAGTCATGATTTTGCCCATGTATGCTTTACTGCATAGTGGTTACACATTGGGCTGATAACCTCAAGGTCAGCTATTCAAAACCACTAGCCACTTCCTGGGAGAAAGATGAGGCTTTCTACTCCCATAAAGAGTTACAGATGTTGATGGCCTAGACCAGGATAGTGATAGTACAGAAAAGGAGTCAGTCTTGGTACTTCCCGAGGGTGATAGCAGGTATTGGTAATTGCTTGGACATAAAGATAAGGGAGAGATGAAGTATCAAAGATAAGTTCTAAGTTTCCAAATGGAATAACCAGAATGGATGGAACTTTTATGTTGGCACAAGGTTCTGCTGAGGAAGAGCAGGTTTGGATTCAAGGGTGGTGAGCATGGAATAATCAGATATAAATGGCTTTCAAAGGAAGACAGACAATTAGTATATGACAATTACATTTGAAGACAGGAGCCCAAGGTTGAGTAGATATTGAGCCAGAGAAAATTTTTATTGGATCAACATTTTAGTTTTTGTATGCCATCATTTATAGGGACCACATTGCTTTTAAAGAACCCACTGTAAGATGTTAAAATTTCTATTTAAAATTTGTGCAGACTGGTACAGATAGGAACTGAAAATACAGGGAATCCAGGATGGATGAGCCCTATAGGACCAGTGGTGTGAGTGGCAAAACAGGGAGGGTAAAGGGAGAA
>NW_022111372.1:27762672-27784859 GCF_000313985.2 Echinops telfairi | reverse complement strand
GCAACACATGCAATGACGCCGAGTGCAGGAAGATCACAGGCCAGTGGGTGTAAAGTCTTGTGGATCCAGTGGCGGTGGAGGCATCTTAAGGCTGGCTTGGGTCTCCATGTGGCTCCTCCGGCTCCAAGGCTCTGGCTGCCATCAGCATGGCTCCATGTGGCTTGTCAACAGGAATGTCTTTCAGGGAGTGAGTCTGTGTCCTGCCTCCAGTGAGATATTTATCTCCTTAGCACCTGCAAATGAGGTCATCAAGCTGTAACCTGATTGATAGGCTAGACTCCACCCCTCCACAAGTTGACACCAGATTATGTAACTACCACACCAGTATACCCTCATAGTGTACAGTCTGGTGTCTGTATCGGTTAGTGTTTCTCCATGGCCTTCCCCAAGGCTGCACCAGGTACTTGAAGGTTATTAGGACCTTTTGAGCAAGAGGTGTCACTTGAAGGACCGGGGTCCTCCAGGACCTCTTCTTTCACTTGTGGTGGGCATTCATCTTTTTTCTCTCCCCACCCCCACCCCCATTTTATTGGGAGCTCTTACAGATGTTATAATAATCTATAATTCAATTAGATCAAGCATGATTATACAATTGCTGCCACCATCACTTTCAAAACATTTTTTTTTCTTCTTGCATTCTTGGATATCTGCTCCCCTTTATCCCAGCCTTCCCTCCCCCTGCCCCCCAGAAACCCTTGTTGTTATATTAAATATTATTATTTTCATTGTTATTCCTTTTTTTTGGCTGTACCGTACACTATCCAATATATCCGTTTGCCTACCATTCTGTTTTCATTCCCCTTGAGGGGGTTATATAGTCATTGTTGCTATACGTACCCCCTTCCCCCCTTCTCTCCTTCTCTTTCTGTACTCTCAGGGAATCATTACTCTTGTGATTATTTCTGAATGGTTTAATCTATCTTTGATTTCATGCTTTGAATGATCTTAATTATACAAACGAACATATACAAGTCTACTGGGATTAATGAAGTAAAACTAAGACTACAATAGTAGGGGGAGGAAATATTAAAGAAGTAGAGGATAGTTATGTGGTTCTACAGACATATACTGATATACTGCACCCTGGATATGTCATCCCTTCCATGTGGCCCTTCTGTGTGGGACTGTCCAATTGTCTTACAGGTTGTTATGGGTCACCACTTAGTCTATGTTCCTTCATGGAAACGCCTGGTGGATTTGAACCACTGAGCTTGAGGTTAGCAGTCCAATGCTTACCTGACAGTGCCACCAGAGCTCCCATGGGAGCTATAGAGCCAACCAATTCCTGATTGCTAATCCATTTGTCTGCCCAGGCATGAGGTACAATGACTCCTCTCATCACCAATAAAGCAAGTGATAAAGGGGGGCTTTGGCCATTGCCTGGTTACCAGAAGGGAACGTCTTGGGTAGACTGAGCCATTTTAGTTTTGTTTGGTTTCTCAAGTTGTAAAAGGAAGCTGAGATTAAAATGTTCTTCAAAGATGAGAAGTCCAGGACACAGTACATTCTTTATTTCTTGCTGAGAGATCGTCCATTTTTGCTTGGGGAAAAAAAACACGATACAAGCTCCTTTTCCAGTTAAAAAGATCAAGTTACTAGAACAAAGAGCATGGATGGGGATGTTTGCAGAAATGAATCATTTAAAACCCCACCCACTTCCCCCTTTGCAAGCTAGGAGCCATGGTCACATAGTAGTTACATGATGGTCTTCTAACCGTGAGGTCCAACCACTCCAAGGGAGAAAGAGGAGACTTTCTGTTCCCATAAAGGGCTAATATCTCAGAAGCCCACAAGGGCAGTCCCTGGTCCTCTAGGGTCACCATTGGTTTTTTCTTTTTTCTCTTGGTAGGTGTAGCAATAGGCGCAGGAGCCCTGGTGGTGTAGTGGCTATGCATTGGGCTGCGATCTGCATGGTCAGCAGTTTGAAACCACCAGCCAGCCTGGAGGAGAAAGAAGGAGCTTTCTACTCCCTTAAACAGTTACAGTTTCGGAAGCCCGCAGTGGTGTCACCGAGTTTGCATTGATTTCATGGCAGTGACTTAGTTAGTCCAGCTATATAGCTGGGTCTACGGTCTTACAGACTGGTAGGTGGTGCAGATTATTTATATTCAACTACTAATCTAAAGATTGGCTGTTTGAACCTAACCAGTGGTACTTTGCAAGAAAAGACCCACAAATCTGGCTTTGTTAGTATTATAACCACAAAACCTTATGTAGCAATTCTGCTCTGTAATGCATGCGATTGCCATGAGTTGGAATTTATTCAACAATAATTAACGGCAACACCCATAGACAAAGCCCCGCCCCTTACAAGAGGTCCTTCTTTGGGCTCCTTGAGAAATGGATGGCTTATTAGTACCATTTGCAATGCTAACCAGGACAGTAAGTTTGATTTTGGATTTGGGGGAAAGGATTTTGATCATTCCCTTTCTAAGTTCTATAAGAGGGATCAGTGTCAAAATATAATAAGAGTGTAGAAAGAGAATAGAGAATTGGCTAAGACCTGATGTTCTGGGTACTTAATGTGAAATTTCCTACTATCTTCATTCACTAATGAAATATTTGTGACATCTGCGATGACATGTATCTTTTGAAGACCCTCCCTAACCATTGTTTTGCATAGCTTGGTACTTCATTAGTAATGATTTTCCTGACAGTTCCCTTAAACATACTCTGATTTCAGGTGGACGCAGATGGATTTTTAGCTAATCTTTTTTGGCACAAACATATATCATACAGGAGACTAAATAGTCTTTCTATCTTTCATTTGTTTTCTTTGGTGTTATCTGACATTTGGTTGTCAGTACAAATTAAAGTGGAGAGTGAGCAATTATTGCTTTGTGATATGAAAAGATGGGTAAAAATGGCTTTTTAACTCAGCTGATGTTTGGCTTCCTACATCTAAAATATTTAGGCAGATGTCTGCATATTTAGCAGGCAGGCTTGAGGATATATTTCTGGATGTAGCCTGTGCTTTGGAGGTGAAACTTGTTCTGTGTAATTTGGATTTGCTGACTTCCTAGATCAGGTTTCCTGGGTCCATGCCAACCTCCTCTTCCCTTTGTGTGATGCAAATGTGTTCTTGCTGTGAATACTAATCTTGTCTGTTCACTGTGCCATTTCTTTTAGACAATCCTTAGAGACTGATACTTCCCCATTCTGATGAACTCAACTTCCCCCTTTTAACGTATATACATTCTATAGCATGTAGAATGTGTATACATTCCCTATTTAATTTATATTCCTATTCCTGTAGAATAGATAATCTCTATATATTCCTCCCTCCCTTAAATTTATATAAATCTATAGGTATATACTTAATATATATATTAAAAATATATAACAATTGTTATTGCACAATTTTTATACCACTATCCTTCCCAAATGTTTAGTGAAACTATATGTATAGTTTGTATAGTCTCTATGTAAATTATTTCCTACAAAAATTTATAATTTATATGTATTCTTTTAAATTTATATATACATATTTATATATAATATCTGCCATTCCAGAATTGTTACACCACTATCCTTTCCAAATCTTTCTACCACCATTCACAGAAACTCAATGCTCAATGCTCTAAGCAATGCCTTTTCCTCTTGGTCTCTTTTCCCACACCCTTGGGAACCACTTGTAAACTCTGGTCTTTGTATACATGTTTGTTTCCATCTCATATAAATGGGATTTTTTTGTCATTGTGTGACTGACTTATATTACTCAGCATAATGGTTTCAAGATCTATCCATTTGGTAGCATGCATCAGGACTTCATTTCTCTTTATGGCCTCCAAATTTTCCATTGTATAGCTAAACCACATTTTGCTTAGTAATTAAGCTCTCTAGTAACTAATATTTGAGACTCTTGATTCTCTTAAAAATGCATATCAAATTTTGATTGCTTCAATGTTCAGTTCTGTACTTTCGTAATAGTGAAATGGTGGACACAGCCAAATATCTCTCCGAGGTGACTGAATAAACACATTTGATCTATACAGACAGTGAAATGTCATGCAGCGATGAAGAGGAAGGAAGTTTGGGCACAGGTCTTTCCTCGCCATCTACATGAGTGAAAGCGCACCAGGGAGAACAACTGGGAGCAATATGCTTTACGGAGGGATTCATGTGAGTCAAAGCTCAAGTGCGTGGGCTGGACTCAGGAACAGTTTTAAAATTGGCTCGGTGCTTATGGGTGTAAAATAATGCCTTAGTATTTTGGAGTGATATGTTGGGGGGGAAATATGATCAAATTATTAATAAAGAATTATTTTCTAGGCAGGAATCAATACAGATGTACACTTACAGATTTTTAGTATATTGTTTAAATAAACAAACTATTAAACCTCATGGCGAGCTTACCCTGTCTTGAGTGGCAGGATATTAAATGCTTATAAAAATCCAGGACTCAGGAATTTATGTTCCTGAATGAGACAAACAAGACGATAACCATTTTGTCAGATTCCTAATAGGACTTCACCTGGGGCCGTAAGGGGAGAGGGTGTTAGCTTTAGGTCCCTGGAGTGGGTGAAGTGGTGTTCGGAGTGGGTAGGCAGGTTCCAGAAAGCATTTCAAGGCAAAGAGAGACTTCAGCTGAGGGGTCAATAATAGGAAGAGTTAGTGAGGTGGACAAGAGAGAACTGACATCCTTAGAAGACTGGCTTATAACTAACATGTCATCATCAAGTTGATTCTTCTCCATGGCAACCCCTCATAGGCCAGCATAGAACAGTATTACATACGACTTTCAATAGTTGACGTTTTGAATGTTTATCACCAGGCCTTTGCTCAGAGGTACCTTTAGGTGGACTTGAGTGTTCAACCTTTCAGTTAGCAGCCACGTGTATTAACCAGTTTTACCACTCAGATATGGATGATCACCTTTGTTATTATGGGGTACCATTGTGTCAGTTCAGACTCCTAGTGACCCCAGATACAGCAGAAAGAAAGGCTGCCCTCCCTGTCCAGCTCCCTTCTCACAGCTGTTTCGATGTTTGAGCGCATTGTTTCAGCTGCTACATGAGTCCATCTTGTCGAAGGTCTTCCTCTTTTGCCATGGCTGTCTGCTTTACCAGGCATGATGTCCTTCTCAAGGGACCGGTCCCTCCTGCTAACATGTTCCAAGTATATCTTGCGTTCCTCCCTTCTAAGGAACATTCTGGCTATATTTTTCCAATGCAGGTTTGTACGTTCTTCTGGCATGCTGTTTTTGGGAGTTGGTGAGCTCTCTCTGACTCAGAGTGACCCTGTGTACAACGGAATGCACCACTGCCTAGTCCCATGCCGGAATGCCTCACCATTGTGGTTAAGCTTGAACCCATCATTACAGTCTTTGAGTCAGTTTACCTTGCTGATGGTCTTTCTCTTTTTAGTGACCCTCTACTTTCCCAAGCATGGTGTTCTTTGCCAGGCTCAGATTTCTCCTGGTACCATATCCAAAGTATGTGAGAGTAAATCTCACCATCCTGGTTTCTGAGGAGCATCCTGGCTGTATGTCTTTCAACACAGATTGGTTTGTTTTACTGACAATCT
The DNA here is from genome assembly GCF_000313985.2 of Echinops telfairi. Taxonomy (NCBI): domain Eukaryota; kingdom Metazoa; phylum Chordata; class Mammalia; order Afrosoricida; family Tenrecidae; genus Echinops; species Echinops telfairi. The sequence goes on along the minus strand of NW_022111372.1, from coordinate 27,779,333 downwards.
ATGGTATTTAGGATATTCTTTACTAACACCATAGCTCAAATATATCAATTTTTGTGCAGTCTTTGTTGTTCCTTGTGCAGCATTCACATGCACATGACATGATTGGAAACATCCTGGCTTGGCTCAGGCACCCCTTGCTCCTCAAATGACATCTTTGCTCTTTAACACTTTAAAGAGGTGTTTTACAACAGATTTACCCTATAGAATGCGCTGTTTGCTTTTGTGACTGCTGTTTCAATGAGCATCGTTTGTGGATCCAAGTAAAAAGCCAACCTGAGAAAAACAAATGCCACAACCAGAGATCTAAAAATGGCACAACCTTGTTTTCTGAAAGTGAGGAGAACCTGAAGCACTTGCTAGTGAAGATCAAGGACTGTATCCTACAGTATGGATTATAGCTCAATGTAAAGAGACCCACATCCTCACAACTAGACCGATAGACAACATCATGATGAATAGAGAAGAGACCAAAGTCGTTCCGATTTCATCTTTGTTGGATCCCCAGTCAACGCTGAAGGAAGCTGCAGCCACGGAGTAAACCACATAGTGCACTGGGAAACTCTGAAGCACAAGACTGCTTTAAAGTGTTGAAAAGCAAGAATGTTACTTTGAGCACCTAGGTGCTCCTAACTCAACCAATGGTGATTTCAATCACCTCATATATATATGAAAGTTGGACGATGAATAAGGAAGACCAGAGAAGAATTATGGTGTTGGATTATGATGTTGGCAAAGAGTATTGAAAACACCCCTTTAATTATGGTGTTGACAAGGAATACTGAGAATACCATGCACTGTCAGAAGAACAAACAAATTTGTTTTCAAAGAAGTACAACCCGAATCCTCCTTAGAGCAACGATGACTTTATCTCAGGTATGTGGGCATGTTGTCAGAAGAGATCAATCCCTGGAAAAGTAGAGAGATTGCTGAATCATAGGGTACTAGTATTTGCATTTATTTAAGGAAGTGCTGTCATGATTTCTATAGTGATTGTACCAATTTGACAGTCCTTTATATCACAATATCTTATTTATTTTGAAACATCTTTTGATCATGTATTGTAAAGAATGAATGCAGTAATTTTACATTAACATAAAAATCTTTTAATCAGTTTAAATTTAAGCCAAAGTTATTCCTGAATTTTCTTTTATGTTTTAGTGTTAGAGAAAGGACATTTGAAGCGGCTTTCCATTTTGTTCTGTGATAGGAGCATCTCTCTCTCTCTCTCTCTCTCTCTCTCTCTCTCTCTCTCTCTGCCTAAATGTTCCTTTGCATTTCTTTTCCATTCTTATGATTTAGAAATGCCAGAAGTCTCTCAGTGTGGACTTGCTGTGTCAGTAGCATGAAATCCTTTTCTCCATACATTCAGGGTGTGTGTGTGTGTGTGTGTGTGTGTGTGTGTGTGTGTGTGCACTGCTTGATCATTAGCTAGACTGCCGGGCATTTGACCTTACCCAGAGCAACATTGGGAGACAAGCCTGGAGATCTGGATCTGGAAAACCACAACTTTCAAAATCATCTAGAACAGTTCTGTTCTCATATGAGGATCCATCAGCTGCTATCAACTCAAAAGACACACAGCCCTGGGGAGATTTGTGAATTGTATCAAGTCAAAGCTGCATTTGAGACCTGTCTAGTTTTCTTCTCTCTCATTCATGAGATTTAATTTGGTAAACATCAGTTCTAGGTATTTGTCATGTTCTTGGTCTTTATTTTTATCTTTTTATTTCTTCCCATTCATTGTGAACATCCCAATTGGCCTCTAAATTCTGGATTCTGCTTTCTACTTGATCCAGTCTGTTTTTTGTCATGCAAAAATATGAATATTTAATTTACCATATCGTGTGTTGTTACCTTGAAATTCCTCCTGTTCTTACCAGCATTCTTCTAACTGTATCCTACCCTGTCCTTTTGTTCTCTCAGCTCTTTGTTGTAATAGGACTGTTTCTTTGCTGTTTGCCTTCCTGACACTCTGAACTGGCATATCATGTATAAGAATGCATAACTCTGCATCAAGCCCTGCTGAGGCTCTTTCTACTCCCTGACTCCCCTTCAGTGAGTGAGTCTGAGTGAGTCTTTGGAATTGCTGCTTTGTGTTCACAATGCTCTCCACTGAGCACCCCTTTCCTTTACCCCTTTCCATGTCTCTTTGTAAGTTTCCATCTTCAGATTAAAATAAATGAAGATCTGGAGCTAATGTGTGTTTCTGACTGTGTGTAATCTGCCCTGACTCATGGTGACCCCACATGCAACTGGTGCATGAAGCTGGCTGGTCCTGTGTGATCCCTGAGAGTCAGTGTAGCTGGGACTTTGTGATCCATAGGGATTTCATTAACTGAAGTTTCACAGAGACCACCACGCTTTTCTTCCCCTTCTGACTTCGCATTGCTGACACTTGTTTTACATCACAACAACATGCAAACGTTCCCTGACTAATGGGTGGTAGCTGTGCATGAGGCTAAAGTGACAGGAAGCTCAACCCAGGTCATCCATATGGAAAGCAGGACTTCTCCCATTAAGCCAACCGTCACCCTCACCAAGGAATCATATAAAAACTCGCATCCACATAACATACGGATACTGGGTTTTGGTGTCTGTAGACCTTTGGTTTCTGAGCACAGGAGTCAGAAAGAGAATTATGACTGTACGTTGCAGTCAACTGCTCAGTTCAGCTTGGTAATTTCTGGAGTTTCCTTGCCTGATAGTTAGATTTTCGCTACTTTTGGTTGTGCTGTTTCCCATTGCTACATCCTTGTAGCGAGCTGCATATAATGGCCACCTAAGATATCAGGTGCAAGTTCATGAAGCCTGTACAATTATAAGGAAAAAAAGGAGTCCATGGGTGGATCCAATGGCTAAGCACTCAGCTACTAGCAGAAATATTGTCCGTTTGAACCCACCTGTAGGCACCTTGGAAGACAGGTCTGGTGACCTTCTTCTGAAAGCTGACCGCCTTGAAGCTATGGAGCAATCCCATGCTGCACACACGGGGTCCCTATGAGTCAGAACTTATAGCTGGCAACTAATAATAAAGACAAGGAAACGGGATCTTTGCAGATGTGATTAAGTCAGTGGTTCTGAGATGAGATCATTCTGCATGATAGGTGTGCCCTTATAAGAGAATATTGAAATTATCATGGTCTGCCATGGGTTGCCAAATCTGTCTTGGAAGAAGTACAGCCAGAATTACCTTAGACACAAGGCTGGTATGGTAATTACATAATCTGTTATCAATTGGAGACTTAAAAGTGAAGGGGTGGAGTTTAGCCTGTCAATCGGGTTGCAGCTTAATGACCTCATTTGGAGGTGCCATGGAGATAAATAGCTCTAGGGAGGTGGGGCACTCCTTCTCTCCCTGTGAGACATGCTTGCTGACAAGACACATGGAGCTATGCTAGAGCCCTGGAGCTGAAGGAGCCATGTAGAGACCCCTTGCAGCGCTGAGATGCCTCTACCACCACTGGATCCACAAGACTTTCCACCCACTGGCCTGTCCTGCATTCGGGGTCATTGCATGTGTTTTGTGAGTCTGAAGAGGAATTTATAGATTGGTATCGGAAATATGGGCTAATATCAGACTTGATCTTGACTGGGCTGAGATGTTTTCTCAATACTCAATTTCTCTTGTATATAAAGCTCTTTCTTATACACGTATGAGTGTCTCTGGATTTGCTCTCTAGTCCACCCAGTCTAACACAGATGGTCAGACTTGGTCTCATGTACTTTGGACATTTATCAGCAGAGACCAGTCCCTGGAAAAGAAATCATGCTTGGTAAAGTAGAGGGCAGTGAAAGAGAGGAAGACTCTTAACAAGAGGGACTGACACAGTGGCTGCAACATTGAGCTCAAGCGCAAGAACAATTGTGAGGACGACACAGGACCAGGCAGTGTTTTTTCTGTTGCATGACTCTGTATGACTATGAGTGGGAACCTATGAGGTGTATCTAATAATAACAACAACAACTCATAAGAGAGTGGCAGAGGGAGGTAACATTGGCAAAGAGAAAATACACAGAGGCAAAGGCCTTGTGACCATGCAGGCGGAAGTTAGAGTGATGGAGCTACGAGTCAAGGAATGCTGGGGGCTACCAAAGAAGAAGCTGGAAGAAGCAAGGGACTGTTTCCTCCCTAGAACCTCAGGAAGGAGAGCAGTCCTGCCAGCCAAGGAGTTTGGGCCAGTGATGCTCTCTCAGATTTGTGGCCTTCAGAAATGTGAGAGAATGAATTTCTGTTTTGCCTAAGCCACCAAGTTTGTAAAACTCTGTGATAGCAGCCACAGGGAATGGATGCCATCTTCTCTCTGTTCTGCTGTTAGGCGCCCTCAATTGCTCCTGATTCATGGCGATCCGATGTACCACAGAGCAAAAGTCCATGGTATGTTCAATATTTCTCTCCTCAGTGACTACATTTTAAATCAGAAGTCAGCACCTGCTGAATTTTTATTTCAAAGTGACTGTTTTTCCCCTAGCCTCTACTCTGTTCTTTGGTCGTGGATTCCAATTAGTCAGAATTATGTTTAAACCATCTATCAGTGCCTCATAGTAGAGAACTACAAAGGTGAAATGACATTCCTAGAATGAATCAAGATGAATAGTTTTAGTTGTTTCGTCAATGCGTCTTGGGGGGAGACAGTGGTGGCTCAGTGGTAAAATTCTCTTCTTCCATGTAGGAGAGCAGGGTTCAGTTCCCAGTCAATATTTTTCACGTGCAGCCACCACCCATCAGGCAGTGGAAGCCTATGTGTTGCTACGATGATGAACAGCTTCCTGACTAACATGGCTCATGGAGACGGTGAAGAAAGGCCTGGAGACCTATTTCTCAAAATCAGAAGTGAAAATCCTATGGAGTACGGGATTCTGATCTTTAACCTATCAACAAATGGCACAAGACCTGCCAGTATTTTGCTGTTATGCACAGGGTCCCCATAGACAGGATGGACTTAATTGCAACTAACAACAACAAATGTGTTGGTGGAACAATGTGCTACCATGTGGGAGTGATGTGTTATGCTAGAGATAAGGCAGATCTGGGCATTAGAGAGCTTGACTGGACTGCAATGGTATGTCTCTTGGTTCAGAATAGGAAGAGGTGGGGCTGTGTGGCCAATGCCTCTAACATCTCACACACTCTGCAGTTCCCGTCATAAATATTGCACGCGATTTCATCTATATGTTGCTCAGCCTGGGACAGGACCGTGGAATGGTGCATGGTTTGATTGCCAGGAAATGACCTCGACCATTGTGTCAGAGCTGTAGTTACTCTGAGATTCCTTGTACCAGTTTGCTGGGTGAACAAGAGAAGTGCAAAAGGAGAGGGTTTTCCTTTAAGAAAATTAAGTCTGGCAAATAGTTGCTATTATCGGACACTAATGGTCCTGCGCTGATAAGGGGTAATCAGATAGCCAGAAAGGCCGTCGAGCTAAGTACCAGGTTCCCTTTATTCATGAGATGCAGCATGGCTGTGCTTGGAGTGGATTCTTCTCTGTAAATTTTTAATCAGCTCAAAAATGTTCATGAAATAATTTATTGTTCACAGTACCCTTTTTACTTAGTTTATTTGACCTTGACTTTAAGTTGAAATATTTGTGTATATCTGTCATCTATCTATCTATCATCTATCATCTATCTAGCTCATCATCATCATCATTTGTCTACCTATCAAAGGTGAGATTATACCCTGTTAAAGGCAGAAAGAAGTTTGGGGATCTAGAAAAATAGTGCAATCTATTTTTCTAAAATACACTGAAAATAGTGCATTCAGTTTTGGGTTTTGCTGTATGTATGCGTGCGCGCTCGCATCCACACACATCCAATTATGCTTAGCCAATGAAATTTTGATACAAGACTTTTGTTGTCTCTCACCCCATGGCCCCCTTCCCCATGACTCTACGAGGCTAAAGGACAATTTGGATGATTTGGGTGGACTTTTCTTAGCCAAGCGTTATTTTTTATGGAGTTGAGTCTTATAGTTAGAAATATTAAATTTCAGTGTTCTTTTCTCACATCCCTTTCAAAAAATTCAGTAATCTCTTCTCTTGGATTTGATTCCATCGAGCAGAGAGGGGCTCTTGCTGACTCCTCATATGGTGATAAAGTCATATATTTTAATTTTATTTCATAGAGGTTCCTTTTATAGGTTTTATTTTATTTTTAAACTTTATTAAGTATAATTCGTGTACCATGTAATTCATCCACTTAAAGTGGACAGTGCAGTGGTTTTCAGCATATTCACAGATATGAGCAAACATCCCATGGTCAATTTGAGAATATTGTAATCATCTTGTAAAGAAACACAGTCACCTTTAGATAGCTCCACCATCTCTCCACACATCCAGTTCCAAAATCCATTGTCCTCAAGTCAGCTTATCTCAGGCAATTTAGACACAAAGTGACCTTACAGGACAGAGTAGAACTACCTAGGACTTCCAAGATGGTAGATCTTTATGGGAACAGACAGCCTCATCTTTCTCCAGTGGAAAGGGCAGTGGGTTTGAACCACTGACCTTAGGTTAACAGCTTAATGTCTAGCTGACAGTACCACCCCAGTCCTAGAGAACCACTAATATACTTTCTTCTCGATAGGCTTGCCATTTCATATAAAGGGAATAATAGTAGAAAAACATCATTTGTGGTCTTCTGTAACTGGCTTCTCTCACTTAGGCTAATATTTTCATGGTTCATAAATAGCTAACATGTATTATAATTTTAAGAAGCACTGGTGGTGCTATGAGTTATTATAATTTGATTCATTTTTATGGCCAAATGTTGTTGTTGGTGGTGCTATGTGCCATCGAGTCAGTTCTAACCCATAGCGACCTTATGCACAACTGAATGTAACACTCTTCAGTCCTGCGCCACCCTAACGATTGTTCCTGTGCTTGACCCCATCATTGCAACCATGGTGTCAGTCCATCTCTGGAGGCTTTTCCTCTTTTTTGCTGACCCTCTACATTGGCAAACATGATGTCCTTCTCCAGCGACTAGTCTCTCCTGAAAACATGTCCAAAGAATGTCAGATGAAATCTTGTCATCCTTGCCTCTAAGGAGCACTCTGGCCGACTTCTTCCAAGACAGACTTGTTTGTCCTTTTAGCGGTCCATGGTTCTTTCAATGTTCTTCTCCAGGACCTTATGGCAGAATAGAATTCCATTATATGGAGCCATCACTTTTGCTTAGCCATTTGCTAGTTAATACACATTTGAGCTGTTTCTATCTTTTAGCTATTATGAATAATGGCCGGAAAAGCATTTGCGAAAAAGTTTTTGTGTGAACATGTTTTCATGTCTCTTAAGCATGCTATGTTCTTAGGAGTTGAGTTGCTGAATCATATGGTAGTTAGCTCTGTTGGACTCTTTGAGGAATTGCCAAACTGTTGTCCACAGCCCCTGCTTCATGTTATAGTATCAAAAGTCTGTGTTTCCTGGAGATCCCCTTGCAGAGGGGTCGCGGGGAGGAGATGAGCCAGTCAGGGTGCGATGTAACAATGATGAGAAATACAACTTTCCTCTAGATCCTAAAGGTTTCCTCCCCGCTCCCACTACCATGACTCGAATTCTATCTTGCAAGACTGGCTAGACCAGAGGAGATACACTGGTAGGAACTGAAAATAAAGGGAATCCAGGATGGATGAGCCCTATAGGACCAGTGGTGTGAGTGGCAAAACAGGGAGGGTAAAGGGAGAATGGGTAGGAAAGAGGGAACCGATTACATGGAACTGTGTGTGACCTCCTCCCTGGGGGACAGACAACCGAAAAGTGGATGAAGGGAGACGTCGGACAGGGCAAGATATGACAAAATACCCATTTATAAACTATCAAGGGCTCATGCGGGAGGGGGGAGCGGGGAGGGAGGGGAAAAATGAGGACCTAATGTCGGGGGTTTAAATGGAGAGAAAATGTTTTGAGAAACGATGTACAAATGCGCTTTACACAATTGATGTGTGTATGGATTGGGATAACAGTTGTATGAGCCCCTAATAAAATGTTAAAAAAAAAAAAAGAACAACAACAAAAAAAGTCTGTGTTTCTGCACATCTTTGACAACACTTGTTGTATGTTGTTTTAGAAATCTATGACTATCTCTCTCATAGTGAGTGTGAAGTGGTTTTTCCTTGTGGTTTCCATTTCGGTGATGGCTAATAATGTTGAGCATTTTTTATGTGCTTGTTGGATGATTGTGTATCTTTTTTGGAGAGATGCCTATTTAGACTTTTGGATATGTGTTTTGAAATTGGACTGTTTATCTTTTCATTAATGAGGTGTAAGAGTTCTTTGTATAATCTAGATACCAACTCCTTACAGGCATATGCTTTGTGATTATTTTTCTCCCATTTTCTGGGTTATCCTTTTATTTTCTTGGTAGTGTCTTTGGAAGCATAATAGTTTTAAAATTTGATGAAGTCCTGTGTATCTATTTTCTCATGTACTGTTTATGTTTTTGGTGTTATACATGAGAAGCTATCACTAAATCTAATGCCACATAAATTTACCCCATGTTTTCTTGCAAGGAGCCTCTACACATTTCTAAGTGAAGGAGATCTCAAATCTGTGGATCTACCAACTGCAGGGGAGGTTTTAAAAATACATGTAAGCCCCTTGAACACAACTAATTTCACTTCCTCTTCTTGAACTCAACTTAAGCTATTTGGGTGCTACAGATGGTTGGTGCTCAACTACTAACCTTCAAGGTGACACTACAAGTCCGTCTAGCAGTGCTGCCAAAGAATAGCCTGGGGATCTGCTTCTGTGAAGAAGACAGCCAAGGAAACCCTAGGGAAAAGTTCTGTTCTGGGAAAGATGGGGAGGTCATGCGTTGGAATTGACTTGAAGGCAGTGGGTTTTATAGTTTTTGGCAGTTTTGTGTTACAAATGTGTGGATATCAGGATATTTTCTCTCCTTGGGTTTTTTATCATCTTCATTGCTTGCTATTCTTGCTTGTCAATGGAAGATGGAAAACCTAGTCCTCATTATTTTAGTTATATATCATTACAAGTTAGATTCTTTTCAATTAGATGGGGAGGTACAATTTGATGTGCAGGATTCTTTTGAGGGCTACACATGTAGTAGGCCTAGGGAAATAGCAGGACTGACTGAAGGAGATGCACTCATTGTAGTGCATGTCTAGCAATACCTTGGTCAGCCTGGTGGAGCACACTGGAGTGAGTAGTGCCCACCAATCCTCTTGCTCAGGTTGATGCAAATGGTCAATGGACATGATTGCTAATTAAAAGGTTGGAAGTTCAAGTTCACTCATAGGTAGAAAAGAGACCTGGTGATCTATTTCTGATGAAGCAAACATTGAATATCCTATAAAGCACAGTCCTACTCTGACATATAAGGAGGTGAGAAGAGCCAGAGTCAATTTCTTATTTTTCCTGCTTAATTGTTGGGTGTAGATTGCCCAGAAAGGCTGTGATCATGGGTGAGGCAAGCTTCTGTCACCCGGGCACCAAGAACTTTGGGGCAGCACATCTCCTTGCCCATTACGCACTTTGCAATGCAATGATCTATGCTTCTGGTGGACTTACGTTATACGAGGATGAATGAAAAAAAAATCACTACTGGAGTTCCAGTTCATACAGACATAGTTTTATTCCAAACCCAACATGTTTAAACATGTCAGTGCATTTAATGGATGACTACAGAGAACTTCTCCAGCAAATACGCTTGTCATAGTCTCTAAATGCCTTCAAAACCAGGTCCAATCAAAACTGCCTTCTGAGGGGATGCAGAGGATCAGTTAAATTCAAGGAAGGATGTTGTAGTGATGATTTTAGAGATTTGAAAGAGGTAGATTTAATAGGTTTTGATGCACTTTCTTAATAGACCCAGGAAAATCACAGGTGCTTGTAGAATGAAGTTTTATTGGTGTCTTCTCCTGCCTCCATCATTTTTACCAACCTCCCTCTTACTGTATATTGCCTTCCCCTACCCCCAAGTTAGAAGTCAAAGACAATAGAATTGCAAGAGTCTAAAGCAACTGAATCAAGTACACATTTATGCAATAGTGTTAATCTACCAGATGATGCTTAGATAGACCCTCACGCTGAACAGGTGTAGGTGGGAGACTGGGTGTATACCACAAATATATATTGATAGGTATGAAAAACAATATTTGTACATGTGTTGTAAGCATATCCATGAATTTGGTGGAGCATACAGGGACAAAAATTATGAAAACATTTTAGATATAACCAAATACCTGGGAGCTCAGGAGCACAGTCTCTGGGGGGCATCAAGGTCAATTGGAATAACATATAACAAAGATGATCTTCTATGTCCTACTTTGGTGACTAGAACTGGGGTCTTACAAACTTGTGAGAGGCTTTTTGTAAGGTACAACTGTTCATTTCTCTCTGTCAGGAGGAAAGAAGAGTGATGGAAATTAAAAGTGATGGACATAATTAGTCCAATGTCCTAATAGACCCTGTGAATATCAGTTTCCACAACCCTGAGTTTAGAAGACTGAGCTGGTGCCCAGCTACCACTACCAACTGTTTTGAAAAAGATCCCATTAGTAGGTCCTAGGTGGTCTGGGGAAAAAAAGTGGAACAGAACTCAAAATCAGCAAAGAGCCCAGGCTTACTCGCTGGAAAAAGACCACTGCCTTATTTCCCCCATTCCCTTTCCCATTTATCTGTCTCTTCCTTCTTCCCTCCCTCCTTCCTTTGCTTCCTTCCTTCCTGCCTTCCCCCCTCCCCCTCTTTCTTCTTAAAGATTTGTTTTATGTTTAATCTTTTAAGCTTATGAGTTCAGTAATTTTATGAACCCCAAATTATGATGTGTATGGAGGATTAAAGCAGTTAAGGACCTTTTGAAGGTCATAGAGCTCCCGAGTGGCCAGGGCAAACTCAAGTCCAGGTTTATGTGGCACCACAGATATCTGCTTTAGGTCAGAAAAGGAAAATTCAAAAGAAACAGGACTGAAAGTAGGATGAGGTGAATGAGACATTTGCCTTAGTTAGAAAACTTAGGAGGGTTAAAAAAAAAGAAAGAAAGACAATTTAGGAGGGTAAGAAGAGTAAAAATGCACACATAAAAATCCATGATGAGTAAAACATTACAATTTTAAATAAAAACAGCAACCCAAATGATGAGTAAGCAGAGTCCTGCAAGTGCCTATAAACGAGTCATTTCTTATATTTGCCAAGAAGTCATTTCTTACCACAGGGATAATTTTTCATCACCAACTGGAGATTAAAGTAGTACAGCTTAATCATTTCATGAAATTGGCTATCCGTAATCTTTTATTTTGTTTTTTAAATAATTTTATTGGAAGCTCTTATAACAATCCATATTTCAGGGTTCAGTCCCTGCCCTGAGGCAGCAAGCTGTGGCTGTGTTGAGAAAAAGCCCCTGCGTAGCCCTCCAAGACTGTGGGCCAATAGGGAGAAGAAATGGAAACAAAAGCAACAATGTAGCTGACCCGGATCCCTCCCTGTGGAGCTGCAAGGGTTTAGTCCCAGACCAAGGAGGCAGCAGTGGCAAGTTGTGCCTGTGTTGACAAAAGCCCATGCGTAGCCCTCCAACACTGTGGGCCGATAGGGAGAAGCGGAGGAAACAAAAGCAACTATGTAGCTGACCCCGATCCCTGCCCATGGAGCTGCAAGGGTTTAGTCCCTGATCCAGGAGGCAGGCGGTGGCAAACTGTGGCTGTGTTGAAACCAAGCCCTCCTATGGGCTCCAAATGGTCCTGGCTCTGACAGAGACAGTGGCGGGGCCAAGGTCAAGCCCCAGCTAGCCTCCACTGTGGTAAGCCAAAAGCCCCAGCCCCTCAAAATCCCATGGGTCTGTGCCTACTTATCTTTATGATACTCCTCCTGCATTTTAGCAGCGCTGAATTTCCTTCTAAGCAACGCTCCTGGGGTAAATTCTGCGGAGTCCCTCTGGTATGTGTCACTCTGTCCCTATCTTCCCGGAAGTGGCCTATTAGTAGTATTATTTTGCTGTATCTTACACCATCCAATGTATCCATTCACCTGCAATTCTGTTATTTGTTCCCTTTGAGTGGGGTTATATTGTCATCATTGCTATCAGGTCCCCTTCCCCCCACTTCCTGTACCCTCAGAGAATCATTACTCCCATTACTGTTTCCAAAGGATCATCTATTTTGACTTTCATGCATCGAGTGCTCTTAATTATTCAAATAAACATATATAGGTCTAACAATGAGGTAGAACAAAGACCATAATAGTAAGGGCACGAAATATTAAAGAGATAGAGGATAGTTATGTATTTCATCAGGGTTATACCGCTCCCTAGATTTATCATCTCTTTTGTTTGGCCTTTCTATGAGGTACTGTCCACTTATCTCACAGATAGGTTTGGGGTCTCCACTTTGCTCTTTCATGCCAATGCGATTGCATATTTTTGACCTTCTGATACCTGTCCCCATTGACACCTCATGATAAACAGGCTGGTGTGCTTCCACCAAGGAGGCTTTCTTGCTTCCCTGCTAGATGGCTGCTTGGTTAAATTCAAGCCTTTAAGACCCCAGACATTGTATATTTTAATAGCCAGGCACCATCAGCTTTCATCACCACATTTGTTTATGTACCCATTTTATCTTCAGCAATTATGTTGGGAAGATATCATACAATGTCACATTACTAGAACAAACCATTCTTGTACTGAGGTAAGATTTAAGTTGAGAAAAAAAAAGATTTAAGTAGAGGCCCAAAGTACATCTGTTTCCTAGTTGTATATATATATGTATATATACAACTACACTTATTTTCATATATTTACATATGTACATTTATGTATTTATACTTACATATATAAAATTTTTACTTTCCTCTTTTCCTTTCCTCCTGCCCCACTATCATGTCTACCCATCATTCACCTTTCAGTAATTCCTCTCGGATACATTTCAATTGATTAAACATGACCAGGAACACGACACCTGCTTCTGCATCAATTTTAGAACCTTTTCTATTCCCCTGTATCTGTCGTTGACTCACTGCTCACCTTCCCCCACCTCCGCCCTTCCCATCTCCCTGCCCAAATGTTGGTCTCTTTGCTGTCTGTTTGGACTTGCTTATCCTGCCTATCTTATATAGATGGACACCAAAAAAAAAAAAAAAAAGAATCAAGACCACATAAATAGTTCCAAGCCTGACTGTTATCCTGACCCAGAGTAAATGGACATCTCTCTTTTAAATAGCTGGATGGACATGTTAGAATCCACTGGTCCAATTCCCTTTTCTTTCAGGGCTCCATATCCTGGGGCCTACTTACTTAACAGCACTTATACCCTTTTAGTCCTCAGCATTCGTGGCCAAGAGGCAGGCCTCCTACCAGTCCCCATTGTTCTTCCTGCAGTCAGGGATGGAGCAGTCTAGTGCCCCCCACCACCCCATTCTACCTTTAGACTTTCAATGTGGCCTCCTTGTGGGTACCCCCACCAGTTCAGATGAGGTGCCCCGTGCTGCCCCCAAGTCAGAAGTCTGCAATTGGGCTTCCTCAGAGACTTTGTAGCTTCACTCCCATTGCTGATTTGTTGCATTCCCCTCTTGGTTTGCCCCCATGTCTGTAATATTTTATATATGACCTGTGAAAAGAGAGAAATTTAAATACAACCAACTATGTGAAACACCATGTCGAGGAGCTAGGGCTTTACAATAACTTTACATCACATTCAGAAGGCTTAATGTCAAGAGATATTTATCCCAATGATAGTTGCTTATAATGCTCTAATCGGTCCTGTACTCTGTGCTAAGACTAAATTAATCTGAGTCCTCTGAGCCTGTTCGATGTGCTAGAAGCATTACACAACTGGAGCTCTGCCACTTTACCAGCTATGAGCCGTTGGGAAGACAATTAACTCCCTGGGTCCTAATTTTGTAATCTTTAAAATGAGGATAATGCCTGCTTTGTCAGCTTCATAGAGTTATTGGGAAGATCAAATGAGATAATGGTTGTGAAAGGGCTTTGTAAAAATCGTGGTGTTCTGCAAATTTAGTCATTGTTATTTTATAATGCAATCATTTTTTCTTCTTTCTTTCTGAACCCAGGGAACAAAACTAACACCTACCTTATAGATTGTGTCCCACAGGATTGTTCTGTGTATAGTTATGTTCAGGTGTGAGTGAGGTGGCATGGTTTATCTCATGGCTTTTCTGAATCTCTGTGTGATTGAGTCAGACAAAAAGTCAACAAGTTGATGCAGTCACGGGCAAAGATGATAACAATGACATTGACAGATGGGTACATTTCAGGGACTGTGTGAAGAGACCTGTTTGAAACAATGGGTCAAGTACATGGATGTGACTAAAGTTGGATATGGACAAGAGTTGGATTTACATATTAAATGACTGAGGACAATATTCGGGTTCAGTTGACCTTGGGGTTGAAATTAATCTGATCCTGGCTACACGTGAAGTGGTTGAACACTGGATCGGAGCTGGATGTATGGAGGAAGATGAGTATTCATTTAGTCATCATCTAAGTAGTCTGTTCATTCACTTGTATGATCAGTGGACCAAACATGGACCATCTTTTACTGATACATTAAAGTACATAAAATGTGTTCATGAAAAAAGAGAGTAATTTTTCTAATACATCAAAACAATTTAAGTAATTAGAAATAAATGCACATATGCAAAAAATCTAAAAAACTATTCGTGGATTTCAAGGTCCTGAAACTTTATCATTGTTTTTCAAAACTTGCTGTGCCAAACTATAAGGAAGCAGGCCATTTGAAAGAACGATGTTGCAAGATCTTTAAGCAACATCTCCGACCTTTTAACCCTGAGCTATCCAGTTCAATTTAATATTGCTATTTGGCTTTTGGAAGGTGTGGCAGGGCAGGGTAGAATGCTTTGTTCCCATTTGATTCTCATAATTCTGGGCACCTGAGTTTTCTTCTGATTTGGTGGGCCCCACCCAAATTTCAACACCAACATTTGTATTCAGTTCAGACTGGGAGATTGTTTGGACAAATAATTCATACCTTTTGATGGGAAGAGAAGAGCTGTTTTAGGAAAGAGATTATCTCTGTGTGTTTGCCGGGTACAGGAACCCTCGACCTCAAGTTGCCAGTGCATTAGTCTGCCCATTAAAGGGATCACATTGCTATTGGATCGTATCAAGATGCTGATTTAAAACAACAAAAATGGACTTTAAATTCTTCACCAGGATATAAATGGTATATTCAACACATGGGCTGGAAATGGTAAACACTAATGATGGCATTCCACCCAGTCTGTAGAAAGAACCATCCATTTCCTTCCTTGCTTCCCAGGATTGGGTCAGTGAACCATGCCCGCTGGTGGAGATGTTAGCTGCTATGACCTCATGTGCACATCATCCTCCCAATTGCCAACATGTTTGAATCCATCTTACAGCAACCGTGTCAAACACGATATCCCCCTGTGATTGATTTCTCCTGACGATACACCTGGCGCAGATTGTCACACACTGTTCTGTTGGGATCAGTAAACTTTCCACTGGCAAATGTTCCGAAGTGTATCACTAGGCCTGTCTTCATCTCTGTCTTAGATGGGAAACTGCTGAAACAAATGGTCTTTGAAGTACTACTCACACAGCTTCCAGCATCCCAGCAACATGAAAGCCACTCAGGTATGACAAACTAACAGATGTGCGGTGTCCTTGTTAGGATAAAATGGCTTTAAAATGTCTTCCTTTGGAAAGGCTCGTATTATTATTCTTGTAAATCTCTACCAATGGAAGTATATTAAGGTGGGAGGGTGGGAGGGAAAGCCAGTGATGAATCTGAAAAGGTACAAGTGGTAGACCTTGAAAATGATGGGCATTAAAGATAGACCTCAAAGGCCCTTGTAGGGGAAAAGAAGATATCAGTTAGTTGATTGTGGGAGAGTTGAAAAGGGCAGGTAGTTATGGAGTTGAGATGAAAAGAAATTAAGACAAGCATTCTCTCATTTAGGACCTCCATTTGATAAGAGCCCTTTTCAGAGTTTATGTGAGAACAAGCCATTGGTGTCCACCCTGGAATCATTGTACCCCCGGGAATAAGGAACTTAAAGGACCAGGTAGGAAGTCAGTCTTCTTCATTGTGCCTGGTGAGTCCCCATCATGCACCACATTACTGTGTCACCATGATTTGATTCGTACACAACACGGAAGCTTTTCAGTTCTCTCTTTCCCAATTTTTCAGTGCAGTAATTTGTGCATGCAGGTGCTCAGAAGTCATTTTTCTGCAGTAACCCATGATATCACTGTTGTGTAAGGTTTAATCCTGGAAATATACTCCAGTTTTCACGCATAAGCTTTAGCTTATTGGAAGGTAGTTATGACAAGGCATGAGAATGAGCTCACACAACATTCTTTGAGGTCCAGAGAATCAGGATTAGCAATGACAATGGCATTCAACTGTTAGAGTCCATTTCAAGCTTATATCTTTATTTAGAGGTCTTGGGAGACAAGCCTAGTCATGGGGCAACTTGGCAGAGGTTGCTCATAGATAGGTTCCAAGGTCATTGGTGGTTAACAGAAATAGTTCCATCAACCCCTTCTCTCAATGAGTGAAGAAGGGCCAATATGACATGAAAGGCTCGTATGTTATGGTTTTATTTTCTACAGGGTTAGAGAGTAGCCAAATGATGCATCATCTTCTCTTCAAGGTTAGAAATTAGGGAGGTTGTTAAGATCTTTCCAGGGGTTCTCAAACTACAGTCCGC
>NW_022111372.1:27754687-27761405 GCF_000313985.2 Echinops telfairi | reverse complement strand
CCCCCTGACTGGCTTGTCTCCTCCCAGAGACCCTTCTGTAAGGGGATGTCCAGTGACCTACAAATGGGCTTTGGGTCTCCACTCCACGCTCCCCCACTCATTCACTATGATAAGATTTTTTGTTCTGATGATGCCTGATACAATTGGGGGAATTTTTAGTGAGCATCAAGTTACCAGTTGGATCACTTGTTACAAGAAGGAAGGAGGATCTTGTCTCTTAGATAGGATATGGAAAGCTTTGGCCAATATTCTTGCTGCAACCACTAGAAAGAAGAAAAGAAAAACAGGTATTTACAAATTTACAGAAAGCATATTTTTATAGGCTTTTGAAAGCAAAGAAGACTTAGGAGGCAAATATTTAAAATAACTACTATAAATATTTTCAAAAATAGAGAAAAATGGAAAAGATTATAAAAACACGAGGAATTTTAATATAGAACTACAGTATCTAAAAAATCAAATGGATACACCACAGTTCCTCTAGTGACTCCCCTGTGACTATAGTCTGGGAAGAGGAATAGCAGTACAGCAGACAAAGAACATTTCAATGATGGCAGATTTCGTTAGGTTAAAATGCAACACCTTATCATTTGATCTTCCTTTTGACCCATTTAAAAATTGTATCAGTTTTTAATATCATACGCTTTCTTTTTAATTGAGGTTTTTATCGGTTTTGCTGGTTGTTTGTTTCTTTTTTGGGTTTCGTATGATTGTCTCTTGTTTTTGTTTGGTGTGATTTTCCATGTGTGCGATACAGCATCGGTAACTCTATAGAGATAGTAACTGGATTAGTGACTGCCTAGAGGGACAGCAGTGGAGGTTGGGGGAAATGGGGACCTAAAACATTGAGTATGAGAAAGGAGAAAATGCTCTGAAATTGATTCGAATGATGATTGCACAACTCTTCCTGATATGATTGACACTTTGTATGATATGTGAATTATAAGCCAATAAAACGATTAAAAGAAGTATATTAATCTTAGAAATTGATTGTGAACAGTGGAACAAAGGATTTGTGGGCTTGAAGACAGCTCAGTAGCATGCAATTTCAAATTTCAAACAGATAGGTGTGTTGTATTATTAGGTGCTTACAGTCTGCTCTGACTCTTTGCTACCCTCATACAACAGAAACACCATCCAGACCTGCACCATGAGAGCAATCCTTGTTCTCTTTGAGCACATGGTTAATATTTAATATTATAACAGGGTTCTTGGGGGGAAGAGTGGGGAATGATGGGGATAAAGGGGAACTGATATCAAACAGTGTAAGAAGAAAGAAAATGTTTTGAAAGTAAGGGTGGCAACAATTGTACAATCATGCTTGATCTAACTGAACTATGGATTGTTATAATATCTATAAGAGCTCCCAATAAAAATGGGGGAAAGAAAAGCGTAAAATGAGAGTGTGGTAGTTACATAATCTGTTGTCAATTTGTGAGGATTAAGAGTGAAGGGTGGAGTTTAGCCTGTCAATCAGGTGGCAGCTTGATGATCTCATTTGGAGGCACTAAGGAGATAAATAGCTCGCTTGAGGTAGCTCACATGCTGACTCCCTGGGAGACATTGCAGCTTACAAGACTCATGGAACTACACTAGTGCCCTGAGCTGGAGGAGTCACATGGCGACCCCAGCCAGCGCTGAGATGCTTACGATGCCACTGGATCCACAAAACTTCCCACCTGCTGGCCTGTGATCTTCCTACCTTCAGTGTCATTGCATGTGTTTTGTGAGTCTGAAGAGGACTTTATAGATTGGTATAGGACTTATGGGCGAATATCAGACTTATGGACTTGATCTGGACTGGGTTGGGATGTTCTCTTAATGTACAATTACACTTTTTATAAAGCTCTTTCTTATTCACATATGAGTCTCCCTGGATTTGTTTCTCTAGTCAACCGGTCTAACCCAGAGTCCATGGATTGGGAAAAAATCTTAGAAATGACACAATGTACAAGGGACTAATTACTCAAATCTACAAAATTCTGCAGTGCCTCAATGAGAAAACAACAACAACAACAACCAAATAATCCAATTAAAAGTGGGTAAAGGACATGGATAGACAATTCCCAAGGGCTTATACTTAAACGGCTAACAAACATATGAGGAAATGCTCACAATTACTAGCTATCAGGGAGATGCAAATCAAAGGAACAATGAGCTATCACCTTACTCCTACAATTAAAAACAAAAAGAGGAACAACAAATGCTGAAGAGGATGTGGAGAGATTGGGACTCTTACAATGCTGCGGGCTTGTAAATATGTACAGCCATTGTGGAAAGTATAAGGGTGCTACCTAAATCAACTGGGAATAGAAATACCATATGGCCTAGCAATATATTTACTGGGCATATACCCCAAGAAGTAAGCTGGAGAACACAAACAGACACATGTTCTCCCATTTTCTTTGCAGCACAGTTCACAATAGCAATAAGCTGGAAGCAGCCCAGATGCACATCAGGAGAAAACTGGATCAAGTAACGCTGGTATATACACACAGTGCAAGACGATGCATCTCCCCCAGAGCAGCACCTCATGATGTGGACGGACCTGGAAACCATCGTGCTGAGTCGTTAGTTCATCCCCAAAGGACAGATATTGTGTGAGTCCTCTCATATAAGGACAAACACCAAGAAAAAAGCGGCTTGTTCTCTCAGGTTGTGGAATCTTCTAATCAGGTTTCCCAAGCAGTGAGGAAGAGGGCCTGCCTAGGGCCATGAACCTATATCACCTCCTTTATAAGCACACCTTTGAAACCACGTCGACAGAGGAGACCTCACCTCAGTTCCGGTCAAGTTCTCAAGATGGGGTCTGGGGAAAGAGGGCAGCTCATCAGTCCCTGCCACATAGCATCGTTCTACGGTCATTCCAGATCGACAGCTTCGACCAGACTGAGAAGTGAACCTACTGGAAAGTCAAGTCAAGATGTGGGGCGAGGGGTGAGTATGTCTCTGGAAAGATGATTACACTTCTGTTGGTGGGTAAACTGGATACTTAACAATACTTATGTAGACTCAAGGGGAGACTATTATCTGCTACTGTGTTCTCAGTTGGAAACTTTCGACTTAGTTTCTATCCTGGCCTTGGAGACCCAGGATATGTGCTACAGACTACTGCGACTTTAGACTCGGTCCTTTCAAGGCACATGACATTCTCCATAGGCCACACCAGAATGATCTAATATAGAAACTCCATTCAGCAAACTGGGCTTTACCACAAACTCACCTATAGTAGGTTGAAGGCACTGAGATACTCTCTTGAACTTAAGGCGAATCACCCTGGCGTGAGAAGAAGCAGATGGCTGCTATCTCAATGTCATGGAATTAGAGGTTGCTGGACTTTGGTTTGGATCTTTTGCCTTAAGGGTGCCCAGTGAATGGTGGCCAGGGACTACCATATATTTACTATTTTAATGACCTGTTTGTTTTCTTATGACATGTTTAATCTGGTAGAGACAGTTCTTCCTTTGTGAATGAGCGTTCTTGAAAGTTTTATCCTATCACCAACCCCCTTATTTTTGTGTAAATAGTATTTAGTCACTTAAGAATTTAATCTGTACAAGTCAACAATTCATATACTTCAATCTTAAGCTGTCTATACTTGTGTAAATTCTATACCATTCGCTAAATTAATGCCACTGTCAATTGAATTATCATACACCCCAGGGAGATGATTTATAATGTCTCTATTATAAAATGATAATTATGTATCTAAAGTGAAGCAGGGACATTTATAATCCACAGATATATGAATGGATTTTGAGCTTGCACTTAATTCTACCCCCCATCTGAGAACAATCAGTTCTATAACTGCCCTGCTCAATGCTCACCTCATAAAGAGATCACTGAAGATATGGGTGCTATAGCAAAGAGTGGTGAAGGAACTTGATGGTGCCTGGCTATCAGAAAGAATAGCATCTGGGGTCTTATAAGCTTGTCTTAAAACAAGCAGCCATTTAATGAGGTGTCAGCTAAGTCCATATGAAAGAAGCACACAAAATGTGTGATCTAAGGATTTTAAATAATCAAATTTAAATTCCAAAGAGGGAATGATATCAATGCTTAAATTATGAGCACATGTTTTGCAGAAGGCTGTGGATGACAGTGGGAGCCCAAAATCTGTTTTCAGGATCCTCATATGCATTAAGCTTCTGGTGAATTCCCTTCTTAAAATAGTCCCTGGATGTGAATAGGCTTGCGAGCAGACAGAGAGCATTGTAAAGTTGATTATGGCAGATATAGTTAGGTTTGAATATAACACCTTATCATTTGATTTCCCCTTTGACCCATTTTAAAGTTATTTCAGTTTAAAAAAAAAGCAAGCAGAAAACTAGAGGATTAAGGACATATTCTACCCAATGGAATGTGTGAAAAACAGATTCTATAGACAAAAACAAAGTTTCTAGATATCCAATGTGTTAGTTCGGGTATATGTGTATAACAAAGACTTTATATAAAAGGGAAATTGTAAATTGAGTAAACATCCCAGCCCAGTTCAGATCAATTCCATCAGTCTGATATTACCCCATATGTCTGATACCAGTCTACAAATTCTCTATCGACTCATGCAACACATGCAATGATGCCGAATGCATGAAGACCACAAACCAGTGGTTGGAAATTCTCGTAGATTCAGTAGTGGTAGAAGCATCTCCGTGCTGGCGTGGGTCTCCATATGGCTCCTCCAGCTCTAGGGCTCTGGCTCCTTCAGTGTGTCTCCATGTGGTCTGTCAACAGGAATGCCAAGCAGAAAGAGTGTGTCTGGTCTCCTGTGATCTATTTATCTCCGTGGCACCTTCAAATGAGGTCATCAAGCTGTGACCTGGTTGAGAGGCTAGAGTCCACCCCTTCCTTGAATTGATAGTAGATTATGTAACTGTCACATCTAAGTATTAATGAATCAAGTAAGGGATAATGGAATGACCCTGTAATAAAAATATCATCCCAGGTCAAAAGTCAAAAACAGTTTTGCACATGGTCAGCAATGGAGTCTGATTATAGGTCTTTGATGATTTTAATCCACACCCCACAATTACATACACATAATTTGATTAACCCACCTCTAAGGCTTCATGCAGGTAATAGGGAAGCATTGGGAGATGAATGTTTGAACGGAGGGATTTCCCCTCCTGCCTTTCATATAATAATGGCTTGCATTTGCAAAGCACTTTGCAATTTTCTAGCTGCTTCTCTATGCTGTCTCTAATTCGCAGGTGGGCTGTGTAATCTCCATTTGGATAGGAGGAAACAGACTGTAGGTAAGAGAAATATGGTATCAGCTCTGCAGGAGCAGTTCGTCTTCCAGCAAACGGCATAGGCCAGTAAGAAGTGATCTCTCGTAGTTCTCGGGCCCTTTTTCACCTTGTTTCAAGCAGTATTTTCTGTTGGGATCCCACCCTGGCGTCCCTACAGAGTGCCACGAGTGACCTGGGAGGTGCTCTCAGGAAACAGGAAAGTTCTTACATGAGAAGTTGACTTGTTTAAGATCTGCCCTACGTACACAGCTGGCTCCATTTTACGATAAATGAATCCATTGTAATAAAAGAGAAGGAAATTTGTGAAACAGTGTTTGTAGCTGCAAAAACCTCTTAGATTTTGTGGAATACTTTTTAATCTCGAAATGGAAATCCTTTTATGTGAGTTCAGTAAATAATACATGTCACATACGAAATGTGTTACTCACCTATGTATGTTATCAGTACGGCTTCTGATCAATAGTTGGCAATGAGCTGCTAAGTTGTGGGGGGAATTGGAGTTTTTCTTACCAGGTGGGGTTTCTGTTGCTAACTCGCACGTATCCAGACAGTTGTTCAAGGGTGTCCTCTCCGTGTGTCACTCCCCTTAACGCCCTTTTGCTCGTTCATGTTCGGTTGCTCTGAAGTTCACTGGTGGGTTTTTACTCCCTGATGACATCGGGGGCCAATTTTAGCACCTGGCTGCTGCCTTCCAGGGAAGCTCTCATTGGCATTTGTTCTTGTAAATTTTTCCCCACTCCTTACCTATCCTTCCTTCTTCTGCCAGAGGGGCAGATTATTTAGATAGTCTTCCTCATTCTTTTTGAATATTCTAAGCCTTTTCCCCAGTGCAACAATTCCACCTGAAGTAATTCTCACTGGTGATACATCTTTATAATTTTTCAAATCAAAATTTTAAAACCATGGATGGAAATGAGGGACATGTGAGAACAAGGCCACTGATGAAGTTGAGCACACGAGCAGATGAAAGGAATAGGAGACCGGCTAAGTATTGAGTTATTAACGTTGTATCATTCTAGAGCACCACAGTTTAAGCTGTGTGCAGGCAAGGAAGATATTCTGCCAATTTCCTTGCTCCCATGGAAATGATAAATCCAGGGAAATGAAACATCTAAATCAAAAGGCGTGGGGAGTGTAATGACATGGCTTAAAATAAATCAATCACAAAGACTTCATTTATAAAACTAGTTGGGAGACAGTTTTGTGTTTTGCATCATAAGGATCCCATATCTTTGTCAATCTCAGTTATACTTTCTGCTATGGGAGGGTCCAAATGTTCAAACTATATTTTAGAACAAGATAATGTCTTAGGGGCAAAGAGGGTATAAGAGGCCTGGTAGGGATTGGTCAAGGCAATGTAACCGAGAGGAATTACCAAAACCCAAATGAAGGCTGAGCATGATAGTGGGACAAGAGGAAAGTAAAAGGAAATAGAGGAAAGAACTAGGAGGCAAAGGGCATTTATA
>NW_022111372.1:27720823-27752607 GCF_000313985.2 Echinops telfairi | reverse complement strand
CCCAATTCTACCTTACAAATCTGGCTGGACCAGAGGATATACACTGGTACAGATAGGAACTGGAAACACAGGGAATCCAGAACAGATGATCCCTTTAGGACCAGTGTTGAGAGTGGTGATACCGGGAGGGTGGAGGGAAGGTGGAGTAGAAAGGGGGAACCAATTACAAGGATCTACATATAACCTCTTCCCTGGGTGACAGGCAACAGACATCAGACAGTGTAAGATATAAGATAATAATAATTTATAAATTATCAAGGGTTCATGATGGAGGGGGGAGCGTGGAGAGAGGGGAAAAATGAGGAGCTGATGCCAAGGGCTCAAGTAGAAAGCAAATGTTTTGAGAATGATAAGGGCAACATATGGACAAATGTGCTTGACACAATGGATGGATGTATGGATTGTGATAAGCATGTATGAGCATCCAATAAAATGATTTTTAAAAAATTATTTTTTGTTTCTTGGAGAAAGATACTACCTTTTTATAACTACACACACAAACACACACAGACATGAAGACATCTACAGGTGCCTGCCTTAAAGTAGACTTATTAGTCATGTTCACACATCTGTTGTTGCTATTATGAGCTGTGGAGTTGGTTTAAAGTCATAGCTACTCAATGCAGCACATGCATGTGCTGTATCATCCTCCTCATCAGTGCGATGTTTGAGCCTGTTGTTGCAGTTACTATGTCAGTCCATCTCATTGAGGATCTTCCTCTTTTTTTGCTGACTCTCTACCAAGCCTGGTCTTCTTCTCCAGGGACTTTTCCACCCTGATAATATGTCCATAGGACATAAGACGAAGTTTCACCTTCTTTGTTTCTAAGGATCATTCTGGCTGCACTTCTTCTAAGTTAGATGTGTGTGGTGTTCTCGCAGTTCATGGCATCGTCTATATATTTTGCCAGTACCATGATTCAAATACATCAGTTCTTTGGTCTTCCTTATTCATTGTCTAGCTTTTGAATGCATGCAAAACAGTTGAAATAGCATGGCTTGTGTCAGGTTTACCTTAGTCTAAATGTCTCATCGTGTAGATACCTTCAAAGACAGTAGGAATGGACAACACCTTAAGCAGAGACTAACCAGCAGTACACCGGGAAGTGACTTAAGATGATTAAGGTTTAAGGTGAAACCTGATTTAAGACTGAGAATCATTCCAGTTCTCAGAAATAAGAAGCAGTTAATAAGCTTTTTAGATGGATGTTTAGATAGCTAACAATATTTCTCCTCTTTCTTCCTCCCATTTGGGTTCAGTCTGGAAGCTGGTCTCAATAAAGTGAGTCATTTTCTTTCTTTTTTTTTTAAAGATAATTTTATTGGGGGCTCTTACAGCTCTTATTTTCATATCACCTTGAAGAGCATGGGATGGCAAATCTGGTCAGTGCACTAAATGAAGCCCTTGGCCTAATTTTTTAAATAAAGTTTTATTGAAACACGGCCCCACTCATTTGTTACTCATCCATGATTGTGCCTAAGGTATAGCAGCAGATTCGAAGAGTTGTCGCTGAGACTAGCTGGACCAGGAAGACTAAAATATCTGGCCCTTTGGGAAAATGTTTGCGAGCTTTGTCTTAGAATGTCAGGCGGAGAGGAGCCTTACTAAGAGGGGCAGTAGTAATCAGAGGTGATGGGCTTATGGGGCCCTTGGCATTTCTTTTCTGCATTCCTTCCTCTCCCCTGGGCTGCCTTTTAAAAAACACCTGTCTACTTCTTTGCGATACATGACTAGCCCCCTTTGTGAACAGTTGATGGCTTGCAATGCTGAAGAAATTTGCATAACATATTATCAGTCATTCATTTAATAGTTTTAGCTTTTCTGTAGGAATAAAATTATTTTCAAAATAAATAGCTTAACAAATACACCAATGACAAGTAAGGATTCATCCTTAGCTGTATGCACACATGTATACAGAGATGCAGTCTGCCAGGTCTGGTCGAGTTGAATTTTGAATTTTACCTCTGGTGACCACATGCAATAGAGTAGAACTACCTCATGGGATCTTCTAGGGTTTGATCTTTCCAAGAGCAGATCACCATCTTTCCCAGACAGAGCCATTGCCTGGGTTCAAACCTCCTGCCTTTGGTTAGAAGCTGAGCACCTACCTGTTGCACCACGAAGGCTCCTTATAGAGAAACACAGAAAACAATATACATTTTTACTAGGGAGCCCAAATGGACCTGTGGGTGTACAGTCGTGGAAACCTTCTATAGGGTCAGAATCCCTCCATAGCGGGGGTGGAGAGTGTGAGGTTGTTTTGTCATGAGAACAGACTCAGTGATGTATGTATCTGTATGCACAGAATCCGTTACATTCAGATGCCTGCATTGCTTCACACAGTGGGTGAGGATGCAACCCAAATAAAGACCAGGATGCCTTTCCCCTCATTAGATGGTTTAAACATTGAGCACAGAAAAGTGTGATAGAAGAAGGAACTTCAAAAAGCTTATGGAAATATCGAATTAGAAGGGAAAGGGAAAATTTCCACCAACTTTCTTAAACCCCTCTCCCTCCATTATTATGGAAATGGGAGAACAGTGAAAGAGAATATATAGATATAGCCAAATAATTTTTCCTCTATTAATTTAGTCTCCGGAAGTTTGCAAAAGAAAGTGGTCATCTTGGTTACCCCCATAGTGGACCTCTGAGTGGCTGTGCCATAGAATTGGGAAGGACACATAGTTTTATATAACCCCTTTTTCCCTTTGTAGTTTTGAATTGTGTGAACAAATTACCTTAAAAAAATAGAGGAAAAGTAAAATCAAAATGGACTTGCAGTCCTTAGTGACAACCTAGTTCATCTCAAACAAAATAAAAACATTTTTTTAAAAATAGAGAAACATTTTTGAAAGGACAGAAATTGTAGGTGTGTTGCTTATATTGAGTTGCTTCAGTGGTGGAGTAAACTGGCCAAGGTCAGCATCCTGGTTAACAGTCAGACGGAACTCATGTGGGAAGCATAGCTTGAACCAACTCAAAAGGAGATCCAGGTGGAACTGGGTGTTTTCTGCCTATGGAGAATGCTCCTTCCTTTTAAAAATCCATAACTTTGCTGACAAAAAATTACTAAACTCTGCTGGCTTCTTAACTTGACAGATGAGTCAGTTAATGCAATTATACCACTGAAAATTCTTAGGGAGTTAAGGGATGTATATAGTGCTTACATTTGAATTATTAAAGCTTAGATTTACCAATGGACTACGCTCACTGGTGGGTTTCTAGAATGGCCTGATCACACTCCAGGGATCACTTTCCGTACCTGGTTGCAGCCTTCCAGGGAAGCTTTCATTGGTATCTGTTCTTGCGAGCTTTTTGAAATTTCCCCTTTCCCTCCCTCTTCTACTGTATTGAAGACAATCCCCCAGAGTGGTATATTATTTTTGATGTTCTTCATTATTCATTAATATTCTAAACTTTTTCCAATGCGAATATTCTACCGAAGTAATTTTCACTTAGGGTATATTTAAAGCATTTTTAAAACAAAGCTTCAAAAACAAGCTTGTTTTGAAATAGAATCTGCATAAAGTACTTGTATCATAAGCATATGGTTCAGTGGGCTTTCATAACCACCAGTGTAATCCACTGCTGATTAGGAAGCAGAGCCTCAACTACACCCAGAAACCCCCACTAGGGCTCTTTTCCACTCTGTGAGCTCCTATCACTTGGTCCTCACATAACCACTTTGCTAATTTAGAACTGTAGTCTCGTGTTTAGTTCTGCCTGTGGATTATTGTTTTTTCCTTTTTTCTTTTATATAAAGAGAACCAGACAGGATGCATTCCTTCATGTCTGGCTTCTCTTGTTCAATGTTTTGTATGTGAGATTCATCTGCATATTTTCATGTGATTGTAAATTGTACACTCTAGATTCCACATAGATTCCTATTAAGTGAGCTTATTGTGATTTATTTATACCTTCTATTGACTTGGAAGCTATTGACATGATGAATGGCATGGACGATTTCCAGTTTTATGGATATTATAAATGGTGCTACTATGAACAATCTCACACAGGATAGGTTTCATAGACATTTGAGTACATTTTTGTTAGATCTACCGAAGAATGGACAGCGAGTAAAGAAGAATAAAGAACCGAAGTGATGCCACGGATTGGTTAAGAATATGGAATATACACCCTGGATTGCTGGAAGCCTAAGCAAATTGATCTGGGAAGTAGTATGGCCTGCATGCTCCTTAGAAGCAGGGATGGTGAGATTGTGTCTCATGTGCTTTACGCATGTTGTCATTAGGGACCCAGCCCGCATCATGCTTGGTGAAGCAGAGGACCAGCAGATATGAGGAAGCCCCTCTACGAGACAGATTGACACAGTGGCTACAAGAACGGGCTCAAACATAACACTGACCGTGAGAATGTTTCAGGACTAGCCAGTATTTTGTTCGGTAGTACACAGACACACTATGAGTCAGAGCTGAACTGAGGGGTCCCTAACAACAACGGGAGCTTTCACATAGTAGTTCTCCAAGTTTTGTGTGCATCAAATTCACCCAAAGGGCTTGTTAAAATAGATCATTGAGATCCATCTGGAGAGTATTTGATTTAGTTGGTCTGCATTTCTAGCAAGTTCCAGATAATGTTAAGCTGCAGGTTCAGGGACTCCACTTAGAGAACCATTCCTATTGTAGAGATAGTCAAATAGTTTTTCAACCAATTGACTCTCCCATGAGCAGTGTCAGAGAGTGTCAATAGCTCCAGGTGATATTTGCCTCTCCTGCTCCTATGTGGATGAATGTATAATACTTTCTCCTTGTGGTTTTAGTGAGTTCAACCTCTTTCCATATGCCTATTGGTCATTTGGACACCTGCACGCACACACACACACACACACACACATTTTAATGTGAACTGGGTTAAAATCCTTTTGCTTATTTTTCAGTGGGATTGTCTTTCTTCTTCTTTTTCCTTATTGAATTGTAGGAATTCTTTATATATGGACATCAGTATGTTTTGGTTGGAGATGTGCCTTGCAAATATTAGTTTCTACTCTATGGGTTGCATTTTTTCCTCTTAATTTCTTTTTTGTTTTTGAGAAAAAGAAAAATTTAATTTTTACATAATCCAATTTATCCTTTTCCTTTTTGCTTTTAAGGTTAGATATTTTTGTGTGTAATTTAAGGAATCCTCGCCGGCTCAAGGTCATGAAGATGTCTGGTTAAGTTTCCTTTAAAAGCTTCATTGTTCCCCCTCACATTTAGAATAAAAAATCATCTGGAATTGATTTTTGTGTTTAGTAGAGATTTAGTAAGCTATTTTCATATGCTGAAGTAATCCTCCTTAGGATTCTGTTTAACACTCACCTTTTTGTGTCCATTTTTAGGACTTTGTAAAAAAGGTCAATGCCATCTAGCAACTCTTTAAAAAATTCACGAGATATTTTTTTAACTCGCTATTGTATTGAAAGCAATAATTCAAATAATAAATGCTTTATATTTATTTGGGACAGGCTTATTTTCAAGCAAGCCAAATTTAAGGCAGTTATTGAAATTTTTAAGGAACATAAAGCACTGTTTTCATCTTGTGCCAAAGCTATAATGCCCACAATAATTTATATTTAATTTTTAATACAGTTATCTATCATGAGTAATTATGTGGGCGCTCACAGTGTTCCACTCTCTGTTATGTGGTTTTCCTGAAGACTGTGGTTTCTTTGTATCGCTACTGGGAATTATTACCTTGCTGATGAATTTCTCTTCTGAAAAGATATCAACCCTGTGTTTCAGTGTAGTGTTCTTTTTCTCTTTCACTCTAACTCACAAAACAGGCACAGTGTCTGGGTGCTCCCTGGGTTTCTTGGCGGTTTACAGACAAGGCACTCTTTGTGTCTAGAGAAATATTTTAGCAAGACGTTGCAATAAATACCTTTGGAATTGGCTGAAAGAATTGATTAAAATTGCTCTGCATGTTATGCCATGTTATTTCAGAGCAGGCAGTTTTCCTGGGTCAACAATGAACTTGAATAGTTAAGAAAGACGCTTGGTATTTGGTGACCTGGCTGGTCCTGCCACTGAGCACAGAAGAAATGGAATTTGGTGAAGAAATGGAATTTGGTTCAAAAATTAGGCTGGGTATAATTAACAGCTTTTGGAAAAACTAGAAAATATTTCCTTCACCAACTCTAAAATCTGTTACTTGGATTCCTTATGCCCACAACTAAGAAACAGATCACTCCAGAATGCAAACTCCATGAAGGCAGGCCTTGTGCTTGTCTTGCTTCCCACTTTATTTCCATCAGTGCTCAGCACATTGTAGCTCTTCTATTAATGTGTATGAATTGCCTGTAGGAATGAACCTCTTCTTAGGCCTCTGAGGAGTGAGATGCTGGGGTGTGCATGTGGGTGGAGGGCTGACCAGAGGCTTCATTCTTTGCCTCATCTTATTTAGAATTGAAATCCAGGTGTCCTGGTTGGTGAAATGGTTAGCACATTTGACTACTAAACTGAAAGGTTGGTAGTCAAGCCATCTAGCCAGAGATGCCTTGAAAGAAGGACCTGTGGTCTACTTCTGAACAAATTAGCCCTTGGAAACCCTGTGCAGCACAATTCTACTGTGACACACATGGAGTTGCCTTGAATTGGAGTCAATCTGATATCTGTGTGTGTGTGTGTGTGTGTGTGTGTGTGTGTGTGTGTGTGTGTGAGAGAGAGAGAGACTGAGATTCTAAGGGAGTGCTGAAGCAGGATCTGCTGTCTGTTTCCCAAGCTTAGAGTTTATAGACTTTAGACAATGTAAAGTCTTCTGCTGCGTCCAACCCAGAGGACGAAGAAGGACTTGCAGATGAGCTCGACGCTGCAACCTTGCAGAAGAAGGAAGTTTATCATGTTTTAGCTGGTGAAGAGGGTGATTTAGAAAAGATTAATAAAAATAAAAGGTACAAAAGATGAGTGTACTTATAGGCAATTTTTGGGTTTGCCAGTATATAATTTAACAAAAGGAGCTCAATGACCAACATATATTTGGCAAAACTCAAGTTACATGTGTTGGTAAATTACAAGTGATTGGGATTTAAGTTTAAAAAAACTGTGTGGACTGTCTGAAGTTGGTAGTCAACCATCCAAAATGAATTGTCCATTTAATAGCTTGGAGTTAGGAGGAAACACTTGGCCGAGTTTTTGAGGACTATTGGATGTAGCGTTGGTTGAAATGACACCATTAGGCAGATAGACTAAAGGTATGAGAGTGGAGGCTGAGAGACAGTGAACAGAAATGCTATTCTTCTATGACTTTTAGGACCTGGATTCATGTTCCACTTTTTATTGAGTTTAGATTAGTCCAAACCACTGTAGCTCAGTTATTTATATTTAATTGAGAGCAACTACTTACGGGAGCCCTGGTGGTGACTGGGTTATGCCTTGGGCTGCTAACCACAAGGTCAGCAGTTCAAATCCACCAGCTGGTCTGCAGGAGAAAGGTGAGGCTTCCTGCTTCCTTCATGCTTTACCACCTCAAAAACCTGAGAGATAATTCCATTCTGTCCCTTAGGGAAACTGTACGTTGGAATCCACTTGTTTCCAATTGGTTAATGGGCTGAAGGTCCTGTCCTAGATTTTCCTTTTTATCTTCTTATCCATTGCTCATATTTGGCCATGCATTTCTTACATGCATTTTGTGTACTTAGTTCTACCCTCATGTTTGAATTATTTGTCTCTCAAGTTTTTTAAAGGGAGGAACACATTTACTGTGGCGCCTGAGGTGAAGTCTTTCCTGAACCTCTTAAATGTTCTTGGATCCCTTTAGCCATGCCATGAAGCCTTCTACACTAGCACCTGGCCTGCCTCTCCACGACTCCAAGCTAATGGTCAATCCCGCGTTTACTACTATGTGGGTGAATATGTATGTAGGCTACTTTCTTCATTGCATTCCGTGGCAGCTGACAAGCTATCAATTTAGGAACATTGCAGCCAGTTTGTGATGGAGAACACACACACACACATTTATTTTAAAACTTTGTATAGACTATTGAGGAAAGCTCTAGAGCAGTGGTTCTCCACCTTCCTAATGCCATGGCCCTTTGATACAGTTCCTCATGTGGTGGTGACCCCCGACCATAACATTATGTTCATTGTTACTTCAGAACTGTAATTTTGCTGCTGTTATGAATTGGACGATCCCTGTGAAAGGGTGGTTTGACCCTCCAAAAGGGTAACGACCCACAGGTTGAGAACTGCTGCTCTAGAGAACGTTGATACCAAGAATTTGCACACGTTGATGATTATATATCCCTAGATAATACAAAATCTGAAGGTAACTTTCTCATTATTTTAATTTTTTAATTCTGAATTGGGTGAAAGTTACAACATATCAGTTGTCCATTCAATAATTCATGCATATTTGTTTCATGCCATTGAATGTAATTTCTAAATGTAGCACATTGGTCATCCCACTTCCTCTTTGTGTTTCCAGTTTCCAGTCCTCCTTCTTGGTCAACCCTCTGAGCTTTGTTCTTGGATACATGCTGCACTTTTTGATCTCAGGTGGTGGATTATTATAAGGTATGAGTATCTCTCTAGATTTACTGTTCCTTTTATAGATCAGTCTGTTGTTTAGCTTAAAACTGAGCAATCGAAAGTGAGTTCATTTACAGATCTAAAGCAGAGTTTTAGGGGATTCCACGAGTCTCTTTCCAACCAATCAGCCTGTCTCACTTGTGATTCGGAGTTAGGTTCCACAGTGTTCCTCCACTGTCTCCTGGACTTTCTGATGTGGTTGCTTTCAGAGCAGTTGGCCATGGTCGTTGGGAACCAACTAATTCTTCTAGTCTCAGAGTCATGGAAGCTGATATTTACATGGCCCATTAGTCCGTTGTACTGTTTCCACAATGTCTTTGATTTTCTTCACTCTTCCTTCCTCTAAACAGGAAAGACCAACAATTGTACCTTTGATGGCCACTAGAAAGCTTCTAGGACACAACCACGAATCTGTAGGTAACTTACTTTCATACAGCTTATAAAGTTTATGTGCAATAAAACTTTCTCAAGTTTTGATTTGATACCATAGCAACATTTCACTTATAAAACTTAATTCTCAGATCTCTGCATAGTACAAATGGTTTGTGCTCAGTTGTTAATCATAAAGTTGCTTCTTTGAACCTATTCAGCTTTGTCATGGAAGAAAATCCTGACAACCTGCTTCCATTAAGCTGATAGCCAACAAAAACCCATGGAACAGATCTACTCTACCATGTGGGTCATCATAACTCAGAATGGACTCCACAGTTACCTTCTTTATTATCTTTATTATCACGTTTCAGGTAGAGAATTATGATAACAATATGTAGTCATCATACATATATTATTGAGTGTCGGGCATTTTGCTAACTGCTTTATACCTATTATGTCTTTTAATCCTTAAGTTATCTCGTGGACCAGGTACCATGATTCCTCACAGTTGGGCAAAATGCAGCTCAGAGAAGTTGGAAGCTCTCAGAGCGTCACAGCCCCGGCAAGTGGCAGAATCAGGGACTTGAATCTATATCTCTCTGGTTGCATTCCTAAGATGAAAGAGGTGACCTTTGGATATATGAGAACTGTTCATCAAAAGGAGAAGGTTATACTAAAAAACTCTCACATAAAGTTATGGGCTCACACCTTCAGAAAAATATTTGTAAGAGCCCCATGAATAGACGGATGGCATCAACTGCTTAATTTATTAAAGAATCATTCAGCAAATAGCTCAAAATTTTATCGAGCAATTATTAAATGCCAGCTACTGGGATCCATGATGAATACACCTCACACCTACTCTCCTGGTCTTATAACCCAGGGGTAAGTGTTTCAGCCTTCTCTTTGCTCTAAGAATTGCAAAGAGGAACAGAGAAAGACATGAAAGCACAATGTCTGCCTGACTTCTCAGCCGCTTAACTGATGGCTTTGATTTGAAGAATCCAAGACAGGAAGTGCGTTGGGCATGAGCGATAGGCATCTTTGCAGAAATATTTCTGTTATTCTGTTAATATTGGAATGACGTCCAATTATTTTCCTAAAAGGTTGAAGTGGGGATAAGGTATTTTTAGGAACTATCCAGTGTAAATATCTTTCCCCACCCCTCGTCCCAATTCCTGGAGAAGTCTGGGATTCATTCCCTAAGAATGTTTAGACACACAGTGAAGAGAATGAAGAGAGAAGGAACAAAGTCCGACGAGCCCTTTTCTGAAATAGTCAAAAGAGTCCAGTAATGCTGGGAGCTCCTTGTCCTGGGCTGCCTCAGGAAATAAGAGTAGACTGCTGGAAACCTTTCACCCAGATTTTCTACCCCCCCCCACTTTAAACAGCCTGTATTCAATCATACCAAAAAAGAACTGACATATTTGAGATCCTTACTGTTAGATCACATTAAGTACTCTAAAAATCGACTTGCTTTTCACACTTCTAGGCCATCTGACTTGAACACTTTGTGCCCATATTACAATCTGTTCATGTCCACAAGCACAAAGGGGCGTCCCTGGGTTTACCCTGCATCTCATGGTGGAGAGCCACCCTGGATTTTCATATCATCATTCTTTTCCATCCCACATATCACCCAACAGCGCCACCAGTAATGAAAGAGATCTTCTCTTCTTTGGTTTGCCTTGATACTGGCCCAGGTTCTGGTAAGCATGAAAGGAGATCAAAGGAATCATGGACGAGAATAACCAACCAACAAGAAGCTCAACCTCAGAGTCATTAAATGCACGCATTCACATAGGAAATCATAACTGGCAGATCTCTTTCCCTCAAATGCTCACATGGGAAAAACCAGAGTTGGAATCCCCCAGATTCCAGAAGTCTTCAGAGATATCACAGAGTTGCCCACCAGAGAATGTCTATTTGGGGTTTCTCTTGAAAAGATCCATTGGCCATTTTTAGTGGGATCTATGCCAGTGCTGAGGCGGGCATGACCATCTGACATTCTAGAGTGTGAGACAAGCCAGTTGTCTTTGAGTTGACCTTGATTCATGAGCACCCCATATTATCAGAGAAGAACTGTGCTCCATAGGGTTTCTAATGACTTGGAGTAAATTTTCAGAAGTGCATCTTCAGCACTTTCTTCCAAAGTGCCTCTGGATGGATTGGTCACCGGCAGAAAGTATTCATTGCACTATCCACGGACTGCTCTCACAGTCCATTTATGTTTTCCACTCAATTTTTATTTTTGGTAAAACCAATTTTTTTGCAATATTAGGTTGATTTTTAAAGACATTTTAAATCTTTATTTTGTCACCATTGTAGCTTTCATTTTTTTCCTGGGACGATTTGCATAATGTGCTAACCAAGAAGGAAAAAATGATGAGCAGAAAGAGTAAGCAGTTAGCAAATTATCAAATGAGTGTATCATTACTCCCCAAAGAACTAGGCCCCTAGTCATTTTCTGACCGCATGTAATTTTCTTATAGGAGCAATTTAGCTCTTGGGAACAAATGAAACAATAAAGAACTTTGGGAACGATGAGTATTGCCATGTGTTTAAAGTCTGTACTGTGGGATAAAATCAAATTATCTTGGACTCTGCATCGTGAATTTGAATCTTTACTGAAATGTCCTTTGGGGATGTAATTCTAACTAGGTTATATTCAAGTTCAGTTGTGGAGAAGCTAGGTTACATATTGACGCATAAAAATATGAATGTAACTTCTAGAGTTTCCGTCCAGCTCTCAGAAACGAGAGCTGGGGTTATTTTTAGAGATTACAGTTACATGGAGACAGTGATCTATTGGTCTGATGCCTCTTTTTATGACATTGCCCCTGAAATGTTGCATATTTTCATGCTTAGAAATGCCCTCTGACTTTGTAACGTACTCTGAGGATTGCGTTGTACCTATTCTTTGCTCCGTAAATCACATAATGGCTCTTGTCCAAAAGCAATAAGATCTTCCTGATGTCTGATCTGTGGAATGAATGTCACATGGTTCATCTTAGGCTCATGAAAAGCCGGAGGGGATTGGTGCTCACAGGTCAGACTTCTGGGCCCGAGGCCAGGGCAGTTCTTATACCATAGGCAAAGCAGTCTGAGTGTAGGAAACGATACGGGAGTTGTCATTCCTTTGAGTTTCAATCTTTCCCCAGCAGTCAGATTATAAACCAACGTGCAGTTTTCTCATGAAAACCAGGGTGATTATTTCTATGGAAATTCAATCTCCCAAGCACAGGGTCATGGAACTGCACAACTGAAGGGATGCCATTCACACAGAGAGAGCCATGTGTTGGGACTGATCGAGTTGTGCCATCTTGAACCATACACAAGGAACTGCGCTGTTTAAAATCCATCCACGGGCCCATGCCTTTTAATGGAAAGCAGAAGCCCAGGGAAACAGACAGTGACACACGCCTGTAGTTCATTATGCTGATGATATTGGCAAAATTGGCAGCAGATTGTTTTCCGATCAAAGCCAATATCCAAGGCTGTGGGTAGGGGCATATGAATGAAAGAGAATTCGAGTCTTGATTAAAGGCGCTTGAAATATCAGGAACACCAGGCCATCCTTAGACATCTTTAGGAGTGGGGAGCTGACGAGTGTTTTAAAAGAAAGAGGGTGGGGGTGTTTATATGGACAAGAGATTTGACATTCTTTTTTAATTCCTTCCATTTCCTCCCCTAACTCTTCTCCACTCCTCTTCCTGATTCCCTCATGTGATAGTTGGCAAGCTGACTCCCGTAATGTGCTTTCCGTCTCTCCATCCATACAGATGCTGTATTGTGGCTGAGAACATGGGCTCCTCCCTCCTCACCATATATTTTTCCGTCTCCCTCATAGTTGAGTGATGCTACATGGCTAAATTCTGAGAGATGAGCGCAAGCAATGGGTATGCCTTCTGGCTTGTTCCCTTCCAATGAAAAGGTAGTAAACTGTATTAGACTATGTAGATGAATCAAAGACCCAAAAGATAGCAATAAGGGATCTTTGTCCCTCCTTATCACCCTGAGACTACGTACATCCAGACTGTTATGCGAAACAGCAACAAAAACAGCTGCCCCTGTGGCCGAACTAATGCATCACCCTCTCCTGTCATGTTCATATCCTTTCAATCTGTCATCATTTGATTCCACCTTCTTCGTGAATATCCAAGTGTCATCTAGTGACTCTTAAATTTTAGTTTCAATAAATATGAGCAAGCTAGATTCTCTTAAAGCATACCCATCTCCAGAAGTTTGACTTTGGGGACAATTGGGTAGTGTGCAAAAATCTGTGTTTTATGAAGACCCTCAGGTAGTTTGGATGGAGGTAGTCCCTGGGCTATGGTTGAGAAGCACTGATGTGGCTTCTGTGCCTAACATGAAGTAGATGCTCAAAAAAGAGCTTGAGTGAAAGGATTGTATATTATATGATGGAGCACTATCTGTCAATGCAGCACAGTGATTGCATCAACAAGATACTTAAACAACCTGTCCACTGATTTAAATGCACCCTTCCAAAATATCATCCGACAGAATGATTTACATCAACAACATTGATCAAATCAGTTGTTTGCTACAATATAAAAAAAACCAAACAACCAGTTAACTCAATTTTTCAATATTAAACTGATGGCTTTCGCATGCTTTTTATTTAACTGCAGAATACAACTTTTGTTGGTGGTGGCTTATTTTCAGAGCATTAAACGTGCTGTCTTGTCATATGCGTTCTGAAGCTTTCAACTATTAGTTTGTGAAGGGTAATGCTGAGGACCCTCCATGAATGACATTTCATATAGAGAACCCACTCACAGTTGAGTCCTTATGGTCTTCGTGCGTTTTGAACTAGGTGTGGTGGATATAATGTTGACCAGAATGCAGCCCCACTCTCAAGTTCATTCAGTGAGGTAGACAAGTAGTCCACCCACTAGCAAATAGTGTGAGGAGGGCTATAACAAGTGTTCTCTAAGAGATTCTATTTAGATGTTGAATTTGAGGAAGCTGTTGTTTAAAGATCCTTCGGGATCATAAAGAGTCTGTAGTTGGTTACCAATTGAAAGGAGGTTGGTGGTTTGGATATGTACAGTAGCAGAATGAAAGAAAGTCCCGGTGATCAATTTCTGTACAATCACAGCCATGAAAAACTTGATGAGGCACAGTTCCACTGTGACTCACACACACGGGGTCACCATGAATCATCATAATCCACTTGACAGCAATAGTTTTCGTTGTTATTTTGGGTGGGTTAGTTAGATTCCCTGAATGATGGGGGTGGTTTGTGCTTAAGAAAATTAAGAATAGAGAGGTCTGAGGGGCCAGCCCTAACCCCGCAGAAGAATTCATTTCAGAGGAAAGCACTGAAGCTACAGCTCAGGGAGAGGGACATTCTGATGAGAGCACACAGGAGCAAATGACAGGAGAGGAAGAGAGAGTGGAACACATTCTGGCCTACCAAGCCCTGCGGATGATATTCCCGCTCAGATCAGCTAGAGCACGGAGAGGACCATAGGACCGGCCCCACTATGAGACATGAGGTCCCTCACTGACCCATAGCACCACAGGGGACAACACTGGAGACGCAGTGTGGGAATTTCACCCTCCCTGAACCCACCACATTGGGGTGAAGCACTAAGGGGGTGCAACATATCAGCAAGGTGAACAGAGCAATGAAGTCCCCAGGGAATACCAAAAATAGACTTTGGGGCCAGGGCATGGCACCCCATTAGACTCGACCAGAAAATACTCCTGAAGGTCAACAAACAGACCTTGAACTATCTACAGGTTTTTCTTTTGTTGTCATTTTGTGGTTGTTGTTGTTTTGTTCTCTTTTGTTGCTTTGTTTTGCTCTGTCTTGTTTTTTGTACATATTATTATCTCTGCGGGTCTATCTAGATAAGTGGGATAAACAATCTGGAGGAGAAAACAATGGGACTTACAGTTCTGCGGGGACATGGGAGACAGGGAGGTAGGGGAAAGGAAGTGGGTGTTAACAAACTCAGGGACAAGGGAACAAAAAATGATCCAAAATTGATGGTAAGGAGGGTGTAGGAGGCCTGGTAGGGCTTGACCAAGGGCAATGTAACCAAGAGAAATTACTGAAACCCACATGAAGGCTGAACATGATAGTGGGACAAGAGAAAAGTAACAGGAAATAGAGGAAAGAGCTAGGAGGCAAATAGGCATTTATAGATGTCTAAATATAGGCATGTACATATGTAAATATATTTATATGTGAGAATGGGGAAATATATCTATGTGCATATTTTCATAGGTTTAGTATTCAGGTAGCAGATGGACATTGGGCTTCTACTCAAGTTCTCCTTCAATGCAAGAGCACTGTGTTCTATTAAACTGACATTCCATAATGCTCACTTTTCCCACACGATCACTGAAGACAAAGTGGGTCATAAGCAAATGTGGTGAAGAAAGCTGATGATGCCTGGCTATCAAAAGATATAGTGTCTGGGGGCTTAAATGCTTGAAGATAAGCAAGTGGTCAACTGAGAAGCAACAAAGCCCACATAGAAGAAGCACACTAGCCTGTATGATCACAAGGTGTTGATCAGGTATCAGGCATCAAAGAACAAAAAATCATGTAATTGTGAATGATGGGGAGTGCAGAGTGGTGACCCAAACCCATCTGTAGGCAACTGGACATCCCCTTACAGAATGGTCGCAGAGAGGAGAGGAGCCAGTCAGGGAGCAGTATAGCAATGATGAAACATACAATTTTCCTCTAGTTCTTTAATGCTTCCTCCCTCCCACTATCATGATCCCAATTCTAACTTACAAATCCAAGTAGAGCAGAGGATGTACACTGGTGCAGATAAGAACTAGAAACACAGGGAATCCAGGACAGATAAACCCCTCAGGACCAATAATGAGAGTAGTGATACCAGGAGGGTAAGGGGAAGGTGGGGGAGAAAGGGGAAACCGATCACAATGATCTACATAGAACCCCTCCATGGGGGATGGACAATAGAAAAGTGGTTGAAGGGAGACATCAGACAGTGTAAGACATGACAAAATAATAATAATTTATAAATTACCAAAGGTTCATGAGGGAGGGAGGGGAAAAATGAGCTGATACCAAGGGCTCAAGTAGAAAGAAAAAATATTTTCAGAATGATGATGGCAACAAATGTACAACTGTGCTTAACCCAATGGATGTATGTATGTATGGTGATAAGAGTTGTACGAGTCCCCAGTAAAATGATTTAAAAAAAATTAAGAGTAGTAATATAAGTGTCAACCTGTCTCAATTCAGGTTGCATGAAAGAAGTGAGGAACTAATGGACCAGGATTAGTCCAAAGCTGCTTCCCTTGAGGTGAATTTTGGACATACCTCCAACTCTTCATCCTCATTTTCTAATTCTAGCACCATGGCATTTGGAACTTTTCTCTTGGCTTCTATAGCTCATTGAAGTAGCCACACAGCACTCACAGACAGAACATACTCACAGGTCAGTAGTTTATTAAGATAGTAATAATTACAACTCAGAATCAGGATCAATAGGCTACAGATTGGGAGTAGAATCCGAAAGCATGCAAGCAGAAGCCCCCTGCCTCCCTTCAGAACAGCTGTCCCAGTGGCCCTTAACCAAGTAGGCCTCTTCGCAGCTCTTCTGAGGACGGGATCCTCTCAGGTCCCTCAGGACAGGTTCCTTCTTGGGCTTGTCACTTGTCACCATCAACTGAGCCGCAGGGACCTTTTGTGGCTTTTTGTCACCAACAACTCTGCACTTCATCTGGATGGGTATTTTGACTAATCCATTTATAAAGCACATACCAAACACTGGACAACCGCAGATGCCAGCCCCGAACTGGACAAAAAATGTCAACCCACAAGTTGTTTACCACCTGGAAAGAAGGTAAAAACAATAGAGCACAGGTAGCTTGGCAAAGCGTGGGGGGAGGGGGTATCTCAAGGTGGTTTTTTTTCCAAAAACCAGTCAATAAGGAATTCATTTCTGCACAGTTTGAGCCCACCTAGCAATGTCATAGAACGTAGCTATGGCCAACGACTTCAGACTTGAGGACAGTGGATTTGGTTTCTGGGTTCGCTTACGGAAGCCTGGATATGATTTTGAAACTCAGGTGGGAGGATTTTTTCTCACAGGCAGGGTTTCGAACTGTTTTCCCAGTTCAGTCATGACCAAGGAAGCGGAACGTAACAGACAGGAATTTTAAAACCTGTGTAAATCAAAACAATAATCACAACAGATCAAAGCCCTGCTAGAAATGTCGTCTTTTTAAAGAACAAGAGCACTTTACATGTTGCATAGCAACCAGATCTCTTGTCTCTCTGGAAACAGCAGTGCCCCATTCAAAGATGGCAGCTAACGGTGCCACATTGAATGTGTGTCATTTTCTATAGCAGTAATCTAATCTCACACATCCTGAAAGGGGTCACGTTGTGTTGTTTTGAGTCTTCCAATCTAGGCTCCCATCCATACTTTTTCCTGTTATAGATCACTCAAATTAATAAAAAAAAAAAGAGTCTGTTCTAGTTCTGCTTTGTTTCTATGACTGAACCCGTTTGAACCAATTGGAAACCCTGGTTTCAGAACATTGTTTTGGGAGTCAGAAGCACATAGATGGTACCTCACAGGCAAACCCAGGAAAGGTGTTTGATGTGGAGTTGAGCAGAGGGTCAGAGAGAGTGCTCCAGACAAGTTAAAGAAGTGACTG
The DNA here is from genome assembly GCF_000313985.2 of Echinops telfairi. NCBI lineage: Eukaryota > Metazoa > Chordata > Mammalia > Afrosoricida > Tenrecidae > Echinops > Echinops telfairi. The sequence continues at coordinate 27,735,030 of NW_022111372.1, read as the reverse complement.
TCCCAAACCGTGGATGTCTTGACCCAGAGACTTGCTCAACTCCACTCCATTGCACAATCATCACCCCAGTCCTTGGGAAGAATTCCTTGTACCTTTCTCATTCTTCCTGAATCGCTGTTCATAGAACTGGTGTAATGCATGCAGTATGGCGTCCTGTGTAATTCTGTAGACTTCTGTCTCTTTCAGGCTAGGCTATGTACCCCTGGAAAACATGGAAAGCATTTGATTCAACATAGGAACGGTTTTCTGAGTGAAGGAATGGTTCATGTGCCTTCTCCTCCCTCTCTCCCTTCTTTTCTTCATGTGCTGACCTTGATGTTGATCTGTTTTAATATTCATTTCTTTGGAAAGTTTTCATACAAATATCCATTTTCTGAATTAAAAAAAGAAGAAAAATAACTCAGTGGAATTTTTGAAAATGTATTTTCCCTGCTCCTACTATTCTTGCTGCCTCTCTACGTGTGTGTGATTTTGAGTTTGTTCCAAACTATGGCAACTTTTTAAAAAATCATTTACTAATCTTTATTCATAAACAAGGTACCTTGATGCCAAGACCATTTAAGGTTTTGGCAGTTCCTTTTCTCTTACTTATGACTATTGATAAAACTACTTTCAAGTTAATATTTTGTTAAAAAGAAAAATTAAGTATTTGAAAATATGGTTATCTTTTCCAGTTGTCTATTGTCTGAAAACAATAAAGGGGAGGAAATAATTTATTTGAGGGTCACAATAGACAACCTCTGCTTTATCTGTGGCTTTGCTCATATTTTGAAGAGGATCCATTGGTATCCACAGCTTATTGTCAGTATTAATAATTGGTTTATTTTTATTAAAGTATTTATTCCTGCTACATAAAAGAATGAATATAAAAATAGCATGATGAATGGAAAATATTTTTGCTATTATTAACTTTGAACATTGTTGAAGTTACATAATAAATTCTTTGATTTTAAATCTAATCTTTGATTTTAAATTTAATAGTTTAAATCTAAAGATTAGTGACTTCCCTGTTGAGGTAGTTATGTAAATTTGTGACAAGTTGATAAATAAAGTGTAGAGGTGGCATCTAGCCTGTGATTCAGTCACATCCAGATGACGTCTCTTGTGGGTGTAGCCTTCTCATAAGGAGGGTCCTGGGGACTTTCCCCTCTCTCTTTGCCTTTACCTTCCTGATCTTGAGTCACTTGAAGAGGTGCTGGAGCCAGGCTGAGGCTTGCAAGCCCTGTGATGCAGCCACTGCCACTGGATCCACAAGACTTGGCATTTACTGGCCTGTGATCTTCCTGCATTTTGCATCATTGCACATGGCTGCGTTAGTCTGAACAGGGATTTGTGGACTAGTGTTGGACTTATGGGCTCGTATCAGACTTATGGACTTGACCTGGAATCGGGCTGGGATGTTTGCTTGATATATAATTACTCCTTAATATAAAGCTCTCTCTTACTCATAGATATGAGTGTCACTGGATTTGTTTCTTTAGTCAAGCTGGTCTAACAACCCCTATTTTCAGCATAGTTTGTATTTTGGCATCCATTGGAAGCAGAGGAAGGTATAATGTTAAGTGAATATTTGTACATATTTTCTGAGACATTCTGGAGCTAATGTGGCATATAAATTAAATTATGTTATAATTTGTCTGGATAAGGAAATTTGGAGTTTTCATTTCATTTATGTCTAGGTGATAGGATTTCTAAGGGCTGTAAACATGTCTGCTGACCTGGGTTTTTCAAATATAATATAGACCCATGGATCAGAATTTCTGCTGGGAGGGAAACCAGGTGTCTTTATTCTTTTACTCCTGGTAATCCGTCTGGTACTAAAGGTTGAGGTCCACTATTTAATACAATGGTTGTAGGGAGTGAGTCAAGAATCCCTGCTGAGGGGCTAGGGCTCTCTGCCTGGACATTTGGTAAGCTACTCTATGGAGCAGTCAGACCTCTTCATTGACACAATAGCTCCTGGGACCATAGACTAACTTTGGAGTAACTATATAGCAGCTATGTGCAGACTTAAAAATGTAATGATACTTTAGGTATGCCCCTGTCCTCATGGACCACCTAGAATCTAAGCTCCAGAGGGGAGGGGCCAGGGACCGGGTTTCCATTATTTGCAGTCAAATGCTTATCACTGAACTTAGAAACAAACGCTCTTGCTTTTGGGTCAACACTGCACATAGTGACTCTGCAGATGGTAGAACTGGGGTTTCCTGGCCTGTGATCTTTAGGGGAGCAGACAGCCAGTGCTTTTCTGTTGCAGAAACTCTAGTAAATTTGAACGGACTACCTTCTAGTTGGCAGCTAAGGGTTTAACTATTGTTCCATGAGGGCTCTTTAACAAATACTTTCCCTACACTTATAATCTATGCACTCTTAGAATCATTGTTCCCCAAAGAAATAGTCAACATTCTGCCATTTCAGGAGGAAGCACATGAGCAAGACCCCATGGTAATGAAGAAAGAAGTTCAAGCTGCATTGAAAGCCTTAGCTGAAAACAAAGTTCCCAAATTGATGGAATACCAATTGAAATGTTTCAATAAGATGATAAGGCACTGGAAGCACATGGTTGTCAATGCCAGGAAATTTGGAAGACAGCTATTTGGCCATATGACTGGGAGGGACCCATGTTTATACCTGTTCCAAGGAAAGATGACACAATAGATGTTCACATTTTAGAACAACATTATTGATGTTCCATGTAAGCACGATTTTGCTGAAGATCATCTGACAATGATTGGAGCAGGGCATTGATGGGGAGCTGTTGTGGGTTCAGGTTGGATTCAGACAAGGACCTGGCACAAGGGATATCATTGCTGATATCAGATGGATCTTGACTGAAAGCAGAGACTACCAGAAGGATGTTTACTTGTGTTTTATTGACTATGCCAACTCATTCGACTATGTGAATCATAACAAACTATGGATAACCTTGAGAAAATAGGAATTCTAGAGCACTTCATTGGGCTCATGAGGAGATTGTACACCGATCAAGAGGTATTTGTATGAACAGAATAAGAGAATACTGCATGGTTTAACATCAGGAAATGTGTTAAAGCCTCTCACCATATTATTCCATCTGTATGCTGAGGAAAATCATCAGGGAAACTGAATTATAAGAAGAATGTGGCATGAAGAATGGAGGAAACTTATTAGCAACCTGCAGTATGCATAGGACACAATTTTGCTTGCTGCAAGTGAAGAGGACTTGAAGCACTTGCTGATGAAGATCAAGGATTGATTGCAGCCTCAGTAAGAGTTAAAACTCAGTGCGAAGAAGACCAAAATCCTCATCAGGATTTCGGTAACGGGATCAATAGGTAACATCATGATAAATGATGATTGAAGTTGTCAAGGATTTTGTCTTGGTTGGTCCACAATCTATGCCCATGGAAGAAATAGTCAAGAGATCATAGGGTATGTTGCATTGGGTAATCTGCAGCACACGACCTCTTTAGAGCATTGAAACAAGAATGTTACTTTGAGGATTAACGTGTGCCTGATCCAACCCATGGTATTCTCAATCACTTCCTATGCGTATGGAAGTTGACCATTGAATAAGGAAGACTAAAGGGGAATTGATGTGTTTGAATTATGGTCCTGACGAAGAATACTGAAAGTCCCATGGACTGCCCAAAGGACAAACAAATCTGTCTCGGAGGAAGCATGGCGAGAGCGTTCCTTAGAGGCAAGGACGGCAAGACTTCCTCTCACAGTCTTTGGACATGTTTTCAGAAGAGCCCAGTCCCTGGGGAAGGACATCATGTTTGGTGAATCAGAGGAGCAGTGAAAACGAGGGACACCCTCCAGGAGAGGAATCGACGACGCAGTGGCTGCAACAATTGTGAGGATGGCGTAGGGCCGTTTTTCATTCTTTGGTGCATCGGGTCACTACCAATGACAACAACAGCTATATGCTCTTGTTTGTTTGTAATGAACTTTTTTGGCACTCACAATTGGAAGTCCATTTCCGTGTTGCTTTTCCTCGTTAAATAAATATTTTTTTAGCCACTCAGGTCACTACTTAGGTTTGAGAGCTAAGGAATCTGGAGGGATTTTCTTTCTTTCTTTTTTTTTTTAACAGCAATCGTGTATGGATTTACATAGTTCACTTTAAGAATAAAATCAACAACGATATCCTGTTAAACCTTCTATGTAGGTGGTTCTCTTTCTCCCACCCCCCATTCTTCTTTCCCCCTTCCTCAAAATCCTCTCCTTCCCCTCTCCCTATTCTCACCCCTGTCCCTGGTCTGTTCATTGCCATCAAACCTGGTCTTTTGGTGTGAAAGCCATGTTTACTTGTCTTTGTTTTTCCTTATAATAATGGTGTTATTAACTAGTTATCTTTGTAAGATTGACTAAGTTTGCTAAGCATAATTCTCTCCAGTTTTGTCCATGTCTTGTGGTGTTTAAAAGAATTGTCATTATTTTTATTGATGCACAATATTCAATTTTATGGATGTACCAGGTTTGTTTATTCATTCCTCTATAATAAGGGCTTTTGATCTTTCTATAATGGAAATTGCAACAATAAACAGATATGCCTATGCCAGTCTGTGTTGTATTCTTGATTTATTTAGGTTATATACCCAGTAGAGAGCTTGCTGCATCATAAAGTACTTCTATTTGCATTTGCTTAAGGAAGTGCCATACTGATTTCCATAGTGACTGTTTTATCAGCAATTCTAGTCTCTTGCATTTCTAAATGCAATTCTAAAAGCATTCCAAACTCCCTGCATCCTCTCCAGCATTTATTGTTTTCTGTTTTATTGAATTTTGCTAAAAGCATTGGCGTGAGGTGGTATCTCATTGCTACTTTAATTTGTGAGGTGGTATCTCATTGTTGCTTTAATTTGTATACCTCTTATTGCTAATGAGCTCGAATATTTCTTCGTATGGTGTGGTTGTTGGCTGCTATCTCTGGTAAGTGGTCCATTCATGTTTTGTGCTAATTTTTGACTAGTCCTTTATTAGATGTATTATTACTGAATATTTTCCCCCAATCTGTGGGTTCTCTGATGATGCTTTTGATGAAGTATTTTGATGTGTACAAATGTCATATGTTTAGTAGCTCCCAGTTCTTTATTTTGTTTTCCACAGTGTGGACATTTTTCACTATGTTTGGTACTGTGTTTATGCCTTAGACTAGGGTCTTTAAGTTTGTGCCTATTTTTTCACTGATAATATTTATAATTGTGTGGTTTATGGTGTGGTTATGGTTATGTGTGGTTTATGGTTAGGTCTTTGAGCTACCTTGAGTTCCTTTGGGTATGGTGTGAAGTATGGGTCCCATTTCATTCTTTTGCAGAACAGAAGTTTTCCATGACCATTTGCTGAAAAGACTATCTCTTTCCTATTTAATATGTTTTAATCTTTTATCAAAGATTAGGTGTCTGTCTATAGGTACTTGGTTTTATTTCTGGGTCCTTTATTTTAATCCATTGATCACAACTACATACTCTTCATGATAGCTACAGAAGAAAACTCTCTATCTAGTTTGAGGTATGAATCACAAATGAGTCTGCATCCAGTCCTTTCTCCATCAACACCGAAGAGTACACGCTCACACACATCTGGCAGTGCTGTAGCCTTCTCAAGAGGATCATGATGACAGATCTTGTCTCTGACGACTTCAGTCAGAAATACTCCAACAGGGGTTTGCTCATTGCTGCACGAAAAGGCTCACTCTACTTGGAATCAAGAGAAAACTCACAAAATGTGAGCTTAGATGGACACAGTTCTCATTTCTAGATGGAGTGTTTGGGGGTATATCTGTTCTGTTTTCAAAGGATTCTGGGGTGGGGGCCGGGAAAAAGAAAATTGTAATGATCTGATAACTTAAATGTGGATATTTGAAAACACCCAGTAACTCCAAAGAAGAAATCCTCGATGAGCCATGAGAGTCACAACAAGAAATCCTCGGGAGCAGTTCTACTCTGTCACCCGGGGGCTGATTGATTCCCTGACAGCCCAATGTGATTCTACTTCAGTGTGACCTTCGGAAGGTGTGAGTTTAGTGTGACCTAGGGTGGCTTCCGCCAAGACTATGTTGTGGAAGCTCACCCCCAATTGTGTGTGATCTCTCCTTCTTTTGGTCCTCAGTACTCTGCACCTTTCTTTGTTATTTTCTGGAGTGGACTATCTTTTGCTTACTTGTCATTCATTCTCACTGCCATAGAGTCAATGGTGACTCGTTGCAAACCTATAAGGAGAGGGCAGTATCCTGTGAGATACTGAGACAGTAACTTTATGGGAGTAGAAAGTCCCCTCTTCTCTCCCTCAGAGCTGCTAGTGGTTTTGAACTATAGACCTTGTGGTTAGCAGCCCAACTCATAAGCACTACCCCACCAGAGCTCCCTTGTCCTAACTACCTGTTAAATTATAAATTAATTGTTTGTAATGACTTTCCCAAGGTTGCAAATCCTTCTTGTACCAAATAATAACTCAATGCAATGATAAATGCTCACTGCATTATTATCTCTAAGGGGAGAAATAGCAGACATCCTATGATAGTAACTGATAGCTACTTTTATGTAGGTCTCCTAAAAATAGAAAACTGCATGAAAAAACAAACGAATCCAAAACCAATTGCTGTTGATTTGACTCCAACTTATGGTGAAACCATGTGCATCAGAGTAAAACTGTGCTTCCCAGGGCTTTCTGTGTTTGAAGTTTGGGAAGTAGATGGCCAGGGCTTCTTTCCAAGGAATTTCTAGGTGGACTTGAACCATTAACCTTTCATTGAACAGTTGAGTACATTAACCATTTGTACCACCTAGCGAATCATATAGCATATATTTATTTATTTTAACAATTAAGAAATGTGAATTAGGTGTGTGTAAGTGGGAGTACATTTCAGGTCATCAATTTTATATTCAGCAGTTTACACTACTCACCAAGCCCCCAATAGTTTACCCTGCTGACCTTCCTTTGATTTCTCTTCTCCTTCATCTTCCCACAGTTCTCTCTCCCCCTTGGTAACCCTCCAAAGTCTATTCCATTTGGTATGAATGTCATTGCTGTGGTTTTTCATTTTAACAGTGGTCTCATATGATTTTGACCTATTGTGGTTGATTAAGTTCACTCAACATAATATTCTCCCAGGATCAAAAATCCAAACTCGGTGCCACTGGGTGGGTGCTGACTCATACTGACCTGATAGGACAGGAGAGACTGTCCCCTGTGGGTTTCTAAGACTGTAATTCTTCATGGGACTTGAAAATCTCATTTTTTGCCCCATAGGTGTGTGGTAGTTTCAGACTGCTGGACTTGTGGTTAGCAGCCCCACACATAAGGGAAAGAAGCTGTTTGAGAATAGTTTGGTTAGGCTACTAACCCTCTTTCAGGGAGGGGTTTCATAAACAGTAGAAGTCTACATAAAGCCAATGAATGTATTGATGAAGAATGATTGCTGTGTGGTATGGGTATGATGAAGACAGTGGGAACTAAGCAAGAGAGAAGAAAACACAAACACTATTATTGCAAAGTTGTGCCTATTTTCATTTACTTGGGTTTGGTGCAAAGAAGGGGGGATCTGAGTCAAGTAAAGACTATAAAAGGAATTGACAGAAACTCCAACTATGCTAAATCAGTGTTGCTTCTCTGTTCACGGCCTGTACCTTGCTTTTTGTGAAAAAAATGAATAATGAGAGAAGTGATCATCTTGGGGGCGCTTCCTACTTACGTCAAAAGGTTGAAAAGAAACCCACGTCGAACATAAAGTAAGTCCCAGGAGTCTCTAATATTGCCAACTCGAGCAAAAGGAATTCAGTTCTGTCCACCCTCAAGAGAATGAGCCCAAACAATGAGACACAGACTTCCCTTAGTTGAGTTGACTCTGTGATTGATAAATGATGCTTGGACAGGTTGGTAGCACTACATTTTTCTGGTCCAGATTTAACTTATGGCATATGTGATCCTGAGGCTGGATCAAGTATCATTAAATGCAGAGGTTCTCAAACATTTGGTGACTTAAAGCATCACTTGGAGGACTTGTTAAAACACTAATTCCTAGGCCCCATGCCAAGGTATTTTTCACTCCTGTAGTCTTGGGTGGGGCCCCAGAACTAGCGCTGTTGACACCAGTTGGTGTTGGAGCTGATAGTCTCTGGAGCTCCTCTGAGTAGCCAGGGCCCAATAGAAATGAAACATGTCATTTCAGAGTCATGGAAACTAGGTGTACATTTCTTAGCCTTCACATCACTAAACCAGCTAGATGATCATTAAGCTATTTTTACTTTAAATTCCATTTTTTCTAACAAAGAAAAGGCAGAGCATAAATTCCTATCAAAATTTTTAAAGGGACAGCTTGGCATTGACGCTGAATTCTTAAAGTTAAAATGTTATTGATTCTCCAGTTTATTAAATACATGTTCCTTGAGTTTAGCTTTAACTGGAGGAGGTAGAGGGAGAGTTGTCAGTGAATTTCACTGCCTGTTTATTGGAATGCAGAAGAAATATTTATTTCTACTATATCAGATGGACAAAACAAATGTGTGTTTTTTTAAAGGAAGGGCAATGAACAGAGGTAATATTCATACCTGTATTGAGATAGACAAAAAGAAACTATTTGGTTAGCAGCTAACAAGATTATGTCTTTTTATCTCTCCTTGTTTGTTTGTTTTGGTTCTTACATGATATGATGTGCGTGGTGTTTGGAAGCTACAATGTTTGATGCCCTATGTACATCTTGTTTTGTGCCTAGGTAATTATGTGTTAGACAGACTGTACACAGCCTGGCAATGAGACACAGTGTGCACACATTGCCATCAGCACTTGTGATCTAGTTGTTGTCCAATCAATCCCACCTCATGGTGCCCCTGTGTGGCCAGAGTACAACTGTGTTCAATCGGGTTTTCAATGGCTGATGTTTCAGAAGTAGATTCCCTAGAGGTAACCAACCTTTTGGGCAGACTCTGAGTGTGCTAACCATTTGCATCCCTCACTCCCCAATCAGAGCTCACTGTTGTCCAGTCGATTGTGACTCACAGGACAGGCACAAAGTAGTACTGATTCTGTAACTCTTTAGGGGAGTCATTTTTCCCACCTCCAAGTGGCTGTAGTTTCTAATGAAGAACATTGCGGTTAGCAGCAGCCCAACACACAACCCACTACACCGCCATGTCTCCTACAACCAGAATAGTCACTTGCAAATCAGTGCAAATCCAAGTGCATGTCAGGGAGCCTTGTAGGAGCTAAATGATCACTTCCTTGGAGAGCATGTTCACTCAGCAGGTCACATGGGAAAACTTGCATCAGGGCATGAGCAACACAGCACAGGTCAGGAGAGGAAGGGAGACCTACAGTTGAGCATCCATATCTACATAATGTATCTACTTAATGAATCGCCATCCTCTGCAAAGCCTCCTCAAGGCCAAAGTTGGACTGTTTTCTCAGTCTTGGAGGGCTGTGGAGAGTCATCATGCCCCACCTGTGAAGCAGCAATGCCCTTGAGTGATGACTACTTGGGTCATCATGAAATGAAAGTTGGCTTAAAAAAAAGATGTGGCCTATTTGTCACTATAGAATAGCTACACATGTATCTACACATGTAATTAGGGTCCCTAGCTTGTGTACATGGTGTGTAGCGGATTGCAAACCTAAAGGCTGGAAGGTCAAATTCACCCATTGGTACTGTGGAAGAACAGGTCTGGCGATCTGTTTAATACCACAACCAGGACAACCCAATGGAGACTTCCTTCTCTAGGACACATGAATCACTATGGAAACTAACCACCACAACAACCCACATGTGCACACAGGATTCTGCATGAAGGGCACATCTGAGTAATTGTATTTCTTCTTTCCTGAAAAAGACTGACTTCATTAGTGAAGTGGAGATGTTTTCTTAGTGGCAAGAGGGAAAAGAAAAAAAAAAAAGATCCTTTCAACTGAAAATGGGAAAGAATTTACTAAGTTTGAAAAACTAAAAATAATTTCTGGCTGCTCTTATTCCCGTCCTCTGTATTTAGAGGAATTTAAGCCTGATACTATTATTACAGGAAATTCCACAGCATGAACATTTTCTGGTATTTTCATAAAAACAAGTGTTTATGTTTTAGTTGATTTCGACATGGGGGGAAGCAATTCTGCCTTGTGTACACTGAGGTGTTTAGTGGATGCCACGATTTTGGGCAAACTGTAGATAAGGAAAGCATTTAGGAAGGTCACAGAGGAGCCACGCGGTATCACAGGTCTCTCGAATGCTATTGAAGTCCATTACAAACAGCGGTTCTTAACACAAACGCAACGCCCACTTAGACGTTGAAGATCGCTGCTATAGGGAATGGACGCTGATAACTATCTTCAATATTAGCTTTTAGGTTATTCTGAAAATGATCAGTGGCTAATCATTATGGACAGGTTCTGACTACAAATGAGATGCTCAGGTATTTGCTGGAAGCTGAGCAAGTTGAAAGGACTGAAGCATGATGAAATATTCAGATGTCTTAAAAATGTGTGGGCCAAAGTCTGGCTAAGTGCCTCTCTCTTGCTTGCTGCCATTCTCAGCCCCTCTTTCTTAGATTGTCTATCAACTCTGGAGTTCACCCGGTCTCTCTGCAGATGGCTCAACACTGTACATATGCAGGGCCAGGATGAAGATGCTGAAAATGTTAACTTTCAGTTCAGATTGCCATTGTATCCCTAACTCTGAGTTTCCAAGTTCACCGTGTCCTCCTCAGGCCCCATAAAAATTCCAGCATGGTTTAGAGTTAGCAGTTTTGCTGCACTGCAGGTGGGTTTTGGGAAGGGAGCTCTATGCAGCAAAGAAAATTCTTTACCTACTCATGCGTTCAGTTCTAATGGGCTTTATACAATCCCCGCCGAGTGTCATGTCAATAACTCACTGGAGGGAACGGAAAGGAGCTCTATTCCTGGAACAAGCCCGTGTCCTTAGCCTGGACATGTTACTGGACTCTTTTTCTCAAAGTCCACTGAACATGTGCATTCATTAGTGTTTTTGATGGCCCAGGTAGCTGTGTCAGAATCTCATCCAACCACTTTGATTTAAATGCACACTGAGCAATGTCAGGCCTCGTTAATTTTTTTGGCGTCAAACAAAATCATTATTGAGAAATTTGTTATTGCTTTGCTAAAGTGGGTATCTACTGAATATCCCCAATCCAATTCTTTCCTCTAATATGGTAATCTGTTATCTGTATTTAATTATCTGGAAGGTGAAAGTTGCTGGGCAACCCAATGGAAATTTTCCAGTCCTTTTGCTGTGGATCTGCTGTCTTCTCAGATCCATCTTTCTGCTAATGACAACCAATACTTTCATATGTGATTACAGGCCTGCTCCATCTTTTCATGAGCCGAGACTCTTTGGAATCATATGTATTGATCTTTTTAATAGAAGTCAGGAAAAATAAAATTACTTTGGCTTCTTGTGGCAAAACTATGATAAATGAGAACTTAGAAACTTATGGGAGAAATTTTTTCTGCCTTGAACTATTTTAATCACTAAAAACGATTGTCTTTTTAATAATATTTGCTTTCCATTATGCACATTTGCAGCAAAGCCAAAAATGGTTTCTGTATTGCTTTCTGCAACCACATGGAAGTCAAGGCCTGCCAGTTTTCCCGAACCTGCTTGTTATTCAGGTACAACAGCCCCGACTAGGAGGCAAGGAGCCAAACTCCAGGACCCCTGGAGCAATCTAGAGTTGAGTTTCCATAGACCATTTTCTGTGAAAGAAATCTTGCTCAAGTACCTTTTCTCTCCCTCTATTCTTTTTTTTTTTAATTTTGACTTTTGCTTCAAAAGCCCATTGTTAATAACCGTTGTCTTAGAAGCAAGCATAAAAGTAGTATTTTCTTTTTTTTTAATCACCACGTCTTTTTCATTTCTCACTTGGCCAAGACTGTTTCCCAAGTGATTTTTCTTTGGGTTTAAGATGAACCATATGCCGTTCTTTGCCTGTGGTTTTGGTTGTATTCTCTGTGTGCCCTGGAGCTATGGCTGATGCCATTGATGATATATGGAAATCAAGTGTGTGGGATCCTTGTTACCATCTTTCCTCTGGTTAACTGCAAGCTATCGGGTTCGCATTGGCTCTCGTTTTGGAGCTTCCTTTGGGCTTTCTGTTTTATATTTCAGCCATGTCCCCAGCTCCCAGTTGAAGGCAGGATTGGCTCCTTGGCTTTGAGGTGGATGGGGAGATCAAAGCACGTCCGCACCCCTGCACACAGAGACCAGATCTGTGTTGCTAGGAGGAAATGGGTGAGGATCAGTTATTGCAGGTGGCAGGACAAGATCAGCCATGGCTTGGGTTTGCTCTGCTTGGCCCTTGGAGATTATCTGTAAGAAAGAAAATGTTCCCCAGTGTAGTACTGTACAAATGGCGTTCCTGGCCCAATGGCATTATCTCACAGTGATACAGAGATGAAACGCCCCTCTCCTCCCCTCTATTCCGCTCCTCCTCTTCTCTGCCCTCCTCTCCCTTCCCCTTCTCCCTAAACCTGACCAATGTAAAGAATACTCCTTAAGGAAACAGAATGTATTCAGTGAGCTGGTGGTTTCACCTGATTTAATTCAGTTCCATGGAGATGTGATGGGGAGTATCACCTCCTTACAATGGGCAGCCAGGACTGAGCAGCAGAGGCAGCTTTCCAAATGGTGTGTGCAGAGTGTGTGCAGCGCTGATAATCATTCAAGGAAGATGGTCATGGAAATCATCACACACCTGAGTGGTATGAAAGGCTCTAGTGTTGGGTGGTATAGAAGATAGAGAGCAAATATTTATGTAGTCTGATCTAGAGGTTCTTGGGAGGCCATGTTTGAGTTGAAGATTGAAGATAAGAAACTAGCCAGATGGTAACAGGGATTAGTGGATGGGTAAGGACCCACTTTTGTGGAAGCTGGGGTTTGAGGGAACATGGTCTGTGTGAGCCCTGGAAACACCCCAGAAAGCGCCAATATAGAACCGGAGGCTTGCCTCGTAATGTCACCTGTAAGAATATCTAGTTTCTGATGTGAACAGCTCATACTTAAGCAGGGTCTTGATGATTCTAAGTCAGACTTTGGGCATCAGCTAAGGGATGACCATTTGAGGTGTGTGTTACCTTTGACTAGACCAGGGATTGGCAAACTGGGGCCCTTGAAGCCATAGGCAGCTCTTTCAGTACATACATGTAACTCTGAAGTAAAGTTGAAAAGAAAAAATAAAGGGTAGTATTCAGATTATGGTGATTTTGTTTGTTTGTAAAAATATATTGTAGCTCTTGAATATGTTTGAAATTGTTGTGAGGGACAGGACTGGCTTTTCTGTCTCAAAAACTTGCCAAACCCTGGACTAGGCCATTCGCCTTTGACCTCATTGCCACCTTTCTCTAAGAGGCAGTGTTTGTTCAGATATTCCTAGAATTTTGGCCTTACTTTATAAAAATGAGTGGAAAATGTTCAAGCCCAGATGCTGATATCCATGATAAGAAGCACAAGGTTGTTTTTTTTTTGAAATGTGTATAACTGAAGGAAAAATGGAAAGTTTTGTGGTGAATTAACCTTAGGCATGCATTGCTTTTAAGCTTGTCAATTGTGTATTCATGTGTGAAAAGCAAACACCCTATTTAAGGGGCATGATCGAAATGCTAGAAATAAACCCTTGAAAACTATGCCTAAAGGTGAAGTGCTTTGGGGGAGTTTTTAAATATGAAGGAAGTGTATTATTTGAATGCTGCTAAACTTAATTTTCTTTCCACATCCCTAAATGTATTACAGGAATGTTTATTGTATATGAAAGTAGGGAAATGTCTTTAGTTTTTCTCTCAGGAAGTTTGTTAAAGAGGGCTATAAATCCCAGATTCAAAATATAGTGGCTTTCACGGTATCGGTTCTTAATTTTGTGTTTTGGAGGAAACAATGGAATAATTTTAGGTTAATAAAAGCAATCATGAACATCTCTGTTTATAATCACCTTTCTGCATCATTTTGCAAACACTATTAAGCCTCCAAATTTTGAAGATATAGATCTCTTTGTTATAAGTGGCAATCGTTCGTGATAATGGTAAACATTAAAGAGATTGATAATAATCTGAATAATCTGGAAAATATGAACCACAATAGTGGTTCAAGTCCACTAGGCATTCTGTGGGAGAAAGCTGCAATCGTTGCTTCTATAAAGAGTTAAAGACCGCCTGTCTGGATATGACAGGCTGGATGAACAATCTGGAGGAGAAAACAATGGGACTGACAGTTCCGGGGGGACATGGGA
>NW_022111372.1:27693383-27719315 GCF_000313985.2 Echinops telfairi | reverse complement strand
AAAAAAAAAAAAAAAAAAAGAGTTAAAGACCTGGAAACTCTTTGAGGCACTTTGATTCTGTCTTCTGGGGTCACTATGAGTGAAAATCAAACCCATGATATTGGGTTAACATTTTTTTAAAAAATAGGGGCACAAATTCAGAGGCTGAATAATGTATCTTTAATTTGACTGAATAAGGACTTTTGAATGATTGAGGTAAATTCTGTAAACAAATTTTGCCATGCAAGTATTCAAAAGGTTCTAAAGTTTGAAAGCCTTTCAAGACAAGATCTTTCAGCAATTGGATGTTCCACATACCTGCCTTCCATTATACCTTCCTGCGGTTCATTTTGGTTGAGGCCAATCTGTGACCACTTGATTTTTCAGGAGCTGCAGGGGCTGCATTAGGAAGATTCCAGAACCTTGGATATTTTAAAAGCCCTTTAATAAGTTGAAGGATTGCAAGTGGAATGTGATTGTAGGTTGAGTCATCACCAACCAACCAAAATATGCAAGAGAGAAAAAGTATCTTCTCCTTTTACCATCTAATACTCATTAGAAACATTTCAAACCCCATCCCTAGTGATATCTGATCCTCGGAGAAAGGGCTCGAAAGTGACTTCCCCCAAACCAGCCCTTGACAAACCGATGGGGCAGTCTGCTCTGAGACTGGTAGTCCAAATTGCAATGCCAGGAACGGTTTTTATTTTAAAGTGAGCTCTGTTGGTAATTTATTTTGAGTTTAGCCTTATCTTTTCTTTCTTTATTGAAAACATTAAGGTCTCTATCTGCACTTTGCTTGCAGTTATGTCAACATTCAAGGTACCTTAAAATGGGTTCTAATTTTTTACAACTCAACCTGCACAGTGAGTTATTTTCCTTGGCTGATTTTGTCCGCTGCCTCTGACTTGCTACTCTGTCTTGAAACCACCTTCCAGCTCTTTGACATACCGAGGTTTCTTGAGTGTTCTGCGGGTTGTGAAGCTTGACATACTGATTATAGTTCTGAAGGTTTTTACTCAAAGCTCTTGCACAGGGAAGTCAAAAACCTGGTGTCGGCTAGGCCATTCCTTGGACAACTCTTTACAGACTTTGGGTCAAAGACTCTCGGCACCCTGAGTGTGGTGTGGGGGCCCCGTGGGGCCTGCTTGTGAGGATGTGTTACTGTGCCCGCTTTCTTTTGAAATTCTGTAGGGTTTTCTTTGATATTCCTTGTAACCTTAATTGAAAGCCTTATTCTTCCCTCCAGATTCAGAGCTTTTCGTGCTCTGGCAACTACACAGTCACTCTGGTAGCATTGATTAATACATCAGGAATAGCACTGTAGAGTTTGAAGTTGTTATGTCCTGTGCTATAGTCAAGTCCCCAGTCACTCTGATTTCACTGAGGGAACTCACTAAAGCTTATTGATATGGGGTTTTTTGGTTTTTGTGTTTTGTAGATGAAACTTTATTTCTAAAGGTCCAGAGAAATGGTAGAAATTCTAAGGTCTACTAAAAAAAATGTATTTTAATATGCCTTAAGTTTAGAATAAGAATGCCTTTATCTCCCTTAAAGAACAAATACTTGAAGAAAAAAACAACAACGATTCTTGTTCAAAGTTTGCTATTCAAATTAATGCTTGTTTTCTGTTTATATCAAGGCTTAGTTTCCACAGTTTTAAACTCTAAATCTTATGTTATATTTAAAAAATATATAAATCAATGGGAAAGTAAGATTCAAAGACTGATTTTCACTTAACACAACATTTTAGGAGTCCACTCAGTTCATAAATTGAGATTGACTTCCGTTACATTTATTTGAGCATATCAAAATGACTTATCTTTTGTGTTTTATACTAGTTATTCTTTGTATATGTCGTTCTAAGTTGATACTTTTTTCCTACCTTGGTGGTGTTTTGTTTGCTTATAAATGGAAGCCTTAATATGGCTGGGCGTGAGTATGCTAAACAGTTATGAGTCTTCTCATTCCTTGAATAAGGGATAACGGGCAGAATTTTGAACGTGCAAATTGGATGCATGTCAGCTGGCAGGAGGAACACGAAGAGAATTTGTTTCTCCTTAGGGATTTGATAACTGTTAATTCTTCACTAACTTGCCTTCTGCCTGCCAAACATAGATTGTACTTTCCCTGATAGGAAATTCATATTGTTAAACTCTATGTGAACTCAAGGTATTAATGTAGAGTGCTTACTAGCAAAAATGACTTGCAAATGTCGGATAAAATTAAATAACATGGCTTAATAAAATAAGCTTGTTTCCGAAAATCTGTTTTTCATATTTGTGAAAGAATTATCTGTTCTGTTATTCAAACCAAGATATTGCCAGGACAGGGGAAAGAGACACTCTTTTATCAATTATCAAGGGAACCATTGATTTCACAAAGCCAATTAAAGTATTTATAGAGGAACAAGTAAATATTAGTTTTAGAAGCATTTGTTTCTGAAAGAGATTTGGTGACTAGCATAAAGAGTACTAAACAAAAATAAGACATCCTGTTCATTACCTAGGGCCCACTTAGCTCAGAGACATGCTCAGCAATTGTTACTTCTCAAAGTTTTTATTTAGATAATTTAAGCAATATGGGTACTTATGCCTCACTAATAATAGTTGCCTATTGCTAGTTGTCTTTATAGGTCACTATGAGTTGGAATCAACTCGATGCCAGTGAATTTGAGTGAGTTGCCTTAGAGTGGTCAGAACAGTTGTGTTCGAGTGGTCCATAGGATTTTCAATGGCTGATTATTTTTCTGAAATAGAATTTTCACTAAGATATGGACATGAAATTGCTCGGTGGACATCATAGCCATTCAGAAACAACCGTGGCATGAGCAAATGTGCTATGGTTTGACTAGGTAGAATATTTTGTGAGCATAAGTGTGGGATACAGAAAAGTTATTCCCCAGGTTGTCCTCCCATAATATATGCCAAACCTAAGGCACTGACTATACACTTGGAGGTCAAGTGCTTAAAGGTTATCTGCCTGAAGGTTATCAGCCATCTAGAGCAATCTGACCCTATAGTCTGTCCCACCCTGAGTAGAGCCACTCCCTTCTGAGAAGGAAATGGATTGTTCCCCTGAAGGAGAGCCCAAGACACCTAAGGTCAAGTCAACTCAGGGCTGACCCAGGTGAGGCTGTCAGCTTGACTCAGAGCCCGCCTACCTTGTTACATATGGGCCTTCTGCCATGCGTATGCCTATTGCACAACCCCTTCCTGTTATGCATATGGTTACCTGTAATTAGGGGGACTGGAGCACTTCTAGAGTGTATGTAAGCCTTGGTTGGAAATATATTCTCACTCTGTGAGGATCTGGCTCCTAAAGTCATGGCAGTTCTGGAGGTGAGCACTCACATGCTTTATCTTGTCTGATGTCTCTTTAATTTTACCCCTCAATTACACAAATGTCCCTTGGACCCATTTGATTGTGGAGGCTGGTACCCCACAATGTTTGTGGGATACAGAAAAATTATTCCCCAGATTGTCACCCCATAATATATGTCAGCACCTTCAATTTGTCATTTATGATGGGGGGACAACCTGGGGAATAACTTTTCTGTATCCCACACATAAGGAGCCTGAATACTCATGGTTCTTTAGGGATGTTGTTAGTGGTAGCAGTTGTTCATTATGGCCTTAGTGGAATGAGATGTCAATGAATCACCATGTGTGGTGTCTTCTTGTGTCATGTAAATGACACCTTGGGAAGGGTTGAGGAACGCTCTCTGACGGGTCTACAAAGGTTCTGAGTTCTCAGGGCAGCGCACTGAGCAGAACAGAAACAGTGAACCTGTGGGAGTTTAGGCAGGTGAGATGGGCTGTTTCCAGAGCATGCTGCCTCCTGGTTGGAAGAGACTTTAGTGAAAATATGTCAGATTGGCAGGTGATATGAGATGGTGAGGAAAGTTTGAATAATGTTTGTTTTTGATCACGCTGACTGAGTTTGTGATACTTGACAACTGTTTTTCCTGACAGGTTTGATTTATGGTGACTCTTTAGCTGTGGGTGTGGGTAGCTAGATCTATAGCAATTGATCCATGGTGAGAACTCATTGAGGATTACTTTATCTCCAAAACAGAGTCATGTTTAGAACTAATTCCCACAGAATAAAGCATAATTTGGATTATTGAAGCGAGTGGAAGTCCAGATCTATATTCTTGAGAGATGTGATGTCAACCTCAGGACAAAGAATATCCTGATAAAAATTCTTTCGTAATAAGTGTTTTATGAGTCTGCCATTCATGAATGATCTCATGGTTCTCCTACTTCCTCCAGAAAACTAAACTCACTGCCATTGGGTCGATGTGATACATAGAGACCCTTCAGGACAGAGTAGAACTGCCCTTCTGGGTTTCCATGACTGTAACTCTTTACGGGAGTAGAAAGCCTCACCTTTCTCTTGCAGAGCAGCTTGTGGTTTTGAACTTCTGACCCTTTGGTTAGCATCCCAAACCATAACCCACTATGCCATGAAGGCTCCTTTCTACCTCCTAGGAGTAATAGATGCCATAAATCTACTCACTAAATATGAAAGTAGTCCCTGAATTTTGTATTTTAACTTTCAAATGACCTATTTTTCATTTCTTTCTTCTTCTTACAAGTACTACTCAATTAAAAGACATTGACACTTTGTAAAAAAGCCAATGACTATTGGTAATTGAGCAAATTTTTATATAACCCAAGAATTTTCCAATTATTTTTCTCTTCCATAGACCTTAGCCACTCATTAATTCTTTCTTTCCCCAATCCTATAGATAATAGAAAATATGAGCTAATGTGTGAATTTAGGACTTGTTCCTCCCTACTCTGATTTTAGCTGATATTTGGACCTTAAAATAATTATCTTTTGGATTAAAAAATAGAAGAGATTTTATTATGCTTCTTTATTCATTATATTTAGCTTTTATAATTTAGACCATTTAATTTAGAGATTGAGCTTTAATTTTTAAAATATGATGAAGTAATACTAATTTGACAAATAGCATGTTGTATACAGTAATTAGAAGATGACATATACTGTAATACCTTAATATAAAACATGAGAAACAAAAGCATGGAACTATAGAAACAGCACCGTGGACTAGAAACCTGGTCTTAATCTCTGTCGCTGGCTTACATGTGGGTGTGTCAGTATTTGTGACTAACTTTTATGTTTTGGATCATGTAGTTTGAACAGAGAAGCTCTAAAATGAATTTAGAATGGGCCTTTCTATTAGTAATTGAAAATACAGAACAATCACTTTTGTGTTTTTCCATCTAAGTGTTTCCATTACAGAATAAACCCTTTAGATTCCTTTACACAGTAGAGAAAGAGTGATTATTTTATACCTTGCTAAACTATGTTTGTTATACTTTCCATTTTACGTAATAAAGTGGGAACCATATGTACAGAATCTCTAAGACCAGAACTGTTCCAGATTTAAGGTATTAGTCTTTTCTCCCACTCCCCTTGCCCCAAATTTCTTTGAAGGGAAAATCATTTGTGAGGGAAAAAAGGCAACTTCTTTTTCATATAATAAATTTGTGTTTCTATTTAGAGTCTCCATTTTGCTGAATGGTTAAAAACTAAATTTCTGCTAATTTAGGGTCTTTCCCTCATTTTTAGGAGACCGTTGAAGCCCTGATAGAGTAGTGGTTACGAGTTGAGCTGCTAACTGCAACGTCATTAGTTTGAAACCACCTGCTGCTCCCTAGGAGAAGACGAGGAGGTCTATTCCTGTAACCAGTTACAGTCTCTGAGACCCACAGGAGCAGTTCAACCCAGTCCTATAGGGTCGTTATGAGCCAGAATCAACTCAATGGTACTGAGAGTTGAGGGCAGCAGTCATTGTCGAGTTTTTGATGCTATATTCTCTTTGTCTGGTCTGCAAGGTTGACTCAGGCCCTTTTTCTGCTCATGCCTAGTGGTGAGTCCTGCCCAGCTGTGCAGCGGCTCAGGGGTGTCTAACCGGAATCTGCTCAGACACCTCTACAATTGCTCCACTGAATTAGGTGTAAGAAAAACTTTGGATGTTAATCTGTTTTCATAAACTCTGCCTAAATGAGGGCCTTTTCAGATTCCCCAGAATTATCTAGGCTTCTCTTTTGCGTACCGGGGCTTTGGCCTGAAAGATAGTGTATTGAGCTTCCCACTCAGGAACTCCACGGATGTCTCAACTCTTTTTCCCTTTTGACTCTCTTCTTCTGTCTTTCTGACCCAGATAATTCTTATCTTGTCTGGCACAGAACAGTCTCACCCTTATTTCACTTATTTTTTTCCTTTCTAATCTCTTGAGATTATATATAAATTTTATGCTATGAGCATTGATTGTGGCAACAGAGAGAAGCTACAAAAGAGATTATTAACACATGGCAACGCGGCTGGATAATTCATGTATGCTTAAGATGCACCTACATAATGTCACTGATTATTTTCCAGGAATATATGCATATTCAGAAATAAGCAATTACTTCAGAGGGGTACAGACAGAAGTGATAGGGAGTGGGGGTCATGAACCAAGGAAACAAGATCAAACCGTGAAGGGTTTTGAGAGGACTGATGCTTGTGATAAAGTGTTGAGAGCAGAGACACATGACTGTTTGTGCCTGTGACCTATAACAACTAATCAAGCAGCCTATAGTTCCTGAAGCATTTAATGCAAGCTATTTAAACTCAAAGCCTGACCCCTGGCAAGGCCAAGATGATATCTTCTGTTCTGGATTAAATTGTACCCCCAAAATATGTGTTGAAATCTTTACCTTTGTACCTGTAAATATAAGCCTGTTCCGAAATAAGAGTTGTTTTGGTTATGTTAATTAGGTTATATCAGAGTAGGGTGGGTCCTAACCATAATCACTTCTGAGTTACCAAAAGTAATAGAATGGACACAGAGAGCCTGCATTGGGAGAGGATAGATACCAAGGGATACCAAGAAATGCCAGCGATGAACAGCAGATACTAGAAATGAGGACAGAGGCTCCCAGAAGGAATCAACATGGCTGACAAACTGATTTGGACTTTTAGCCTTCAGCACTGTGAGCAAATACATCTGTGTTTTCCTGTTACACCAGCATTAACCAATTAAGACAGATGCTAAATCTGGAAAATAAAAATAAATAAATACTTAAAATCTTTTCTTCTCAGTCTGCTGTCAGGTAGGTCTCTTCCCTAACTCGGTAACTATCCCTCACTAGTGACTCTGAGTTGGGGATGGCAGGGAAGATGGCCGCAAACCAGGAAAAGCCAGGGGCATCCTTGGTGAATCTTAGAGTTTCACTCCACTGCATTTCTCTCTACAGTGACTGCGAGAAAGACTTAGTTCTCATCCTAATGCCCCCACCCCCCACCCCTTTCAGAAAAAATGATTGTTGCATGATTTGGGTGACTGGAGTTACATATCTGCAATCCTGGACAATAACTATCCTCATAGAGTCAGGAGGATCAATGAACAGAAACTAGCCCATACTGGACATGTCAGTCATTAAACAGGAGACTATATGCGTGCACTGAAATTCCCTGTACAGATTTTCTGAAATCTGTACACCTCAGAGACAATCATTGGTCTTTCCATTTCTGTTCAAGAATGGGGGACAGAGAGTGAAGCTTTGGTGTTCTGGCGCTTATATTCAGTTTCTAGCATGGTCCAAGACTCCACTCAAGGGAGTGAAAGAGGCTCTTTCATTTTTCCCTCTCTAGAGGTATCTCCCCAACTTTGTGGGCCCCCCAGCTAGAATGACACATGATGCATAGGCATCCAGGAGCCCGCAGACAGGCAGAATCTGAGTCCCACAACCCATCCCATTGTGCTCTCCTCTTGCCCAAGGGAGGGGTCTCAGTTGCCGGAGTCTTAGTGAGTGGGGGCCATGTCCTTCTTCCTTTCTCATCCCCCACATCTGAGATTTCTAGTGATCTCTTTACTCTTAAGATTTCTCTGATATCCCCTCCAAATTATATTCCTGAACTACATTCATATTATGTTGAATGGGGACTGGAGCCAACTGGAGAGACTCATACAGACTTCTAGAGTTTTTTTCTCAGTGTCCGTAAGATGCTTCAACCCAAACCCAGGATTCCTAGTTGAGCCTACCATGTCCTTGTCCTCAACAGTTCCCACCTCTGCCCAACCCAGACATGGCCTCACATCCTGTCCACTCCCAATCTTGTAGATCCTACTTTCTAAACCACTCTCAATGCTCCCTGCCCCTCTGGCCCTGCCTTCGTCAAGCCTCCTCCTTCTCTCCCCATAAGCACTCTTCTCACTGTCCTGCCGAGTGGTCTTAAAAGATCCAGCCCTCTATCTCACTACTTATCATCACTTAGTGCCTTCCTACTGCCTTTAAAATAAACTCCAAGCTGAACATATAAAGCCCTAATGCCTGTGGGGACCCCTTTGTATCTTTTTCCATCACTCTCCCAATCCCTTTTTCTTCCATCTATGCCAGATCCCTTGGATATGCAAGGGCCTTTTCTCTCTTAGCCTGGCTGACACATACTCATCCTTTTCTTCCCAACGTAACACCCCGGACAGGATGGCTCTTCCTGGAATATAATTCTGTAGCACGCCATCATTTCTTTTCAAGTGTCTCTTTATTTATAGTGATATACCATGTTATTTTAAATTATAATTCATATTCTAGTTTATAGTTTACATTATATTTAATTTCTATGAGAATTATTTCTTGTATAAATGCCGGCTCTTCCTTCAGGGTCCCTGATTCCACAGGGATGGTGATGTAGGTTTATTTTTACTCCATGTGCAGCCAGAAAAGGAGTCCTGCTGGTGCAGTGGTTACCCATTGGGCTGCTAAGCACAAGGTCAACAGTTTGAAACCACCAGCTGTTTTGAGGGAGAAAGATGAGGCTTTCTGCTCCCATGAAAAGTTTCAGTCCTGGAAACTCACATGCTCAGTTCTACTCTGTCCTGTAGGGCCGCTTATGACTCGATGGCAGTGAATTTTGTTTGGTTTGATTTTCTTTGGTATAGCCAGAATGCTCCTTAGAGGCAAGGATGGTGAAACTTTGTCTCACATACTACAAACATGTTGTCAGGGGAGACCGGTCCCTGGAGAAGGACATCCTGCTTGGTAAAGCAGAGGGGCATCAAAAAGGAAGGCCTTCAACAAAAAGGACTGACACCCTGGTTGCAACAATGGGCTCAGGCATAGCAACCGTTGTGAGGTGGACCCAGGACCAGGCACAGAAATCATTCTGCTGCTCCTATGGGATGAGCCTATGGGATGGCACCTGCCACGAACAACATATGCTCCACAGTACTTGGAAGATGGAAGTGACTCGATTATTAGTTCACTAGCGGATTTTTTTCCAAGTTGGTGAATTTCATATACAAAGATGAATGCTTTTCAGAAGTGGTAAAGACCTTCAGAGGGGAGAAGGGAGAGTGTTGTGGACTGAATTGGTTCGCCTGGAACTTTGTGTTGTAAATCTGAATCTCTACGCCTGTGGTGAGAATCTCATTTGGGAATGGGCTGTCTTTGTTATGTTAATTAGGTAGAATTAGCATTGGGTTTATTGAGTCAATCTCTTTTGAGATGTGAAGACAATTAGACAAGTCTGTTAGGAAGCAGAGACCAGAGAGATGCCAGGCTACAAGAAGATTGCCCAGAAGCAGAAGAAAGTCTTCTCTAGAGAAAACAGAGTCAGTTCCGTTTCATAGCTACTGTTTGGTCTAGGGTAAAGCTGCCCCTGTGAGTTTCTGGAGACTGGTAGTTTCAAACTGCTAACCTTGGGGTTAGCAGACCAATGCCTAGCCCACTACACAGAACCACCCTAAACACGCCGCCACCCAGGCTCTCCTTTTTGGAAGGCAGCACTCAGAATGCAGACTTCTCGCCTTCTAAACTGTGAAATCAAAACAAAACATTTCTGTTTGCTGAAACCACCCACTTGTGGTATTTCAGTAATAGCAGCCCAAGCTAACAATGGCAGGGAGCTTACGGTGGGTGGAACTGTTTAGAAGTAATTAGAGGTGAAAATTATATGCCACAGTGAATGTAATTAATGTCCCTGAATGGCTGACATGGGAAATGCTTTATTATACATATATTTCACCAGAATAAAATTATTAAAAGGAAGCAATTAAAAAATTTGAAACCTGTTCAACTCTACCAATGTGGTGCCCACATTAATTTCTTAGTCCTTGTCTGCCCCTCTATTTGGGGGCCCCCTAAGGTGCTTTCCCAGTTAGCATAGCTTGTGTGTTCCAGTGGGTTTCCTATGTCTCCTATGTTTCCTTTGAGCCATGCCTGAGTTCCAGTCGCAGGAATGATTGCTCATCTGTTTCTTGTACTAGATAACGCCATCTTAGTCTTGACTGAATGCAACGAAGTTCTAGCCAAATTCATCATCCCAATGGAAATGAATGCCCAGGATTTCTATCAAATGCAAAAATAGATATATAAAGAAATTTCAAAAAGGAAGGAGAGATAGACTGCTGTGAATTTATTCATGACTTGTATGGTCTTGGAGTTACCTCCCGCAAGGGCTAAAGTCAAAGAATAGGGTACTGTCTGTCTCTATAGGAGCCCTGGGAACATAGCGGGCTGGGAGGGAGAAGGATGAGGCTTTCTGCTCGCATAAAGATGTGCAGTCTTGGAAACTCGCGGGGCCGTTCCACCCTGTATCCTATGGGGTTGTTATGAGTCAGACTTGACTCAAAGGCAGCATCTACAGGAGTGTTCAGTGCAAAGTAGGTTGTCCAGGAAGCCTTTTCAGTGACTGGAGGAGTCCAATAAATAAATGGGACTCGGGCTACCAAACATTTAAAAAGAGAAAGGCTGTCGCATTCTAGCGATGACTATTATGAGTGTGTCATTTTCTGGATGTGTACCTTGTCTTCTAGGGCATTTTCTGATTGACTTTTTCTTTTGTCAGTCCCGGGCATACTCAATGGTGGCATAGTGGGTTGCACACTGGGCTGCTAACCACGAGGTCATGAGTTTGAAACAAACAGCTGCTCTATAGGGGGAATTGAGGCTTTCTCCTGTGAGAAGTGACAGTCTCAGAAACCCCCAGGGGCAGTTCTGCTCTGTCCTATAAGGCTGCTAGGAGTCAGAATTGCCTTGCTGGATGTGAGTTAAGCCAACACCACAGTTCAAATGCATCCAGTTGTCTGCCTGACTTTTTCATTATTCAACTTCCACATGTGTGTGAAGTGGTTGAAAGTTGAGGGAGGTGAGTGTCTTGAGACTTGCCTCACTTACTTTGAATGTGTTAGAAAGGCCAGTCACTAGAAAGGTCTTGAGGCTTGGGAAAGCAGAGGGACAATGGCAATGAGATGGATTGTCACAATGACTTCAACCATGTACTCACACATAGCAATGATTCTAAAGATGATTCAGCACCAGGCAGCCTTGTATTCTGTTATACATACGGTTGACAAGGGTAGGAGCCAGTACAATGGAAACTAACAACAACTAGTGCTAGAGCTTTGGCAAACTCAGATATATAAGGCTTAATATGTGCCTTCCACAGAGAAAATTGTGTTAAAATGATCCCAACCATCCTTAGCTTAAAATAAAACATCACTTTATCAACCGTTCTGACTCATAGTGACCCTATAGGACAAGGAACAACTTCCTCTGTGAGCTTCAGAGCCTGGGATTTTTTTTTATGGGCGTAGAAAGTCCCCTCATTACCAGCTTGTGAACTTTTGCCTGTTCTTCAAGACTCTGGTAAGCAGTAGGAGTATTTACTGAGACTTGAGAAAGTCATTTTCAGGAAAAAATGAGCCAAACTTTGGGAAATGTGCATTTTTAAAAATCATTTTATTAGGGGCTCATACAACTCTTATCACAATCCATACACACATCAATTGTGTAAAGCGCATTTGTACATTCATTGCCCTCATCATTCTCATAACATTTTCTCTCCACTTAAACCCTCGGCATTAGGTCCTCATTTTCCCCCCTCCCTCCCCGCTCCCCTCTCCCTCATGAGCCCTTGATAGTTTATAAATTGTTATTTTGTCATATCTTGCCCTGTCCGATGTCTCCCCTCACCCACTTTTCTGTTGTCCATCCCCCAGGGAGGAGGTCACATATAGTTTCTTGTAATCGGTTCCCTCTTTCCAACCCACTCTCCCTCTACCCTCCCAGTATCGCCACTCACACCACTGGTCCTGTAGGGCTCATCTGCCCTGGATTCCCTGTATTTTCAGTTCCTATCTGAAATGTGCATTTTTAAAGCTCTGAATTAAAAGGTTATTTGTAATAATGCAAATAGTATGTTTCTTTGCAGATAGAGCCACCAGGCTACAGTGAGCTATTCTGGAAGCATTTTTCCCCTTCTTTTTCCCTTCCATGTGCTTTCCATGTATTGGTGGTCCAATTTCAGGATTGATTTTTTTCAACCCCCCTGCTGTTATTTGCTTTTTTGAGGGGCACAGGGAACCAGCGAGGACTCATTCTTTGGGCACTGGGGTCAAAGAAGACTTGATTAAGGGGCGGAAACATGGTATCAGACAGTTTTAAAATCTTTTATTGAAGTCAAACATACATACAGAAAAATGTGCATACCCTGAGTGCACAGCTTGGTGAAATTTCATGTTCTATAGTTATGGGCTCTTGGGTCGTTTCCAGTCTATTCTGACCAGAACCCACCTTCCTTTCTTTGGTCATTCTTTTTCTTTGTTGTGGTTCTTTGTCTTCTTCCTCTGCTCCTCTTCCCCCTTCCTCTTCCTCATTCTCTTCTCCCTGAGTTTTTCCTCCTTTCCTTCCTCCCTTGTCTACTCTCCCTGTCCCCTCCATAGCCTCCCCCTCCTCCCTCTTCTGCACGGAGACTATTTGATGAAGCACCGCAGAGGCAGAATCCAGTGTGGAGGTTCCACCCCGAGCACAAGCCCAGATCACGTGATCAGTGTCTGCACTGAGCATCTAATCAGACCGAGTCTCCTGTGAAACAGTTTAGCACTTTCTGGAGCCTGTACCCAAACATTTTCCATGCCCCTTTTCCATCCACCAAGATGCAGAGGAGCCTCTGTAGCAAGAGCTGAATTAAGGGATGGGTCAGCCACCTAGGACACTGAACTCTAGTGGTGAGTTTAAACATCTTTGTAAATGGGGTACTAGTTAACTTAGGATTCCTTCTACTTCAACTGCCAGAGATAAATGTAACTGGGTTCACCAAAACAGTGCCCTCCAAGGGAATTAAAAATCACAGCCAGGGGCTTAAGTGGAGAGGAAATGTTTTGAGAATGATGAGGGCAATGAATGTACAAATGTGCTTTACACAATTGATGTATGTATAGATTGTGATAAGAGTTGTATGAGCCCCTAATAAAATGATTTAAAAAAATCACACCAAGAAACCAATTGGCTGCATATGATTTTTGTCAGAAGGGATGAGTCAATCAGGGCACAGTATAGCACCGATGAAACACACAATGTTTCCCCTGGTTCTTTGAGGCTTCCTCACCCCCCACTATCATGACCACAGTCCTGCCTTTCAGTTCTGGCTAGACCAGAGCATGTACACTGCTACAGGTAAGAGCTCATAACACACGGAATCCAGGTCAGATAAACCTCTCAGGCACAGAAATGGGAGTAGTGATTCCAGGAGGGTAGGGTGAAGGTGGAGGAAAGATGGGAGGAAGGTGGAGCCGATTGCAATGATGGACACATACCCACCCACTCCCATCCCAGGGGCTAACAACAGAAACGATGGGGGAAGGGATACAGTGGTCAGTGTAAGTTATGAAGATAATAATAATTTACAGTTGATCAAGGGGTCATGAGGATGGGAGGAGGGAGGGAGCGAAAAAGGGGAAGCTGATACTAAGGGCTCAAATAGAAAGTAAATGTTTAGAAAATAATGATGGCAACCTTTGTACAAATATGTCTGATACAACTGGTGTATGGGTTGTTATAAGAGCTGTAAGAACCCCCAAGAAAATGATCTTTTAATTTAAAAAATATCAACTCACTGCCCTGGGTTTGATATCAACTGATAATGACCTTATAGAACAAAGTATAACTGCCCCTGTGAGTTTCCGAGACTGTACAAAAGGGTATCCCACACCCCACACCCCCAAAAAATAACCGGAAACATTTTTTCAAAGCTTTGTATTAAAATTTTTTTTTTACAAAACAAACTTATCACCTTCAAAATACTCTCCATTACACTTAATAGATTTGGCAAATCTGCGATTCCACTTTTGGATACATTTTTCAAACTCATCTGTTTGGATGGCAGAGAGCACCTTCCTCATTTTCTCTTAACCTCTTCTAAGTTGTCAAATTGATGTCCTTTCATGTCCCTCTTCATTCGTAGAAACAAAAAGAAGTCGCATGGGGCGAGGTCAAGTGAATCAGGTGTTAGGGCCAAGAGAGGCATGCTGGTGTTTTTTTGTGTGTGTGTCCCAAAAACTGGCACACTGAGATGGCTGTGTGAGGAGGTGCATTGTAGTGATGGCAAAACCAGTCCCCCATCTGCCATGAATCAAGCCTTTTAAGTTGTACACTATTACACTATCTTTTCAGAACCTCTAAAGCTTGGTTAACAGTCTGACCTGGTGGAATTAGCTCCAAGTGTACTATCCCTCTCAAATAAGAAAAATGATGTTTGGGGCTTTTTTTTTTTGGGGGGGGGTATCACCCCTCATACCTCTTTAATGGAGTAGAAGGTCTTATCTTTCTCTGGCTGAACAGGTCAGTGGTTTCAAATTGTTGCCCCTGAGGTTAACACCCCAGCTCTACCCCAAATAATGAATTCTGCAGTGCCAGTTACCAACAGATTAGCTGGGTTTGCAGTTCAAAGCCACCAGCCTCTCTGAGGGAGAAGGCCAGTTTCTACTCCCCTAATGGGTTACAGTCTGGGAAACCCACAGGGGCAGTTTTACCCTGTCCTGCAGGGTCACTGACCTGGCATTGACTCGATGACAGTGAGTTTGTTTGGTCGAGTTTTGGAAACTGTGAGAAAATAAGTTTTTATTCGTTAAAGCTATCTCCTTTTTGTATTTCTGTTAGAGTAACGGGAAACTACGTCAGGAATTAATTGTCAAAGGTGGGGCTCCCTGTGAGGCAGACTAGGGGTCAGATCTGGAGTGTTGTTGGTATCCACACTTGTGGAAGGGACCTGCAAAGCCAATGCAGGAGCTGAGCTAGAACAGCTGCAGAGTTGATCTGATTGGAGCTGGGAGGGCCAAATGTTTGTACTCTGGCCTGATTACTCCTGGGACACAAGTTGCCCAGGAAGGGTAGGGCTGCCGTTTTGAGGCCATACCTACAGGATCTCAGAGCTGGAGGCTAGTCTGGACATCCCCCCCAGCCACTGAGACAACTAGCTCATTACTGAAGGGGGTCGGGGCAGTGGCCACATTAGTGTCCACTTAGAGGCCCAGCTTTCTTCATCGGTAAACTCTGCACTCCATGTCTTGCTAAGCGCTTCATATACACTCACTCCTTTGATCTCTCCATCAGTCTGCTGCAGGCTCTACTATCCTCATTTTATGGAAGAGGAAGTAACGTGGTCTTACAGCCGCTAAGAAACTTGCTCTTCATTTGCAGTAGTTCTATTACAGCAACAACAGGAAACTAAGATACACTTTCTCCAAGTCCAGCATTTTTATGGGTTGGGTTCACTGAGAGAGAGAGACAAGGAAGGAGGCAGGCCGTGGATGCCCAACAAATGGATGGTAAAGCCAGCATTAAACTCCAGATTGTTTGAATATAAAATGTATGTTTTCATGCCTCATGTCACAATACATTCATCCTCTGGATAGGGGTTAGTAAACTTAACTGTAAATGGCTCGATGGAAAATATTTTCTTGATTTGTGGGCCCTTTGGTCCCCCCCCCCCACCCACCTCTACTCCGCTACTGAACTCTGCCCTCGTTCATAGGTCTTAGGCAAACTCGTTGGGGCACTCTCCTCTCATAAAAACCTTCTCTTTCTCCCGTGGAGCAGCTGGCGGCTTCGTATGGCTGGCATTGTGGTTAACAGCCCAACCTGTAACCATTGCGCCACATGGGCTCCTGCAAAGTGGCCTGGAGGGCCAATGCAACAATCCCTCCACCCTACCTCCATGGCTTCTATTTCAGTAAGTGTAGGGCCGAGCCCCTCTGTGGTGCAAATAGCTAACACTCCAGGGGTAACCCAAAGGTGGGAGGGTTAAGTCATCTCAGGTGCCTTTGAAGAAAGTCTTCACAAACGATGTTGAGAAATTAGTTACTGAAAACCCTGTGGACCACTGACGGACTCAGACCCCATGGGGTCTCCATAAGTCATGGCACCATGACAACGTAGAAACAAAACCAACAAATAATTAAACAACAACAACTGGGTGGAGCTCTAGAATTTGTATTTCAACAAGTTTCCAGGTAGAGCTCATGGTGCTGGTCTGAAGACAGAGTTTGAGACTCACACCTCTTAGTTCCCACAAAAGGACAAATATGACATGAGTCTACTGCTGCAAGGATAAACACCAAGTTGAAGGCAGGCTTTTCTGCTCTCAGGTCGTGTCATCTTCTAATCAGGTCCCCCAGGCATTGAGGCAGAGAGCCTATCTACTGTCCATGGGCCACATATCACTCCCTTTATGTGTACACCTTAAAAACCACTTCGACAGAGGAGACCTCACCTCAGCTGGGGTCAGAGAAAAGATGCTGGGAGAGGGAAAAGAGCAATTAATTCCTGTCAAAGCACCTTGTTCTCCAGTCACCCCCAAATCCAGTCACTCCTACAAGAGTGATTCATGAACCTCACTGGGAATCCAAGTCAGGATGCGGGAAGAGAAGCATGCATATCTCTAGGAAGGCACCTACACTTCTTTTGGTGAGTAAAACAAAATCGCTTATTAGGAAAAACCTCTTTTTGGGAAAAACAAAACAAAACACTTAATACTATATGAACCCAAGGAGAGAATATATGCAGTACAATGTTCCTAATGAGACATTTTTAACCTAATTTTTATCCACTGCTTGATGACTCGGGCCTTGTGCTATAGATTACTAGGACTTTAGATCCTGTCCTTTCTAGGAGCACACCATTCTGCATTGGCACATCAGAACGACTCAACATGGAAATCCCACTAAGCGAATGGGCTTTACCTCAGAGTCACCTGCACCAGATTTAAGAAATTGACATGCTCTCTTGGACTTGAGGCTGAGCTGCCCTAGTGTGAGAAGAAGCAGATGATTCCCACCCCAACGTATGGAATTGGTGGTCATTGGACTTTGGTTCAGGCTCTTGCTTTGAGGGTGCCCAATGAATGGGGGCCCAGGACTACCATCTGTTTATTATTGTAATGCTTTTCTTACTTTCTTATAAAATGTATTAGTCTGGTAGGCATGGTTCTGCATGTGTGAATGAGTGTTGTTGAAAGTTTTGCCCTATCACCAACCCCCATTGTTTTTGTAAATAGTTTTCAGTCACTTAATTGTTTACTAACTGGGAGGTCTGAAGTTCAAAATCTCCAAGGGAGAAAGATGGGGCTTCTTACTCAGGTAAAGTTACATTCTTGAAAACTCACTGGAGCAGTTCTACCCTGTCTTATAGGGTCACTATGAGTCAGCATCGGCTTAATGGCAGTGAGTTTGCTCTGGCTTGTTAAGTGTTTAATCTAACAAACTCAGGGACAAGGGATCACAAAGGATCTAAATTGATGGGGAAAAGGGCATAGAATGCCTGGTGGGGTTTGACCACATACAATGTAGCCGAGAAGAAGTATAGAGAGCCTAATAAAAGTAGAAAATGATAGTGGGACAGGAGGAAATAGAAGAAAGAACCAAGAGGAAAAATACATTTATAGAGGTGTAAACATAGGCATGTATTTATGCAAATATATTGCTCTATAATGAGAGGGATATAGGTCTATGTACATATATTTATCAGTTAAATATTCAGGTAGTAGGCAGACATTGGGCCTCTACTCAAGTACTCCCTCAACCCAAGAACACTTTGTTTTAATAATCTGTCATTCTGTGATGCTCACTTTCCCAACACAATCGCTAAAGGCAAATTGGGTATACAAGCTAATGTGGTAAAGAAAACTGATGGTGCCTGGCTTTAAAAGATATAGCATCTGAGGTCTTAAAGCCTTGAAGATAAACAAGCGACTATCCAGCTGGAAAGTAACAAAGCCCACATGAAAGAAGCACACCTGCCTGTGTGATCATGAGGTGTTGACAGGATCAGGTATCAGGCATCAGAACATCCAAAACAAGCCATCATAGTGATGTGAACTAGGGAAGCCGGAGTGGAGACCCAAAGCCCATCTGCAGACAATTGTTGGACATCCCCTCACAGAAGGGACACAAGGAAGAGATGAGCCAGTCAGGGTGCAGTATAGAACCAACGAGACACACAACATTCTTCTAGTTCTTTAATACATGCACACACACACACACACACACACACACACACACACACACACTATCATGATCCCAGTTCTACCTTACAAATCCGGCATGTACACTGGTGCATATAAGAGCTCTCAACACATGGAATCCAGGACAGATAACCCCCTCAGGACCCATAAGGAGAGTAACAATACCATGAGGGTAGGGGGAAGGTGAAGGGAGAAGGGGGAGAAAGGAGAAACTGATTACAATGATTGATGTATAAGCCCCTGCCCCTTGGGGATGAACAACAGAAATATGGGTGAAGGGAGCCAGCAGACGGTGTAAAATATGAAAATAAAAATAATATGTAATTTATCAGGGGTTCACGAGGTGGAAGGTGTGTGGGAGGGAGGAAAAAATAGGAGCTAATATCAAGGGCTCAAGTAGAAAGAAAATGTTTTGGAAATAATGATGGCAACATATATACAAATGTGCTTGATACAATTGATGTATGAATTGCTATAAGAGCTGTAAGATACCCAAATAAAATGATTTATTAAAAAATTAAAAAGGGGAAAATGAGTTTCATCTGTACAAGTCAACAATTCATGTATTGTGGTCTGAAAAGCCATCCTATACTTGTGTAATTTCCTCTTCTCCATACTGTTTTAAATTCTGTGTCATTGGCTAAATTAATGATACTACCAATAATAGAATTACCTTATGTCCCAGAGGGGATGGTTTATAATGTTATTTATTACAAAATGGTAATGGTACCTCTAAAGTGAACTGGAGACTTATATAAACTATAGACATATTAATAGATTTAGGTCTTGCACTTAATTCTAGCCACGATCTAAGAGCAATTCGTTTTCATGACTTGCCTGTATTGGCCCTTATGAGGAGATCATTGGCGGTATGGGTACTATAGAAAAGTGTGGTGAAGAAACCAGTTGGTGCCCAGCTATCAGAAAGAATAGCATCTTGAAACAAGCAGTCATCTAAGTGAGGCATCAAGTAAGTCTAAATAAAGAAGCACACTAGCTAGTGTGACCCAAGGATTATAAGTAATAGAATCCAAATCCAAAGAAGGGTATCATGATTCTGCCTGTTTGATCTATAGATCTGGAGTAGGCTTGCCTTATCTTGGCTGGGTTTATTCGTGAGCATGTGGTACTTGAGGGTTAGCTAGGTGTTGGTTGGTTCCAGATGACCTCCTTCACATGATTAGGAGAAAGTGCAGATAAGTCCATTGTTGTTTGCATTTATGCACCAACTACTAAAAGCCATGATGAAGAAACTGAACAATTCTACTGACTTGCTCAGTCTGAAATTGATTAAACATGTAATAAAGATTCACTGATAATTAATGATGATTGGGACACAAAGTTGGAAACAAAAAGCCAGGAGTAGTAGTTGAGGATTTTTGCCTTGGGGATAGAAATGAAGGTGGAGATTAATCACATGATAGAATTTCAAAACTAATAACTTCTTCATTGCAAATATCTCTTGTTAACAAAATAAATGGTGACTATACATGTAGAAATCTCCAGATGAAAGACACAGAAATTAAATTAATCAAGTAAACAGAGATAACATTGACTGTATGTGGCATTTACATAATCTCCCATCAATTTGAGTGAAGGGGTAGAGTCTAGTTAGTCAATCAGGCTGCAGCTTGATGACCTCATTTGGAGGCATGATGGAGATAAATAGCTTACAGGAGCCCAGACCCAGTCTCTCAGCCTTCACTTTCCTGTTGAGACAGTCAGAGAACTGGAGGAGATATGTGGAGACCCATGCCTGTGTTGAGATGCTTCCACTGCCATTTGGATCCATAAGACCTTCTACCCAGTAGCCTGTGACTTTCCTGCACTTGGCATCATTGCATGTGCTTTGTGAGTCTAAAAAAGGAATTTATTGGATTAATATCGGACATATGGGATAATATTGGACTTATAGACTTGATCTGGAGTGGGCTGGGATGTTTGCTCAATATACAATTGTTCTTTTATATAAAGCTCTTTTTAATACACATGAGGGTCTATGAATTTGTTTCTTTAGTCAATCCAGAATAACACAATATGTCTATAGGAAGAGACAATGGAAGAGCTCAATATCAGCAGGCACAATGAGGGCAGTGGCTGACTATGGACTACACAGACCACCCATTGCTTTTATGTAAGTTCAAATGGAAGTTGAAGAAAGTTAAAACAACTCTATGAGATCCAAAAATTGACTGTGAGTAATCCCACCTGAATTTCTAGAACATCTCAAAAACAAATTTGACTCATTGAATCCTAAGGATAGAAGATTTCCAGAGCTGTGGGATGATTTCAAGAACATCATACGTGATTCCATTTCTATGATATGTCCAAAACTAAAAACATTGCCTTCAAGTTAATTCCAACTCAGTGACACCCAAGATGAGAAGTGCCCTACAGGGCTGTCGACGGGACCATACCCAGAAGTGGATTACTGAGTCACATATCTCTAGTTTTAGTATTTTGAGGTCCTGTCAAATTGTTAAAGAGAAAAAGAACATTGGACATGAAGATATACATTGAAAAGAAAGAAGAGAAAGAAAAGATCGAGGTGCATATCAGAAGAGATCGATTCTGAAATTTAATTTTGACTGTAAATTCGCTAAAACAAATAAAGAAATCATAAGTAAAGAGCTGAACCAAAACTTCAAAGGGAACCATGGAGAGGGCAAAGTAAATATTATAATGAAATATGCAGAGACTTGGAGTTAGAGACCCCAAAAGGAAAAACAGACGCAGTATGTGTCAAGGTCAAAGAACTGAAGAAACAATTCAAGGCTCCAGTTGAAACACTGAACGATTCTATGGGCAAAATATTTAATGATGCAGAAAGCATCAAAAGAAGTTGGAAGGAAAATACAGGACCAGTGTACTAAGGAGAACTGGTTGACATCTAACCACTTCAAGGGGTGACATAGGGTCAGGAACCAAGTCCTAGTTGTACTGAAGGCATTATCAAAAAACAAGTCTCCAGGAATTGAAGGAATACCATTGGAATTGTTTCGACAAACTAATGTTTTGACATACTAACTGGACGCGCTCATTTATCTATGCCAAGATATTTGGATGCCAGCTGCTGGCCAACCAAGTAGAAGAGATCCATATTTGTATCTATTCCAAAGAAAGCTGAGGAAATTATCAAACAATATTATATGTAAATGAAATTTTGCTGAAGATGATTAGAAAATAGTACAACTGTAGGGAGTGACCAGAAATCCAATCCAGATTCAGGAGAAGACATGTAAGTGGAGATATGACTGATGATGTCAACTGGATTTTGGTTGAAAATGGAGAATACCAGAGAGAGTTTGACCTGTGTTTCATTGACTTTGCAAAGGCCTTCGACTGTATAGATCATAACAAACTATGGATAGGCTTGGTAAGAATGGGAATTCCAGAACATTTAATTGTGCTCATGCAGAACATGTGCATGGATTGATAGGCAGTTGTGCAAACAGAGCGAGGTGATACTGTATGGTTTATAATCAGCAAAGGTGTATATCAGGGTGGTAGCCTCTCACCATAATATACATTATTCATTATGTATATTTTCAATGATCAGTAATGAATACATAATATACCTCATTCAATGTATAAAACAAGAACAAATTCACTGTCATTGAGTTGATTTTGACTCACAGTGACTCCATAGGACAGGATCGAACTGCTTCTGTGGGTTTTTGAGATTGCCTATCTTTACAGGATTAGAAAGCCTGGTCTTTCTTCTGCACAACTGCTGGTGGTTTTAACCTGCTGACCTCGAGGTTAGTAGCCCAACGCATAACCTACTGTGCTACCAGGCTCCAGTTGCAATGCTCCTCATTCAGTCCATGCGCTTAGCAAATAACCTAAGAAGCTGCACCATATGAGGAAGAATGGGCATCAGATGATAGATACTACCTTGCTTCCTGGAAGTGTGGAGGACTTGAAGCACTTGCTGATGAAAATCAAGGATTTGAGCTTTCAATATGGATTTCAACTCAATGTGAAGAAAACCAAAATTAGCTCAAGTGGACCAATAGATACCATCATGATAAAAGGAGGAAAGATTGAAGTTAAGAATTTCATCTTGCTTGGGTCCACAATCAATACTCATGGAAGCAGAAGTCAAGATATCTCTGGTTAACTGGTGCATAAGACCTCTTTAAAGTGTTGAAGGACAAGAATGTCATTTTGAAGATTAATCCATGGTATTTTCAGTTGCTTCATATGCCTATGGAAGTTGGGCATTGAATAAGGAAGACAACCGAAGAATTGATGCATTTGAATTATGGTGCTGGTGGAGAATATTGAAAGTACCAGGAACTGCCAGAAGAACAAATATGTCTTTGAAGAATTATCGCCAGAAATTCCCTTAGCAGAGAGGCTGGCAAGACTTTGGTTGACATACTTAGGACATGTTATCAGGAGGAAAAGGGCATCATGTTCAGTAAAGTTGAAGGGAATGAGATGGGTTAACACTGTGGTTGCAACAATTAGCTGACACATAACAATTGTGATAATGGCACAGGACTGAGTAGTGTTTCATTCTGTTGTTTGTAAGGTGACCGGACAGCAACTGACAACAACAGTAACAAACTGCTTCTATCATATACTTTTTAGTGGCCCCCTTTCCTGGGGAGATAGCCACAGAGCTTAGAGAGGGATCAACTGGAATGCTTCAAAATATTAGTCGTTCCCATTGGAATGAGGAAGTTTTATGGATGAAAGCAACCCCTTTCTGTTTAAAAAGCCAGCCCTGTCTTCCAGTGGATTTAGGATGTGTTAATATTGCCACTTGCTTAGCTTTTGGTTGGGCATGTCTATATTACCGACTAAGTAGGTGACAACATTTTCCTTGGTGGAAAGTGTATTAGGTAATGATATTTTCCTATGCACTCATCAACAACACTGTCCCTGTCTGAGACATGGCTGTGAGTTAGCTCATGTTCCATCTGCCCGGCACAGTCCCACCACTCCCTGTCACGCCATGTTGATTTTAAGCTACTGAGTACTCCTCTTTGTATTGCTGGGTGACTATTCACCATATTTGACAAAAAGAATGTTTTCCATGTTCTGGTAAGGAAATCCTCTGTCAAGACAAACAGCCTTTTCCCTCTTCTCCTCCAACTCTGGTCCTGCCAGGAAGGTCTCAATAGGTCCTCTGTAGTCATTTTCTTTTCAATATTTCACACCAGAGTTTAGTTTTAAACCCTGAGCCAGAGCAGTTAAGTTCTGCTGAAAGACCACAGAACCCACAGAATAGAGAGCTATTTTAGTTTAGGTGGCCTGAGCCAGGTCTCTTTGAAACACTATGTGTCTAGGGAATTGCCCTCTGTCTCCCCTCTCCTTTTCTATCACTTGTCCTCTGCCATTAATTTATTAAATGTGTTTCCTACTTGGATTTTTGTGAATATATATTTTTATTCCAGTGTTTACCTCTTCCGTTTTTCTGTTCCAAATGATTTTATGAAATATTGGGTTTACCAATGGGACCTACACTTCATCCTTTATATTGAACTGATGTTTGAAAGCAGCTAACTTATCCAAACCAACTCCTTGCCCAAGATATATCCTTTTGCTACCAAAAATAGATGTGGTTGGCACAGGCTTCTCCCTGAGCGAAGGGTGGGGAGGGGGCCTCATTTCTGTGTCTGTTAGGTGTAAAGCTGAAAGCAGATGGTGGCTCAACCAACACGAAACCTTATTAGGGGCTCATTTAAATATATTCCTCGGTGGTACAAATAGTTAATGTGCTTGGTTACTAACTGAAAAGTTGGAGGTTCAAGTCCAACCACTAGAGTCTTGGAAGTAAGGGTTGGTTCACCAATTTTAAAGTCAGGCACTGAAAACCCCGTGGATGAATCACAGTTCTACTCTGAGGAACATGGGCCTGGCAAGAATACCAATTGACTTCCAGGCCTCTGTTTTTTACTGGTTTTCACGCATGTATACATAATCTACTACCCTTTTTGCAACCATTATTTTCTCTGTCCTTCTTCATTTTATGATTTTCTTTCCTCCATCAGAAGTGTCATTGATAAATATTTCCTGTAAGGTGATGTTGATGGTGGGTGTATGTACCGTGAGGTTTGGAGGTATTTTCGGTGTAGGCATCGCACCTGTGAGGGGTGAAATGTCTCTGTTCTAGGATCTTCAGAACACAAAGGGAATTCTGTGCTTGGAATCTGATTTGTGTGCTTGGGTATTTGCTGGAAGTGACTGATCCTTACCTTAAGAAGTGAACTCAAGGATGGACTTTTCCATGAAGAAAGTAAGTGTGTACTTAGGGCATCAACAATGCAGGAGCAAGAGTTGTCCAAAGCAAAGACAAGATACAAGGAAAAACAAGCACCACTGTAGGCATTACATGAGCTGTAGATATGCTCCAGGGTGTGGGAATGTGGGAATGTACCAGCTGGAACAAAAACGCATACGGGATCACAAGGATGCCCACATACAAAGTCTTTTCATGGGAGGAGGCCCTATCCCTGTATCACCTTCATTGACATCCGCCTCCTGTGGTCCCCTCTCTGAAGTGCCTTAGCTCAGCGGTTCTCTTGGGACCCTTGGGCTATTTCTTTCTAACAAACAAGAGGTGAGGTGGGTCTAACTCTTGCTCCATTCACCCAAAATACAGTCAGATCCAACATGGGTGGCTACTGAGCAAGAACATGATATTAACAGGAGAAAACAGGTTTGGGATGCTTTTTGAGAGAGTTGTCCTGTGTACATCCATACCAGCTGATCCTGCTCTTCTAACCAGGAGAGCGCTTTACCATGATGCAAACACAAACTGATGCTCTTTTGTACATCCTGGTAACTAGCTGTTGGGAAATCCTGTGCCAGGTGACTTGCAAAAGTGAGTGAAATGGAATAAGTCTACCATTGAAATCAATTCAATAAAGTTAATTTCTAACGGGATAGCCTTTGTGTTCAGAGTTGTTGTTGTTGTTGCTGCTGTTAGGTGCTGCCAAGTTGGTTCCCAATCATGACCATATGCACAATGGGACGAAACACTGCCTGCTCCGGTGCCATCCTTATAACTGCTGTGTCGGAGCCCCAGTGACCGTCCATTCTGTGAAGGAGCTTCCTCTTCTTCACTGCCCTTCTACTTTCCCAAGTAGGATGTCCTTTTGCAAGGACTGGTTTCTTCTGACAACCTGTCCAAAGTACATGAGACATACAGCAGGAAGTCCTGAGTTTTGTAAGCAAAGACACCTATAAGATTAACTTTAAAACTGGTTTGCGATACATGAGGAAGTAACCTAGCATTCATTTAATACAATACTAATATGAGTAATAATTGAATTATAATACTAACATAGCAACCCCAAACCAACTGCCATCTAGGATTCTTACTCATAGTGACCCTACCATAGGGTTTTTGAGGCTGTATATTTTTTTTAAATTTCTTTTTTTAAAGATGATTTTATTGGGGGCTCGTACAACTCTTATCACAATCCATCCATTGTGTCAAGCACATTTGTACATTTGTTGCCATGATCATTTTCAAAACATTTTCTTTTTACTTGAGTCCTGGGTATCAGCTCCTCATTTTCCCCTCCCTCCCCCACCCTCCCTCCCTCATGAACCCTTGATAATTTATAAATTATTATTATTTTGTCATGTCTTACACTGACCGATGTCTCCCTT
>NW_022111372.1:27688896-27692487 GCF_000313985.2 Echinops telfairi | reverse complement strand
GCGGTGTAAGCATCTCAGTGCTGGTGTGGGTCTCCATGTGGCTCCTCCAGCTTCAGGGCTGGTTTCATCAGCAGCGTAGCTCCATGTGTCTTGTCAACAGGAAGACGAAGCAGAGAGTGTGTGTCCCACCTCCAGGGAGGAAGACAGGAGTTTCCAGAATCCTCAAGAGAAGGCCATGCCCACACAGAGGCATTATTGGATATGACCTGATTGACAGGCTAGACTCCACACTTTTGCAAGTTTATAGGAGATTATGTAACTGCCAAAAAAGTGGTGTTGTGCAGTAAATTTATCCAGTGCAGTGCATCATTTGATCTCTCAATAGCCAATTCCATGAGCTTTAATTGTGAATCCAAGCAAGACAAAATCCCCGACTTCAATCTTTTCTCTACTTATCATGATGTTAACTATTGATCCAATTGTTAACATCCAAAAGCAACTGCTTTAACTGCAATCCTTGAGGTATAGGCACATTAAGAGGATGCAAAATTCTACCTATGGTGTAAAATTTGATATTTATTTATTGTGCAAAGTATATTTTTATTTTGAAACAATGAATGCGTTTCTTAATTTACCTTCTAAGAAAACAAGGGAAATTTTTCAGAAGAGAGCATTTATACTTTATCGACATATTTATAACTCTCAGTGTAAGAAAACTGAGTAATTTATTAAATTAATATATTCAGTGAGTGTTTAGATAACACAAATTATGTAAATGTATTTTATTCTCCATTTCCCTTCAGACTGACTCATATTATTATTACCCACAAAACAAACTTGTTTGTTGTTTAATGGTACTATTGTTAAATCAATTATGTATGTCATGAGAGTTGAAGCATTCTACAAAGAAATAAAATGTACATGTAATAAATTTTGTATATGGCAGCAATTATATTTTTCCATTTCCTTTTGACTGGTGATGTATAACTTCACATTCAGTTTTCTCTTACCTGTCCACCAGGTAAGAATGTCCAACCACATGATAATCATGTGATTCACGCATGGTGAATCCAGCTGACCCTGTGCTGGGCATAGAGAAACAAAGTGCCCCTTCAACTAGAGCAAAGTCACAGATCTGTATCATGCTCTTGGCAACATCGGGCATCAATATGCTTCCAATGATCTGTGAAGATACAGAATCAAAAGATGAAAAATAAATACGCAAGCTTTTAAGTATTATTTCAAGATGTAAAACACCTATGGGGTCTGCAAAGGGCCTACTAACAGATATCATACAGCAAATGAATTACATGATCTCTGATTGCCTGGTAAGTCCTATTTCTTGAGACTATTTTGGATGTCAAGAACAAAATAGCAAATTAATTTTCCTTAACCTTACTAATTTTCAAATATAAATGTTGGAATAAATTTAAATTTAAGTAAAATTTTATTGGATGAATTTTGTTTGCTAAAATTTCATTTATTTCCAATTATCCAAATTTATTTACTATGAGAGAATCAAATGTTAAGTTGATCTGATTTTATATCCAGCTAAAATGGAACAGTAATAACTAAGCAGTGTGCAAAATGAAATCTCCCAGAAGATAAAAAGAAAAGACGGGTGAGTCCAGAAAGACAATATCAACTTCCTTTTAAAAAATGTAATGCATCAGAAGAGCCTCCTTTGTTGATTACTCTAGTGCAATGAGTGTAAATTGTTGTATTACTACCTTCCCCCATTTTGGTTGAGTTCATTCCAACTCAATTGACCCCATATGACAGAGCAGAGCTGCCCCCATTGGTCTCTGAAGCAGTACATCATCCTGGGAGCAGAAAGTCTCATCTTTCTCCAGTGGAGGAGCTGCTAGGTTTGAACCGCTGATTTTAAAGTTAGCAGTCCAATGACTTTCAAGTTAGCAGCTCAATGAGTAACGCATGACCCCACCAGTACTTCATATTACTAATTCCATAATTTACTATTTCAAATAAATAAATATATTAGAATAGTAATAGTGATGTAGCAAGTGAAACTATCTCAGAATTTGAAATTGCTGCATCTGTAGATCCCACAAATAACAGAAATACAAGCCCTGCTTTGTGTGATAACCTCTCTTCCAATGATGTAAAATACTGGCGCAGAAGAGTGCTAAGTGGTTGTCGACATCACAGTGAACTATTGGGAAATCCACATAGAAGACTTGTGGATGGCAAACCCAGAGGTTCTGTAGTCAGACAATCTTTCTAGGCTTCAAAGTTAATGATGAAAACTTAAGAGGGAGAGACTACTTAGTTCTCTATCCGTTAGCTCTGTATATTGTTTTGTTTGAATACTATATAATCCTAAATTATTTAATTCTTGATTTGCTATTGATGGATTTAGTGATTGGTGCAATTTGGATATGATTGATAAACATGAAAGCAGTTCAATTTACAGAGATGATGTAAGATGGTTTTTTTTTTTGCTTTATGCAATAATTAGAAACAAATTAATGTAGGTTATAAATATTAAAGAACATTTTGCAATGTGTTATTTATTACTGTCATTGTAGCACCTCCTGAACGTGGAGTACTTTTTGAGGGAGAAACAAATAGTTAGGTGGCCACAGATGGAAATTTTCTTTGTTGTGAAAAAAAATGGACTATCACTCTTGTAAAATACATGGCATATTAAAACCCTTGTTGTGGTGAGGTGCTGGCAAGTCAGGTTTGACTCATAGCGACCTGTGTATAACAGGACAAAACACTGTCTGGTTCTGCTCCATCCTCAAAATTGTTCTTGTGTTTGAGCTCATTGTTGCAGCCACTGTGTCAATCCATCTCATCAAGGGCCTTCCTCTTTTTCACTGCCCCTCCACTTTGCCAAGCATGATAGCATGCTGACACCATGTCCTAAGTCCTGAGGATGAAATCTAGCCATCCTTGCTTCTAAGGTATATTCCAGCTGTACTTTTTCCAAGGCAGATTTGTTTGTTCTTTTGGCAGTCCATGGTACTTTCAATATTCTTTGCCAGCACCATAACTGAAATGCATTGATTCTTCTTCAGTCTTCTTTATCCAATAGCCCACTTTCACATGCATTTGAAGCAATTGAAAGTTTCATGACCTGGGTCAGGCATACCTTACTGCCCAAAGTAACTTCCTTACTTTTCAATTCCATAGTGAGGGCTTGTGCAGCAGATTTACCTAATAGAATGTGTTGTTTGATCTCTGAACTTCTGCTTTGTGAGCATTGATTTTGTATCCCAGTAAGATTAAATCCTTGATAATTTCAATCCTCTTCATTTATCATGCTTTTCCCTTCTGGTCCAGTGTAAGGATTGTGTTCTTCTTTTCACTGAGTTGTAATCAATACTGAAGGCTGTAATCCTTGATCTTCATCAGAAGTGCTTCAAGTCCTCTTCACTTTCAGCAAGCAATGCTGTCTCATCTGTATATCGAAGGTTGATAATAAGCCTTTCTGCCAACAAACAATCCTTGAACTAAGTACAAGCTTTTCTTTCTTGTGTTTTTATTATCGCCGAAGGTCTGTCTAAATAAGATAGACTGGATGAACAATATGGAGGAGAAAACAATGGGACCGACAGTTCTGGGGGGACATGGGAGAGGGGGAGGTCGGGGGGAAAGGAAGTGGTGTTAACAAACCCAGGGACA
>NW_022111372.1:27675706-27687537 GCF_000313985.2 Echinops telfairi | reverse complement strand
AATGAATGTACAAATGTGCTTTACACAATTGATGTATGTATGGATTGTGATAAGAGTTGTATGAGCCCCTAATAAAAACTATTAAAACAAAAAACAAAACAAAACAAAAATC
Organism: Echinops telfairi; assembly: GCF_000313985.2. Lineage (NCBI taxonomy): Eukaryota > Metazoa > Chordata > Mammalia > Afrosoricida > Tenrecidae > Echinops > Echinops telfairi. Next base: position 27,687,425 of record NW_022111372.1, on the reverse strand, counting down.
ACCAAAATAACAAAAATAAGACTTTCTTCAGACCAGATGTTGAGGTCTTAGTACCCCCTCCCATTCACTCGAAAGTTATTAACATAGTTCATCTCATTCTGCTAAAATGGAATACACCCCTTTTGTGTTCAATCCTTGTTTTTATAGGTATGCTTTTAAAAATAGTTTTATTATAGCTAAGACACACACACATATATGAGGGCATTTCAAAATGTTTCTGGAGTAATCCAATTAGCTTTTCATTCTCCACAAGCTTTATGAAGCTCGTGTGTGTGTGTGTGTGTGTGTGTGTGTGTGTGTGTGTATAAGTAACTCTCACATCCTAATCAAATTCCTGAGTAAACAGAGGAGGGGGTACCATTAATTACAAGGACCTCACATGATGTAAACTGGCCCTGCATGGGCACCATTTCTAGGACAGGGACTTGTTAGGATTATCATGAAAAGCGTGAAATGAGACGTTATTGTGTGGGGTTGATCCTGGCTGCCCATTCAGTGCCACCTATGCATGGGTGCAGGAGGGGAAAAGCAACTTAACTGTCACAACTTCATTGCAGTCTTCCTTAAGAAGAAATGCCCTGGATATCGAGTGCAGAGTGTTATGACAGGAGGAAAAGTGGAAGGTGAAGTGGGGTCACCATCTCTCCCTCATCACAAGTTGACTTCTTTCTTAAATAAATATTGACTGAGGACTTTAGAACAGGGACTGTGCTGGTTGGACGGGCTTCAAGCTGGGAAAACTTTTTCCTTCTTGTGTAATCTTCACATCAACTCAACTTAAATGTGTGTGTGTGCCATTATCACATGAAACTTAGACTGTTTCAATACATTTCTAGTAAACACTCCACCCCCAATCACTCTCCTTTATGTCCATTGCATCAGTTTAATCTTTAAGACAGCAATGTATTCTGGGAAAAGTGTGAAGGAGGGTTGAGTGGGCGGATCCTGGGTTTTAATACCTGCATTGTGTCATTTACTTTATCAATAAAATATACGGTGATTGGGGTGGGGGATTAGATGACCTTTAATTCTTAATTTCCCTTCCATTATGGAGGTTCCCCCTCTCCTCCTACTCCCTCCCCACATGCTTTCAATGAAAAATCTGATGCAAACTCATTTGCCATCTATTCAGGGTCCTTCCAAAGTGACTATTCAGTGGCCACACCTTGACTACCTCCCACCGTCCCTCCTATACCCGAGTCATCTGGGGCAAACAGACCAGTCTACTGTTTTTCTCTACATTCTTGCCTCTCCCTGCTTGCTCATAAGGTACTTCCTAGGTACAATACCACACCCACACTCAGTTCTGACTCATCTCTCAATTTAATTGATTAAGCTCCCTCTTCTGTGACATTCCATCACACAGAGGTGGGTCTTTCCATTGCCATGCATACATAATGTTTTTATTGTTGTTATGTGCTGTCGAATTGGTTCCTACTCAAAAAGACCCTGTGCACAACAGAATGACACTCCTCCCTATCTGCGCAATCCTCACAATTGTACTTGTGTTTGAGCTCATTGTTGCAGTCATTGTATCCACCCATCTCATTGAGGACCTTCCTCTTTTACCCTCAACTTTCCCAAGCATGATGTCCTTCTCCATCAACTGGTCTCTCCTGAAAACATGTCCACAGTACATGAGACGAAGCATCATCTTCCTTGTCTTTAAAGAGCATTCTGGCTGCACTTCTTCCAAGACAGGTTTGTTTGTTCTTTTGGAAGTTCATGGCACTCTCATTATTCTTCACCAACATCCTTGTTCAATACATGAATTTTCCTTGGTTCTTCCTTATTCAGTGGCCAACTTTCACATGTGTATGAGGTGACATCCTTGACAACTTCAATGCATGTATGTACACTCATACATGTATGTATAAGTATGAATGTATATATACATAACTGCATCTTTATTGTCCTTTTTTATATCCAGGCCTAACTTCTGTATTTAGATTGTATGACATAAACATCGTTTAAGAATGGGCAGTCATAGCCTCTTTGGAGGTTGTGGTGGCCCCCAGTGTTTTCTCTTGGAAGAATCATATACATTCTAGGCTAGTCTACAAACCTTTGTTATACAAGATCTGACTGATAAGAGAGGGGAGGTATCTTTATAGATTTTCTTTAGAATGCCATGGATGGAAGAGAATACAGTTAACTCAGAAGTCTGGCAGTTTTGTTTCTTTTTTTCCCAGTACTAAAATCTAGACACCAGGAGAACAGGGATTCTACTTGACTTACTCTTCAATTTGTCTTGGCTTCCAGAGCAAGGAGCCTCACAGTCCTCGAAATGGATGTTGGGTTTTGTCCCAAGGGCAATAGGAAACTATGGATGGGTATTGTATCATATTAGTTTCCTATGGCTGCTCTAGTAAGGTCCCACAAAGCTGGTAGCTTAAAACAACCTCATTCTGGATGTCATAAGTCTGACACAACTGGGCTAAAGTCAAGCAGTTGTCAGGGTTGCATTTCTTCTGGAGGCCCTCGGGAGAATTTACTTTCCTGCCTTTTACCTTTAGAGCCTAGCTTTTTTGTCATACATACCTTGGACATAGTGTAAGGAGAGAGGAGTCCCTGGAGAAGGACATCATGCTTGGTTAAATGGAGAGGCAGTGAACAACGGGAAGGCTGTTAAGGAGATGGATTGACAGTGGTTGCAACAACGGGCACGGGCATGGGTGTGATTGTGAGGATGTTGCAGGTGTTTCTTTCTGTTGTGCATTGGTCCTGACTTGATGGCACCCAACAACAATAAGAACAACAAGCACAGCAGAGGCTACATCAGTGGCCATCTGCTTCCATTGGCTTGTTTCCCTGTGGGGAGTGAATATTCTTAATGTGGCTCTTCTATGGATGCCACTGTAGCTCCCACCAAAGTATTGGGTGGGACTATGCTAATAGAAGGGGGTCGGTTAATTTTATTTACCACCTTCCTGGTCATCTTTGAGGCAGGAGTGTAAGCCATCTTTGAGGCAGGAGGAGAGAAAAATCCCAGGACCATTGGAAGTGGAGCATGCTCAAATCTCAGTCTGTAATGGTGGAGGCCAAAACCAGAGGCATCAGTGGCCAAGGGAAGGAGACAGAATACAGGAACCGCACTAAGACTATGTGACTGTGAGGCAGAGCAGTGGTCTGACATCTTGACCTCCAGAGCCAGAGGCCAAGGGACCTCTGTAGAGGCTAAGGACTGGAGAGAGACTTGGCTGCTGGCTGAAGAGAGGTATTGCTGTGGAATCATGGCTATATCCTTATCATTTACTGATCTGGACTTGTGGTGAACTATTGATTTCCCTAAGAAGCTCCACCCTCCTCCCCAATCTTGAGTATTGAGTATCTTGAGTATTATTGGGGAGTTCTCTGTGGCCATTGCCATGAATTATTGAACCCAGCACAGAAGTAGAGTGCTGTGGGAAGAACAGTTGGTTAGAGTAAAGAATGATGGAGAGTAGAAGCATAACTGACCCCTGCCTCTTGGTAATAGGGAAGCCAGAGGAGGTCAGATGTGGCCCCCACACCATCTGTTATATCCCCTTTTCGTTAAGATGCAGACAATTGGGGGTATTATTATTCTGCCCCCACCCCCTCTGCCCCAATATTAACCTTGGTGATGACATGATCAGATTTATGTATGCAGGATAGGAATCATGGTTCACAACTTTGTGCCTGGTGTTATGATTAAACAGAACAAGAAGAGTCAGTGTCGAGTTGACGTAAATTCCAGGTGACCCCATGTCTGTCAGCATAGAACTATGCTCTATAGGATTCTCAATGGCTAATTAGATTACCCTGTTTTTCTTCTAGGAGTCTCCAGCTGCCCTCGAACCAAGCACCCTGAGTGTGTTAACCTTTTGAACCACCCAGGGGCACCTGAGATAATATTTAAGGCTATTGTGGCTGCAAAGGGGAGAATGAACACAAAGGGGCAAGGTAGGAAGTTATTGCTGATAAAGAGAACAGCTGTCCGAACCAGGAATAGGTGTCAGAGCAATGTAAGAGACAGAATAAGCAAGATTTGAGGGTTGTCAGATATTAGGGCAGATGGATTTAGTGATGGTACCCAGACCTTTAGCTCAAGCCACAGAGAAGATGGTGGGTATCTGACAAAGAGTATCTGGAGAAGGAACATGATTGTAGTGATATGATGAGTATGCTTTTGGATGGGCTGACATGGAGGTATTTGAGATATTTAAGTGTTGACTCCTATCGGGCAACATCCTCTGTGGGTCTGAGACGTAGGAGAGGGTTGGAGGCTGGAGTTTTAAAGTTAGAAACCATCCTAGTATCCTAGTGGTGGATCAGGGATGTTGTAGACATGTGCGTTTTCAGCCATCAAAAGGAAAATGGAGATCGGGGAGATAAGAGAGCCTGGGCTGAGTCCTGAAACACAGGTTTATACAAATCTTTTCCTTAACAACAATCTCACTATTTGATGTGTTGAAACTTGCTTTGGAAAGATTATTGTTGATGTGAAGCAATTTTGTCATAGCGTGTTTTAGTCATGGAATATGGAAATCACTTAGTTTTAGAAGACCCACTAGAGATTGCCTGCACTGAAACCTCTTGCATGGATTTTGAAGTTTGAGTCAGTTGGGTGAGTATAGTAAAAAGAAACCAGGTTGCCAGGCACGTTGATGTCTACTCTTGGCAACCTCAGGCATTTTAGAGTCAAACTACTGCATAAAGTTTTCAACAGCTATCCTCTAATACTCTAATAGCCCAGTGGGTTACATATTGAACTCCTAACCACAAAGTCAGCAGTTTGAAGCCAGCACCCTCACCATGGGAGAAAGATGAGGCCGTCCACTGCTGGAAAGATTTAAAGTCTTGGGCAACCCAGAGGAGCCATTCTGCTCTGTCCTAGAGGGCTGCTAGGAGCCAGAGTCCACTGGATGGTTAGGAGTGTGATTTCTGAACATGACCTTTTAGAAGTACATCTCCAGTGATTCTTTGCAGGCACCTCTGGGGGCTGTGACTTGCAACCTTTTGGTTAATAGCCATGAAGAAATCATTTGTACGACCCCAAGGAGTTAAACCACTGTTTTTTTTCCTACAGGCATTTCTAGGGGAGTGAAGATGCAGTGATCTCCAGCTTCCATCCTCCTTTATCAATCTTCTATATATCTATCTATCATCTATTTGCCTGTGTATTGCATCTGACTGGACTGAGCCAGAAGCCAGGGTTCACTGCAATCCTACGGAGAATGGAAATGTCAGGAACTTGCCAGAAGGTAGTGATTTCACCCTGGGAAACCTGGTGAAGCCCGTTATCAACTCTAATGACACAAAGAAGAGAGGGCATTTGGGGTTCTTGAACTTAAGCATGGGAAACCTTAGAATGTTCTTTCTAGAACGTCTAAGAAGTTGAGAGGAGCTCAGTCTACTTCAAGATTTTTGAGAATCTTGAATTAAAAAAGAAGGAATCCAAGGAGCCTAATGAGAGGTGGATAGAAGAAAGGATAGGGGGAGGAGGAGGAGGAAGACCAAGAGGAGTAAGTAGTAGCAGTGGTTGTATTAGTAGTTGAAGAAGAAATGCCAACATGCAAATATCTTGGCATAGTGAAGTTTATATTTTGCCAACTCTTTAACACAAAGTAAAGCCTGCAATACAATATAAATAAGTTAGCAGTAAACAGTTGCCATCAGTCAGCTCTGACGCATGGTGGTCCTATGTGTATCAGCACACAAGTGTGCTCCACAGGCCTCTCAATGATGTTTTGGCAGTAAGTCACTACTCCTTTTTTCTGAGGATCCTCTGGGTTGCTCCACTCAGGGACTTCATGACTTATTTATAAGATTTATAAAGATGAATTAATCCTGTTTACAGGAGGTGGGGCTCGGTTCTACCATCCAAGATTAAAGTTGTATGATGAATGCCATTTTCTTTCAACTCTGTGTTTCATAGGTGGTATATAGATCTTAGAAGTCAAAGCTTGAAACCCCGCTACTGTGAGGCCAAGGTCAGGTGGATTTGTTATTCCTTTTGTTATAGCCATTAAAACTCAAATAAACTGTTCCTCTCCTCTCTCCAACATTCATCAAGGGTCAATAAGTGCCAAGAGATGATCTATAGTAGGTGCTGAGAACTCAACACTGGAGAAACGAAGTAGAAGAGCTCACAGATTGTTGGGAGACAGCACATGGCAGCGGCTTGCCCGAATTCAGGGGGACCTTACTTACTTTTGCTGTCTGTCCGGGAGGCTGTTGGCTTGAGATGACCTCAGAGCCTCTCGCTACTCTTACACTTAATATTCGCTACGGGTTTCTAAACCAGCACCGTGGAATGTGTAATGCCATTTGCTTTAAGGCAAAAACAAATGAAAATTTATCATCAATATTGATGTCTGATAAATAATTAGCCGTGAGCAATTTTAATGCAAAAATATGGCAAAACAAAAGCATTGTTCTTTGCTGTAGACTCTGTGGCACCCACTGTTGTTGACTCTTGCTTACTTACCAGAAACTATTTTGCTGATCAATTATTTGATGTGACAGTCTCTTTGGGTCCCTTACATCGTTTAAAACAATAACTGCAGAGACTGTTAACTGTTCTCTAATAGCTATTCTCCCCCCTTTATATCTCATAGTATTAGAAACTGTAACATTTTAAGGGGAAAAACACTTGATCTTAGCCAAAAGGCTGAGAAGGAATTTTAGGGGGAAAACAGTGGCTCAACTGGACACTACACTTCCCAGCCTCCTCTGCAGAAGACAATGATTAATTTGGTCAATGGTAGGTGAGAGAGAAACAATTCTTGTAATGTCTGGATTCTACCCTTACATGGAAACTATATGGCCACTATTTTTAGGTTCCTACTTTTGGTACTCTGAGCTGCACACATCATTCCTCTCATTGATCCCTAGGCTGAGTGTATATATAAAAATATCAATTATATATATGTATGTCTATAATTTATCGTACTCTGTTTGAATAACCTTTTAAAAATGCCAGTTCCATTGCAGGATTTGCTGATGTATTAGTTATATTTGCCTTCCCAACACTTAGTAGTAGTTAATATTTCTGGCACATTAGTGTGTTCTCATAAATGTTTGCTAACTCAATGAGGAAATTCGAGAGTACCTTATATCATCACGTCAGGTTTCCCATGCCTGTTAGTATCAAATGTAGAACATTGTAAAGATCACAGAAATCATCTCCTGTGTTTTTACTGTCACTCAAAATCGATGATAGCAATCTTCTAATAATGAACTCTCTCCTCTCCTCCACCTCTGCAGAATGCCCCATGCCTTTGTATTTCCACCACCCATAAAACACTCAGAAGCCCCACCCTCATGGCAATGTTTTCCCATACTTTATTTGACCCATGGTCAAATGCTAGTTTCAGAGAATTGGAGATATATTTATATAGCAGCCACATTTAAACAGAGGCTGCTCTTCTATGTTCCTTTGAGTAACATTTGCTTGTTTGTGACTGGGGAAAAGACATGATTCTTAAAAGGGAGGACCTTGCCCTATGGGATTGCCATCGTAATAAAGTAACATCTTTGGGTAGGGCAACATGACAGAAACACAGTAGACATTGCCAGGAGCCATCGCTTCTTCCCAAACAAAGTATCTGCTCATCGGGAGCCCAGGCTCCAAATACTGTCTCTGGATAAAACACCTTCACCATGACAACAACAGAAGACCAATCATGGCCTTGGAGGCAATTCCAACATCCCGTGAGCCTATAGGACAGAGTAGAACTGCTTCACAGGATATCTGAGACTATAAACCTTCCTGAGACCAGACCGTCTTGTCTTCCTCCCACAGAATAGCTGGTGAACTTGCCAACCCAGTGGTTGGTAGCCCCATCCTTAACCCACTGTTCCACCAGGGCTTATGGCTAGCCTCAGCTAATTGCTATTTCTATGGCAGACGTAAAATCAGTCAGGCTGCTGCGCCTGCTCCTAAAACGAGAGAGCAAAAAGCAACAGGGTGACTGTTCCTCAGTGTCTCCACGCTCATCGCTCACTGATCTTGGGGGACAGTTTCCCTCCCCTCACACGGTTTTAGAGACACACCAACACACACGGAATTGGCTTCTCAAACAAGCTTGTAAAGCCAGAAACTACAGCGGCCTTTGATAGTTGGGAGTGTGCAGTGTCAGGGGCTACCAAGAGGTATTACATTTGAAACATGGCAAAAAGACAAATGAGTTTTTCTTCTTCCCAATCCTTAAAAATAGCTTTTATAAACTCTTAACTCCTTCTGATGGTGAGCTCACTATTAATCACCCTTATGACATCTGCTATTTAGGCCATGGACAAATCCATGGGTCCTAATCAACCACTTTCCTCAGGAAATTGGCCAAATCCCGACTGGAGGGGGATGATTCACAACAACCCTACTATTCAGACAAATCTCTTTTCAAGTGCCCTTAAAGCTTTTTTTCATACACCAGTGAAGACAGCCACACAGGAAATAATAATAGTTTAATCTCTTGAAAAATTTCCTTCCTGCGCTGCCGCGCTTTCAGACAGGTAGTCAGACCCAGCCAAAGCAAATGAGCACAGGCCCTGCCAAAAGCAGGCTGCTACTTGAGCCGTTCACTCCACCGCCCCTCCTCTCCTCTGAGCCCCAGCCCAGGGCCCTCCTCACCTCTCCCCAGGGCGTTCTCACAGAGGGGACCCTTTCTGAGCCAGGGGAAGGAGAGCCACGAGGGAGAGAGCTGTTTGGGGACAAGACCTCTGACTAGACATTTGCCATGCCTCGGCTCCTTCCTCTTCTTCGAGATACCCTGCCCTTAGAGACTGAGTTGGCTGGAGAAGCCCATTTGGTTCTGAGAACAGTGACGCTCCCACAGCATGGAGTCTTTCCTTTGCTCCTGGGACTTCGCTCAGCGTCCTCATGGGCAGTTTGTGGGGCAGCCTGGGCCCACTTTCTGCAGTGGCTCCATTTGCTTTTTCTACTGGAACCAATTCAGGACACCACCAGCCTTTAGGAGAAAGTCATCGATTCATTGAAGATGTTGTTATTCCTGTGACAGACATTCTACTCCCCGTTGGTCAGTTTGTTACATGGTGGGGATTTACAGGTTGCAGTGATGCTGGAAACGATGTCACTGGATTTCACATACCAGCAGGATCCCCCAATGTGGCCATGTTTCAGCAGAGCTTCCAGACTAAGACAGACTAGAAAGAAAGACCGTGACATGAGTCAGTGTAAACCCTATGGATCACAGCAGAACATTGTCTGACATAGTGCTAACTGATGGGCCCTTTAAGTTAGAAGGCTCTCAAAATCCACACTGGGCACAGTAACGGACTCAAGGAGCGTCATGCTAGTGAAGATGGCTTAGGAGCAGGTGGGGCTCTGTGAGTTGGGACTGGCTCAGTGGCAACGTATAACCTCATAGACACTATTCCTCAGAGATAAGGACACATTTCTCCTGAACATCTTAAGCTATGCCTTGCCTCAAAGTTGCTCCTTCCAACAAGCTCATTCACTGAACTGTGGGCTAAGTCTTTCCCCCGTAACCTTGACCTATGGCTCAAGTCCCTGGATTGTCCGTCCTGTCTCCATCTTTGCTCTATCCGCCTCTGACCCATTGGGTGTCAGGGTTGCTGCCCACCCATCACATGCATGCCTTGGCCTTCCCATGAGCTAATGTCGCCTGGATTTCCATTCTGGTTGCTCACCCAGCCGTGATTTTCTTGCTTTTCTCCTTGGCTTGGCAATTCTATGAACAACTTGTAGCACCTGGACATTAATTAATAGCACCTCCATCTTATATCTTTCTCCCCACCTCCCCCACCCCCCATTTTTGCCTTGTATAAAGAAAGATAATCTTTCTTTATACATTCTAGTTGCCTAATTTCTCAGATGAGGAGAGAGAGAAACAGTACTCATAGGCTAAACTTCTGGTTGACATAAGTGAGGGTGTAGAAAATTAAGTATCACCCACAGTGTCTAGGAATTTTCTGGATCTCTTCCCAGGCATTTCCAGGCCAAGCATGAAGTCGATGGAATAGGGCCGAACTGTTTTCTTCTGCTCTGTGTTCCACCATTATCAAAGATAATGGACAGTAAGCTCAGCAATATGTTCCCTTGGCAAGTGCTTTAGCCAGCCAGGAACATTTCCCCAACAGACCAAGGCAGAAAATTAGCAATCTATCAGAGAACTGAAGAGAGGGCCATATTTTATCTCTTGTAAAGTCATATGGGAGTTCAAGCAACACCTTTAAGATGTTTATCAAAGTGTGACTTATGATAGCAATCAATCAGTGATGACATGCATTTTCAGTCACAAGGGAATGGTTAAACCATTGTTAGGACTTGCTACATAATAGCCCCTTCACACCGCTCTGAGAAGTCATGTTTTCAGATAAAAGGAAGTTATCAGGATATCCTTGTATTATAAGGGAAAAACTAAGTAGAATACTGTTATTCATATTATTTGATTCCAACTTAAACCTACTTTTTAAAAACAGAAACAAGGTTGTTTCTGGGTACTATAATTATGAATGATTTTAATGTAATTTCTCCAACTCTTCATATTTTCCCAATTGTTTTTAATGCAGGTATGTCTTCATACCCCCTCCAAATGATTAAGTATCATTTCGAGTAAGACTACTACAATAAATTTTATTTATTTTCTAACCTGAAATTCCCTTCCCTTTTCCCAAGTTTATGCCCATGGACTTTATTTATTTAGTTTTCTCTGACATTGTTTTAGAATTTTTCCAATGTATTCTTCTGCCTGCTTAACAAAACTCCAAGAAATTCCTCAGGATTCCTGCTTTTCAAATATCCCAGGCGATTGATTTGGGTGAGTCAGAACCTGGTCTTGGGAGGCAGTCCGCTTCATTTGATAGAGACATTGCCACTGAGGTCTGCGAAGAATCAATGAGTTACACTGCTCTTTAGAAGTCTGCAGGTATAAGTCCCCTGTTCCGTGCCTCTGCTTATCTTTGGGTTGTACACCTGAGGACAGGTTCTTCTACACCTTTCCTCTGATATATGTTCTCGTAATTAATCAACTCCCCACATGGCATCTCTCCTGCGCATTGCCTTTTCATGTGTGGGGATTCTCTGAAGTCCCCCCTTCTGCCTTCATCCGTCATCAGTTGCCACCCAGTCGACTGAGCAGTCGAGACCCCATCAGAACAGAAGTGCGATCCATGGGATTTCCAATAATTTTTTCTGATTTTTCTGAAGGCACCACTGGGTGAATTTGCTCAGCCAACAATTAGGTTAGCATCTGTGTGCTTTAGCTGGGTTCAACCACCACCTAGGAGATTCCTTCTCCCTTAGGCTAACTGCTTTCTCCCACAAGTCCTACTCCCCCCCACCTGTGTCTGAGCACAGACTGCAGTCCTTTCCTTCTCTGTTCTTCGACCTTTGTACATCTTCTGACTACCTTGTGCAGAAACTAAGGGTGCCTCTCCCTCAAGAGCAAGTTCATTTCTTATCTTCCTAATCCCAGTGTCTAAGACGATCCCACATTTTAATAGACACTCAGTACAATGATGTGAGCTGAATTATACCAATTTTTAGTTCCTAAGCTGCAAGATTGGTTAGTTGTAAACATTGCTCTATTCCATATGAGATCCTTATCTCCCCATGTTTCTGAGGTCTTATTTAAAATCTGGCACTAGTCCACAGAGAGGACCACATGGCCAACCCCACTATGAGACGAGATGCTCCTCACTGGCCCATGGCCCTGCGAGGGACAACACCAGGGACACAGTGTGGGAATTGCGCCTGATCTGACCCCGCCAT
>NW_022111372.1:27672404-27674022 GCF_000313985.2 Echinops telfairi | reverse complement strand
GATGTACAAATGCGCTTTACACAATTGATGTGTGTATGGATTGGGATAACAGTTGTATGAGCCCCAAATAAAATGATTTTTTTAAAAGAAAAAAATAATAATAATAAAATCTGGCACTAATTTGTCTTTTTATTTGGCGGGGGTGTTTTGCTTATTAGCTATTCTAGCTACAGTGGTTTCCAGCTAGTTCCTTCTGTCTGTCTTTTCTAACTCTATTAGGTCATGCTTCTAATAATTATATCCCACATAATTATACAGACTTTATGCCTGATGGATTTGCTTCTGAAGTTTCATTTGGGAAGTTGTTCTCATTCTCAATTTTTAATAGAAAGCTCTTAGAAAAAGGAAGTAGAAGAGAGGGAGAGAGGAAGATGGAAAAAGTACACTAGACAGAGAAAATGAATGTGTTACTTATATATTTGGCTAATAAACATCTGTTCAATATAGTGGTAGTGTGTTAGTCTGGGTACTTTAGAGAAACAAATCCACAGAAACTCATGTGTAAGAGAGAGTTTTATATAAAGGTTAAGTGCACATGAAGAAAACATCCCAACCCAGTGCTGCCCAAGCCCACAAGTCCAACATTAACCTATTAACCCATATGTCCAACACCAGTCCACAAAGTCCTCCTCCATCTCACAAAACAGAGACAATGACGCCGACTGCAGGAGGAAAGCCAAGTCAGTGAATGTATAAGCATCTCAGCACTGGCAGGGGTCTCCACACAGCTGCTCCAGCACCCAGAACTGCATTGGGGTAGGTCCATGTGACTTCTCCTCGGGGATGTCTTGCAGGAAGTGAGCCTTGCCAGCTGAAGCAGGAACTGGCTAAGGCAGCTGCACCCTGGTCTGACCATCACAAAGCAAGGGACCAGAGAACTTGAAAGGTGGGGCTCACCCAACCATTTATCTCTCTGCCCTTCAATGAACCCCACGTGTGTTTATCGGCTAAGTTGGCACAATAAACTAACTACCTCAGGTAGTGAGCACTGCAGTGGGTCCTCAAGAATGTTATTCTTATGATGAAAACAAGGTTCTATTCTTTAGTTAGAGGGGAAAATGTTTGCATGTCTAAAGAGATAACTTGATCTATCTGAGAGTTTGAAACCATCTGATCTGCCTGTCTTCCTGCCAAGGGGCTTGAAACCACAGAAAAGGTAAGGGTATTGAGAGACCGACTGGCCAGGTAAAAGCATTCTGTTGGCTCGCCAGTCTGAAGACAACTTGAACTAAGGATGTTATTGAGAGAAGTGTCTGGATGATGGCAGAAACCATGCAAATGACCCTTAGCAACAATAATCTAGACCCAGTTGATCCTCTAGAGATTTCTTTAGGCAACAAGAAGTTTTATCTCCTGTGTGAATGAAAGACTGGATATGTAGAATTTGATGTTTTAGAAGAAAATTCCCCTGTAGGCAACTGGACATCCCCTTCCAGAAGAGTGCATGGAGGAGACGAGCCAGTCAGAGTGCAGTATATATAGCACCGAGGAAACATACAACTTTCCTCTAGTTCTTTAATGCTTCCTGCCCACCTGAATTAGTTAATTGTGCCAACCTGGCTGATAAACACATGTGGGGCTAATAAAAAGGCGGAGGGATAAATGGGTGGTGAGCCTC
>NW_022111372.1:27663447-27670213 GCF_000313985.2 Echinops telfairi | reverse complement strand
AGAAAAGTGGGTGAAGGGAGACATCGATCAGTGTAAGACATGGAAATATAATAATTTATAAATTATTAAGGGTTCATGAGTGGGGGGATGAGGGGAGCAATGAGAGCTGATACCAAGGGCTCGAGTAGAAAGAAAATGTTTTGAAAATGATGATGGCAACAAATGTACAAATGTGCTTGACACAATGTATGTATGTATGTATTGTGATAAGACCTATATGAACCCCCAATAAAATGATTTAAAAAAAATTCCCTATAATGCAAAATTGAAAAGGACAGTTTTAAGAGACTGGCAGCTGAATCCAAATAAGATTCTGAATAAATGGCATGTAACTTAAATGGCAGAGTTCCCGGGTGGCGCAAATGGTTAACGTGCCTGACTGTTAACCAAAAGGTTGGAGATTTGAGTCCCAGTGGCACCTTGGAAGAAAGACCTGGTGATTTACTTCTGGGGAATTATAACCCCTGAAAGCCCTCTGAAGCAGTGCTCTATTCTGGTGCCCCCGAGGAGTCGCTGTGACTTAGAATGGGCTCCCAAGCCATCGGCTTTCACTTAATGGCCAGGAGCCTTGGAGGGAGTCAGCCTCTAAGGAACCGGTCTGCCCACTGCTGTGTAACCCTTGTCAGAAAACCCCTGCCATGCTTGCTTAAACTTTATGAACGTTTTGTGACCGAATATAAAATTAAGGTTGGGGGTGGTGGTGGAGGGAGCCCAAGTGAGCATTTAGGTTGGCTGAGTCTAGTTTAGAATGCAAAAGCAGGCCCGGTGGGCTTGATGCTCTGCCCGGAGCGTGAGTGAAGGACAGGCTGAGGAGGGTCCCTCGGTCAAACTTCTTGTTTCCGGCACAGTTGGGTGAGTCTGACAATGCTCACCAGGCGCTTTTGGCCTCCAAACGACATGCTTCTTGTAGTGCCTTGGGGTGGGGGATTCAGGCTCAGAAGACTCAGCGGATTGATTGCTCTTGAAAATTTGAGAAATCACTCTCCAAGTTTCCCACATCTGCGTTAGAGCCATGGTGAGAGAGGGGAGGGGACCATCATGTTACCCAAGGTTAGAGGCCAGGGAGCACCCTTCTTCTCTTGCTCTTTGTCTTGCTTTCCCGCTTGATGCCTGCTCCTGGCATATCTCCAGGACCAAGTCTATCCTCCACTAAGTCCAAGAGGAGACCTCGTTCCAGGTCTCTTTATGTTTCACTTGCTGGATCTTGAGCGTCCAAAGAGCACTCCGTGGATCAGAGGCAGGGGTCCAGGAATCACCTCGTGGCTGGCTGTTTCTCCACCTCTGCGGAGACTGTGATTGAAGTGGGACACAGAACCCCTGTTAGCATGTCCTGCTGAGATTTAGGATTGCTCGTCATAGTAATTAGACTGTCCAGATAAACATCAAACCAAAGCAAAACCGACACTGTCATCGAGTTGATTCTAAATCACAGTGATCCTATAGGACTGAGTAGCAGAGCCCCTTTGGGTTTCTGAGGCTGTACATCTTTATGGGAGCAGACCAGGTCAAATTTCTCAAAGGTTGATTGATGGGCTCAAACAATGTGTAACCCACTACACCACCAGAGCTTGAGGTGTTTGCAAAACCCTGCTTTTTCCAAGACCAGGATAACCTTGTCCCGCACCTCAGCGTCTTCATCTATGAAATGGAAGTACTTACATCCGAGTGATGTGGCAAGATAAAGGATTTACAGCAGTAACTGATGCTCCATGAAGTGTTAGCTACTATTATTATTTCTATGGGGTATTGGTGGTTGAGTGGTAAAATTCTTGCCATCTACGAGAGAGACCTGGGTTCGGTTTCTGATCAGTGCACCTCCTGTATAACCACCACCTCTCTGTCCGTCGAGGCTTATGTGTTGCTATGATACTAGATAGGTTTCAACAGAGCTTCTAGAGCAGTGGTTCTCAACCTGTGGGTTGGAACCCCTTTGGAGGTCGAACAACTCTTTCATAACAGTAGCAAAATGACAGGAAGTAGCAAGGAAAATAATGTTATGGTTGTGGGTCACCACCACAGGAGGAATTGTATGAAAGGGTCGTGGCATGAGGAAGATTGAGAACCACTGCTCTGGACCATGACGGACTAGGAAGGAGGATTGGTGGCCTACCTGCAGAATTCTGCCAGTGAGAACTCTGAGGATTGTATGTCCCAATGTGCATCTGATCATGGGGATGGCACAGGACTGGACAGCATTTCTTTCATTGTACATGGGTTGCTTGACAGCCGCGAACGACAACTCCAATTAGGGCTACTGCTCTTACTGTTAATGACTGAATTGTGTCTCCAGATATTTTAAAACTATACCTGGAATGTGATCTTGGTTGGAAATGGAGTCTCTGCAGATGTTATCAGTTAACATGAGGTCATATTGCAGTAGCTTAGGCCCTGATCCTATATGACTGGTGTCTTTGTGAAAGAGAAGAGACCCAGAGACAGGGCTATAGGCGACGGCTGACACATAATGCTGTACTTGCAGGCCAAGAAATGCCTGGAGCTACCAGAAGTTAGGAGTGGGGCATGAAATAGTTTGTCCCTCATCCTCAGTAAAAATCAGTGTGGCCGACATTTTGAATTTGAACTTCCAGTCTGCAGAATGGTGAGACAATAAATTTCTGGTGGTATAAATCACCCAATTTGTGGAATTTAGTTATGGCAACACCAAGAGACAAGTGCAAATAGCAATAGTGCTACTAATATCACTATTAACCAACTAGTTGCCTTTAAGTCGATTCAGACTCATGGTGACCCCACGTGTATTCATGACTCTGACCTTTGGGAAGCAGGTCACCAGGCCTTTCTTTCTAGTGTCTCTGAATGTGTCTGCCATGCCACCCTATCTGCTGGAGTCCAATACTACTACCACCTCTACTACAATACCACTCCTGTCATAGGGCATTTTTTGGGAAGTACCCTGCTTCCCTGAAAGTAAGACATCCCCTGAAAATAAGACCTACTTACAATTTTGCCTCTCACTGAAATATAAGGCATCCCCCCTAAAATAAGACCTCCCTGAAAATAAGGCCCCCCGAAGCTACCGTAACTCTGGACTCTAGACCTTAGCGGCGGGCGCCACTGCGCAGCTCATTGTTGGCTGCAGCGCAGTCAGAGCAGACGGGAAGTGCGAGGTCTCTTTTAATAAAGCAATAAACAATAAATGTGTACAGTATTCTTCTTCATGGGAAAATAAGACATCCCCTGAAAATAAGACCTAGCGCATTTTGGGGAGGAAAAATTAATATAAGACACTGTCTTATTTTGGGGGAAACAGGGTAGGAAGACTATGAAGTAGGTCACCATGGGCTCCTTTCTTCTTGCGAAGAGGAAACTGGTGCTTTGATCAGAACCCATGTGCAAGACCAGTTAAAGTGATCTCAGATCATGTCATTCATGGGCGGTGTGTGAGGAAACGGCAGGTTTCTGTTGTTCAGGAAGATTAATGCCACATAACAATGGGTGGTGGGTTAGAAGGGGAAAGATCACCTTGGTTTATGAGAAAGATCGTTGACAGTTTTAGGGAGAAGCAGTTAATTTATTTAATTTTCCTAGAACATTGGGGAGTGGTGATCTCCCTTGGTGAAAAGACTGAACTTGGGCCCAGCGATGTAGTAGTGATCCTCAACCTTTGGACCTAGACTTCTACTTTTGGAGTAGTGGTCCTTGGCTTTTCAGTTGGGGTGTGCTTTCTGAATTCAGGTAGTGGGATTTTAAACAAGGACAGTGGGGCAGCTCCCGTGATCTCCTAGGCAGTCAAGTAAGGTAAGTAGGACTGCTACCACTGAACAGTAGATCAAGCCTGCCATCTGAGTCCTGGCAGGATCTAATGGCTCACAAGGGATGTGAAATCCAGAGCCAGACTGCTTGGGTTCAAATTCAGCAGTTCCCCAGCTGTGTGACCTTAGTTAAGTCACTTAATCTCTTTGGCTTTGGCTTCCTCATTTGTAAAATGAAAAATAAGTATTATACTACCTCTTTCATACTGTTATTATAAGGATTAAATGAGTCATTGCTTGTCAAAGTCTAAGTATACAATGATACTAATTATTATTATTGGAAACACTGTTTAGGACCTTGGATTGGTACATAACCATCGAATTCAAAGAGCTTTTTTATGTTTCATTACATTAAAAAAGGATCATTGCTGGTTCAGTGGTAGGATTCTCATTTTATGTGCAGGAGACCCAGGTTTTATTCCTGGCCAACGACCCTCTTGTTCAGCCACCACCCACCTGTCAGTGGAGGCTTGTATACTGCTTTGATGCTGGACAGACTTTGGTGGAGTTCCACACTAAGACAGACTCGGGAGAAAGACCTAGAGATCTCCTTCCAAAAATCAACCTATGAACCACAAGAGTTTAATCTTCAAGCTATCATGGGGATGGCACAGGATGAGGTAATGTTTCATTCTGTTGTGCATGGGGTCACTTTGTTTTAGGGATCCACGAGATCCCAGCTAACAACAATAACATTAAAAGAGACCTTTGAAACTCTACCCTCTTCAGCTTCAGTTCCCAAGGAACTGCCCCTTGGAGTTTTGCATAGAATTGTGTTTGCTGAGCTCCCTAGAAGTTACATCAGCCTCAGTAGAAGTAAAAGGGCTCAGAGGCAAGAGGCTGCTTCACATGATATGCTTCACGTTCATGGTTTTGGTGTGCAGATTATTTCGGAGCCAAACTGAATGTGTTTCAAAGTTGTTTACTGGCAAGGAATACTGGGCAGCTAAGACTGGGGTACAGGGGTAAAATGCACATGTACTGATCACATTTAACCTGTCTCTAAACAAGAGGAAACCACCAGGCTGTGCAGAGAATTATTTTCCAGAAAATCAATTTTTACTAGTTCTTCCCTTTTTGTCTATCCGTTTGTCCACTCTCTTTAAAACATAATTATAAACCATCAAGTATATATATTTCAAACTTTTTTTTGGAAGTGGATTTCAAACTTACAGAAAAAGATTGCAGGAAGAAGAGTGCAGAAAACCAGAGGTAATTACTACCCAGGTCTTCCTGTTGTTTACATTTCACTCTGTTTGCGTTATCATTTGCTCTCCCTCTATAGATACTTAAACACATAAAGCAAATTTTTTTCTGGAACTTTTGCCAGTAAGTTGCATATCTCATAGCCCTTGATCTTTAAATAGTGTGTATTTCCTAGGAATAAGAACATTCTCTTACATAGCCATAGTTTATTTTTCAACTTTAACACATTTGACAGCTATATAACACTTATTTTTATTTATTTTTTTATTTTGAGATGTCCTTTTATTAATCGACTTTGGTTTACATTGGTCTGTGGATTTCCCATTTATGTCTTTTTTACTAAAAAAATTAATCATTTTATTGGGGGCTCTTACAGCTCTTATAACAATCCATACATCAATTGTATCAAATGCATTTGTACATATGTTGCCATCATCATTTTCAAAACAATTTCTTTCTATTTGAAACCTAGGTATCAGTTCCTCCTTTTTCCCTCCCTTTCCACCCTTGTGAACCCCTGATAAATTATGTATTATTATTATTTTCATATCTTACACCATCTGTTGTGTCCCTTCACCCATGTATCTGTTGTTTGTCCCCCGCACCCCCACCCACCCACTTACTGGGGGTGTGTGTACTACGTTGGTCATTGCAATAGGTTCCCTATTTCTTCCCCTTCCTACCCTCACCTTCCTGTTATCCTCATGGTATTGCTACTCCTATTACTGTCCTTGAGGGGTTTATCTGTCCTGGATTCCGAGTGTTGAGAGTTCTTATCTGTACCAGTGTGCCTGCTCTGGTCTAGCTGGATTTGTATGGTAGAACTGGGTTCTTGATAGTAGGGGGGAGGGAGCATTAAAGAACTAATGTTGTGTGTTTCGTCAGTGCTATGCTGCACAGTGGCTGACACATTCTTTCCTTGTGACCCTTCTGTGAGGGAATGTCCAATTGCCTACAGATAGGCTTTGGGTCTTCACTCCAACCCCTATTGTTTGCATTGATATATTTATTTGTTTTGGGTCTTCTGATGCCTGATACCTGATTCCGTCAACACCTCGTAATCACAGGTGGTGTACTACTCCCAACTGGGCTTTGTTGCTTCTCAGCTAGATGGCGTTTGTTTAACTTTAAGCCTTTATGACCCCAGATGCTATATCTTCTAATAGCTAGGCACCATCAGCTTTCTTCACATTTGCTTATGCACCCATTTTGACCTCAGGTGAGCATGACAGAATGCCAGGTTATTAGAACAAATTATCTTGTATTGAGGGAGTACTTTAGTAGAGACCAATGCCTGTCTGCTACCTTAATACTTAACATTTAAATATATGTTCATAGACTTATATCCCTATCATTATATATTAATATATTTACATATGTACACACCTATATTTACACTTCTATAAGTATCTTTTGCCTCCTAGTTCTTTCCTTTATTTCTTTTTACTTTATTCCTGCCCCACTATCATGTTCAACCTTCTGCTCAGTAATTTGTTTCAGCTACATTGCACTTGATCAACCCCCAGTAGGCAATCTACACCCTCCTTGCTATTGATTTTAGATCCCTTCTTGTTCCCTTGTCCCTGGCTTTTCTAGACTCCCACTCCCCTTTCCCCACCTCCTCCTCTCCTATATCCCACTGGAGCTGTTGGCCCCATTATTTTCTCCTCAGGAGTGTTTATCCAATATATCTTATATAGATAGACATGGGGGGGGGGTCTGTCTGTTGACTTTTATGGATGTTTTCCGATTGAGTCTGATAAGGTGCCAAGCCTTGCCCCTGAAGT
>NW_022111372.1:27658737-27663347 GCF_000313985.2 Echinops telfairi | reverse complement strand
GGGGGGGGGGGAAAGGCCTATAAATAGTTCCAAGTCTGTCTGTTGACCCTCATGGATGTTTTTGAATTGGATCTGGTGAAGTGCCAAGCCCTGCCCACTGATTCCAAAGTCTAGTTTCTGGAGTCCTAGGGAACTTTGTTGCTTTGCTCTCCTTGCTGCTCTGTTACATTCCCTTTGTGTTTCACTCTGGTGTGTGTGTGTGTGTGTGTGTGTGTGTGTGTGTGTGTGTGTGAGAGAGAGAGAGAGAGAGACTGGGCATACTTCCCACACTGTGTCTCCAGTGCTGCCCCCTGTACTGCTGTGCGTCAAAGAGGGGTTGTCTGGTCTCGTGGTGGGGCCAGCCCTATGATCTCCTTGCATTGGCTGCTCCAAGCAGGAATGTCGTCTTCGAGGCTTGGTGGGCCAGGGTGCAGCCCACACTCTCTCTCTTTCCCTTTTAATTTCCTCCTATGTGGTCTGGGCAAACCCACTATTCTCCTCAGGTTGTATCTTCAGTGCTGTCCTCTGCAGTACATTTTTCTGGGGAGGAGGTTGATGTAGCTGGGATTGGGGCTAGCCCGCAGACCTGTCTGTTAGTTTGCTGCTTCATGCCAGTATGCTGCCCTCAAGGCTTGACACCCTAAGTTGAAGTCTGTTCCCTTTCTTGCTTTCCTGTGGAGACATGAACCCTTTTACCTAATGTGTTGCCCAAATTCCAATTTTGTTATTTGACCCCCTTCTTACACTGTTTTTTCAACATAGAATATAATCTAAGACCGTATTTAATTGTATGTCCCCAGAGTGCCCCTGGTGGCACAAGTGGTTTCCACTGGACTAATCGTGCAGCTTTCAGCGTGGATCACAACTCACTGTAAAGAAGACCCAAATCCTCCAAACTGGATGAATAAGTAACATCATGATAAATGGAGAAAAATTGAAGTTGTCAAGGATTTTGACTTGCGTGCATCCACAACCCATGCTTATGGAGCAGCAATCAAGAGAGCAAGCCATACATTGCATTGGCTAATCTGCTGCATAAGACCTCTTTAGAGCATTGAAAAGCAAGGAGGTCACTTTGAGAACTAATGTGCTCCTGACCCAAGCCATGGTATTTCTCATTGTTCAAGCCACAGTATTCCCATTGTTCAAGCCACAGTATTCCCATTGTTCAAGCCACAGTATTCCCATTGTTCCCAATTCCTATGAAAGTTGGACACTGAAAAGGGAAGACTGAAAAATAATCGATGCATTTGAATTGTGGTGCTGGAGAATATTGAAAGTACCATGGACTGCTAAAAGGATTAAACCAATCTGTTTTCAGAGAAGTACAGACAAAGTGTTCCTTAGAGGCAAGGATGTTGAGACTTCTTACATACAGTGTGTATTGTGTTAGGCCAGGTTGCCGAGATAAACAAATCTGGTGCCACCCATATATATGTGAGAAAGAGCTTTATATCAAGACGTAATTATATGTCAAGAAGGCATCCCAGTCTAGTCCAATTCAAGTCCATAAGTCCCTCTTGAGACATGCCACATGCAGTGATGCAGCATGCAGGAAGATCACAGGCTGATGGGGTCAGGGTTATGAGGACCCAAGGTTAGTGCAAAAATGGCAGAGCTCTGGTAGCTCTCAGGGTGGCCAGTAGGCAGGCAGGTGAGGAGGGAGAGAAAGAGAGAGTGGGCCCAAGGGTCCCCTCTTAAAAAGGCCATGCCCCCTAAGGATACAGGATCAGACTGACCTGATTGATAGGTGTGACTACAATGCTAGTCAGGAGCATCTTGCTGACATAAAATAATGTATCACAGACAGCTTGTCAGGAGAGGGCTGTCCCTGGAAAAGGACATCATGCTTGGTAAAGTGGAAGGGCACTGAAAAAGGGGAAGATCCTCGACTAATTGGATTGTCACAGTGGCTGCAACAATGGGCCCAGCCATAGGTGCAATTGTGAGGATGGCGTCGTACCAGGCTGTGTTTCATTATGGTGTACATAGGGTTGCTATGGCTGAAACTGACTCGATGGCACCTAACAACAGCAACAATAATGGAAAGTTGGCTATTCAAACCCACCTACTGGTGCTGAGAAAGAAAGGCCTGGTTATCCACTTCTGTAAAGAGTGTAGTCAAGAAAACCTTACAGAACAGTTCTCCTGTAGAGCACATGGGTTCCCCCAGGTTGGAATCAACTTCATTGCAGTGGAATTTTTTGTTGTTTAGTATTTGGGTATCTGGTTGCTACCAGGGCATAGTGGATTATACGTTAGCCTGATAATCACAAGGTCCACAGTTCAAATCCACCAGCCATTCTGAAGGAGAAAGATGAGGTTTTCTACTTCTGCAGTTACAGTTTGAGAAACCAACAGGGACAGCTCTACCCTCTAGCCTAGAGTTGCTATGAATCAGAATGGGCTCCATGGCAGTGCGATTCTTTGGGCTTTTGTAAGGCAGGGTACTAAAAGGTTACCCTT
Organism: Echinops telfairi; assembly: GCF_000313985.2. Classification (NCBI taxonomy): domain Eukaryota; kingdom Metazoa; phylum Chordata; class Mammalia; order Afrosoricida; family Tenrecidae; genus Echinops; species Echinops telfairi. Next base: position 27,660,902 of record NW_022111372.1, on the reverse strand, counting down.
ACTTTCTTGCTTTTAGTGACAGGGAAAGAAACTGTTCAATCTAGCTATAATATTTGACACTGAGATGATAAAAAAAGTTAAGTTGTCAAAACTGCACCTACTTTTTCCAGTTTCATTTAGAGTCAAGTGTTCAATGTTTGTAGGTTACCTGATGGTTCTGTTCTGGTTCTCTGTTCCCATAAACTTCTCCACCCGCCCCCCTCCCATAAACTTCTGAACGATAAGCATCCTCTTTTACCTGACGTTTAATTTGATAAATGTATGGCCATCAATAAAATAATAGTCCAGGGAAATCTTTCAATGTACAGATGGAAAAATGCATCTTGCTTGGGGATTCATATTGAATTAGGTTCAGATTTTTTCAGACAAATGCGACATATTTTTATATAAGAAATATCCCATCAATATCTTAAGTGCCTCGCAAATTTCTGAAACAGCGAATTACTGAAGAAAAACCCATAAAACCTTGTCCAATGAATTAAGCAAAGAAATAGGAAGTGATCTTAAAATTGGAGGCCTGTCTTTTCATTAATAATGAGTGTCTGCATCATTGGCTATTTCTTCTGATCTTGAGAGTAGAATTGTGTAGGTGAGACTGGTAACTTTTAAAATTCAGTTTGATGTGTTTTTGTGAAGTCCATGCAAAGAGAGGGAGGAAAGGGCTGTAGTCATACCCTTTAGCATCCAATAAGTGGTACCTTGGCTTCATCAATTCAGTGGTGGGAGAAAGCAAAGGCTTGGGCTCCAAAAAACAAAGTCAAAGGATAGATGATGGCGGAGGCACCAAAGGGATTGACTTCTACAACCTCTGCAAACTTCAATGTCCTTGGAAACCATTCTCACTACCATGAAGTTGATGCGGACTCATAGTGACCTTATAGGACACCGTATAACTGTTGCTGTCGGTTTCTGAGATTGTAACTCTTCACAGGAGTAGGTAGCCTTATCTTTCTCCCAAGGAAAGGCTGGTAGTTTCAAATCGATGACCTTGCAGTTAGCAGCCCAATTTTTAGCCCACTAAACAACCAGAGCTACCCCAAATCCAAACAAACCTACTGTCAAGTTGATTCTGACTCATAACAACCTAATTTACATAGGAGTTTTGAGACTGAACCTCTTTATAGGAACAGCTAGCTTCATCTTTCTCTCTCAAAGCAGTTGGTGGAGTTGAACTGGTCACATTATGAGTAGCAGTCAAAGGTCTAACCCGCAGTGCTATAGGGGCTCCGTAACAGTTACAGTAGGACCAGAATAAATTAGAGACCCTTCTCAGGAGGGTGCTGTTTGGCTTCCTCTTTAGGAGTGAGTGGAGTCAAGGGAACTCCAGCAGGGAATGTTTGTGAGAATAAAGGGAAATCGGTTTCTAAATCTTGCACCAAGATGCAAGGGGTGTAGAAAGCAAGGAAAGTCCTAGAACCCCAACTCTAAGGGATTAAAGAAAAAAAAAAGAAATCCTAAATTTTGGTGAAAGAACTGTCTTTTACCACTCATTAGTGGTTAGCGGTGGGAAACAGAGTCACCATCGGTTGGAACTGACTTGATGACAACAATAACAAGAGGTGGGAGAAGGCTCTACTGGTTCAGAAAGCGTTGTAACACAGCATTTTTGGGTTCCCTGAAAAATGCTGAATGTGTCAATTCTCTAGCTGTAGAGTCTGGTCCACGGACTATAAACACACTGCCCTCAAGTCCATACTGACGGATACCAACCCTACATGACAGAGTAGAACTGTTTCTTAGGACTCCTGAGACCGACTCTTCAAGGGAGTAGACAGCCTCTTCTTTCTCCAGTAGAGTGGCTGGTGGGTTTGAACTGAGGTTGTGGTGAGCAGCCCAGTCCTTAACCCTCTGTGCCACCAGGGACAAACACCCACCCCCGTGGGATATGGGTAAATGAAATCCTATTTTTCATTGCGGAAGTTCATTTTTTTATTAGAAAAACAAACAACAAAAAGAAAAGCTGAACAACAACACCAGTTGTTGAGCCAACTTTGACTTATGATAAGTTTATTGTCTTAGTGTGGAACTCTGCTCTATGGGGTTTTCAAAGACTGTGATATTTCAGAACTAGATCACTAGAACTTGTGAGGTGCCTCCAGATAGACTTGACCCTCCAATTTTTCAAATAACATGAAAGTGCTTAACTGTTTGCACCCCCCCACCCC
>NW_022111372.1:27630204-27658637 GCF_000313985.2 Echinops telfairi | reverse complement strand
GTGGTTAGTCGTAGTAGAGTTGATTTTGACTCATGGTTACCCATGTATGACTCAATTATCTTGGGGTAGCTATTTTGTGTTCAGACGGAAGTCTAAGTTCTGGAAATTACAATAACGGAAGGCAGGACTTTTCACGGGTTGTTTTGGCGTGGGAACATCTAAATATGCTCTTTCAACAATCTTTCAACAAACAACTGCGAGCAGTTCCCAACTCTTGTGGAAATCTTAGACTTCCACAATAACTGAATAAGTTAGACTAAGTGAGGTAGAACCATACTTATCAAACTGACTTTCTTGTGTTACTTCTACAAGTGAATCTACTGGCATCATAAAAAGAGGAGGAATCCAGGCCAAAGTTTTTCTTAATATGTAATATAAGAAGGATTAAAGATTAAACTTTAAATGGTCTTAGTAAGAATTGACGACTTAGTTAGATACCATATAACCAGTGATGCTTACTGTTCCCTGGCATTATTTCAGTCTTTTAGATTGTGAGACGGAAGTACAAGTGAGAGACAAATAAACTCAGTCATGTGATAACTGACAACATCTATCCCATTTCCAGAATGACAACTTTTGTGTCTCGACTTTTAATAATTCATGAGGGAGGAGAGGGCATGGTGAAGTCGGCCTTTATCAACTCATCAGTTATTTTTCCTTGTATGACTCACATCATGATGCCAAGAGTGAAACTTACTTGGTTTCACTAAATAGAGTTCAACATTTAGATCGGCCTTTTCTTAGCTCTTCCTGGAGCAGGATGCCTGGGCACTAGAAGAGGAGGGATGAATGAGACAAGATGAAGGCTACCCAGAGGGAAGGCTGCAGAGCAGGAAACGAGACTCAGCCACCCGCAATCAAGGAGGTGGGTGCTCCTAGTCAAATAGGTCTGTGAAGGGAGAGGAGGCGACGAATGGCAGGAAGTAGTCGAGATATTTGCAGAGGGAAAAATTACGTGAGGTGAGATTTTTAGAGATTTGATGGAACATCAAAGGTATGTAGATCATGGACCAAAAATGAAGAATGTATTTACTTATTTCATGAGAAGAAAGGAAGGGGGAGAAAATCACATTGATCTTAGCATTTTTAAGGTCTGCTAAATGAAGTCGCAACATGGCATGATGAAGAGAACTCTGATGGAAAGTGTGATGATGGTGAGAAACTACTAACTTTTAAGGACTCCTTGAACCTGCAGGAAGTGGAGTTAGATAGCCCCGGATGTGAAGGACAGAAAGTTAAGGACAAGGGGGGGGCGGGATAGACCCAGCCATTTTTATGGAGAAGGAAGAGGACGAAGATACAGGTGAGAGAACAAAAATAAAGAACAAGAGTCCAGAGAGTCAAAGAAAGCTCAGAGCTCTCATTTCAATCCTTGGACTCTGCTGGAAACAGCTAAGCAATCAACTGCACACGTTTGGTGGTTCAAAACCATTCAGAGACACTCCAGAAGACAAGCCTGGTCCTCTGCTTCCAAGAGGCTGCATCCTTACAAACCCTCAGGCGCACAGTTCCTCTCTGAAACACATGGCTCACCATACAGAGAGAGTTTTGTTTTTTCCTCAAAGTTGCAATGTCCAGTGCCCTCATTTCGAAAACAGGAGCATGATGCATTCTTGGAAGAATTATACAAAACAAACAAACAACAAAAACAACTCACCGCCGTCAAGTCAATTCTTACCCATATCAACCCAATAGGGCAGGATAGAACTGCCCCTGTGCGTTTATCAAACTATTGACAGGAGAAGAAAGCCTAGGCTTTCTCATGGAGTGGCTGCTGGCTTCAAACTGCTGGCCTTGTGGTTAGCAGCCCAGCACATAACCCCTATGCCACCCGGAGTTTTCTGAAGAATTACAGAGTATGGATTAAATGACACAAACTTTGATAGATACTCCTCTAAAGTTGGGGCTCTCATTTATTTTTTCATCCTATCATAGAGTCTATCTAGAAGTTCATGAAGGTGATAGCCTGGTGGTGGAGCAGCAGGGCATATGGTAGGACACACTCTTACAGGATGCATGAGTAGATAAGCCCCCTCAGGGTCTTCTTGTCCAAATAGGACACACTGACTAGAGAGTGCTTGGGGTGGGGGGTAGTGGTGGTCCAGTGGTAGAACCACTGTTACTCAACATTTATGTGAGAGACACAGGAGTGCTCCCTAGGCAACGTCCCTCCTATGCAGCCATTCTCCATCGTGGAGGCTTGTGTGTTGCCATTGAGCTGAACAGCTTTCAGTGGACCTAGCAGATCAAGATGGACTAAGAAAGGCCTGTTGATCTCCTCCTCCGATTTAGCCCTTGAGAGCTCTGTGGATCCTAACATTGTGATCCCACCGTTCACGGAGACTTCGTGAGTTGGGGGCTGACTAGCAATAGTATCTAATGTGTTCTTTGCCTACAGTTATAGGGCTTTGGGGTAGGGCCACAGAAACTCTTTGCTTACCGTTATCTCCCCACTGTTAGAGTGCTGGAATTTGATTGGCCAAATGGCGGCGAGGATTCACGAAGCTTGTTCTGCATCCAGCCAAGTTGATGGGGGAAAGGGCTTTTCCTACATTTCCACGCGAGGCACAGCTATTAATTACACTAAGTGACAAAGACTCTCCTTGCTGCTCGATGGACACAAGGATGAATCTTTGTTACTGACTGCAAGTAATAGACGTCTGGTGGTGATCAGCAGTGAGGCCAGGAGAGCTTGCTCTGGACCATGCAGCGGGCACAGGGCAGCTTCTGCAGAACCGACCCCAGACACTGCCGAGAAACAGAACGAGCATTATTTTAAGTTCATGCGATGGAAATACAGCTCCTCTCCTTTTCAATCCGTTCACTTCTGGCACCGAAACAACCTGTCTCTTTATATTAGTTTACTTCTGTCGAGAAATGATCATTTAGAAGGAAATAGCTGGAAAATCCAGGCAAGAATCCATTTTTTTACGTCACAACTGAGTGAAGGCTTTCTTATTGTGCTGCATGGGACTGGAAAGATCATTCCTTTCTGTACATAGTTTTTCTTTCTTTTTTTGCTTTGTGACTTCATTCTGCTCAAGACACACATGTGTGCCTGAAATGAAAACATTTTCAAAGGGCAAGTTTCAAGGACTCCTAAAAATAGGACCCGTTGCCAAATATACATTTCCCCAATCTGTAAATGACTGAGCAGGAGGAGCACAATGAAATGCACATGCTTTTCAAATTAATTTTAGAGAAACAAGAGCTGGAAGCCTTTATTCCTAGCCTCTAAATGTTCTAAACTCGTGGATTCCATTTGAATTTTATGCTGTCTCTGGCTATCATTCTTTGCATATTTTATATTTATCTTTGAATCAAGACTGAAAAGAAAGAAAGAAAAAAGCTACTAAGGATAAATGGACTTTCCAAATGGGAAAATTTTATTTCATGACCTCTACATGTGGCTTGACATGAACCATGCAAATAATTATCAAGATTAAAAAGGTATAAGGTCCCACCAGCATCTCGACCACTTGTGGCAGCACCCTGAACCAAAGATGAATCCAGGAGTAATTGCAAATGCATCGAGGTAAGAAATCTTCTTAAAAATGCCTTACCTTCTGTGGTCCGCAATCAGGAACGATCTTGAATTCTTTCTGGAAAGAAGAGGCAGAGCATAAGTACCTTCCTTATCACCAAAGAGATAAACTCTCATGGGGTATGTTTTGTGCAGGTTTGGGGGATACTCTCCCAACATGAGCGAACTGAAGGGTGACCCGACACGCTCAATGACATGTCGTCTAGAAGAATTCTTGTTCTTGATGAGAAAAATCTAGTGCTTGGCTAGTTTCTCAAATGCTTTTGTTTTATTTTCTGAACATTTATTATTCTTTCAAACAACAGTAACTCAAGGTCTAACGATTATCATACATCATCTTGTCAAAGGTTCACAAACCTGTGTGGCAGTATCCTTCCTGTAAAGACTGTTGGGAGGCTCAGTCCTCGGAGTTGGCTGGTCACCTCCTCTCCTTCCAATAGCTTTGGAAGCAATGTGAGGTCTAGGGAGCAGACAGGAGGACCAGACCTTTGCCCTTGGAATTATCTTGCTTTCCCAGCTCTGGTTAAATTTTGCCTTCCATATCTTGTTTTTTCCATGATAGATCATGGAAAAAGAAACTTAGAAATAGTTTCACCTCTGCTGTTAAAAAGTGGTGACCTTTGCTCACATTTGCCAGGGAAAGTGGCTTATAGCACCAATTAACATGAATTATTAACTCCCAGATTAATTATTTATTAGAAACCGAAAGGCTGTAGGCTCTGACAGATAGTGCTGTTAAGAGAAAAATGAAGAAAACAGCATAGCTCTAATTATTACAATTCATTGATGATGTTTGGAATAAGTAATGGGATTTAGAGTTTCTTAATGATTTTTAATTTCCTTTCTAATACCACATGAGTTACAGAATTGGGCAAATTAACTGATCATTCCTGTAACTACAAGTGCAGATGTTAACTGAAAAATGTCTATTTAACAAGCAGGCATACACTTGGTTCCTTGTGCCTGCCTCGATTGCTGGCGCTTGCTATTGTTAGGTGCTCTCAGGTCAATTCTGACTCACAGTGAGTGACCTGATGTGGTGACAGCGATTGTCTTCCTCATGCTCACTAAGTGAGGTGTCCCAGAGATTCATTACTACTCTTTGACTTTGTGTGCTTTTCCATTGTGTGCATGTGCTACAGTTTTCCCATGCATCCATTGGTGGGCACCTTTTTGATATGTTGAATCTTGGTACAATACATTTGAGTATTCATATGGCTATGCATGCCATGGCTTTAATTTCGCTAGGATATGACCTAGGAGTAAAATCGCTGGATCATGTAGTATTTTCATGCTATTTCTAGCTTTTAAAGGAAGTGCTATACCAGTGTTCATAGTGGCTGTGCCATTTTATATGTTTACCACCAAACGCATGAGCGTTCTAATCTCCCCACCACTTTACCAGCATTTGTTTCCTGTTTTTCATTTCCCCCTTCATTTTCTGTATTTCATTGTAATTGTGGTTTGCATGTCCCTAATGACTAGGCAACAAGCCCTGGTGATACTGTGGTTAACCATTGCTAACCAGAAGGTCGACATCCTTGTCTCATCCACACTCTCAGGGGAATCCTTTCAGCCTTCTCTGCTGAGAATAGTGTTGGCTATTTGCTTTCTGTATAGACCCTTAGTTATGTAAAGGAGTTTTCTTTCCACTCCTATTTTACTGAGAGCTTTTTTTTTTTCTAATCAGGATGGGTGGTGAATTTTTTCAAATGCCTTTTCTGCATTGATTGAGACAATCATGTGGTCTTTTGTTTTCTTTATGTAGTGGATTATGTTGATTGATTTTAGATGTTGAACCATCCTTGCATATGTGGTATGAATCCCACTTGGTCTTGATGTATTATTGTGATTGTTATGTTTGACACACTGTTGGGGCCTATTGGTTAGGATAGGGTTTTCAATGACTGATTTTTCAGGAGTTGCCAGGCATTTTGCTGGAGAGAGTACAGCATGGTTATAGTTTTTTTTGTTGTTGTTAGGTGTCACATGGTCAGTTCTGAGTCATTTTTAAAATTTCCCCCTTGATATACTATAGTGTACATGGCCACCCTATGTACATCAGAACAAAACACTACTCAGGTTGATGATGTCCTGACAACTCTTATGTTTGAGCCTATTGTTGTAGCCACTGTGTCAGTCCAACTCATGGAAGGTCTTCTTTTCTGCTACTTATCTAGAAAACACGATGTCCTTTTCCCTCCTGACAACACATGCAAAAATATGGGAGACAAAATCCCACCTAGTCTTCCTTCTCAGTAGCCATCTTACTGTGCTTCCTCCAAGACAGATTTGTTTGTTCTTCGTGAGGTTCATGGTCCTCTCCAGACCCTTGCCCAACACGATAATTCAAATATACCAGCTCTTCTTTAGATTTATTTATTGCTCAGCTTTCACATGCATATGAGGTGATTGAAAATGCCAGGGTTCAATTCAGGCACACTTTAGTCTTCAAAGTGACATCCTTGGATTTACAATGTTCTCTCTCATAAAATGATAATGATGTCTCTGGAATGAACCAGGGACATATATCAACCATACATATATGAATGGAGTTGGGGCTCAAACTTGATTGTATCCCCCATCTAAGGACAATTAGATCCTATAACATGGCCCTTCTCCATACTCACCCTCATGAAAAGATTACTAAAGAGATGGGTGCTTTAGAAAAATGTAGCAAAGAGAATATCAAATAGCAAAGTGTGGCTATCAAAAAAATAGTGTCTGGGGTTTTAAGACTTGTCTTTAAACAAGCAGCCAGCTAAGGGAGGCATCAACTAAGTCCACATGGAAGAAGCACACCAGCCTGTGTGATCCAACGATTGTAAATAATAAAACCAAAATCTGAATTAAGGAAAGATTTCAGAGCTTAAATTCTCAGCACCTGGTTTGCAGAAGGCTATGGATGATAATGGAAGCCCAAAATCCATTGCAGGGTCCCCACATAAATTAAGCCTCTGGGGAATCCCCTGTGACCATAGTCCAAAGCTGTGATAGCCTAGCCATCAGACAGATCAAACATTGTAAAGTCTGTTATGGCAGATGTACTTAGGTGAAAATGTACTATCTTATCATTTGATCTTTTCTTGGCCCATTTGAGAGGTGTTTTGGTTTTTAATATTTTCTTTTTGTATTTGTTTGTTTTGATTGATGGGAGCCCTCGTGATATAGTGGTTATGCATTGAGCTTCCAACCACAAGGTCAGCAGTTTGAAACCACCAGCTGCTTCATGGTGGATAGAGCTTTCTGCTCTTCTAAAGAGTTACAGTTTCAGTAACTAGCAGGGGCAGTTTTACCCTGCCATATAAGGTTGATGGTAGTGAGTTTGTTTTATTGCTTTTTATTAGAGGAGCCAAAGAAACTAATATGATACAATATCAATCCATGTAATCCATACTGAAGGCTTCCGTCTTTGATTTTTTCTTTTCTAACAGTTTTCTTGGTATATAATTCACATATCATATAATTCAATGGCTCAATCATATTAATAAGAGTTGTACAATTATCACCACAATTAAATTTAGAATATTTCTTCTTTCAGGTACTCATCATTGTTAGCTCCCCATTTCCCCAGCATCCCCTGCAATATCCCCTGGAAACCATTAATTCAGTTACTGTCTTTATAGATTTACCTATGTAGATTTCATATACAGAAAAGCATACAAAAAGCAAAACAAAACCAACAACAAAGTCAAACAGATAAAAAAATCCATTGAAAAGAAAGCAAAGAAAGATACAACTAGAGTAAATTTTAATTCACTGTCCAATGCACTCTGTCAGACAGCAAGACTATTCACACCCTTGGTCTATGGTCAGGGGGTTCCCTAGAGGTCTAGTCCTTTAACATGTCCTCCCCTCACTATTATGGTTCTCATTAACCTTGTTAGACATGAGTGGGTGCATCTGTATAATTAAGATCATTTAATGCATGAAAGCCAAGATAGATAACCCTTCAGAAACAGTTATGGGAGTAATGATTCCCTGAGGGTACAGGAAGAGAGGGGTTGGGAAAAGGAAGGAATGGGGAGTTGATAGGAATGATGACTGTATAATCCTACTCTAGGAGAATGAATAACAGAATTTTAGGTGAATGGATATATTGGATGCTGTAATACAAACACGGGAAAAAAGTATATCTATATCATAATAATATATAACACAACAATAAAGGTTCCTGGAGAGTAGGGCAGTGGGAAGGAGGGGCTAAAGGGAACTGATATCAAGGAGTTCAAGAAGAAAGAAAATGTTTTGAAATTGATGGCAATTGTACAGTTATGCTGGATCTAATTGAATTATGAATTGTTATAACATCTGTAAGAGCTCACAAGAAAATGATTAATTGAAATGAAATGAAATAAATAAGATTAACATAAAAAGGAAGCCAGAGTCAAGAGCGGCCTTGTGTCTCTGGAGGGAGTGGGGCTGTTCTCCACATGTGCACACAGAGCGCTCGGCTCCTGCTCGCTTTTCATGCTCTAACATGAAAAGGTTTTGTGCGTCTGTGGTGGAGTGAACATTCTTAATATGGCTCTTCCATCCATGCTTCTGTAAGCTCAAACCAATGGCCACTAAGTCCAAGCTGATTCATCATGACCCTTTAGGGAAGGTTAGAACTGCCTCCCGTGAGTGTCCAAGACTCTTAACTGTTTACAGGAATAGAAAGCTTAGTCGTTCTCTCGCAGACCACCTGGTGAGGTTTCAGACGGGCGACCTTGCAGATTCCAGCCCAAAGGGTAATCACTAGGGCTCCACAGAATGAGCATATGAGCAAGCGTTTTCACCCCTATTTATTTATATACCCCAAAGAATAATATTGGCAAGCAATAATAGTGACATAACAATAATAATCATGCCAATAGATATATGGGTGGGGCCAAAAGTATTGCTACGAGGGATCCTGCTCATACATGCACGGGTTTATTCCAAAGAAAATCTGTTTAAACATTAGAGAAAAAAAAGATTTATTATTAAAATAAATAAATAAATACAAAGTGAAGGAAAAATACATGTGGATTAAACCTCCAGTCTTTTATTTTATTAGCATTCTCTGATTTTTCTCAAATGCTCTTTACTTTCAGCACTATCTGCCTATCACAGGCTGTTAATAAGACATCATCTAACCCTGATGTCGAGCTCGTTACCTAGTTCGGCTGTGTGGTACTCTTCTCAGCATACAGATTCATTTTAAACCACGCCACATTCCTTTGTTCTGCTCAAACAACTGTTTCTTGGTCTATGATCACAGTTCTCATGAGCACAGATAACTGTTTCTTGGTCTATGATCACAGTTCTCATGAGCACAGATAACTGTTCTGGAAGTCCCATTTTGCTCAATGTTTTTCATAGTTATGCTCCACACAGTCGAATCCCTTTGTGTATTCAATAAGTCACAAACACCTTTCTGGTTACAGCTCCCCCAAATGGCAAGTCCGCTGCCATCACGTTCACGGGGTTGCAGATCACCATGTTGGAGGCTCAAACCCACTAGATGTTCCATAGGAGAAACAACCCTTTCTGTTCCCATAAACATGCATTGCCTAGAAAACCCGCAGGGGCAGTTCTACCCTGTCCTATAGGGTCACTATGAGGTTACAGCTCAAACCCCAAACTAAACTCATTGCCATCTAGTCTATTCCAACTCAATGATCCTATAGGGCAAATAGAACTGCCCCCTGTGAGTCCGTGAGGCTTCAGATCTTTATAGGAGCAGACATTCTTATCTCGCTCCCACGGGCCAGCATGTGGCTTCAAACTGCTGACGTTGCAGTTAGCAGCCTGACCTGTAACCCACTAAGCCACCAGGGCTCCTTACGTTACAAGCTAAGGGGCCTTCTAACCTTTCTTCCTGCTCCCAGCTTGTTATATTTCAGAAGCTAAAAGCTCGTTCAGTTCCGTCCGCTTGACTGCCCTGCACATATTTTCCTAAATATACATTCTAAATGCATTTTGAGAGGAGAGGGCGATTTCCTTTTTGCCTCCCAATTCCTGTCCTCGGAGCCATGGTGAAGTAATTCTTGTAGCGGCTCTGCTCCTTCATAGACCTTCCTGGCCGCGTTATCTCTTGAAATGAAAAGAGAGTTACCCCACATCCCACACGTTCTGCTGCTTTGGCTTTTTCTGAGGTGAAACTGGACATTTCCCATTGCTTAATGAAGGAGAAAAAGAACAGAAAATCAACGGAAAAGGGGAAATCAGAAGAAAGGGAAAGACCAAACAAGGGAAAACACTGCAAAATAAAAATAGGGTTTGGGGTTTAGGAAATAGTGCTTTGTTTGATCAATATCTTTTGACAGACTTAATATTTTTAGAGTAGTTTTAGGTTTACTGAAAAAAATTATGCAGAAAATACAAAGTTCCCATATGCCTCCTCCCTTCTCGGTTCACAATGGCTTCTGTAAGTCTCACCAATCCTTTGTGTGGTAGAATCGTTTCCTCTGACCAATACTGATACATTATTACGATGTAAAGGATTAGACTTTATTATGATGTAAACCCGCAATTTAGGAGAGGGTCCATTTTCTGTATGGTACATGCTTCTTGCCATGTATCTAAGCCAACAGTATCACGCAGCACAGTGTCACTGCACTCCAGATGCCCTGTGTTCCACCTCTCTATCGCTCCTTTGTCTTCCTGAATGCTTGGTGGTGGGGCGGCGGGGGGAGAGGGGGTCATCACTAATCTTATTGTCAGGGTTTTTTGGTCATTTTTGCCTTTTTCAGTATGTCCTATACTTGGATTCACAGAGTCTGCAGCTTTCTCGATAGATTTCTAGCACTTAGCAGTATGCACTTAAAGTCCCCTCATGTCTTTTCATAGTTTGGTGACTCATTTATTTTTATCACGGAATGAGACTCCATTTTTTGGGTGTGCCACAGTTTGTCAATTCATCTATAGAATATCTTGGTTCTTTTAAGTTTGGGGTAATTATCAACAGACCTGCTATAAACATTCATGTACTAGTTTTTATGTGAGCAGAGTTTTCCGCTCCTTTGGGTAAACACCCAGAAAAGTTGTCTGTTGGTGAGGTAGTTAGTTTGTTGTGCCAACCTGACTGATAAACACATGTGGGATTAATTGAAGGGCAGAGAGATAAATGGCTCAGAAAGCTTCGCCTTTCTTGTCTCTTGCTTTTTGATCATCAGACCAGTGTGCGGCTGTCTTGCTTGTTCTGTGCTTCAATTTGCAAGCTACACTACCTGTGGGACACCTAACCTGTGGACTGTGTCACTGTAATTTGAGGATCCTTCAAGACCTGCTTGGCCAAACAATTGGAATTTACATCTCTTGAGCTGGGGACTGTCAGACCCTGTCATCTGGCTGACTGTTGGTGACCTGCCTTGCTGGTTGCTGCCTGTGCCCGGATATCCTGAATTGCTCTACAGAGGACTATCTGGCAGCCCTTAAGACTTGAAGGACTGCACAACTGTCTCATGGGAGTGAGTTGCACTGAGCCACTTGTACTGCTTTATAATTTAATTAACTGTTTATTTCTTATGTTATCTATCTATCTATCTGTATAAATATACATAAAATTATTAACATTCTGATTTTGTCTCTCTAGAGAGAACCCTGTCTAACACATTTGGCACCAGGACTGGGGTTTAAACCCATGCAGACATATGTCCATTGGATTAGTAAGAGTAGCAAACTTATCCATGCTTTGGGGCGTTGAAGTAGCATTATTGGTGCTGTTAAGACTAATCAGGCTGGAGAGCCAATTTAAGAAGCCCATATTTATGATTTTATTTCCTTCAAAGCAAAGAATGTCATAAAGCTGATGCAGGAGAATACCAATTAGATTATATGGATTTCTTTGTCGTTTGCTTGAATACACACTCCACCCATCTCAGTATGTTTACAAACTAGCCCTGCTCTGAAGGCAGAGGCCAGAAAGTCCCTTTGAAATTGACTTTGTGAGTGGACAGGGGACTTGGGAAGGTAGCTTTAGAGAGTAGGTTGAGTTCATAAGGAGGTACAACATAGGTCAGTGTTTGTCTGGGCCCTTTTTATACAACTGAGTTTCTAAAGGAGGAATGTGAATCCTGTTTAGGAATTTCCAATTCTTGCCTTGAATGAATAGCTTAGAGGTTTGCTCACGTTCTTACTTTCCTCAGTGTCTTAGGGGCTGCTCTTCTTTGGAATCCTCAAGAAACGTTTATTCACAAAGCATTGAGCAAGTTCCTAGGATGCAAAATGATCAAAGCCCTTCCATTATCCTTGTACCCATGTTGAGAGATTATTGTGTCAGTCCATCTCGTTGAAGGCTTTCCTCATCTTCACCAATCCTTTAACAAACACAATGTCCGTTTCTAGTGATTGGTCCTTCCTCATGATGTGTACAAAGTAAGTCAGATCAACTCTTGCTAGTTTTCCCTCCAAAATACATTATCTTTGTGGCTGGCAAAAATGGCAAGACTTCATTTTGCTTATTTGAGTCACATCACGAGGAAAGACTAATCGCTAGAAAATAACATCATGTTTGGTAGAACGATAACAATAACGAAGACACCATTCATGAGCTTGATTGAGACAATAGCCTCAACTTGCTAATTATCATGGACATATTGCAGTACCAGGAAATGTTTTTTTCTGTATACATAAGATCCTCATTTGTTTGAATCAACTTGATGGCAGCTAGCCACATGAATAAGATATTTTCTTGTAATCTGATGTTTCAAGTCTCCATCAAGAGGTGGAGTTGACTTCTCCTGCCATTGAATCAGGGCTGCTCTGTGACTTGCCTTGGCCAATTGAATGCAGCAGAAATGATGTTCTGCCTGGTCTGAGTCTAGCCCAATAACTCAAGGAATCTTGTACATTGCTATTTTTTCTCTAAAATATTGACCTGATTCTATATGAACAAGACCAGGCTGAACTACTGGAGGATAAGGAATCCCATGGAACAGAGGCAAACAATTCCACGGTCATCCTAAACCATCCAACCTCTAATTGATTTAGCACTGAACACAGATATGTAAGTGAGCCCTGACAAAGTCAGAGGGACCAATCAGCTTAGCCCAGGCCAAATTATTGACCTGAACAATCATGAGGTATAAAAATAGTGGTTGTATTAAGTCATTAAATTTTGGTGTGATTTGCTATGCAACATTCACGAACTAATACACTAGCCTGGACATTTGTTCAAATTCTTAGGGTTTTCTGTTGGCTTACTGCTTCTGCTGCCCTTTTGGAACTTCAGAAAGTGTCTGGTTACTGAGAGATCCCAGCATTGTAGATTTCTGTCTTGTCCTCATTTTCACTGACCCAGCTACTGGTCTTTCACTGGTCTCAGCTCCTCCCTAATGAAGGATCATCGTGAGTGGAAAATACCTTCCAACTTTGGAGCCACTTTTTGGCTTTCCTTCCTGTGGTGATAGAAGTAAGATGCAATATTTCCCCCTCTGCTTTGGGTGGGATGTCCTAGCAGACCCTTGGCCAGTGCATCCCTGCAAAAATTGCACATGGTTAGCCCTGAATCTTCACTGGGCTTCCTTCTCATGCTCTAGGGCCCATGCCTTTCATCAGAATTAGCTGACATAGTAGCCATGTGTTGGTCAGCTAATCTGATTGAAATAATGTTTTTATGGACTTCATTACACCCTACAACCCTCTCCCCCACTACCAAATAGGTTGAAGTTAGAACCCTTGTTCCCTGCATGTGCAATAATTTTCTTTTTTCTGTTTGAACTCTAATTGCTTCTTATATTTTTTGCTGATTGGGTTAGAAAGGAAAGCACTCACCAAATCGATGGTATACCATGTAATTGGAGCTTTATTAATCTAGCAAAAATACCTCGTCAGCCATATTGAAAGCAATTTGGGCTACGACTTAGTTGAGCTTCCAGTAGTCTACTGCGATCTTTTAGGATCTGCTTGACTTCTGTAGTGACTAGCCTGTTAAAAGAAGGTAGAATGATGATTAGACTTCCTAGATGGCCAACAATTAAACATTTGACTACTAACTCAAAGTGGTTTGAGACCAGCCAGAGGTATTGCAGAACAAAGTCCTTAATATTTACTTCTAAAGATCATAGACATTAAAACCCAGTGGTGCACAATTTTACTCTGTCACATATGGGTTCACCATGGGGCAGCATCAAGATGATGGCAATTGTTCATATATGTGCAAGGGGAGGGGCACCACCCTTGAATTCCTTAGATCCTTAGGGGTAGTCCTAATTTCTGCTAGCACTCACCAGGATGTAATCAACTGTATTTGATTCACTAACTTGATTGGGTGATTATATATATATCTTGGGAGTGTATATAGTGTTTAAGGAACTTTAACCTTTTCCATTTTAATAGCTTATATCTCATAGGCCAAGGATCCAGCTTTCGTTTTCCATTTTAATAGCTCATATCTCATAGGCCAAGGATTCAGTTTAGGAGTTTCACAAATGGTGGGGGAGATGATCCCCAGGTGGGTCTGTAAACTGAACGTTAACAGGATTTCATTTACCATTGGCCCCCAGATGCTCCCATCCTATCAGAAGGATCATGATAATTGTTCCATTATGCAGGTATTGATATGACCTGAGATCTTCATGGCTCTTGGCATACCTGTATGTTCCCTTTTCCCCAGGGTGCAGGTACCTCTTGAAATGACTGAGGTCTTGAAGGAGGAAGCCTGGTGAATGATTAACAGGCTCATTTGCTATTGTATTATCAGATCTTTTCTCCTGGGAACCTGATCTTCTCTTTAAGCAAGGAGTTCCCATCTGAAAACTGGCTTAGATTCAGAAATTATTCAAGGGGCCATGGTTCTTTATGGGGAAAATGACTTTCAGTCTGCTGATCAACCATCTTTGGTTTCTTCTGTTGGTATAAACCAACAACACCTTTTGTCAGCTATTTTGCCTCGAAGGACGCCTTGCTGGTCATTACCAAAATGGCATCCACTTGCTTCTGATGGTCATCATTACTGCCTGGCCTTTTCAGTTGCAGACCTCACTGGCCCTGTGGGTTTGGGTGGCCTCACTCTCTAACCAAGAGTCCTAGTAGCACCATGGCTACATTCTCAGCTACTAACTATAAAGGTTGGTGTTTCAAACTCACCAGCAGCACTCTGGAAGAAAAAGACTTGGCGATCCGCTCCGTAAGTATTTCAGTCTAGGAAACCCTGTAGGGAAATTCTATTCTGTCATGCAGGGTTGCTCTGAGTCAGCATTGAATTGACTGTATACAACAACAGTGCAATAGTGACCAATACTGGTTCATAGTGTGGCACATGTGCTTCTCCCAAATCATTCCTACTCTTGGGTAAATGACCATCTTTTAGGCTTTCCCATAGTGCCTCTGGTCTCCCAGGATATACCTTTTCCAGTGTGCATGTTACTGGGAGCTTTTATTCCCAGCAATTCTGGCAACTGAGCCCAAGTTGGGCCAATATTCATTGGAATCTACTTAGTGGTCAGGGTGTTGTGTGTTGGTAAATTTGCATGGGAACCTGGAATTTCCTGTTTGCACAATCTCCTAGAGTTAGTGCGCAGAAGGTTGAGCCCCTAGCAAGGCCAATTTGTGCTGCCAAGGTCAGGGCTCTGCCTGGGAAGCAGTGGGATCCTGGTATCTGGATGTAGGGGGGCAGCTAGGGCGAGGCCGGTGAGGTTCAGCTTCTGACAGAGTCGGGGAACTGATACTATCAAATACTGTACATCCCCTATGGTTTGGGGTCACGGACTTGGGTGAGACACCATGGGAGTTCTGAGTTGAATGAAAGCTGACTGGAGAGGTGAACCCATCACTGGAGCTAGTCAGTCAGTTCAGTGCTGCTGAAGATGGGGAGGGAAGTTCACTTCTACAAAAAATAGAAAATAAATAAAAGCCTCTGTTTGGAACTTTGGATGATTTATTTGCACTAGAAACTTTCAAAGTTTGCAGTCACTTCCAGAAACTCATGCTTGTTCCCGGAGAGGTTTGAGGTGCCCTATCGCAGACCTCGGATAAGAAGGTGAACCCTTTCCCCCACTGACTGCTCGTGACTGAGCTTTAGTCTCAAAGACCCCACCTTTGTTGGTTGTTCTGGTAGCAGCAAGGCCAAGAAAAAGAGGTGGCAATGCAGGGTCCCCACCCCAGGGGAGGAGGAGGGTCAGCGAAACATGCTGCAGTACAATGTCGACTTTGAGAAGAGGGAGTAAAGGTATGTAATCTCATTTTCTCCAAAGACAAGTAATGATTATAGGGTCTCCACTTCTGGAAAGTAAGATGCTTTTGCGGATGTCTACGAAGATAAACCAAGTTAAGGAGCAGGTTATAAATGGGGCCTGCTCTTCGGGACCGTGACTTAGTGACACAGGCTCTGTCTGTCACGCTAACTCGATTCCCCTAGCCCTCCTTACCCATTTGTACAGCTTGCATGTATTCCCAGCATTGTTTGTGTCCTAATAGCTCCAGGAGACAGAAATTAAGAAAGGAGAATTTCTCTTTTTGTTCACGGTATGCTTCAGAAAGCCATGGATTAATGAAAGAAAGGTTGACAGCATGCATTCTTAAAGCATTTACAAAGAATACTTTTCACCCATTGGAGGAGTTCCTTCATTTAGTGACTAGCATCCTTTAGTGACCCTCAAAGCTGGTGTGATCTGATGAGCTGGGCCTTAAGGTGAATCTCCGTGCTGTCATCTAAACTCTACTCTTGCCTAGGGAGCGTTGTTCTGGGGCCTGGGGTACAGTGGTAGACTTCTCACCTTCCATGTGAAAGAACCAGAGTTTATTTCCAGCCAATGCACCACATGCACACCTACCACCCATGTTTCAGTGGAGCGTCCTGATTTTACAGACTAGGAAGAAAGAGCTGATGATCTACTTCCAAAAATCACCCAATGAAAACCCCATGGATCCTAACAGCCCTAGCTGCACCTGATGATGGGGCGGTTCAGGACATAGTGGCATTTAGTTTCTTTGGCTATTGTATTACCAGGGAGCTCCCTATCTTGACAGTAGGAATAACAATAATTCTCCATCAGTTGATAATTTATTTCAGTCATGAAAGCCTCCACATTGTCTTCTTTCACTGGGGACCAAAACACCACTGTCATGAGTTAAATCTATTGATGGATTAATTTTCTAGGAAATACTAAATTACAAGGGCCTAATTTGGAAGTATAGCTATGTCCCCCTAGAAGATAACTTATGTTTCATGGATGCCATTGGCTGACCAATGGGACGGAAAGAAAGAAGTAAACGGTGGAAGGATGGAAGCTTGGGTCCATCAGTAGATTTTCAGGAGACAAGGATAAGAGACAGGGTATCCTAGGGGTTCCAGACAGGATGAATTATGCTTCATAACTAAGCCCTTAGGAGAAGTACAATCAACATGAATATTAAAAGCACCCCATAGGAAACAAAGCTAGGGGTCATATCAAATGGATGTGAGCCTCAGGTTACCAAAGCATGGGACTTGGGCTCATTTGTGTAGGTGTTGATATGAAGAATTCTGATAACAGGGTCTTCCTTTGCTAGCCCCAAAGAAACGGAAGCGAGTTTATTCTGACATGGTCACAATGAAGAAGAATATGTTTCTGAATGATGTGACAGGGAGGAAGGGACAAGTGTGGAGAATGGACGAAAACGATCCACCTTTGCCCACCCAGGTGGGCATCTTCATGCAAGGGCCATGCTGTGGGTATAGGCTTGTAGGATGGAGTCACTCATGATAGGACTGGGTGGATTTCTCCCTGGAAAGCGATAGAGAATGGCACATGTGGGGAATGAGCAAAAAATGGGAAGTCTGGAAGGTCAACTTGCTTCCCTGGATTAATTATTCAGTCACAACAGCTTAGAGAAGTCACCTCTGTTCAATTTCCAGGCTGCCATAACTGAGAACTATAAAGTCAACCCCAAACCCAACTCCCTGACGTCCAGTCAATTTCAACTCCCAGGGACTCTAAGGCTGGTTAGAACTGCCCCTGTGCTTCTCTGAAACAGTAACTCTACGGGAATAGGAAGCTCTGTCTTTCTCCAAGGGAGCAGCTGGTGGTTTCAACTTGGGGTTAGCAGCCCAATGTGTAACCGGTATGCCACCAGGACTCCTACAATGGTAAGCAAGCACCATAGAGTTGTCACTTAAAGCAACAGAAATGTATTGCCTCATGGTTCTGGAGGGAGAAGTCTGATTTTGCCATGCTGGCAGGAACATGCTGTCTTCGGTGGCTCTAGTCTCGAGGAAGACCCTTCCTTGCCTGATCACATTTTTTGGTAACTCCAGGTGTTCCTTCCTTGGCTCATGCCTGCACTACTCTGAGCTCTGCCTCTGGGTTTCTCTTTCTGTGCATCTGTCCTCCTCTTCTGAAAAATACAACAGTTACAAAGAGATTAGGGTCCACTCTAGTGTCTTCTCCTAACTACATTGGCAGCGACCCCCATTTCCAAATAAGATCACAATCACAGGTGCCAGGGCTTAGGACCAGAATATATCATTTTGGGAGTCTCAATTTAATCCATAACATCACCCAATCTTCCTGTGTCTCACATTTCTCAGCTGTGAAAACGAGATAGTATCTACTCTACTCGTCTCCTAGAATTAATATCCACATTACACATTGAAGTAGTTTAAAGATGATTTTTAACAATGGGTTTATGGTTATGGAAGGTGGAAGGAGGGAAGGAGAGAGGGAGAGGAGGGGGAGGGAGAGAGGAAGTAAAGGCAGAAAGCAAAGAGGGAGCGGGGAGAAAGAATGGAAACAAAGTCTGAAAGGAAGATCCGAAGTAAGGGGAGGGGGAGGGATGGAGAAGGAGAGGAGGAAGAGAGGAACAAAGGAAAGGAAACATCCCTGGCATCTGGACCACTCTAAGTGACTTGAGTAGAAGGGGAATGCTTTGGGTGGGGGTGAGGGGAGAGGGGATATGAAGACAAGCTCTCAAAATCTGTTTATTGAGTAATTAAGATAGAAAAATGCTGAAAAGTGCAATCATTGAACTTTTATTCTAAACGAACAGCCCCCAATCCTAATCTTGGAAACCTAATTGTTTTACATGCCATAACTTTGTGTTGTTGCTGTTGGCTGCAATCACCCTTAAACGACACGGATTCTCTTTAAAACTGCAGAACTATGCAATATATTTTAACCACTCGGCCCTAACCACAAACCCCATCACAAAGTCTGGCAGAGCAGATCAGCAGTAAGAGGATGTCTTTGAAAGACTAAGATGAACATTAAATTAATCAACCAATGCTCTGGAGGGAAATGGCCACTAATTTCTAATTTTTCATCTCTGGAAAATCAATTATTATTATGTTTATTGATGTTGTAGTTGTCACTATTTCCAGCCATTTCCCCTGATGACATGGGTTCAAGTAAGAACATTGTTATAAAAGAGATTAGACATGTTCGATTCTGTTTCTAGACTTTCCACCCCTCAGCTTCCTGGGGTTGGTGAAAGAAATCAACTGCTATACGGAAAGACCAAGCTTGCCTTTCTTTGTTTTCTTTGAAGACGATCCCTTTTGCCTTTAGAAAAGAAATTAAATATTTAGTTAAAGGCCAGGGCATGCTTTTTCTCCTTAGGATTCTGCAGCCATGTTTATATGAAGTTAACACCCTCATTTCTGTGAGGTTAGCTGTGACTGATTTATTTCCGTAGCTCTGAAAGGCCCGGAAGGCCCTCCAGCTTGGTATGGGTGAAGGTCTCCCAGGCCAGTTATGCAGCGAGGGGCTTTCAGCTGAAGCCTTGGCTCCTGTCAAAGCCCTGGCTAGCATGAGAACCAGTGAATGCCAGCCTGTGCCCACAGTTCCTAATCGAATCATCTGTAATTATTACCAATTAAGCGGCTTTTATTCCTTGTGGAGGACCTAGTGGGTTGGAGGGGCCCTGGTGGCATAGTGGTTATGTGTTGGACTGTGATCCAAAAGGTCAGCAGTTTGAAACCACCAGCAGCTCCTAAGGAGAATGATGGGGCTTTCTACTCCCATGAACAGTTACAATCTCAGAGACTCACTGGGCAGCTCTACCCTGTCCTATAGGGTCGCTATGAGTTGGCAGTGACTCAATGACAATGAGTTTTGATTTGAGTGGTCTGGAGTTCCCACCGCCTAGACAGGCCAACCAACTTTAATGGGCAAAGCAACAAGATAACAAGATGTGGCTCATTCTCCTATTTTCTTGTGTGTGTGTGTGTGTGTGTGTGTGTGTGTGTGTGTGTGTGTACACAAGGATGGCTGGGAGAGAAACAAGATTCTGGATGGATCAAACGATTAAGTGCTCAGTTGCTAATGGAAGAGGCTAGTTGAGATCCACCGTGAAGTGCTTTGGAAGAAAAGTTCGTTGATCGACTTCGGAAACGCCAGAGCCATTGCAAAGCTTACGAAGCACAGTTCCCCTCTGACCATGGAGTCTCCATGAGTTAGAATCAGTTGGAAGCAACTGATTTGGGGTAAGTCGAAAAGTATTTCCACAAAGCCATGGAAACCTTTATTAAATGAAAATATCAAAACATGAAGCAATTATTCTTCACATAGCCTCCCTCTGGGATGATACAATTCCATCTCTCTAACCCTTCCCTGAAGAATTCTGCACTTTTTGGCCTACACCACATCAAATGGCAGTTTGGGCATCCCTGGGGGACTCCACTCCTATTCTTCTGTGTTCCTTGGGTTTGAGGAACAAAAAGCAGTCTGAAGGGGTAACAATCAGGGCTGGGATGGCAGGTAAGGCTTTCCAATGACATTCTCAGAGGAGAGCGCATGCGACCTTTAAGAATGAGCAGGTGCATTGTGAAGAGGAGGGCAAAGTCCTCAGGACACCGTGCCTGGCCGTTTCTTCCCCACCAAGCAGTTTCCATGTCGCTTAAAACTTCGTCCTAAGGAGTCCTCGTGCTCAGCAGTGCCCCTCCAGAAAAATCTATCAAAATAATCCCTTTGGAATCTCCCCAAATAGTGGCATAACCTTCTGAGCTGACCTCTCGGCCGGGCTCCGCTTCAAGGCCTGCCTTAAAATGTCTGGTCCACTGAAAACCTGTCGATTGATGTCAGGTAGCATCCTTGTAAACTTGTTGCAAAGATTCAATGATATGGGAAGATGTCCACTCGAGTTTTGTTAAAAATGTGTTATTAGCTCTGACCTGAAAATAGGATGTTTCCCCCTACGACACAAAAAGAAGCCCAGTTTTTAAAAGGAATCTTCACTAGACTAAGGCAAGGTTATCACTAGAAGACCTTGTCTGCATTTGTGTCTCCACTGGCCACAGACACATGTTTAAACAGGCCTTGTTTGGAATAAAACTGTTTGGGAAGGACGGGAACCCTAATTAAACAAATTAACTTATATACACACCTGGTGGCTGAGTGGATACGTGGCGGGCTGCTAACCACAAAGACAACAGTTCAAAAACACAAATGGCTCCTTAGAAGGAAGACCGGGCTTTCCGGCCCCTAAGGAGCTATAGGCTGGAAACCTCACAGGGGCAGTTCTGTCGTGTCCTGTTGGTTTGCTGTTGGCCGACCTTGACTTGCTAGCCATGAGTTTGGGTTTGTTTTTCAAATACACAGACACATGCGTATTTACATGAAAATATGCAAACTATAAACAATTCTTGAATATCTGTGAGCGAGCTTCAGAAGTACATGGGAAAATCCCACTACCTTTTAATGGCGTGTCTCCATGAATTTTTTTATGTCTCCTTATGCATACATGTACTTTATTCAGTTGCATATACTATATGTGATTTTGTTTGCATATGCAAATATCTAAAAGAGCAGTCAACTCTTGGGGAAAAACATAGGACCTGCTTTTTCTAGACTTTTTGCAAAAGACTGTGAGAAAATAGAAAGAGAAATTACATACCAAACCTGCCTTCAGTGAGGACATCATCATGGTAAAGTTTTCTACATGAGGCCTTTAGATAACAAACGCATCTATAAACATTTTATTGGCTTTATGCATTTTTAAAATAATGATTCGTTGCTCTTTATTACAATTTCAATCTTCTCAAATATTTATAAAAATAAATATACAAATAATACTTTAGCATTTGTATAGCATGAACCAGTAAAACTCTCTACCCTTGAGTCAAATCTGACTCATAGCAACCTTATAGGTCAGAGTAGAACTATTCCATAGGCTTTCCAAAGCTATGTAATCTATATGGGAGCAGGCACAGAGTGGCTGGTGGGTTTTGACCAGTGACCTTTCAATTAGCATCCCACTACTTAACCCACCACACCACCAGGAATCCTTTTGCATATCTTAAGAGCTCATAAAATCATAAGAAAAAAACTTCAGAAAATCTGTTCTTCTTCCTTAACCTTACTCTTCAGTGGTGGTTCCTGGTGAACTGCTTGTTGTGCTTTTTCCTTTTTTTTTTGCCAATAAAACATAGGCACAGGGATTATGGATATCTTTGTAAGTCATCTATTCATTTTTCCAGTGGCTGCCTAATATCCCTTAATTTGGATATGGCAGAATTTATTTAGCATTCCTTGTGGTGGACTCTTGGGTTAAGGCCAACGTTTTGGTGGTGGTGGGGGTATTAATCTAGGTGTATACTTAAAAAGAAAGAGTGCAGTCTAGTAAGAATCTGAGCATTTTGTTATCTAAACCATGTTCGGTAGCTGACCACTTAATTGGTCGGTAGAGGAACAATAGAATCGAGGCCGTACATTAGAAAGTTTTAGGTTAGAGACTGGATTGTATTTCAGAGTGGCTCTAAGCAAGGAAGACCAGGAGATTATTGAATTAGCTGAGTGGTGCTAATGTTTAGAAACAGGACAATGGCTCCGGGCTTACTATTCATGTTCCGTTAAGTGGGAGAAATTGGTAGCCAATAGGAAGATCTTGATTCTTACTTATAATTAAATACCAACCACACTCAACTTTTCATTTCTAGTTGTGTGACAACTGTGACGAAGGCAAAGAAGAGAGTTGGGATGGCCCGCATGAGTTTAATTGAATGTGGTCGGTAACTGTGGGAAACAGAAGGATTTCTCTCAAGCTGTCTCCCCCAAATATATGCCAGACTTAGCTGCTTGAGAATGATTATACACTTGGAGGTCATCAGGAGTAGATTAGGGGTCATTCTCCTTAAGAGCTGTCAGACATCTGAAGCAAGCAGACACCACTGTTTATCCCACAACAAGTAGGGCCCACTCCCTTCTGATAAGGCACCCGGGGGCCCAGAAGGCTCCCCAGTTTCGGGTTCCGAGGCTGCTCCTGCTCTTGTGGCCAGCTTCCCCCCACAAGGACCACCAAGCAGGGCTCAGGTGAGCAATGCTACCATGAATTGTGTCTGACTCCATTACTTGACTCTATCTTTTACCTCTCATGCTCTCTATGACTTTACCATAATCTTTACTTATTATCGCTGTACAATTGTGCCTACCGGACCTGTGATGATTTGTGGGGAACCCCTCTCCCTTCACCCCACAAGTAACCAATAATGAAATATGACTATGACTGGTCATGAGAATGGCCATGGACTTGGCAGTCTTTCACTCTGTTGTGATTAGGGTTGCTCTGAGTTGGGGACTGACTAAAGGGGGTTAATGACAACTAGAACCTAAAAGTAGTATGATATTGTTCTTTTTTATAGGAACACCATAATGTGTACATGAGTGAACAGAATTTTGCCAATTGTTCAACTATACCCTAGAATATCAACATGCCCTATAAATGGGAATCTTGATGAAAAGTCACCCCATTCTATCCCTAATTCTTCCATGTTAGAAGAAGAGAAGATGGGATCTCCTGGCTTTCCTCAAGCCCGGAGTGGAAAGTTTGGTCATTGAGGTGTGGGACTTTTCCAGGTGGGTCTGACAAATAATCAGAAGGACTTGGGGAAGCAATACTTGCTTTGCCATTTAAGAAATGAAGATTGCTTATAGGTCTGATGGAATGTGTACCTGAGAGGGAGGGTTATCCCACAGAAATGCTCTCTCCATTACAGAATGTCAAAGGTTTTGGCTGGTAACAAAATTTCAAGCAACTGTTAAGTACCAAAGTAAATCTATTTAATGAAGTGGCAATTTTATAAATATGTAATAACCATTAAATGTTTCAGGATTTATCTTAAGTAGAGCACACAGAAGCCTTATTAGATCATAATGTGCATTTATTAGATTCTGACACTGGGCCAGTTATTTACCAATGAGTGGCATTTAAAGGGCATCAAAAAGAGGAACAAATTTTTAAAAAACCAAACATAGCTTTTTGGTTGGTGCTAAATTTCAGTGGTATGCTATTTTCAGTTGCCATGATATTTTCAATTGCCATTGTATTTTCAATCACCTCAAATGCATTTGAAAGCTGGACAATGAATAAGCCAGACTGAGGAATGATAGTGTCGATGAAGAACAATAACTAATAATAACACAAGAAGTCTAATGGGGCAAAGACAGTCTTATCTTTCTCTTTCAAAGTGACCGGTGGTTTGGAACTGCTGAATTATGGTTAGGAGAACAAAGTGTATCCCCACTATGCTACCTCATATTCTTCTCCCAAGGGGGAAGGAGACTCAAATTCAACATCAACCCAAGGTTGATTCCTATGAGACTTTAACAAGATATGCCTCCACCCTACAAGCTTATTTTCCAATTCTGTCATCAGCGGTCTTCTCATGGCTCTCTGCTTCTCTACTATGGCATTTATTAGGAAAGTTAACCAGTTGCAAGTCAGGATAAGACATGCTCAAGATGTAGTTTTTCACTCAGGACTACATCTCAGTTGTGCTCACAAATATGCCTCTGTCTGGTCTTTCGTCTCTCGGTCACTGGTCTCTGCCTTGTTTGGGCAATGGTGCACAGATCCTTTAACACTGCCATTGGATATTGGCTGAGTGTGCCCATGAACAGAGTGGTTGAAGCTATGAGGTTCCTACCACCTCAACACCTTCATTGATACCTGTCTCCCACAGTCCCCTTTCATGTATTTGGAACCCCTTGTCTCGAAGGTCTCTGGGGAGTACAGCCAGTCTTTGATTATGAATGTCTACTTAAGGACAACCTCTACTTGCCCTTTAAAGTTATGTAAATTCACCCTCATTTGAAAATGGTCCAACCAACTCCTATTCCCAACAATTCTTCGTCACAACCAGCTTCACCTGATGTGCATTCAGTTTTTAGATAAATGAAAAGGTGTCAAAGTTTTCTTGCATTAAATTAAGGCTAAGTAAGAACTGTATACATTTGGTCTAACTTACCTATGAACTTTTAAGGATACAGGCCTGGATCTCCTTTGTAACAGGGATGCCTATATAGTATTTCTTTCTAATAAACGATAGGTGAGGATGAGCGGTTGCTTCTAACTCTTGTTATATCTAACCAGCATGCATCTGGATCCAGCTTGAGTGGTTACGGGGCAAGAATAGACTATATTAATAGATAACGGTTCTCTGAATTTTGAGAGAATGATCTTTTTTTTTTAAGAGCTCACTGAATACTTTAATAACATTAGTAGTAGTTGAATTTGTTTCATAAGAAGAAATAGGAAAGAGAGAACAGTCTTACACATCTTCGTCTCTTGATCGAGCCAGGAGGGTCAGCAATGCTTACTGCTGTGATACAAATACAAGGGAATGCTCTTGTGGGTGTCTTGGAAACCAACCAATGGAAACGCCAGTCTCAGATGAGTCAACCATTGCAATAAATTCAATTTACTTTTTAATTGAATAGCATTTACATACAGAGTTTGGCTTGGAGTTTTGTAAATAATGACATGTATAACTTTAACTGTAAAATGTTTTGCATGCATGGGGACACAATCTAGTGTACATAAACCACACTCAATGTCATTGAGTTAATTCTGACTCACAGCCAGGCAGGGTAGAATGGCTCCAGTGGGTGTCCAGAATTGTAAACCTTTATACAAGCAGGAGCTCTTATCTTTCTGATGTCCCCAGGGACATCTGATGGTTTAGAACAGTTGACCTGGTAGTCAGCAGACCAATGTGTTACCCACTGCACTACCAGGGCTCCTAATTAGCATAACACTAACCCCGCAAAAGCAAGCAAGCCTACTTCCATCAAGTTGATTCTGATTCAGGAACCTTATATAGGGTTTTCAAGACCGTAAATCTTATTGATTTATTTAAGACTGCAAATCTTTATGGGAGCAGACAGCTTGGTCTTTCTCCTGCAGAATACCTAGTGGGTTTGAATATACAACCTTGTGGTTATATGGCCAAAGTTTAACCAATAGCACTACCCAGTGCATAAAACTAACACTGTCAATGTAAAATAAAGTATTGTAAGTATTAATGTGGTAGTTAGATGATTTTATGTCAACTAGAAGATGTATGTAAGTGTTGGGGTGGAGTCTAGCCTGTGAATCAGGTCACAGCCTGATGGTGCCTCCTTGATGGGGTGGTCTTCTCATAAGGGGGACCCTGGGCATCTCCTTCTCTCATTGGCCCTTCGTCTTCCTGCTTGCTGGGGCTCTTCCACTGACCCTGAGGACTGCCAGAGCCCTGCCATGTTTCCCTCATACATACCACCCTGCACCCACCAGCCTTTGATCTTTGTGCATGCTGCATCGCTATGTGTAGCTATGTGAGTCTGAAGAGGGCCTTATGGACTAGTAATGGACTCATGGACTTGAATTGGACTGGAATACTTTCTTTCTATATAGTTACTTCTTGATATAAAACATATATATATATATATACATATATATATATATATATATATATATATATATAAACACCACTGGATTTGTTACTCTATGCAACCCTGCCTAACATAATTAATATGCACCTAACACAGAAAGTTTTCATTTATGATAAATGGGTTCTTTTTTATGATTGTGTGTGATAAAGTGCTTGATATCACTTTTTGCTAATAAAAAAAGTGCTAAGGACATTAAGAGGATGCAATAGTCAATATTTATCTTATAAAATGTTTCTATTTTACAATAATGATTGCATTTCTAAATTTTTCTCACCTGAAAAGCAACAAAGGATATTTATCAGAACATTACATTTGTATTTTATCAGAATATTTATGTATTTCCATGTGCATAAATATTCTTTAAAGAAGTAAATCAAATAAATATTTAGACAGTGACAATGATGAGCCTGTATTTTATTTCCATTTCCCTTCAGATTGACTTTCTGTCATCTGTGATGACTGGCAAAGCAACCTTGCTTGTTGGGAAGTGGTTACATCAGGTATGTGGGTATCTCCCAAACATGGAAACAGAAACTCCACAAAGAAACAAAATACACATTTTATAGATTGTTAATATGATAGCAATTATATTTTCCTTTTCGTGTAAGAGCAATCAGACATAACCTCACATTCAATCCGAGCTCATTGACCATATAAGGATGCAGCCCTGCCACCATAACTTGTGACTTGTGATGCATCTGTATTGGCCGGAACCAAGTCAACCAATGCGTCCTCAGATTGAGCATCACCTTTGTGGAAGTTACATAATTGTTGTCAATTTGAGACTTAAGAGTAAAGGGGTGGAGTTTAGCTAGTCAATTAGGTCTCAGCTTAATGACCTCATTTGAAAGCGCTAAGAGATAAATAGCTCACTGGAGGTGGGATGCATGCTCAGGCCTTATGAGAAATTACTGACAATGAGCCTGATAGAGCTATGCTGATGCAGCCAAGGCTGTGGAGCCAGAGGAGCCACATGGAGATCCCTTCCAGCAATGAGGTGCATCTACCACCACTGGATCCACAAGACTTTACACCCACTGGCCTATGATCTTCCTGCATCATCATTGCATGTGTTTTGTGATTCTAAAGAGTACTTTATAGATTGGCATCAGACATACGGGCTAATCTCAGACTTATGGACTTGATCTGGACTGGGTTGGCACATTTTCTTAATATACAATTGCTCTTGTATATAAAACTTTTTCTTTAAAAAAAATCATTTTGTTGAGGGCTTATACAACTCATCACAATCCACACATATATCAATTATATAAATTTGTTGCAACCCCCAGCCAGTCCTGGGGCTCTTTGGGGCTCGGCTCAAGGGGAGTCCCTCTGGGACATGGGGGCACAGTGGATGGTATGACCCTTTGCTGGGCATGCCTACACAGTAGGGGATTCTGGGCCCCTCTAGGGTTTCATGTATGGGCTCCAATAAATTTCTTCCCTTTTGCTTAAAAAAAAAATAAAGCACATTTGTAGATTTGTTACTCTCATCATTCTCAAAACATTTGCTCTCCACATAAGCCCCTGGCATCAGCTCCTCATTTCCCTCCTCCCTCATGAATCCTTGATAATTTATAAATTATTATTTTGTCATATCTTACACTGTCCAATGTTTCCCTTCACCCACTTTTCTGTTGTCTTTCCCCCAGGGAGGAGGTTATATGTAGATCCCTGTAATCGGTCCTCCCCTTTCTACCCCAACCTCCCTCCACCCATCCGATATTGCCTCTCTTACCACTAGTCCTGAAGGGATCATCCATCCTGGATTCCCTGTGTTTCCAGTTCCTATCTGTACCAGTGTACATCCTCTGGTCTAGCCAGATTTGTAAGGTATAATTGGGATCATGATAGTGTGTGTGTGGGGGGGAGGCATTTAGGAACTAGAGGAAAATTGTATGTTTCAACATTGCTATCCTGCACCCTGACTGGCTCATCTCCTCCCCACGACCCTTCTGTAAGGGGATGTCCAGTTGCCTATAGATGGGCTTTGGGTCTGTAGCCCGCACTCCCCCTCATTCAGAATGATACGATTTTTTGTTATTTGATGCCTGATACCTGATCCCTTTGATACCTCATGATCACACAGGCTGGTGTGCTTCTTCCATGTGGGCTTTGGTGCTTCTGAGCTAGATGGATGTTTACCTTCAAGCTTTTAAGACCCCAGCCGCTATATCTTTTGATAGCTGGGCACCATCAGCTTTCTTCAGCACATTTGCTTATGCACCCATTTGTCTTCAGCAATTGTATCAGGAAGGTCAGCACACAATGATATGATTTTTGTTCTTTGATGC
>NW_022111372.1:27616883-27629487 GCF_000313985.2 Echinops telfairi | reverse complement strand
TTCTCCTCCACATTGTTCATCCAGCCTATCTTATCTAGATAGACCTGAGGAGATAATAACATGCACAAAAACAAGACAAAGCAAAACCATTCAACAAAAGAAAACAACAAAAACAAAAAGCAAATGACAAAAGCAAAACAAAACAAAAAAACCCACAACACAATAACAACAAAAAAGAAAAGCTTGTAGGTAGTTCAAGGACTGTTTTTTTGCCTTTAGAAGTGTTTTCCAGTCGAGTCTGATGGGGTGCTGACTTAGTTCATTGTGCCAACCTGGATGATAAACACATGTGGGATTAATTGAAGGGTGGAGGGATAAATGACTTGGCGAGCCTCACCTTTCAAGTTCTCGGGTCTCTTGCTTTGTGATGGTCAGACCAGGGTGCAGCTGTCTTAGCAATTCCCAGCTTTAGCTTCCAAGGGTGACTTCTTGCAAGATATCCCCAAGGAGAAGCCACATGGACCTACCCCGATGGAGCCCTGGGTGCTGGAGCACCTGTGTGGAGACCCCTGCCAGCGCTGAGATGCTTACACATTCACTGACTCGGCTTTCCTCCTGCATTCAGCATCATTGCATCTGCTTTGTGAGATGGAGGAGGACTTTCTGGATTGGTGTAAGACATATGGGTTAATGGGTTAATGTTGGACTTGTGGGCTTGGGCAGCACTGGGTTGGGATGTTTTCTTGATGCTCACTTAACCTTTATATAAAACACTTTCTTATACATGCATTTCTGTGGATTTGTTTCTCTAAAGTACCCAGACTAACAAAGGTGCCAAGACCTGGCCCCAAAGTCTATTTTTGGTATTCCCTGGGGACTTTGTTGCTCTGTTCCCCTTGCTGTTCTGTTGCATGCCCTTAGTGATTTGCCTCAGTGTGGTAGGATCCGATCAGGTGCAATTCCCATGCTGTGTCTCCAGTGTTGCACCTGTAGGGCGATGGGTCAGTGAGGGAGGTCAGGACTCATAGTCAGTTGGCCATATGGTCTTCTCTGTGGATTGGCTGCTCTGAGTGGGAATATCGTCCTCAAAGCCTGGTGGACCAGGATGTGTTCCACTCTCTCTTCCTCCCCCTTCATCAGAGCTCTTGTGTGCTCTGATCCCACATGTCCCTCTCCCGGAGCTGCAGATTCAGTGCTGTCCTCTGAAATAAATTCTTGGGGGAGGGGCAGGTGTCCATGTAGTTAGGATTGGAGTCGGCCCCTCAGACCTCTCCATTGGTTCCCTACTCCATGCTGGCATGTTGCATTCACATCTTGGAGCATCGGGTTGAAGTCTGGTCCCTCTTTCCCTGTGGAGATATAAACAATACTCTCCCCTTGGCTGGGTTAGTGCCTTGTTTATTCACTACCCCTTTTTTTTTTTCTTTTCCCCACCTCCCTTTTAGTTGTCTACCATATGTATCCCTAGATTTGGTCTGGCCCCTACCTTACTATCTGTTCCTCACCCCAAGAATGTTTGTATACAGTAGCTTTTTCCCTATGCCCCTTTTGCATTTTTTTTTTTTTAGTTTACCTCAGCGGACTCATGTTATACTTGTCCTTTTGTGATAAAGCTCTTTATTATACACATATGAGTGTCTATGCATTTGTTTCTCTAGTCAAGCCAGACTAACACACCCTTTTACTTGTTTTGAGTTCTTTTGTTCTTGCTCCCACCCCTGTTGGGTATCAGCACCAATCCAATGCACTGTGATGGCACAGCATCAATGGATAGAAAGTAAGTGCATGCTCCAAGGTATTCTTTCAAGAAGAAAAACACTTGTGGAGATCTGTCAAGAGTTTTCCAACGAGCATCACGTGACAAATGCATGAAATTGTTGCCAGCTGCCATGAACATACTATTTCTTTTGACTATCACAGACCTGAAGGATCCAATTACATGCTCCAAATCAGGGTGTTTTTTTTCTCTCCATATACTAATTTTCAAAATTACATAAATTTTTGAATCTAAATTTTATTTGGTACATTTGGTTTGGTTTATACAATCCATTTATTTTCAAGCACTCAAATGTATTTGCTATGGTAGAACTGAATATTACAAAGTGGCATACATTTGCAAAGCTAGGTAAAGCACAGCAGCAACAATTAGGTGAGCTGCACAATGAAAGCCCATCGAAGATGAAAAGGAACCGATTCACCTGAGAGCGGCTCAAGCACTGGAGAGACTGTGAGGCTGGAGTGCCACGCATAGGGTCGTTGTGAGTTAGCACCAGTTCTACAATGCCTGACAACCACCACCATTCCAAAATGAACTTTCTCTTTTCAATGTAATGATTCTTTGCTCTTGGCATGTACTTCACATATCATAAAATGTAATTATTTAATTATATTAAGAATTGTGTGATCATCACCACCATCAGTGCCAGAACATTTTCATGTGGCACTTACTCTTGGTAGTGCACCATCTCTCATCCTCATCCTCTGCCATGTCCCTAGGTAATTATTCATCCTGTTACTGCCTCTAGATCTACCACTGCTGGATTTCATATACAGAACATCAGCCAAAATACAAACAAGAAGCAAACAAACCCCAAACCAACAAACATGACAAGACAGAGAAAAACCTCAATCGAAAAGAAAGCAGAAAATATTAAAAACTGAAACAACTTTAAAATGGGTCCAAAGATAGATCAAATGGTAAGGTATTGCATCTGAACCTACCCACATCTGCAATCATCAACTTTGCAATGCTCTCTGACAGCAATGGAGTACAATGTTCTCTATCTGATAGTCAAGGTATTCACATCCCTTGACTCTGGTCAGAGGGAATTCACTGGGGGCTTAATCCACACGTGAAGGCTGCAAATGGATGGTGGGCTTCCGCTGTCATCCACTGCCTTCTGCAAACTGATTACTGAAGCTCTGATACTGTCTGCTGTTATATGACAAATAATGAATTTTAGTATTTACAATCCTAGTATCACACAGGCTGGTGTGCTTCTTTCATGTGGATTCAGTTGATGCCTCACTTCGATGGCGCCTTGTCTGAAGATAAGTTTTTAAGACCAGAGACACATTTCTTGCTGATAGCCAGGCACCATCTGGTTTCCTCACCACTCTTTGCTATAGCACCCGTGTATTTAGTGATCTTTTCATGAGGGCAAGCATCAAACAAGGTCATGTCATAAAAACTAATTGTTCTTAGGTTGAAGCTAGAATTAAGTGCAAGCCACAAATCCATGAATCTATCTATGGTTTATATACGATGCTGGTGCATTTCAGAGACATCATTATCATTTTATGAAAGAGAACATTATATATCACTTCTCTGGGCCATGTTGATGCAAATAATTGTACTAGTACTGCTAGTGCTACAATCACTAATAGCAATACTAATATAATAGAATTTGCCCCAAATTCTGTATCCATTTCTTGCTGTAGTAAAAAAATCTATACTGGTGCAGACTCTGAAATTATTTTAAAATCTGAAACTGCCCCATCTGTAGACACTCTAAAATTACAGAAATATAAATCTGATTTGAGGAATAATTTTTATTCTAATGATGTAAATTACGGGGTAAAAAGAAAGTCAAGGGGACCATTTGGAAATTTGTGTCAAAATTTTGAGTCATAAACAAACAAACTTGTTTAGCCATAATATATTTCTAGGATACAAAGTTCATGGTAAAAAATGATCTGAAGGAGTGAGTAACTACTATATTCTCTATTGGTTGATTCTGCATATAGTGTATATTATTTTGTTTTCAAACTATCTAGTCCTAAATTATTTACTTCTCTGTTGACTATAGATGAATTTAGTGATGAGCCCAACTTGGCTATGATTCTTAAACATGAAAACACAGATTGATGGTGAACATCAGTAATGGAAAGCCATTTTGCAACATACTGTTACTATTATAATAACTGATGAGGGTGGACTATCTTTTCAAGGAAGAAATGGAATATTTGAGTTTCCATATTTTTCCCCAGAGTTCTTAGACCTTGTTGCTTGGTTTGATTCATTTTTAGCAGGTCACATTTAAAAATAGAGAAACACAGGCAAGGAAAATTCATTGTATATATCTAAAGCAATCTGTGAAGAATTAATATGCTTAAGTGATAAAATTCTTTCAATGATTTTCAGTGAAATAAGTCCTTGTGTAGCTCAAAACTTCAGTTTTTCTATATATATCACTCCTATTCAGTGATTTATCACATGTATAAACAAAAATCATATTGGTGAAGAAAGTACTTCACTATTTATGTGAAGTTTGCAAAACTGATTTTTCTAAGCGCTGAGGCTAGTCTTAGGAAACTTCTGTAATACATCTGGACATTTAAAAGTCATGCAACAGAAAATTTTAGCACGTAATGAATATGTCATTCACTAAATATTGTGTAGTAAATTGTTGTCTGAAAACCTTTTTCCCTCCTACTGTTGAGTTACTCTCTACATTTTTTTGCCACCTCTACTTACTGATGGGAAGCTCTTAAAACATGATTAGACCTTTTGGATATATGCTGGGAAGCACATGCTGTAGCAATGTGTTCAAGCATGAGACTATACATTCAGATTCTAGATGTCTTATAGAGATATTGCAAGAGTAACTGAAATCATAGCCCACAAGATGCAAACAATAGATTACATATGAGTTGTTCTTGTTAGGTGCTATGAGTCAGTTCTGAGTCATCTCGCTCTCTCTCAAATGCCATTGAGTCCGTGCTGACTCAAAGTGATCCTATAATGCAGGTTAGAACTGTAGCCTCATGGGTTTCTAAGACTGTAACTCTCTAGGGGAGTAGAAAGCCCTGTCTTACTCCCACAGAGCAGCTGCTGGTTTCAAACTCTGACTCATAATGATCCTATGTACAATAAAACGATACACTGCCTGGTCCTCTGCTATCAAAATTGTTCTTATGTTTAAGCCCATCTATGCAGTCATGGCGTCAATCCATCTTGTTGAAGGTCTTCCTCTTTTATGGGGTCCCTCTACTTTACCAAGAATGATGTTGTTCCATCCGAGCCCACCAAGCCCCTAAAATAATATTCCTGCTCACAGCAGACAATGCACAGAGAGGACCCTAGAGCCAGCTCCACCATGAGACATGACTTCCCTCACTAAACCATAGCACTGCGGGGGACAACACTGGAGACACAGTTCAGGAACTGTGCCCGATATGACCCCATCACACTGTGGCAAAACACGAAGTGCTTGCAACAGAGCAGCAAGGGTAGCAAAGAGATGAAATCCCCGGGGAATAGCAAAAATAGACTTTGGGGACAGAGTATGGCACCCCATCATACTCAACTGCAAAACATACCTTAAGGTCTAAAAACAGACCTGGAATTCTTTATGCTTTTCCTTTTTTGTCATTGGCTTTCTTGTTGTTATTTGGTTTTTGTCTTCCTTTGTTGTTTTGTTTGGCTTTGCCTGGTTTTTGTGCTTATTAATGTCTTTGAATGTCTAGCTAGATAAGATAGGTGGGATAAACAATTCGGAGACAAAAATGGGACCAATGATTCCAAGGGGACACAGGAGAAGGGGAGGTGGGAGAAAGAAAGGGGGGGTGGTCAACCAACCCAGAGAGAAGGGAACAACAAGTGAACTAAAATCAATGGAGAGAAGGGTGTGGGATGCCTAGTGGGGCTTAATTAAGAACAATGTAACACCAAGGAATTATAAACCCAAATGAAGGCCAAACATGATAGTGGGACAAGAGGAAAGTAAAAGGAAATAAAGGAAAGAACTAAGAGGCCAAGGACATTTATATAGGTCTAACTACAGGCATGTACACATGTAAATATATTTATATATAATGAGAGGGAAACAGATCTATGTACTTATATCTATACGTTAAGAATTAAGGTAGCAGAAGGACATGGGGCCTCGACTCAAGTACTCCCTCAATGCAAGAACACTTTGTTCTAACAATCCGGCATTCTGTGTGCTCACCTTCCCAATAAGATCACTGAAGACAAAATGGGTGCATAACCAAATGTGGTGAAGAAAGCTGATGATGCCTGGCTATCAAAAGATATAGTGTCTGGGTTCTTAAAGTTTTTAAGATAAACAAGCGGCCATCTAGCTGAGAAGAAACAAAGCCCACATGGATGAAGCACACCAGGCTGTGTGATCATGAGGTGTTAATGGACTCAGGTATCAGACATCTAAGACCCAGAACAAAATCATACCAATGTGAATTGGTGGGGGCTGGGGGGGCTGGGGTGGAGACCCAAATACCATGTGTAGACAATTGGACATCCCCTTACAGAAAGGTCACAAGGAAGAGAAGAGCCATTCAGGGTGCAGCATAACACAGATGAAACATACAATTTTCCTCTAGTTCTTTAATGCTTCCCCCTCCCCTCCACCCCACCCTACTATTATGACCTCAATTCTACCTTACAAATCAGAATAGACCAGAACATGCACACAGCTACAGATAAGAGCCGGCAACACAGGGAATACAGGATAGATAAAGCCCTCCAGACAAACATTGAGAATAGAGATACCAGAAGGATAAGAGGAAGGGGGGGGGTAGAAAGGCGGAATTGATCACAAGGATCAACATATAGCCCCCTCCCAGGGGGATGAAAAACAGAAAAGTGGGTGAAGGGTGACAGAGGACAATGTAAGATATAAAAATTAGAATCTATAACTTATCAAGGGAGGGGGCAAATGAGGAGCTGATATCAAAGGTTCAAGTAGGAAGGAGGTGCTTTGGAAATGATGATGGCAGCATATGTGCAAATGTGATCGACACAATGGATGAATGTATGGATTGTGATGTAAGAGCCCCCAATAAAAGTCATTTTAAAAAAGAATGACGTTCTTCAGAGACTGGAGAAGGGCTTCAAATATTTAAGACTCACATCCTTCTTCTTTTGGTGCCCCCATGAAGGGTATCCTTATTACCTGCCCTTTCTCAAGTCCATCTGGTTGGGAACTGGCATGTATTTGGAGTGCTGGGTAGTACCCTCAACACTGGCCTCATTCTTCTGAATCCCTCCGAGCACCTCTTGGAAAACCTGAGAAATATTTATGTTTCTGGTGTAACATAAAAATGCTCTTGTTTCTTATTTTGTACCCTTCTCCCAGCTCAGAGCCCTTGCAGGATAAAGTGCTTCACAATGCCCTAAGATCATTTTCTTGTCGTCTTTTGCATCATTTCAAAGTAATATAGAGTCATGGGATATTGTGAAAATACAGAACAAAGAAGAAACATTTAAATATATATAAACTCTCAGCCCCCTGCAAAAAACATTGTCCAAATATGTGTAAAGTTATTTCATCTTCTTATTGGAAACATTATTTATGGGCCTGAAATGATAGTATACGTTGTATAGTGTATAAGTATCATTAAAGGAGCCCTGATAATCTAGTGGGTTTTTACACTGGGCTGCTACATCACAAGGTTAGTGGTTCGAGCCATCAGTTGTTCTGTGGAAGAAAGATGATTTTTTGATCCCATAAGGACTTAAACAGTCTTAGAAGCCCAACAAGGTAGTTCTACTCTGTCCTGCCTATAATGGTGAAATAGTATCACTGGTCAAAACTGACTCAATGGCAGTGGCTTTTATATGCAATGTTATACCCAAGGCATATCTTTTCATGGAGAGGGTACAGTTTATTAAATTAATGCCCTTTCCATTGAAAATTCTTTGTCTTCATTTTTCTTTTTTTGACTATTAAAAGCAGCAGTATTATAAACATTTTAAGCATTTTCTGCATTATCTCATTAGGCTGAGAAATATAACCACTGGGTCAAAGGGTATACATATTTTGATTAATCTTGGCAAATAGTTTTCCTGAAATATATATATATATTTTTAATTACCCTTGAGTCAAATCCAAACTTCAGAGAGCCCATCCTTATGAGAGTAGAACTGTGTCCCATTGGGTTTTGATGGCTGAATTTTTAGTAGATCACCAAGTTCTTGGCACTTGTGAGTAGACTCAAACCTTCAAGATTTTGGTTAGCAACTTAGTGTGTTCACCGTTTCCACCACCCACAGTGTTCCCTGAAGCATGCAATCATTTTATTCCAGTGCCCCTTGTGCATGGTTGGGAATGTGTGCTTTTCATCAGTGTCCATCAAACAGACGTGCTGCTGCGTGACCGACTGATCAAAGTGCTGAGCTCAAAGACTCTACAGTCAAGAAGCAGAAGTGTCCAAGTCATAACAGATTTGTCTCCCCTTTAAGTTTATTATTTAGGGACAGTGACACTGTCTGAAGATTGACAGTCCTCTGGATCCCATTTGTTCTGTAGATGTGCGTTGGTGACCAGCTGCTTGGCAGTTAGTTGGCAATGCTTAATAAGATTGTCCTCCATGATTGAAACAAATGACCCTCTTTTTGTCATCAGAAATGGGACCTTTATGCATTTGTTTTAGTGATACAAGATCTGACCTCATTAATAATCTGGGCTTGCAGCTTGTGCCTGTGGAATACAATGGATGAATGGAAAATTTAATTTTTTAGTAGACAATAAAAAATGTGCCAGTAGATCAAGAACAATTTAAGCAGAGTACCTTTGATGTACAAGACATCCCATTGGCTCTATTTTGTATTAGGCTACAAGCTGATTTTATTTATTTGTTTGACTCCTCAAAGAGCCATTGTGTAGGATGCAGAGACTTGCATTAATTGGTCTTACCTCCCCAAGTTTCTCTTTTACTCCTCTCCGACCATGGCCAAGCCTATCCGCCCGATGCTCCCAAGGTTGAACTGTGAAGTACCTTCTTCTGTTTGTACCTGGGGTACCTCCCTCACATGGAGAACACCCTCCCTTCTCTGGCAATCTATATAAATGCCTCTCTTTCTAAGAACTCAGAGAGAGCTCACTTAGGAATCCCTCACTGGTGCACTTAATGGCTTGGCTGCTAACTGCAATATTGGAAGGTCAAGTCTATCCAGAGGTACTTTGGAAGAAAGACCTGGTAACCTGCGTCTAAAAAAACCAGACACTGGAAAGTCTCTAGAACACAATTAGAATCTGAAACATACAGGGTCCCCATGAATTGACTCAACTGCCTAGCTCTCTCAGGTCATGTTCCCAAACCCAGCACTAAATTGTGAATTTATGACATTTTTCTTTTCATTCAGTTCATTTCTGAGCTTCTCCCCCAAGAACTTTATTTATGTTTGGCTTGGATAGATAATCAACTACATGAGGTTAAATAACCTGTGCTCAAATTCTTTGACTTTCAATCTTCACCAACCAGTTCATCTTGAGTTTAATAGAGTTCTGTAAGGCATTTATTTAATGCTCGGATAGCTGAAGCTCTTCTGGCATTTGAAGCAAAGCAACTCAGCACAGAAACCTGTGTCCAAGGTGGTTCCAAAAAAAAAAAATCCCAATTCTGCTTTTATTGTCTAGTGAGATGGCTTCCTAGTGAGCCCAGGGCATGAGTGGGCGTTAGCTGCTCCTTTGTGAACTCTTTGGAATGTCTGCTTTGACCTGTAGGGACTACCTATGTGTTACAACCAATTCTTATCACAGTTGTGGTTGGAGCTTTGTAGCCAGGAAATGGTGCTGGGTTGGTGCTGGGGATGGGGTTGAATTGGAGGAAGAGAAGAGCAGGCTGCCAAGAAATTGATCATTGTTTATTTCTTAAAATAGAGGCCTTATAAAATGTATATAACAACATCATTGCACAGTTTCAGAGTAAAAATATCACACAATAGTTGTGAAGTAATGATACAGAAAAGTGCTCCTTTCCTTACTCGTGGGGGAGTGTTGTTGACCGCTCAGAACAACCCCTTGATATCTACTACAGAGTGCCAACATCTTCATAGACTCAAAGGCAGTTTACGCGACATCTCTATGAAGTCTTCTGATTTCTCCCTGTGGGAGTATTGTTGGGAACTAACCGCACAAGACATCTGTGATGATTACAGATTTACACGCAGTTGTAAATGAACAAAGCAAATAACAAAAACAAGACTGAGAACTCCCTTGTGCCCTTCACCTCTTCTCCCCGAGTGGCAGCACTGTGAACTTGCAGATTCCCACACTTACCTCATGCCAAGGATTCAGAGATAATGAACAAGGCTCTCCCCTTTCTCTGTGAGGCGATGATGAGCCAAGCTTGAGAAATCCCATGGAAGAGTAGGAGACTCTGGGAACTGGTGAGGAAGATCCTATGTGAAGATTTAACATTCAATAAACAAGACCATTAAACAAAAGAAAAGCAAAGAATGGACGTGATAAGTACTTGAGCTCTCTAAGAAGCCAAGTACAGTATAGGGGAGATTATAGAGCAGCCCTAGAGATGTAGTGGGCTTTGGGCACATTGGGCTTTGATCATAGTTTGGAAGTTCAAAACCACCAGCTGCTCCTTGGGAGAAAGATGGGGATTTCTACTCCTGTAAAGAGTTCCAATCAAAAATCCCCACAGGGGCAGTTCTACCCTGTCCTGTAGGGTTGCTGTGAGTCAGCATCGACCCAATGGCGGTGAGTCTAGAGCAGGGGTCCTCAAACTAAGGCCCGGGGCCACCTGCAGCCTACCAAGGGCATTTATCCGGCCCGCCGGGTGTTTTTGCCCCGTTTTGCTTTTCACTTCAAAATAAGATATGTGCTACTAACGCTCCAGACCTTTACTGGAGCCTAGTGGCAAAGACTAAGGATCCACCTACTAATTGGCTAGCTGGAAAACTCAGCCCCACACCCTGCATAGCTGCTTGGCTCCTCGTGCCCTGTGTCCACCTGCAGGCCCACAAGGCTGGGAGGCATCTCCGCCAATCCGAACCTAGCTGGCTGATGACGACACTACCGCTGGGAGGAAAGTTCCGCAAAGCGCCTGCGCGGGATTGCGGTCGGGCCGCTGCGCCCCCTTGCGGCCGCCGAGAGTCAGCAATGACTTCGAGCGGGCCATCTGCGTACCCTCTCTGCAAGTGACTAGCGCGGCCCCCACCCCACTGGGCTGGGGCAGGGGTTTGCGATTCGATGGTGAATGTTGCCCACGGCCTATGGTCAGCCGTCGGAAATAAGTTCCACGCAACCACCCACCACCACCCAGAAAGGACCGCCCCACCCACTGTGCGCACACAGGCTCGTGCGCATGTCCAAACCAGCGTGCGCCCGCGCCAAAGGGCCGCGCAGCTGCCATTGCTCACTCGCTGCTGAGGGGAAAGGCCTGTTACTGGAAGTCCACCGTCTCCTGGGTGAAGGCCCTTGCCTGGGTCCCATGGTCCATGCCTTCCTCATGCACACCCTGAGGGCCCCGGATGACGAGGACACAGGCTTTTGCCGAGTGCTCTACTCCGGTGTCTTTGGTGCCGAGAGGTCACCTAATGACCCAAGGCCCAACGGGGCCGACAGGGACAGACTGCTCCTCCAGGAGCAGATCTTGGCTGTTGCCGGACAGGCGGAGTCTTATGTACCAGCAGCAGCAGCAGCAGCAGCAGACGTGCGGCCGTTCATCGGTGGACCTGCAGCCTCTGTCTTCCTCAGATGAGCCAACGTCCCTGCATGATGTCCCACATGGGGCCTTCCGCCTGGCAGCAGGGGACCCTTTCCGGGAGCCCCGGACGGTGGTGTGGCTGGGCGTGCTCTCCTTAGGCTTCGTGCTGGTCCTGGATGCCCACAAGAACCTGCTTCTGGCTGAGCGTACCCATCGACTGCTAGCACACCTCCTCTCTGACCACCTCCGCCTGCTGGCCCCTGGCACCAACCTTCAGCTACGGGCGGACCGCATCGAGGCCATCCTCACCCGCTTCCTGCCCCATGGTCAGCTGCTCTTCCTCAATGACCAGTTCGTCCAGGGCCTGGAGAAGGAGCTCAGCACTGCCTGGCCCCTCTGACCCTCTCTCTAGAGAGGGGCTGCCCGAGAGGGTGGGGAGGGAGGACAGAGGCCTGGCACAGTCAGATGAAGCGCGGCCTCTGCCTCCCGCTCAGCCTGCACCCAGCTCTGATGTGCTGCCACACACAGGACAAATGGACGGGCCAGGGATCCAGAATCACAGCGGAGCCTGGGCCCAGAGCAGGGGCATGACTGATTCCGCCCCGTGTCGAGCCCACCCCGCTGCTCCACTCACCTCTCCCCTTTCTGACCTGCCAACCCACCCCAGACAGCAGCTGGGGCCAGGGCAGTGAGGGGGTTCTGCTCTGCACACTGCCCTCATTGCCTTCTCAGCGCCTGGGGACGCTGTGCCTCCCACATGGACAGGCTGACTTGGCACCCCTGTGGCAACAGCAGCAAGGATGGTTGTCAGCGAGGCCAGCCCGGCGCCAGGTCCCGCCACGTTTCAGAAGCATGCCTCCGTGGGAGGCTTTTGTTGTTTCTTAGGTTCTGACCCATGTCTCCAGAAAATTCTGGCTTCCCCCTCCAACCCCAACTCCCAGCCCCTGTCTGCAAGGAGAGAAGGCACCAGTGGGGTGGGTGTGAGCAGCCCGGCCTCTGCATCATCGGCATTCTCATTTTGAATGAAAAGCTCGGCCTGTGTGATCTCACCCTATTTCCACGAGTCTAAGTGATGCAGGTCTGCTGCTGAGAGAGCGGGAGAAAGATGAGGCGGTCTTCCCGTACAGAGCGTGGATCACAGTGAGTATGAATGCGCCCGTGGCATTGGGTTTGGTGTTGCTTTGTGAGTGAGCACCTCTCTGGATGGAGTCTGAATAAACTCCTTGTTGCCTTCACCTCTCAAAAAAAAAAAAAA
>NW_022111372.1:27594674-27616783 GCF_000313985.2 Echinops telfairi | reverse complement strand
AAAAAAAAAAAAAGATATGTGAAGTGTGCATAGGAATTTGTTCATAGTTTTTTTTTTTTTAATTATAGTCCAGCCTTCTAACAGATCTGAGGGACAGTGAACTGGCCCCCTGTTTAAAAAGTTTGAGGACCCCTGGTCTAGAGGATATGAATCTTAAAGAATGTTATTTATTAAATTGTGTCTCCCCAAATATGTGTTAGAATCCTAATACTTATATCTATAAATGTAATATTATTTGGAAATATGGATTTTTCTGTTATGTTAATTAGATTATGTCCTAGTAAGGTGGGTCCTAAATCTAATTGCTTCTCAGTGATAAAACGGATAG
Source organism: Echinops telfairi (assembly GCF_000313985.2). NCBI lineage: Eukaryota > Metazoa > Chordata > Mammalia > Afrosoricida > Tenrecidae > Echinops > Echinops telfairi. The sequence continues at coordinate 27,616,455 of NW_022111372.1, read as the reverse complement.
ATTGGACTCAGAGTTATGCACACACCGTGGAAGACAGAGCCCAGGTGAGGATGTCTAGAAACCAAGGAACCTAGGAGCAATCTACCAGGAAATGATTGACAGGGACAGCACCCTAGCTTAGACTTTCAGTTTCCAGAACTATGAGACAATAGGTGCATATATTTTTAAGGAACCCATTTGTAGTATTTATGTTATGGTGGCACTAGATAGCTAAGACACACACTGCCACTTGGCAACTCAGATAAGGTCTGTATTCAGGAATTTTCACCAAGCTGTAAGTCAATGAGGGAATTCTAGTGGCATGGTGGGTTACATGTTGAGCTGTTGATCACAAGGTCAGGTGAGTCTCAAAAGATACCCAGAGAGGCAGCGTACAAGGAAAGGGGGTTCAGTGCAGAAAGTAATTAGCCATAATTAACCATACGAAGTGATTTGGAAAGGCACAAGCACCTTTTCCAATGCAAGAGGATGTCCGGTCATCAACAGTGTGTGGATACGAGCAAATGGCTAAGGACCCTTGGGTAGAGAGTGTATACTGACCTTGAGTTTGTGGGAGTGCAAATGAGAAGAAGGTGGGTAGACCAGAAACAAGGAGGGAAGGGGAAGGAGAGGGTAAAGTCGTGCCAAGGCTATTGTATGTCCCAAATACTGAAAGAGCAATTGCAAAGTACCGGAGTGGGGCCTGAGGTGCATGTTCTCTCTCAGACTAAGAAATAAAATAGCTCTAAAGGCAAAAGTCTAAACCAGATACATTCACGGATACAAACAACAGCACTGAAGGCTGGGGCTACAGCGGCAGACCCAGCCGTGACTCCGCTTGGCGCGATGACTCTCCTGGACTGACTACATTTGTGTTCTGTGAGCTGGCACTGGGCCAGCCTAGAGTAAGGCTACATTCCTGCCTTTGGTTAGGGCACCCGCTGGTGGGGCAGACAGAGGAAAAAGAACCACCATCTCACCAGAGAGGAAGGACTAAGAGCTGTGACCCAGGAATGACCAACTCAGGGGCATGGGAGGGACTCCAACACTCAGCAACCTGGGGACTGGGCTGGTGTGTGTGTGTGTTGGGGGGAGGGGGGCTGGGGATGGGATGGTTCCCACATCCTGGGAGAGCAGTGTGAGTAGATGGGTCTCCCACCAGCTGCTGAGTATTGCCCATCAGACTCTCTGACCCCTCCCTGTGGCAAGGAAAGGTCATCATTCCCGACTCCTGCTAGACCCAGCAGGTATCCAAAGGCCGTCTGCTCGCTGCTCCAGCAGCGCCAGTGCTTCCCAGAAGCAGCATCATTTGATGACATCGAGCGAACAAATGGTCTGCGTCAAGAGAGGGGAGTGTGTTTGTTCAAAGGAGCTCCTTCCATCTGTTTCCAACCTTTGGCCTCTGTGAGCCCCTGTCTACCAAGTCACTCCAGCGGAAGAACCACCCAGCTCATTTGCCTAGAACCCGCAAGTTCTAGACATCGGCAGTCCTTACTTTACATGTAGTCTGCAGAGCGAGCTGAATAAAGGGAAATGAAGTAAAAATTTAAACAGATGAAAGTAGAGAATGTGATAAAGTCCTAGGGAAAAAATTACACAAAGGAAAGTTTTATTTTTCCAAAAGCAGGTTTTTGAGATGTATGAGCTCAGGAATGACAGCCTGAAAGCACATCCCTTATATTGAGTGGGTCTGGAAATCCCTTCATGCCTATTGTTTAGGCCAGAAAAAGCCTGTTTTGATTGTGCATGCATAACAAACTCACATGGAAGATCGCTGTGGGCAGATGGTGGGGAGCCACTAGGATTCCTATCAGAATAAACGTCTGTCTTTGGAGCAGCGTAGCTGGCGATCCTGCCGCAAACGTCTATGGCAGGGAGGGTCTCAACCTTCCAGCAGTCCTGTCCACGACGAGCGCGTGCTTGCCATGTTTTCCTGTTTAATGAGAGCGAGAGACAGGAGCAGCCCTGTCCCAGACAAAGGGCATTGTGAATGAAAACGGATAAAATAATTATGCAGAGAGGAAGATGAATCAAGAGGCAGAAGGAGATCAGGAAGAAAAGTAAATGATGTTGTTAGGGATAGAGCATGTACAAAAGGCAATGCCAGGGAAGGGCAGAAAGGAGGGGTGCCCTCAGAGAGCGCCCACATAACTTCTGGGTCAACTTCTTTGAGGAAAAGGATTCAGGCCAGAAGAAGACACAGCGATTTCTGAAGTTAACCAGATGCGACTGGATCAGTTCTGACGCGTGGAGATTCCGTGTGTGTCACAGTAGAACTGCGCTCCCCAGGGGTTTCCATTGGCTAATTAAAAAAAAAAATCTACGTCCCTGTGGCTTGATTTGAACTCCTGATCTTTTGGTTAGGAGCTGAGAGCTTAACTGGTTGTACCGTGCAGGGACTCCATATCTGGGACAAAGGGCCTGAGATCTCTCTTGGGACTGAAGTGTTCTTCCATTTTTGGTACTTGGTTGCACAAGTTGGCTGCAAGAGGCGAGGATGATGTTCCCAAGGCCTGGTGGGAAGTTGGTACCTCCCTTAGGGTTTGTGGGGCAGGGGATGAATGCTGTATCTGTGTGACACATAGGGGCAAAGGGTGTAATCATTGAAAAACTATTATTTGGTGGGGAGGGTGTGGAGGGACCCAATGTCCTGGCCTTCTCCTACCTAACCCCCAATGTCTGTTGAGTACCTTCCAAGACACCCTGGCTGGGAGAAAGTTGGGTTTTCTTTCCTATTTCACTATCACCTAAAACCGTGTCTTGGGTCAGGCCCATAGTGATAGTAGCTGGATTTGGTCATCAGAAAAATCAACCAATGAAACCCATAACTGATCATGAGGCTGGCGCAGGAGCAGGTCGTGCTTTGTGCTAGTTTGCATGGGGCCACCCTGAGTCAGGGGCTGACTAGAGCACAGCTAACAACAACAACAACAACAACAGATCTTGGTTTTAAAATGAACAAATACGCAGTTTGTTTCTGGAAGCCTTTCATAATGTAAGCCTAAGCCTTCCATGGCCCGGGCTCACCCATGGTGTCTGTGGGTGAGCCCGGGCCATGGAAGGCTTAGGAAGGATAGGTCTGTATTCTCCAGCTGTTTCTTTCACACTGTGAATTAGTCTAGACTTTTCAGAAACCGATAAAAAAATATTGATCCCTTCTTTCAAAGTCATACATTTTAATATAGTTTAACATACCGAGTTGTCAGGGTTTGATCTCTTGGGTCATAGTTCAAACTGCGTCTAATCCTATTGTCCATACTTCTAAATTCCTTGGGCAGTTTAAAGCACAAGCCAATCAGTGTCAATTAAAGGGGAAAAAAGGGTAACAAGGCTGTACTTTGCACACACCCGATGGCTTGTTGAATGATCTCCTGGAGCAGCATGAAGACTGTTGCTTTTGCTTTTTAGGCAGGCCTTTCTCAATCTTTCTTCCTGTGTCAGAGAGTATGTATGCATATTACATGCTCTAAACCCTCTCAGACTTTGAGATGAAGAGAAAACTCTTTACCACACACACACACAAAATACTGACGCCTCTCTGGGGGATTGGGAGGAGGGACTTGACCCCAAGGGAGATTTAGGTACCCATTGGCTAACATGGCTGTTCCTGGGAGGTGTGTAGCCTACTCTGGTAAGAAGGCTGCTGGTGAGCAAAGGCCTGAATGAGGCATCCATAGCAAGTTGCTGGCAGTGAACAGATGGCACATTCTGAGGTTTATTAGAGGAGAACTTTCGGAGCTCAAGGGAGTAAGCGAAACCAGATGGTGGTACACCCTGGCATGGCATTAGTGAGAAACTGTTGTCACTCTTCTTGTTATGAATTGAATTGTGGCCTCCCTTGCACCCTATTTTCTTGTCAGGGCCCTCCATTGACTAAGCCCAACCAGAAGCCACCAGGTAAGGGGGTTCTGTGGAGACCTGGCAGAGGGCCAGTCTTCTCCAACACCAAAGAGGGAGGAGAAGGGCAGAGAATGGATTTGGGGAAGCAAAGAGAGAGCGATTAGGTGGTGTGGGAATCTGCTTCTGCCATCATTTTCAGTAAATTATGAGCTTGAGCTTAGATCGATCACCTTTGGTCGATGCAGTTACTCTATTTAGAAAGGCGGTGAGTCAGGTGTACTAGTTTACTGTGATGGCTATAACAGAGTACCACAAACTGGGTGCCTGCAAACTTGTTCTCTTATAGTTACAAAGGCGAAAAGTCCAAAATGGAGATGTCATAATCCCTCAATGCCCCTCCCCGCCTACTTCCTTGCCTCTTACAGCTTCAGGTGGTGCTAGGTGTTGGGGGGGGGGGCGAGGCTACATCATCCTTATCTCTGCCCTAATCCTCACATGGCGTTCTCCCTGTGTGCTGTGTCCATGTCTCTTCTTTTCTTCTTAGAAGGACACAGCTCATGTGGGATCAAGACCTACTCTGTTCCAGCAGAACCTAATCCTAGTGCAACTGACAATAATTTCAAAGACTCTATTTTCAAACAAAGGCAAGTTCACAGGAACTAGGAATTAGGATTTCAACATCTGTTTTGGGGGACACACAATTAAACCCACAGCAAATATGCACATATATGTTCTGTTTTGGAAATATATATACTGTTATGGAAAAGAGAAGTCTTACCATATTTTGAACTTTGAGCCCCAGGACTTGACTTTAGTCCAGTTTCCAGCCACTTCCAGGGGCTTTTTAAAGTTAGCATCTATCCCCCTTTCTTTTGCTCATTCTCCATCAAAGTAGCCAGAGCCCAGTCTTTCCCAGGTTCCCCTGCCTGCACAAAGCGAGCAATCGAGAGTCATACTTGGATGTAAAGTTTATCACCAAGAATAGAAATATGTCCCCACTTTTCTGTGAAGAGACAAAGATTCAATCTCTTACGTGAGCATTTGATTCTATTCTGCCTACAGGTTATTAAGTAGCTTTAGAAGGCACAGAAGCAATTTATAATACTAATTCAACTAGCTTTAAAGCAACCAAAATATGGGTTTGGGATTTAAGTGTTTGTTTAATTTATACTGAACACCAAGCCCTTAGTGGAATTCTTACAATCATTAGCTGTTGCATTGATTTTCTGTTAAATCTCAGCACACCATCTATGTATATATGAACACATTCTTGAAGCAGGATTTGTTAGGTACTTATTGAGCACTTTCTCGATGCTAGGCCATACGCTGCATCCTGGTTTTATAGAATCAGGACAGGGACACGTGGCTGGGTCTGAGATACAAGCCTGCCAATGGCAACATCAGTGAGGTAAAAACCATGATGGAGGCCCAATGGAGGAATGACCTCATACCCAGACGAGGAAGCCTGGCCTGGAAGGAAGATTTAGAGTTACTCCACTGTTGAGAGGGGAACCCCAAGAATAAGGAGAGTTTGGGATAGCAGAGGGTTTGTGAAAGGTTAGAAGGACACTGCTACCCCACGGAGCAGCTGACGTCCCGTGTCTGGACATTATTGTGTGCACAAGGATGGACCTGATGCCTTTCAAATAGAGAAGCAATACAATGTGATTTTAATTAAGATGTAGATGCTAAACATATTTCAAAGAAGTTTACAGCAGTGTGTTGACAGAAAACTGCTAGACCTTCAAGCCACATTCCAAAGAGGATCTGGAAGGAAGGGTATCCTGTGCTAATGTCATTATGATCTTGTCGAAAAGTAAAGAATGATGAAAAACCTTCCCTTGTGTTTTATTGACCATGCAAAGACATTTTACTGTGTGAATGATAGCACATTATGGATAACATTGCAAAGCATGGGAATTCTAGAACCCTTAATTATGCTTAAAAAGAACCTGTGCCTAGATCAAAAGGCAGTCCTTTGAACAGAACCTGAAAGTATCTGAATTCTCTCACCACCTTTATTCTATCTGCATTCAAAGCAAATAGCCTGAGAAGTTGGACTATAAGAAGAACATTTCATCAGGATTGGAGGAGGACTCATTTACCACCTGTGATACGCAGCTGACACAGACCTGCTTACTGAAGTGCGAAGCACTCACTGATGACGATGAAAGACAAAGCCTTCAATATGGATTGCGCCTCACCATTTAAAAAATCTCATAACTGGACCAATAAGTAATGTAATGATAAATGCAGAAAATGTATAAGTTGCTAACGATTTTATTTGCTTGAATCCACAATCAACACTTAAGGAAGCAGCAGTCAAAAAAGCAAATGATATTGTGCTTTGGGAAAATCTGCTTTTAAAAACAACACAACAAAGCAAATATGTCACTTTGGAGATCAAGATGTGCCTGGCCCAAGCCATTGTGTTTTCAATTCCTTCACATAAACGTGAAAGCTGGTTAATAAATAACAACATCCAAAGAAGAACTTTGTCGGCAGAGACTATTGAATATGCCAGGGATTTCCAGAAGAACAAACAAATCTGTGTTGGAAGCAGATAGTCAAGATGTTTCTTAGAAGTAAGGGTGGTGATAGTTCATCTGAAGTACCTTGGACCTGTTATCAAGAGGAATCAGTCTGTGGAGAAGGACATCATGATGGGTACAGTAGGAGGTCAGCAAAAAAGAGTAAGCTCTTCAAGGAGAGGGGGCGACACAGTGGCTATAACAATGAACTCAAGCTTAGCAATGATTGTAAGGATGGTGCAGGACCAGGTAGTAGTTTCTTCCATTGGAGTGACGTGGCTCAGAGTCAGAAGTAATTCAATGACACCTAGAGCAGTTTTATGGGGTGCTGGTGGCAGAAATTACATAACAAAAAATGAGATGAGAGACGGATGGACAAAGGACACAAAAAGGTGGAGTATCCCTTCAAGAAGTTCATTCTAAGGTACAAGAGGGGGAGAGCAATAGCTAGATAGAGACTTGGCATCCAGAGTTTTGTCTTTTTTATTATTTTTAATTTTTATTTTTTAAAGGAGGCAGACTGTAAAGGAGGCAGAACAGAATCAGGGCAGAGACAGGAGGGAGAGAGAGAGTCAGTATACTAAAATGAAGCAAAGGAGAACTCTTTCAGGAGGTGGAAGAACATGTGAGTCTGAAGAGTTGAACGTGAACACAGAGAGACTCCCAGAGTTTTAGATTTCAGAGACTGAGAAGATCCTAGTGATAAGAACATCACGTGCGGAAGGAGCGTGGAAAAGTTCAAGGACATGAGATTTGTCCACATGCCTCTTAAATGTTCACGCTTAACCTTGAACAAAAGTCTTCAGTGAGTATGGATGAGCAAATAAGAAGGGTATAAAAGAGAGTGAGAGGGTCGCATAGTCCAATAGCCTAATATTCTATGTATTTACAAGACTGTACAAAAGCTAATGGAGCACTGGAAGCATTTGTTCATCTAGTGCAAGAAATTTGCAAGGCAGCTACCTGAACAACTTCCCAGAAGACAGCCATATTTGTACCCATTACAAAGAAAGGTGACCCACCAGAATGTGCAAATTCTAGAACAATATTGTTAATATCAGGGTGCCCTGGTGTGTAGTGGGTTACTCATGGGGCTGCTACCCATAAGCTGCAGTTCCAACTCACCAACAATGCCAAGGGAGAAAGGTGAGGCTTTCTACTCCCATAAATCGTTACAGTCTCAGAAACGCACCAAGGCAGTCCACCCTGTGTTAAGGGTCACTATGAGTAGGAATTGACTCGATGTCAGTGAGTTTCAGATCATTAATACCACATGCAAGGAACGTTTTGTGGAAGATCATCCAACAATGGTTGTAGTAGAACAGCGACGAAGCTTACAGAAGTTCAATCTGGATCCAAAAGAGGACATAGAACTAGGAATATCATTGCTGCTGTCAGATGGATCTTGGCTGAAAGCAGAGAACACCAGAAAGATGTTAATTTGTATTTTATTGACCACGTGAAGGCACGTCTTTATTATGTCTTCTATAATATCCTCATATCTTATTATGATCAACTACACATCTCTTTGTGGAAGGAGTCCTATTAGTGTAGTGGTTACATTTTAGGCTGCTAACCCCAGTGTCAGTAGGTTGAACCCACCAGGTGCTTCATGGGAAAAGGATGAGGCTTTCTACTCCTGTAGAGAGTTACAGTCCTAGAAACGCACAGGGGCAGTTCTACCCTGTCCTCCAGGGTGGCTATGAGTCAATGGACTCAATAGCGGTGAGGTTTAGCAGCCAAACGTGGTAGCTCTTTGCATCACTAGGGACACTGATTGTCTTCTAGTTTGTGGAAATGGCTACTACCCAAAGTCAATAGTGTGTTAACAAAAACATGTAGGATCATATCTGAAATGATGCATGGTTAGATATGGACGTGGAAGAGAGAATAGAAGTATATCTTTATGTTCATCTTACACACTTTGAGATGATTGTCATGAGAGACCAGTTCCTAGAGAAGGACATCGTGTTCCGTAAAGTGCAAGGGCAGTGAAAAAGATGAAGGCCCCTGATGAGATGGATTAACACATGGCTGTGTCAATGGGCTCAGGCGTAGGAACCATTGTGGGGATGGCACACGACCATGCCATGTTTCGTCCTGTTGTCCACAGGGTCGGGTCACCATGAGTCGGAGCCAACTAGATGGCAACTAACAACAACAAATATATATCATATAGCCCACAAATACATATTTGTACATATGTGTACATTTATATCATACACACACACACACACACACACACCAGCTGGGTATATTTTATATGTATAGTTCTACTCTGGCATATGTGTGGACACCATAAGTTTGAATAAGCTCAACAGTAACTGGTTTGCCTGTACCCAAACCTATTGCTATCCGTAGTCATACGTCTCTCTCCAGCTCTTCCTATCTCTATATGTTTAAATTTTATATTAAGAGGAAGAAGATGTCCTAGAATATTCTGAGAGATGCCTTCAGGCTTAACTAAACTATTTTAAACTCTGAAATGCTAAAATGAAACTTTGGATCAAAGTTCATTAGCAAATAGTTGAACATAATCACTCAGGCAGAATTTTAACCTAGATTATCAGACTGCACTTGTGTGCAAAGACCTTGAAAGACCAAGAAATGACACAAAATTTATGGTATAATTTTCTAAATGACCAGCCATTGCTTCTTTAAGAAATGCTATCTTCATTTGTAACTCTCAGGATACCCTGAAATTTATAATACAAATAAGATTTCTGTGGTATTGAGTCCGCAGCCCACACATAACAGCCCAGTATATCTTCATTAACAAGAAACATTTCTATTGATTTCATTTTGCAACGTTTCATATTACATATAACAAATATGTATGGTCACCTAAATGAATTATTACAACCCAATTTGAAATGATTGCATGGGGTTATTGTATTATCTCTAGGATGCTTTAGTCTCTGGGTGTCAAAACTGTTTTTATTTAATGGAATAACATGGAAAAGTTAATCAGAGTAGGTTAACCTCTGTGGAACTGAAGGTCACATGCATTTACTCTCTGTTGGAAATGGGGGCGCATCCAGATTTGAACTCTCACTGGGGATGGGTGTAAGAAGAAAGGAAAAAGCTGGGAGAGTTTTACTGCCTGTGTTTTATCCAGTTTCACTAGTGTCAGTTGGCTTATGGGGCTTTGCAATAACAGAATTTTTTATTAAGAAATTCCCTGCAAGGAAAATAAAATTAAATAGGCAATACAAACATAATGAAAAAATCGATACTGCAGTTAACATTTCCATTCTATATAATTGAACAGCTTGATCTAAGACTCCTACAGCTCTTGCATACCCATTCAAGTGTTCAGAAGCTCCAAATAGACTTTGAGTGAGAATGAAATGTTGGCCAGAAAGACTTCTGTTCTTAAAACTCCATTTCCAAGGAAAAGCTGAGTGCTTCGCTTCTGGGATAGGGACACAGAAATGGGAGCATTTTTTCATGAGCACCCTCTTTCTGATGAGCATGTGGAAGAGACTGATTTGGGGGGGTGGGTGTTGCCAAACATGTCAAAAGGTGCTCATGTGCATGGGGCCGCTGACACTATGAGGTTGGCCTCTAAGTGAATATGTTGCCTCTTTTTCATTTGGCTACATCGGTCCTTGCTTGTTTTTATGAGACTAAGAGAGAGAAATGGGTAGCTGGACAGGCATTCGATTTCAGTTTTGCTGAGGGAAAGCTTTGCTCTTGAAGGAATTCCTCCAATGTGTCATTGGCTCCTTTACCTTCTGGTCAATAGAATCTATTGAAATGATTGAAAAAGTGTCCTTTCTTCTCGAAAAAAAAAAAAAGTACAGCTGTTTGCTGTTATAAAATAAAACCATGAAACCCCATAGATGAGCACAAAAGCTATACAGTTGGGGTCACTAACTATCAGAAACAGGGAATCTAAATTGGATGGAAGACCCGAGGACTCTGGGCATGGATCTGTGCTCTCACGGCAGGGAGTCCCGGGTGGTAGGAACTAGGACTGAATTCCTGGCAATAACAAATGGCCTGTTAGTGAAATGGAAACTAAAATATGCCACCATCCGCATTAAATCAGTGGCAGGGACTCCTGGGTAGAAAGTTAATTACTTGAGGGAAATCAGGGGAAGACAAGTTTGCAAAATCTGGAGGAGATTCAATGTCCACGGCCAGATCTAAACCAAGAAATTCAAGTTGTAAAAAGTATAGAACAGAAAGGAACTGGAAAAACAGCCTGGAACTGGGGAACTCCACCAGGACGGCAGACACCACTGTGAAACCGGCTCCATCGGGCCACATCAGGCCCAGAAGGACCTTAAAAAGCAGACTTATGCCAAAGACAAGCCAACATTCAATCATTGTGCAAGCTGTTTCATACTTATTGACTTCAAATTTCAAAGCATACCAAGATGTTTATCCCTGAAGGGGAGCTGGGAGAACTCACAAAGGGTGGAGCCATGCACAAGGTATCTGAAAACGCCTGGTTTAGACATTCAAATAAAGTAAGGAAAACATCATTCCATGAAACATGCAAGAAAACAGTTTTGATTTGAGGAAAAAACAAACACACTGTTAATGCAATTGAAGACAGAATTAATGATTTTGAAGATAAAGCTGAGGCAAACCACTCACAATACATCACAGAGCCATAAAGAGATGGCAAATGTCAAAAAAAAAAAAAAGAGATAGCAAATATCAACGAGGAATTGAGACAATGAACATAAAATTAGACCCTTCGAAATATAGCTCCAAGAGAATATTATAGAACAAATAAGAAAGAGACACTATTCTATCAGTGACAGGTGGGGACTTCTCCATAATGAAAAACGACAAGACCTTTGATTGCAGTAGCACTGAAGAGGATGGAGAACATGAATCCATACCTAAACACATTGAAGTGAAACTCTAGAACCCAGAAGATGAGATGCAAATGTGTAAAAAGTTTTTAGAAGTCAATAAAGGACAACAAACTAGTAAACTCAAAGGGAACAGTCTCCAGACGGATGGAATTGTATGCTAGCTTCTGAGTAGAAAGAGAAAATAACCACTACCTTCTACAGGTAGGTCAATTAACATTCAAATCAGAGGGGAAATATCGTCAACAATCATGAGCCTGGGGTTCTGGTAGGGCTACTAGTGAGTAGTACTCTCATTATCACTTCCCTTTCCTCATCCCCCTAAAGAGCCTTAAAATGTAAAGAGAATGTAAACACATTTTCAGACAAATAAAGACATCCAGACGTCCTGCTGAGGCAAGCAAACACTGGCCTGCAGCATGGCAGGGGGGAATGGAGTGCAGAAGGAGGAGTGGGTAACAAGTCCATGGCAAGCTACCAAATGACTACAAACATTGTAAACCTATTAGAAGAATCATATTCAATAATACTTGAGGGGCTACTAAAATGATGAAGTACTGAATCACTGGACGATAGATATATTTTTTGGTAAAACATAAAGAGTTTGAAGATCCTTATCTTGTAGAAAGAGTAGGAATGTTGCTTAACTCCAGAATATGAGGAAATTATCACACTGAATGAGCTTAATGCTATATTAATGAAAGTATAGACACTGGGTTATATAGTTCCAAAAGCATGCAAAGACAAAGATGGACAAAAGAAATTACAACAGTGAGAAAGACAGGGAAGAGAAAGGGGGGAAAGGTCCACATAAATGCTAAGTATTCAAAATAAATGTAAATGGATTAAACTCTCTTTCTAGAACAGCAGGCTCTGAGGGAGAATGTTTCCTCATTCCTTAAGCGCTCTGAGAGAGCGATGTGTTTTCCCATTTTCCCTTATCAGTGTGTGAGGAGCAATGATGTCTTCCCATCCTGGGAAACGAGGTGTAATCTGGAGTATATGCTGTGGGGCTGCTCACACCCAGACTATGGGGTCACCCCTAATTGCATGCAGATGTGTCTTCACGGAGCAAGGGTGGGGATTCAGTTTTGGTAGCTCCACCCAGATCTTAAGTAAAGAAAGAAAGCTGAACAAGCAGTGAGCATCTCTCTTCATGGATCAGATGGAGAGATGTTGAAATATAGGTTGACGATCGCATTGACTGCAACATGGTGGAATGGATTTACTAAAAAAGTGCTGATAACCAGATCAATGACCACCCACACAGAGGTTTTCAGTAAAAAAAGACTTTGGGGCTTTAATTGAGTTCTTGCTCAGTATAATATGGCTACTAGATCAGCTAATGAAATTTAAGAAAGCAATAATGGAAGTCGAGTGTGCATAATAAAGAGTGTGATAGAACGTCTCTTAGTAGACCACATCTGGGAGGCTGAAATAAGTTTTGCAGACTACATCCCGAGGCGAAAGAACATGAACAAATACATATTCACACATACGAAGAGAAGGGACAGGCACACTGTGTGACAGAACAAGTAAATCTGATACAATGCTGCAAGAAAGAACTGTAAAGCAGAAGGACTCACTAGGAATAAGAATCGACAACAAATCGAAAAAGGTAACAACATTTTGTAAAACTATCAGAGCCATACTAATATCAATGATAATAACAACCCAATGTAAAGCCAGCACAAGTCTTCACATCCAGACCAGTAGGTAACATCACGGTAAATGGACAAAAGGCTGAAATTGCCAAGTCTTTCATCTTGCTTGCCTCCCCAACCAATGCTCATGAAAGCAGTAGTCAAAAGATCAAATGCTGTATTGCATTGGGTCAATTTGCTGCACGAGACCACTTTGAAGTATTAAAGCACAGGGATGCTGCTTTGAGGACTAAGAGCGCCTGACCCACGCCATGGTATTTCCAATTGCCTCACACCCGTGCTAAAGTTGGGCGTTGAATAAGGAAGACGGAAGAAAAATGGATGCATTTGATTACGGTGCTTGTGAAGAATATTGAAATTCCCATGGACTACCACAAGAACAAACACATTATCTTGGAGGAGACACAGCTGCATGCTTCTTAGGGGCAAGGATGATGAGATCTTATAGCACATACTTTAAACACGTTATCAGAAGAGACCAGGCCCTGGAAAAATACATGATGCTTGCTGAAGTAGAGGGCCTATGGAAAAGAGGAAGACCCTGGACCAGGTGGACGGACACAGTGGCTGTGACAACGGGCTCAAGCTTGAGAACAATGGTGAGGAAGGTGCAGGACCAACCAGACGATGCTTCCGATTGTTCTACATAGGGTTGCTATGAGTTGGGATGCACTCAATGGCGCCTGACAACAACATATTAAATAAAAATGAGAAAGTTACAACTGACTGGACGGTCCAAAACAAAAAAGATATTTTTATGGGCTTGGTTCCGACTCATAGTGACCCTGTAGGTATAGGACCTAATGGAGTGGACCTTTCCCACTAGATTTCTAAAGCTATCACCTTTTAAAAAACCGTTTCATTGACATATCATTCTTATATTATACGATTCAATAGTTCAATCACATCAAGATTTATACAATCATCACCACAATCAATTTTAGCACATTTTGTTCATTCTTATACTAACCATTATTAGCTCCTCATTTCCCCCCAACCTTCCCTCCTATCTCCAAGGACACATTAATCCAGTTACTATCTCTATACATTGACCTGACCTGGATCTAATATACAGAAAAAAATTAACAACAAAAAACTAACAACAATAAAAAAGTAAACTTTGATTGAAAAGATAGCAGAAAATATTAAAAACTAGAACAAAGTTTAAATGGGCCAAATGTTAGCTTTTAACATAATTACATCTGCAATAATTTATTTTCCAATGTATTCAGCATTATAGCAAGGCTATTCACAACCCTCCTTCGTGGGTCAGAGGGGATTCAACAAAGGTTTAATCCACATCAATTTTCCCTTCACGCTCTTATTTTGTTTTAAATCGAAACAAATTTAAAATGGGTCAAAAGGGAGACAAAATAATACAATATTACATTTTAACCTACCGAATTATGTCTGCCATAATCAACTTTACCATGCTCTCTGTCTGATAACAGCACTATTCACATCCCTCAGCTGTGGTCAGAGGGGCTTCATCAGAGGCTAAATCCAGGTGTGGACCGTGCAGATGGGCTTTTTGGCTTCCACTGTGAACCATGCCTTTTTGCAAACCAGGTGTTCAGAATGTAAACCCTGACACCATTCCATCCTTCATATTTGGATTTTATTATTTACAATCCTTGGATCATACCGGCTGGTGTGCTTCTCCCATGTGAACACCTGACTTAGAAGGGTGCTTGTTTAGAGACAATAATGCTCTGATCTTTAACGAAGCAGGCTGTCACCTCTGTCTCTTGTGGGGTAACCATTCGGTTCAAACTGCCCACCTTTCCATGAGCCGTCAAATGCTTACCTACTGCACCACCAGGGCTGCTACCACGGATGATAGAGAGGCAGAATGGTGGAAAAGTATATCCTGAAAGGCAAATCACGGATGCCATCACATGCATACTTGGAGGAATAGAAGAGGGTTTATCTCTGAATAATTCAGGGGCTTTCATAGTGTGCCGATTTCAAGTCATCTTTGTGGATTTAAGATACAGAACTGGAACTCTAAGAACTTTTTAGCCACACTATTCAACACTAAATGGCTTTAGCAAATAGAGAGTGTCTCATTACAGGAGGTGTTCAAATAAAAGTTAGACTACCTTCTGTTGAGGATTCACACGCTGCTTCTGGTATTGAGGTGCCTGGATTCTAATCTCCCTTCTCAGCCTGCTCCTTCGATTCTCTGTAACCTTGATACTTTCTAAGAGCATTCGGTTACAGATGTCCTCCATGTCCCACCCCGACTGGCATAATCGAGCAAAACCTGATGATGAACGAGAATAGAGAAGAAAAGGTCTCTGGGAAAAGGGTCCCTTCATCCCAGCCCTGGGTATCTTAACCCATCTGTCTTCAGAATTACCTGGAGATATGGTAATAATTCTGGGAACTGCTGGGAGTAAAGTTTTTTACTGGTTCAGGGAACCGGCATTTTTCATAAGCTTCCCAGATCCTTAGAAATCAGGGCTCTAGGGACAAGTTGAATTCCAACCCAGCTTCTGGTGACTGGTTGAGGTCTGTTTGTTCTCAGAGTTTTACTCCTTTGACATTCTCAAGAGAGGATATTCTCATAACAGAATTTTCGCAGCTGTCTCTGGTGCTGGGACATAAACTAGGCAAGAGGTTACTTGCAAATCACATTCGATGTACACCACCTGTAGCTCCACCTTTGTTCTTGCCTGGGTTGTACTATGCTCAGACTGATTGCGGACTGATGATGGTTATCTGTCCATTTACCCATCCATTATGTATTTATTGACATCTACTACTATTTATAAAAGGAGTCCTGGTGGGTTACATGGGCTGTGAACTCCAAGGTCAGCTTGTTTGAAATCGCCAGCAGCTCTGAGGGACAAATACGAGGCCTTCTACCCCCGTGACAAGTTAGTCTCAGAAACCCACAGAGAGCAGTTTTGCCCTGTTGTAGAGGTTTGCCATTAGTTGGAATAGACGCAAAGGTAGTGAGCTTGAGTTTGGCTATTTATGATGGGTGGATCAAGTATTGGGCTGCTATGTGCAAGTTCAGCAGTTTACACCCACCAGCTTCGCTGAGGGAGACAGATGAGGCTGCATCGCATTGCTAAGGAGTTATATAGGGGGAACCTTGCCGAAGATGTGAGCTATTTTACTCGAAAGGTTATAGCAATATTAGATCTGCTTATGAGTGGTAGACTAGCCATTCTGAGACTCCACTTCCTCCTTTTAATAATGGAATGATGATCATAGCAACAACCTCACAGAGTTGATGTGAAGATCAAATAAGATAATAGAAGGCAAAGGGCATTTGTGCACTTTAAAACCTGCTATTAGTGTGCGTGTGTATATATGTGTGTATGCTTGAGGGTGTGTATTATATACATCTATATTAATTTGTTAGGGCTGCCCTGACAAATGACTATACAGATGACAAGATTTAGAACAGCAAAAAATGTGTTCTCTCGTGGCTCTGGAGGCTAAAAGTTCAACATCAAGGTGTTGGTAGGGCTGTCCCTGAAGTCTCTATGGGCGATTCCTTCCTGACTTGCAGCTTCAAGTGGCTCCAGGTGCTCCTTGGCTTACAGCAGCACAGTGATAGTCAGCCTCCATCCTCCCATGCCTTTCTTTGCTCTCTTTATTAAGACCCTTGTTAATGGTATAAGAACCGATCCACTTGACCCATCTTGAGATTCCTTAGTGTAGACAGTACTTTTTTCTTCTTTTTTTCGATCATTTTATTGGGGGTTCATACAGCTCTTATCACTATATATACATGCATCTATTGTGTCAAGCACATTTGTACATTTGTTGCCATCATCATTTTCAAAACATTTTCTTTCCACTTGAGCCTTTGGTATCAGCTTCTCATTTTTTCTCCCTCCCTCCCCCACCCTCCCTGCCTCATGAACTCCTGATGATTTATAAATCATTATTTTTTCATCTTACACTGACCAATGTCTCCCTTCATCCACTTTTCTGTTGTCTGTTCCCGAGGGAGGGGGTTTATGTAGATCAGTTCCCCCTTTCTCCCCCACCTTCCCCTTCCCCTCCTGATATCGCTACTCTCATTATTGGTCCTGAGGGGTTTATCTGTCCTGGATTCCCTGTGTTTCCAGCTCTTATCTGTACTTATGTACATGCTCTGGTCTAGCCGGATTTGTAAGGTAGAATTGGGGTCATGATAGTGGGGGGAGGAATCATTAAAGAACTAGAGGAAAGTTGTATGTTTCAGCAGTGCTATACTGCACCCTGACTGGCTCCTCTCTTCCTTGGGACTCTTCTGTAAGGGAATGTCCAATTGTCTACAGATGGGCTTTGGTCCTCCACTCTGCACTCCCCATCATTCACATTGATATGATTTTTTATTCTGGGTCTTTGATGCCTGATCCCATGGACACCTCATGATCACACAGGCTGGTGTGCTGCTTCCAAGTGGACTTTTTTACTTCTCAGCTAGATGGCTGCTTGTTTGTCTTCATGCCTTTAAGACCCTGGACATTATATCCATTATATCTTTTTTTAAAAAAAATCATTTTATTGGGGGTTCTCACAGCTCTTATAATAATCCACACATCAATTGTATCAAGCACATTTGTACATATGTTGCCATCATCATTTTAAAACATTTTTTCCTGCTTGAGCCCTTGGTATCAGCTCCTCTTTTTTTAAAATTAAATGCTTTTATTGGGGGGAGGGGGAACAATATCTTTTGATAGCCCGGCACCATCAGCTTCTTCACCACATTTGCTATACACCCATTTTGTCTTCAGCGATCATGTTGGGAAGGTGAACATCACGGAATGCCAAATTATTAGAATAAAGTGTTCTTGCGTTGAGGGAGTACTTGAGTAGAGGCCAAATGCTCATCTGCTATCTTGGTACTTAACATACATAGATCTATTTCCCTATCATTATATATAAACATATTTACATATGCACATGCCTGTATTTAGACCCCTATAAATGCCCTTGCTTCCTAGTTCTTTCCTTTCTTTCCTTTTACTTTCCTCTTGTCCCACTATCATGTTCAGCCTTCATTCGGGCTTTAGTAATTCCTCTCGGTTACATTGCCCTTGATCAAGTCCTACCAGGCCTCCTGTGCCCTCCTTGCTGTCAATTTTAGATCATTTATTGTTGCCTTGTCCCTGGGTTTGTTAACACCTATCCTTCCTTTCTTCCACCTCCCCCTCTCCCCCCAGACCAATAGGTCCCATTGTTTTCTCCCCTGGACTGTTTATCCTGCCTATCTTATCTAGATTGGCATGCACAGACAATAATACGCACAAAAACAAGACAGAGTAAAACAAAACAACAACAACAAAACGATGACAGAAAGAAAGAAAGCAATGCTTTATAAATAGTTCGAGGTCTGTTGATTGACCTTTGGGAGTGTTGTCTGTTCAGGTCTGCTGGGGTGCCATGCCCTGGCCCCAAAGTCTATTTTTGGTATTTCCCGGGGACTTCATTGCTTTGATCCCCTCGCTGCTCTGTTACACGCCCTTAGCGTTTCGCCCTGATGTGGTGGCGTTAGAGTGGACACTATTCCCTCACTGTGCCTCCAGTGGTGTCCTTCATAGCGCTATGGGTCAGCGAGGGATGTCTTGTCTCGTGGTGGGCTGGCCCTATGGTCCTCTTTGTGCATTGTCTGCTCTAAGCAGGAATATAGTCCTGGGGGCTTGATGGGTCAGGATGTGCTCCACTCTCTCTCCTTCCCTTTCATCTGCTCCTGTGTGCTCTGATCAGACATGTCCCTCTCCCTGAGCTGTAGCTCCAGTGCTGTCCTCTGTAGTGCATTCTTCTGGGAGGGAAGTGGGGTGCCCACATAGTTGGGATCGGGGTCGGCCCTGCAGACCTCTCTATTGGTTCCCTGCTTCATGCCAGGATGTTGCCTTCAAAACTTGATGCACTGGGTTGAAGTCTGGGCCCTCTCTTCCTCTCCTGTGGAGATTCTTAATAAATTATATCTATAATTATCCCCCGCAGCCTCCTAGGAAATCACATTTACAGATACCAGAGATGAGGACCTGGCTGTATCTTTTGTGGCGTCATCATGCATGCTGTTACCACATCTTCTTAGAAGAAAGATTCTGAGACAAAGATTCCAGTTTTAGTATGATATCTGGATGGTGTTCCAGCAAACACAATAGGGAGCTTGGGAAGGGCGCAGACAAGGGCAGGTTGCATGGTCATAAAGGATACATTATTCTGAACCTCACTTTTGTGGGGAACTAGAGCTTAATATCCCTTAAAATCCAAACAAAAACTCCCTGTCATTGAGTGGATGCTGACTCATAGGGGCCCTATGGACAGGATGGAACTGACCCTATGAGTCTTTGAGAGTCACTCTTTACAGGAATAGAAAGTCCATCTCCCTCCCGCAGAGTAGCTGGTAGTTTCGAACTGCTGCCCTTGCAGTCAGCAGTCCAACACATAGCCACTGTGCCACCACAGAGCTGTGAAAGCATGCTGAACCTGCACCTCAGATTGTTTCCACCCTAGGAAGCATTTCACCATCCACTCTCATTATTCTCTGTGTGAGGCTTCTCTGGAGGCAATTATGGACCTCCATTATGGACCTGCAGGTGAGGTTCTAGCAACATCACAGGTATTAAAAGATGGAAGGCAGACCAGAGTGCACTGAAAAGAAAGAAGACAATGGTATACGGATGGGCCACTTAAGTGTCTGCTACTGACCGAGGTACACATGTGCAGCCACCCCCCAACTATCACTGAAGGCTCGCATGGTGCTATGATGTTGAACACTTTTCAACAGAGATTTCTAAAAGTAGGAAGAAAGCCCTGGTGATCTGTGTTTGGACATCAGCTAGTAAAAATCCTGTTGATCACAACTATCTAACCAATCCCTGAGATGTCTCAGGACCAGCCAGCATTTCTTTCTATTGAGCATGGGTTCATCTTGACAGTGATGAATAAGAGCAAATGGTGTTAGCTTTGGGTGGCCAACTGTGCCACATGGCCTGCAATATCGCAAAATCTGCAAACCAGAGAGTAGCTGACCAGTACACGCCAAATGCTTGAAGTCAAATGCACATCTTTGGTTTATTTTGGAGCCCGTGCACTGACCAGGAGCCCTTCCTCTGGGGTCCTCAGGCATCTTGGCAGCCATGTGAGCAGTAAGATCCCCCTTTCTGTCTTTCTATCTGTCTTTGTTCCGGACTAGACTTCTGCAGCTTTGTTTTAACCAGCACACACCCTTTATCCTTCCTTTCTTCTCCCTGACAGCCTGGTGTAGTACAGATCTGAGAGGCAGCCAGTTCCACATAGTGCTGAGAGCAGACACACCTTGAGCAGGTTCTGAAATGTTTTTGATATCAGGTGCTTGACTACTAACAGAAAGGTTGGAAGTTCAACTTCACTCACAGGTGCCTTGTAAGAAAGGTCTGACAATCTACCTCCGAAAAACCAGCTGTTGAAGATCCTCTTGAACATAGTTCTACTCCGAGATACCTAGGGTTGCCACGAGTCAGATGGGACTGGGCAGCATTGGTTTGTTTGTTGGGGGGGGGGGTGTTGGAGTAGACCCAGAGCTCCACGCAGAGAGACAAAAAGATCCGACCCCCTTTTTGTATGTGCACTCCTGGTATAACAACTACTGTTAGCTTTCCACCTACCAGGGGAGATGGGGTTCATCAGAGTTCAGAGACGGCACATGGGACTATGCCTTTCTGTGGAGAGCGACTTGTCCATTGCAGGCCCTTGATTCTGCTGACACCTTTGTTTGGGTCATAGCCACTGTGTTTGGGGACAGACCAGAAATGAAATGCCATCCCCACACACAGAGCTTCTACCAGGCCTTTGGAATTGAGTGGAGGGACAAGCGAGCCGTGTCACTGTCACAGGAAAGGATTTCCATTGATGCAAAGGATTGATGGAATTGCAAGCCCGGGCTCCTAGTCCAGCTCTTCAGCCTCTGCTTCCTCTAGGGAGAGGTCGTGTGTCCATGGTCAGCAGAACAAAGGCCAGGCCGCTCATGAATATTTCAAAAAGGTAAACACAGCAGTGGCATCTCGAATGATGCATTGCTCCTGGAGGGTGATTCTGACCAGGCTGCAAGGCAGGAGCCCAGGGCTCTGCAAGGAACTACCTAAGGCATCTTGGCATGTGTCTGGTGTGAAGCTCTTCCATCTGTTGGAGCACTGAGCCCAGGTGATGGCCTCTTGCTTTCCCGCCCCCGTGGCTTGTCCTCGAGCACCCACCTTAGCTTACCACCTGCTGTTGTTCACTGAGGACGTTGGGACGCACAGCGACCCTAAGGACAAGAGAAACAATGGACTACTGACTGGTCTGGTGCCAGACTCCCAGTGGTTCTTACGACGGAGCTCACTGTTGCTTCGCAGACACCGCGTCTGGTCCATCTTGTCAAGGACCGTCCTCTGTGTCACTGCCCCTCTACTCTACCAAGGCCGGTAGCCTTCTCCAGGGACTGGTCTCTCCTGACAGCATGTCCAGAACATGTGCGAACAAGTCTGGCCATCATTGCTTCTAAAGAGCATTCTGGTCATACTTCCTCCAAGACCGATTTGTTTGGGTTTGGGGTTTCTTTGACAGTCATGACACTTTCACTATTCTTCCCCTGGACCAGAATGAAAATGCATCACCTTTTCTTCAGTCTTTCATATGTCTAACTTTCATGTGCATAAAAGGATTTTGAAAATATTACCTAGTCCTTAAAAGAATAATTTGTTCATCCAGCCTGTCCTATCCAGACAGACCTGCGGAGACAACAACATGCACAAAAACAAGACAGAGCAAAACCATGCAACAATGTACAACAAAACAGCAACAACATCAAGCCACTGACAAAGAACAAATTAAAACACACCAAGAAAGAAAAGCTTGTAGTTGTTCAAGGATCGCTGACCTTTAAGAGTGTTTTCCAGTCCAGCCTGTTGGGGCACCACGCCCTGTCCCCAATGTCCACCCTCATCATTCCCTGGGG
>NW_022111372.1:27575623-27593501 GCF_000313985.2 Echinops telfairi | reverse complement strand
ATGTACAAATGCGCTTTACACAATTGATGTGTGTATGGATTGTGATAAGAGTTGTATGAGCCCCTAATAAAATGATTAAAAAAAAGAATAATTTATATATTATCAAGGGTTCATGAGGGAGGGGAGCAGTGAGGGAGGGAAAAAATGAGGAACTAGTCCTTACAAACTGCAAACAACAATGAACTTAGATACCCATCCTTCTCCCCATTATCTCTTCCCATATTCTATCAGTTAAAGCAATCGATTATCTCAGACTAAGATGCACTGCATGTCATTGACTCTCTGGTTTGTGATAATATGTTTTGAACCCTCTTGCTTTCTTGGAAAATTCTTGTCTTCTAATGCAGACGATCCAGGGTTCAGTCCACTCAATGCACCTTATGTGCAGACACCACCTGACCACCAGTGAAAGCGCGCTGGTTATGATGATGCCAGGCAGGTCTCAATGGTTCTTTCAAATTGCGATGGAGTAGGAAGAAGGACCGGGAAGTGTTCTGAAAAAAAATACAACATTGAAAACTGGATTGTAGGTTTGAGCTACAATGGATCCTGGGAATGGAACAGGAGCGGGTGGCATTTTTGCTATGCATGGGATTATTATGAATTGGGCTGACTGTAAGGCAGTGTGTTCCAGTGGGGAGAGGCGATGGAGGAGCACCCAGTCTCTGCACGCAGAAAATGAATCATTTAGTTGGGAAGATGGGAGGGGATTCATGGAAAACAACTGTGCCCAAGTCAAGATGCCATGCCCACTCCAAAGTCGGTGACAAGCAGACGTCAATACGATGGCAACCACCAAGTGCTCCAGGACTCGGGGAAGGCTTCAGGAAGAAACTTGCTTCTAGAAGGCTGAGTGGAAGGCTGATTGTATAATGTCGCAGAGATCTGATGAGCATGGGGCAAGCACACAATGGGTCTTAGGGGGCAGCTCATGAAATGTTTCCATTTTCATTCCTAATGAAGTTGGAGGATGCGATACTGAGTCATGGTTAACAACACAAGCTCTAGAGCAAGAGCCCGGTTCTACCATTTAGGCTCCATGGGCCCTCTGTGTCTCAGTTTCCCCAGCCCATATAATGGGAATAATGGGATTACCTGTCTCATGAGAACTGATGAAGTGAATTATTCTCAAGCACCTTCTCCTATGACCAGGATAAAGTGGAGGTAAGATTGTGTTGCTCTTATTATTTGTTGTGATTATTACTATTGAAATACAATGAGTAATTAGAGTCCAACAGAACTCTCTAGACGGGCTCTCTCTTTGTTCAGTTGGGGAAAGCCAGGCTTGTGTGGAAAAAGTGATTTTATGTATTTATTGAAAGATCCATCAGGCAGTGGCTGGCAGAGGTGGAACTAGGAACCTGGGCTCCTACCGGAAGCTGATGTCTACCCTGTATCAAGGTCACAAAGCTGTGATCTGTATCTTACGCGTTTTAGGAGAAAACACAATTCGGTCGGAAAGAATCTAATATGTAACCATATTGTTCCCCGGAAACCAAGATCAATAACTCTGAACTGTATCAAAATGCCACAAGAAAGTAAATGAGTCCACAGTCTCAACCACAGCAGGGCGAGTATATAGCTTTTGCCGAGAACCACCTAGAGGCTTTGGGGAAAGATAATAGACTTTTGTTGTTCTTCTTCTACCAAGAGGTCATATTCTGAGGTTTTGGGTGGACATGAATTTGAGGGAGGGGCACCTTGCAACCCACTTCAGTCACATAAGCCATGTGTGTCCAGCGGGCATCTCTTCCCAATCAAAAGGAGCTTCCTGAGCTAGAGCTAGACTGCATGGATTTGAACCTGAGCTGACTCCCTATGCGAGTCAGAATCTTGAATGAGTCACTTTACTTCTCTGTGCCTTGGTCTTTTCATTTGTAGAATACCTGTCACAGGTTGCTGTGAGGATTAGGAGTTTATATATTGAAAAGACTGGTACAATTCCTGGCACATACTAAGTGTTCACTAAAAGCCGTCTTTAAATAGAAATAATAAAAATGAAAACAATAGTACTACTATTAATCTCAGCTTCCCACCCTCCTCAGGGGAACATGTTGAACCAACACACCATTTTACTTTGCCTGCATGTTATGTAGTAAGACCCAACTGTCATGGGCTTTTGTCTTGACAACATAGTATGTCGAAGGGCCCCTAAGACCTAACTGTGAATTCCCTAATTCTTGCTAGATTTGCCCCCACCCATCAGGACACACTTCTTACCCAATTCATGCCCCTATAAGGTGGACTAGCAGTTCCTCCACTTGGTCCTTAATCCCCACTTGATCCTAATGGGTTTCACTCTCTTGGTTGTTTATGGAATTACCCAAGTAAGCCAATTAGCATGGGAACCAGGGATAGGCCACCCTCCTATTAATACTAAGTCTAGCCATTTTTATCAATGCCTTCTAGGAATTCTGTGCGTTGCTGACTTTGGAGAGAAGTTGTTTCCTGGGGCCTCAACTGATAGAGATGTGAACAAACAACCCTTTAGAAATTGTTGTTAATTATAATCAAATTGGCTGTGACTTAAGGCGACCTATGTACAAAAGAACAAAGCATTGCCTGATCTTGTGTAATCTATAGAATCACTGGTATTTTCTAACCCATACTTATGGATAGTCTAAATGCCTTCCAACATAAGGGGCTTCCCTTCTAGCACAGTATCAGATAATACTCAATCTGATCCATAGGGCCATATTGGCTGCTTTTCAGAAGTATCTTAGTGTGGAAACTCTGTTGAAGCATGTCACCATGTGACCCCACTGATACTTGAAATATAGTGGCACAGTTTCTAACATCATAGCAGTATACTAGCCACCAGAATATATCCATCTGACAGACAGGTGGTGGAGACTAAAAGCAAACTCTGCTTGCTTGGTTTTTGTTTTGAATAATTCTTTTGAATTTTTGCTTCTAGCCAGTGAGAATTTTGTGGCTGATTTGGGGGGCATGGAGGCAGCATCGTGAAACTATTCCATGGGTAGTGAAAGGAGAGAGCATGTAGTTGACACTGGCAAAGCTATGAGTCAAAAAGATAATGGCGTCATTTGGAAGAGCTGATTTAGTTCATCTCATTTCAGACAGCGTCATGCGTTTGATCATTTTGGTGGTGACAAAATGACAAAGATGAGTTGAAGTCCTACAGTTAAAAAGAAAAAGAAAAAAGTAGTAAGGAGGAGTTACAATTACTCTCAATGAGAAGAAATGAAATTGCCAGTCTACAAAATATGCAGAGTATCCAACTTGCAACTAATCCTGAATTTCCAATCAATAGGGTTTAATATTTCACTGGCAATCATAGGTTGAAATCAATGCTGTCATGGCTCTTTGGGAGAATAGAAGCTGTGAAACAAAGGAGTTGAAGGCAATCATCCAAGGATGAAATAAAAGAAAGATGCTTTGCAATGACTTCTGTGGAAGGAAAACACATACCTCCCTCCAAGGCCTTCAGCCTGTAGTTTAAACGTTAGACCCAAGAGTGCTTAACGAAACGGTGCCAGAAGGCCCAGCAAAGGAATGATAGAGACAGCACCAGCCTGCTAAACACCTGGTTAGCTAGGAGGTGAGTTTCTTGAAATTGGAGCCCCAGAAACTTAAGCGAATAAGTTATGGAGCATGGAAGTTAGCTTTTAGTTTATAACATGCTCCTTCAAAATGGAGTGGATTAAAATAATAGCCTTCTGTTTTTTTCATGTGTCTGTGAAGTGGTAGTTTGGGCTGGGATCAGCTACACAGTTCTTTTGGTCTCAGCTGGCTTCATGCATGTTTCTGTAGTCAGCTGCTGGGTCAGCTAGGAGCTGGGTAGTCTGGGTTGGCCTCAATGGGATACCACATCTCTGTTTGTGTAAAACTCAACCTCAAGAAGGCTACTGTTGTTATATGTCATCAATATGGTTTTGACTCATAGTAACCCAATATATATGAGAGAGAAATAATTCCTATTCTTGGGCTGTCCTCTCGATGATTGCTATATTTGAGCCCATTATTCAGCCATTGTCTCATTTATCTCATTGAAAGTCTTGCTCCTTTTAACTGACCCTCTCTTTTACCAAGCACGGTGATCTTCTCTAATGACTGGTCCCTCTGACTCTCCTTCTTTCAAGATCGATTTATTTGTTTGCCTGGCAGTTCATATCTCACCAACATAAAATTAAAAAGCACAAAGTGTTTTTCAGTTTTCCTTATTCATTGTCTAGCTATTGCATGAACTTTTTCCAATGGTGGATGCGCAGGCACTATGAGAGGGCTTGGAAGCTCACAAGATCTCTCGAGACCAAGGTCACTTATACTTCCTTCTATGGATCAAAGCAAGTTACAGTAATAGCACAGTATGGGAAACAGACTCCAATTTTGAACAGGAACAGTTACCCAGGTCACATGGAAAAGGGTGTGAATATCTGGAGGAGTGAAGGGTCATGGCCATTTTGTAGTTGTCTCCCAGGAAGCCATTCTTTCCAGGAGTCAATATATCCATGAAACTTCCATCTTCCCCAGTTGGGTACCATGTCTTAATGGAGGATACTACACTTCATGTGCCTCCTGAATATTTTCTGCACAGTTTTCATATCAGTTTCCATATGGAAAGAAATACTAAATACTCTTCCCCTGACGTTACCAGCGTAAGTTCTGAAGAGGACATAAAGGAGCAGGATTTTCTTTGCAGAGTGAAACATTATGGCAGTTAGTTTTTAAAGGCTCTGTTCTCAGGGAACATGATACCCTGTATTATGATCAAGCTACGGAGAGACTCCAGCAACCAGCTCTCAGTGTTATGTGGAATTTAAACCACTGGAAATAAAATGTATATCTAAGGAGTTGATAATGTCTAGGAATTCCCCTATGGAAATACATGGCTTGGGGGATAATGTTACGTAGCCACAGCCTAAGGACCTGTGTAATGGCTGAGATCTGTCAGTCTGTACAATTTCAGCCACTACAGCTGGAAGGATACTGCCTCTCCAGAAAGGAGAATGTTCTTTAAATGGTTAAGTGGTAGAGCTCAGGGTGGCAGAGGGAGGTGCTGTCTCATTTTACCCAATTTCATACTCGTGCCTAAAACGTCAGGTATGCTTTTAGTTACTGTGGCAGTAACTTCAGTGAAGGGGTGGAGTCTATCCTGTCAATCAGGTAATAGCCAAGAATGCCTCTTTGTGGGCATGGCCTTCTCCTGAGGATTCTGGGACCTCCGGTCTCTCTCCCTGGAGGTGGGACACACACTCTCTCTGTGAGACATTCCTGTTGAGAAGCCACTTGGAGCTCTGTTGATGGCAGCCAGAGGAGGAAGAGTTCTGGAGCTGAGGGAGCCATGTGGAGACCTATACCAGGGCTGAGATGCTTCCACCCCCACTGGATCCACAAGGCTTTCTACCCACTGGCCTGTGATCTTCCTGAATTTGGCACCATTGCATGTATAGTGTGAGTCTGAAGAGGAATTTCTAGACTGATATCAGACATATGGGATAATTCATGCTACCCTGATGGATAACAAAAGGAAACATCGCCCAGTTCTGCATCATCTTCACAGTCTCTGGCATGTTTGGACCCAGGAAGTCAATAGAATGTAAAACACAATAGTGATAGAGTTGTCTACTCTCATACTTGGGGTATGTTATCCAGCAAAAGTGGTGAGATGGTACTTGTTATGGTTAATGTAATGTGCCAACTTGCCTAGGCCATGATTCTCAGAATTGTGCAATCATTCTCCATTTCTTAATCTTATATAAGGGAAGCTTCCTTGGGGGTGGCTTTTAACCAATATATATGGGTGTTTTGGTATAAGTTTTTATCCCTCTCTTTCCTGCATCCAATTTTTCATCCTCTAACCTCCAGTTCTTGGGACATGAGGCAGCAGCTTATCATCTGACCTGGAGATTTAGATATCTCTCAGCTCCCACAGCTCAGTGAACCAGCGGCCTCCCATTTGGCCTGCTGGTTTGGTTTTATCAGCCCTGCAGCCATGTGAGTCAGAAGAAGCCTCTGATCATTCTGATGCCTGACCCATACATACAGGATTAACAGTTCCCACAACTATGTGAGCCATTTCCTTGAAGTAAATCCCTTTATATAAACATATTTCGATACACATGTCCCTGGGGGATCTTCTCTAGAAGATCCAGCATCCGACAGTGCTCTTGATTGTTGTTGTCTGTCACTGGTTCAATTACAACTCATAGGAATGAACGACAGAATAGAACTGACTCGGGTTTTCCTAGACTGTAATCTTTATGGGAGAAGCCCTGGTGCTGCTGTGTGTTATGCATCACTCTGCAAACCCACCAGCCAATCTTCAGGAGAGGGAGGAGGCTGTCTGCTTCTGTAAAGATTTTCATTTGGGGGAACCCTATGTAGTCACAGTGAGTCAGACTTGATAGAATGGCAGTGAGTTTGTGTGGGGAGGTGGGTGGGTGTCTTTAAAGGAATAGGTCAACGGTGTTTACTCCCAGGGAGATCTTGTCCTCCCGTGGTGAGTACAACCCACTGACAGTTTGGTGACAGCTGAAGACTTAAGGTTTGGGTCACAAGGGCCTCTCACTTTTATGAGTATTATTGTTAGTTACCATTGAGTTGATATCAGCTCATGGTGACCCTGTCTGCATACAGCAGAATGAAATATTGTCTGATCATGCATCCTCCTCACAATTGTTACGTTTGAGTACATCTTTGAAGCCATTGTGTCAACCCATCTCCTTGATAGGCTTCCTTTTTCTCACTGATGCTTGACTTTACAAGTGTGATGTACAGTTCCGGGAAGTGGTCTCTCCTCAACATGTCCAAAGTATGTGAGATGAAGTCCCCCATCTCTGATTCTAAAGAGCATTTTGGCTGTACTTCTTCCAAAATAGGTTTGCTTGTTCTTCTGAACGCTTTATTTTCAACATTCTTCATTAACACGATAATGAATGTGATCTTCTTTTTTCATTTTCCAACTATCACATGCATGTGAGGCAATTGAAAATACCATGGCTTGGGTCATGAGCATCTTGGTCCTCAAAGGGACATCCTTACTCTTCAATGCTTTAAAGAGGTCTGTGCAGAAGATTTGCCCAACATAATATCTCATTGACTTTAAATTAGGTTACCTTGTATGGAAAAAGTGATGGAATGAGATTCTCATAATTAGGTTTTTATTTGTATAAAACTCTTTCTTGATAGTACATAAGAAAGAGACTCCTTGCTGCTGACGTTGAAGAAGTAAGCTGCCATATTTTTAAGAATGTCTAGGGAGAAGGCCACATATTGAGGAATTGGGCATAGCCTCCAGGAGTTGAGAGTGACCTCCCAATGATGGTCAGTAAGGTCTACAACCATCATTTGATGAATTCTCGCAATAACCTGAGGGCATTTGAAGTAGCTCCTCCCCCAGTTGAGCCTCTGATGGGAACTCAGCCTTGGGGAAACAAGAGTGCAGCCCTACAGGACTTTAAAATTTAAAAACGTAGGTTCTTTTCAGTCATTATCCTTATGGTAATTCAGTATACAGCAATAGAACACTATAGTGATTGTTAGTTGCTGTCGAGTGGACTCTGACAGATGGTGGCCCCATGTATGCTAGAATGTTGCCAGGCCCTGTGCCATTGTCATGATTATTGGTATGATTGAGTTCATTATTGTGTACAATATGGTGTATTTTGACTTGCAGCTTAGGGAGCTACCTTTCATCTGTATTTTGAATAATATTCCACTGTGATCTGTGGGGTTTTCATCAGCTGATTTTGAGAAGCAGGCTTTTCTTTCTAGCCTGGCTACCATGGGTAACCTGCTGACCTTTGAAATACTGGTGGAATCGCTTCCAGCATCATCACAACATGCAAGCCACCACAGTATGTCAAACAGAGAGGACTAAGAGCATCAGTGGTGCTGGGTTTCCAGGGTTCATGTCGCACAGGTTCTCAGGTACGTAACACAAAATCTCGTCATTTATCAGGAACAGAGTGCATAGTTAGCCTATGACTGCCAGACAAACAGGTTTTTAAATACCATATATGCCAAATATTGGAACTTGAAGCACTCAAAAGAGAAGTGTTCTGGACGACGACTAATGTTATATGTTGGAGGGTTTCTGTCTACAGGGAGGGTCTCCACACTCTGCCCTCCCTCCGAACCTTTGCATCGTAGGCCACCTGTAGGGAATTTTGACAAGCTTGAAATGACTCCTTCATGCTCATTGGTGCTAATCTCCAGCCTTGGCCCCTGTCTTAGGGGTGTCCAGCCAATATCAATAACTCACATGTGTAAGACATAACTCCTCCTCCTCCTCTCAAAACCTTCTCTTCCTCCTGGACTCCCTGCTTGACTAAAGACAGCCTATGTTTCCAGGACACATGGAAAGAAAAATTGCCAATTTTTACCTCTTCCTCATTCTGCGCCATGCAGCTCTCTGGATTCTAACTTCATAGTGCATGCACAACCCCCTCCCCCTTTATCTCCTTTTCATTCTTTTTTATTTCCGTTTTTCATTACCACTAAAACATGAGCTTTTAATTGCACTCCAAATCACCAATAATTCATGGCTTTCAAAACACAGTTCAGATAATGACACATCTCTGAGCCCAAGTCCTGCAGACACATGAATACAATCCTAAGTGCTTACCCTGATATTCAAGACTCTTCTCCAAAAATCTGAGGTCACAAGCCTTTCCGCTGTGACAGCCTGCATGCTCCGCAGGGTCTTCATGGTTTACCTTTCTCCCATACCCCTGGGCCTGTGCTCTGACTTTTGCCCTATTCCAATTTATTGCAATTTGTCTTCGCCTTCCCCTCCTGAGTAAGCAAGGATGTTCTGGGACTCCGGAAGCGGGGATGGCATGCAGAGGAAATGGAGCGCAGGTCCCTGATGACCATGAAGGTGGCTGGGATACTGAGAAATAAGCAGGGCTTAACGGTCAGGTTAGGGGCAGGCCATGAATCAGGTCTCTTCAAATAACAGCTGAGATGGAGTGTCGGGGGTACATATGGGAGAGGATGCAGGCTGGGCATCATTAGGAGGCCATGTCAGACAGCTAGTGTTCCCTCGGGCTTGGACTGGAAATGATGCCTCTTTGAAAGGTCCAGTGATAGCTCTCATGTGAAGCCTTTTTAGATGACCCCCAGCCCAACTTAGAGGTCAGTGTTCATCAGTAAGCAACCCTGAATGTGTAAAAATGGAACCGGGCTCCATAGTGCTTCCAAGAGCCATTTTTCAGAAGTAGAACTTCAGGGCTTCTTGGGTGTTGCTCAGTGGGCTCAAGCCTGCAGGATTTGGGTCTGCCGCTGAGTGCTTAGGGATTTCTATCATCCAGGGTCTTTGAGTTAAATGTTACCCTCTCTATTCTGCAGTTCGCTCTTTGTGTCTCTTGTTAACACTCTTTCATTTGGCCTTATATGTAAAATCAATAACATGACTTACATGTCTTTAGATCTTGAAGTCTTCTAGAGAATGCAATGTTTTATTTCTTCATCACACATTTTCACTGTATATAAAATATCTTGAGATAATATTCGGCTCATACTTATGAATTCAATACTTATCAATGGTCTCCTCTTTGTGGCAACTCTACTATCAGGGATTCAATGGTACCCATTTGGTCTTCAGTGGCTAATCACTTGGAAGTGGACAGCCTAGTCCTTCTTTGTAGTCTGTTCTCCGTGACCCTGCTCATATTCGTGAAATATACCAGTGAAATAACTTCCAGCATCACAGCAACGTGCCAACCCCACACTACAACCAATGGACAGACAAGTGGTGCCAGAATACAGTGCCAGATGATGTGCTCATCAGAGGGTACACACAATACGACTGAGGAAGAGCTGCCTTCTCAAAGTAGAATCGACCATAAAGACGTGGAAGGAGTTGTGTTAGTCTGGGTATTTTAGAGAAACAAATCCACAGAAACTCATGTATAAGAGAGAGTTTTATGTAAAGGTTAAGTGTACATCAAGAAAACATCCCAATGCAGTGCTGTCCAAGTCCAACATTAACCCACATGTCCAACACCAATCCACAAAGTTCTCCTCCATCTTGCAAAACAGAGGCAATGATGCCGATTGCAGGAGGAAAGCCGAGTCAGTGAATGTGTAAGCATCTCAGCGCTGGCAGGGGTCTCCACATGGGTGCTCCAGCACCCAGGGCTCCATCGGGGTAGGTCCATGTGGCTTCTCCTCAGGAATGTCTTGCAGGAAGTGAGCCTTGCCAGCTAAAGCAGAGAACTGGCTAAGGCAGCTGCACCCTGGTGCGACCATCGGAAAGCAAGAGACCCGAGAACTAGAAAGGCGAGGCTCACCAGGCCATTGATCCCTCCACCCTTCAATGAACTCCACATGTGATTATCGGCCAGGTTGGCACAATAAACTAACTACCTCAAGGAGTAAAGCTTGCAGGAATAAAGTCCTCAGGATCTTCATTGCTAATGGGGAATGACTCAAAATGAGAAGCAATAGCTGAAAATATCAATTAATAATTGGAACTTGGAATGTATGAAGTATAAATATTCAGAAAAATTGGAACTTTAAAAATATACAATGCAATGCATAAAGATCGATATGCTAGGTGTTAGTGAGCTGAAATGGACTGGTATTGAACATTTGGGACCAGGCAATGTTTGGTTTCTTATGCCGGGAATCGTAGATTCAAGAGGAATTGTGTTGCATTCATCATCCAAAAGGACATTTAAAGATCTATCTTCAAGTACAATACTGTCTGTGATAGGACAATATCTAGCCCCATACAAAGAAATCCAACCAATACAAATATGAATTAAATTTATGCACTAACAACCAAACTTAGAGATACAGAAATTGAAGAGTTCTACCAACACCTTCCCTCTGAAATTGATCAAATATGCAAGCAAGGTGCACTGACAATTGCAGTAAAAAGTTGGAAGCAAAGTGAAAAGAAAAGCAGTTGGAAAATATGTTATTGGTGATTCAAACAAAGTTGGGGATCATATAATAGAATTTTGCAAGAACAACAACGTGTTCAGGGCAAATGTCATTTTTTAAAATCCAGCAACACAAATGACAACTAAACAGGTGGACTTCTCAGGATGGAATGCACTGTCATCAATTGACTACATCTGTGGGAAGGCACAGTGGAGAAGCTCAATATCAGCAGCTAAAGTCAAACCAGAGGTTGACAGACCATAATTTGTTCATATGTAAGTTCACATTGAAGCTTAAGAAAATTAAAACAAGTCTAGGAGAGCCAAAATACACCCTTGAGTAAATCTACCTGTATTTCAAAAAAATGTCAAGCAGAGTTGATGCACTGAAACTTAAGGACAGAAGACATAATAGGCTATGGGATGACATCAAGACCACCATTCCTAAAGAAAGCAAGTCATTCAAAAGACAGGAAAGAAAGCAAATCAAAGTGGACACCAGAAGAGACTGTGAAACTTGCCCTTAATCATAGAGTAGCTAAGGCAACTGGAAGAAATAATGAAGTTTAAAAGCTAAACAGAAAACTTCAAGGACAGCTTGAGAAGACAACTATTATAATAAAATGTTCAAAGACCTGGAGTTAGAAATTTAAAAAAGAAGAACATTGTCAGCATATCTTAAGCTGAAAAATTCAAGAAAGATTCAATCCTTGAGTTGCAAGATTAAAAGATTCTATGGGTAAAATATTGAATGGTGTTGGAAGCATAAAAATATGGGAAGAATACACAGAGTCACAGAACTGGTTGACATTCCACCATTTCAAGAGGTAGCATATGAGCGAGAATCATTGGTACTGAAGGGAAAAGTCTAAGCCAGTGGTTCTCAACCTTCCTAATGCTGAGACCCTTTAATTCAGTTCCTCATGCTGTGGTGACCCCCAACCATAACATTATTTTCATTGCTATTTCATACCTGCAATTTTGCTACTTTTATGAATCGGGCAGCCCTTGTAAAAGGGTCATTTGATCCCCCAAAGGGGTCACGACCCACAGTATGAGAACCACTGGTCTAAGCTGTACTGAAAGCATTAGCCAAAAACAAGGATTCCAGATATTGATGGAATATCCATTGAAATGTTTCCACAAACTGATGAAGCACTGGAAGCACTTACTCATCTATGCCAGGAAATTTGGAAGACAGCTACTGGCAAACTGACTAGAAGAAATACGTATTTATACCCATTTCAAAGGAAGGTGATCCAACAGAATGTGAAAATTCTAGAATAGTATCATTAATATTACATGCGAGTAAAAGTCTGCTGAAGATCATCAAATGGTTGCAGCAGTAGTCTGACAAGGAGCTTCCAGGGTTCTAGCAGTATTCAGAAGAGAATATGCAACAAGGCATATCACTGCTGGTATCAGATGGATCTTGACTCAAAGCAGAGGATACCAGAAAGATGCATAGTTGCATTTTATTGATTTTTCCAAGGCATTCAACTTTGTGGATAATAAAAATCTATGGATGGACTTAGGAGTAATGGAAATTCAAGAACACTTCATTGTGCTCATGTGGAACTTGTACCTGGATCAAGAGGCAGTTGTGCAAGCAGAAAAAGGGAATGCTGCATGGTTTAAAATCAGGAAAGGTGTGCATCAGGGTTGTGTCCTCTTACCATATTTATTTAATCTGTATGCTGAGCAAATAATCAGAGAATCTGGATCATATAAAGAAGAATTCAGCATCAAGATTGGAGGAAGGCTTATTAAGAACCTGAGATATGCAGATGACACAACTTGCTGGCTGAAAGTGAAGAGGACTTGATGTGTTTGCTGATGAAGATTAAGAAGTACAGCCTTCAGTATGGATTTCAACTCAAGATAAGGAAAACAAGCATCCCCATAACTGGACCAATAGGTAACATCATAATAAATGGAGAAAAGTTGAGGTTGCGAAGGATTTTGTCTTGCTTCGCTACACAGTCATTGCTCATGAAAGCAGCAGCAGTCAAGAGATCAAAAGACATGTTGCATTAGGTAAATTTGCTGTACAAGTCCTCGCTAGAGCATTGAAAAGCAAGGATGTTCCTTTGAGGACTAATGTGAACCTCACCCAACCCATGGTGTTTTCAATTGCCTCATAGGTATGTAAAAGTTGGGCATTGAATAAGGAAGATTGAAGAACAATTAATGCATTTGTATTATGTGCTGGCAAAGAATAATGGAAGTACCATAGACTGCCAAAGGAACAAATAAATCTGTCTTGGAAGACGTACAGCCAGAATGCTCCTTAGAGGCAAGGGTGAGAGCCTTTTGTCTCACATACTTTGAACATGTTGTCAGGAGAGACAGTCCCTGGAGAGGGGCATCATGCTTGGTAAAGAGAAAGGCCCTCAACAAGATGGATTGACACAGTGACTGCAGTCATTGGCTGAACCATGAGAACCAGAAGCACACAAGTCTGTCTGATCACGAGGTGTCAACAGGGAAAGGTTTCAGGAAGTTCAAGAACATGCAATCAAATTGTTGTGAAGGAGCATGGACAAAGTGGAGACACAAAACCCACCTGTAAGATAGTAATTGGACAGTCCCGCACAGAAGGGCCACACGGAAGGGATGATCAATCGAGGCAGTGATATAGCACTGATGAAACAAGTAACTATCCTCTAGTTCTTTAATATTTCTTAATATTCCTTACTAGTGTGGTCTTTGTTTTACCTCATTAATCTTGTTAGATTTACATATGCTCATCTGTACAATTAAGAGTGTTCAATGCATGAAAGCCAACTGTGGGGGAAAGGCCAGCCCCCTACAACTAATTGCGGGTTCAATAGGTGCAATTGTATGGTTAAGCTATATATAAAGATTGTAATAAAGTCATAGAGAAATGGGAGAGTCAAATAAAGAAGTCAGACAAATTTCATGCTAGCATGCCACGTCAGCCCTGCTTGGTGGTCCACGTGGAGATGGGAGACGGGTGGGCAGGAGAGAGCTGGCAGGAGAGATAGATTTATTGCTAACCAAGGCTTATATCTCTTTGTGGGTGTGCATGTCTCCTAATGACAGGTAAAGACATATGTCACAGGAAGTGGTTGCACAATAGACAATACAAGCAATAGGAGGGGGATGTACAATCACCATAAACGTAACAGGAAGGGGATGAACTAGGGTTGTACACATGATAGGAAAGAGTGGAACTAGAGGTATACATGTGCCAAGAAGGGCAGACCCAAGATACATGATGGGGGCCTAACCTTGGTCACCTTTGAATGGGCTTGACCTCCCTGGGCTCTCCTTCAGGGAAACAATTTATTACTATCATTATCAGAAGGGAGTGGGTCCTACTTATTGTGGGATAAACAGTGGTGTCTGCTTGCTCTGGATAGCTGATAACCCCCAGGGAGAATAACCCCCGCCCTACTTCTGTTGACCTCCCAGGGTATAGTCACTTACCATGTGTAGCAAGCAGCTAAGTTTGGCATATATTTGGGGGACACAACTTGGGAGAAATCTTTCTGTTTCCCATAGATAACCCTTCAGAAACAGTAATGGTGGGAGTAATGATTCCCTGAGGGTATGGGAAGCAGGGAAGGGGCTGATAGCAATGATAATGGTATAACCCCGCTTGAGGGGGATGAATAACAAAAATACAGGTGAATAGATACATTGGATAGTGTAAGATATGGCAAATAATAATAATAATAATATATTAATTAGGGTTGCTGGGTGGGGGGTAAAATGGGGGAGGGAAGGGGTAAAGGGAAGCTGAAATCAAAGAGTTCAAGAAGAAAGAAAATGTATTGAAACTGATGGTGATAGCATTTGTACAATTATGCTTGATCTCATTGGAATATGGATTGTAACAATATCTGCAAGAGTCCCCACCACCACCAAAAACAAACAAACAAAAACATTGTGAAGATGGCACAGAATTGGGTAGTGTTATTTATTTATTTATAAATCACTTTATTGGGGGCTCTTACAGCTCTTATAACAATCAGCACATCGGTTGTATCAAGCACATTTTTACATAGGTTGCCGGGCAGCATTTTGCTGTGTTGTACAAAGGGCATCTAATCTTCAGAACTGAGTAGAAGGCACCTAATAAGCAACAGCAATGATCAAAGTGCCTATAAAAGCAAACTCCCTGACATGGAATGAATTCCAGTCATTGCAACCTCTTCAGACCAACAAAATGCTGTCCTGTGGAATTACACAGGACAACCTCTCACTCGCCCAGAGTCAGTTCTCCATGCGGTAACTCCGAATGTTGTCCTGACTCTGAATCTGAAATGGCCTCAGTTGTCCCTGCGTGAAGATTGCATTTTCTCATTCTCCTGTGTCAGCCCTCAAGTATCAGAAGGTTCATCTCTTGCATTTTCTACACTAAACACCAGCAACCATTTCAAGTCTCTGTGAGGTAAGAGACCCACTGTTAGTTTGTCATACTACGGTTAGTATACTATGGTGGCTTGGGTGTGATCATGACTCTGGGATCTGTGCCATTGGCATTTCAAAATCCACTAGAGAAACTTGTGATGGGCAGGTTTCAGCAGAGCATCCAAACTAAGACTAGGAATAGAATTCTGGTGATTTCCTTCCAAAAATTCAACCAAGGAAAACCCATGGATCTTTCAGAATACAGTCTGATAAAGTACTAGAAGAAGATGAGCCCCAAAGTTCGGAATCTCAAAGTCACTACTATCAAATCAATGCTGACTCACAGTGACTCTATAGGACAGGGTAGAACTGCCTTTGTGAGTTTCTGAGACTACAAATCATTATGGGAATTGAAAGCCCCGTTTTGTTCTGAGGAGCTGGCTGGTGACCTCGAAATGCTGACCTTGTGTATTGTAGCCCCATGCATAACATTCTATCACCAGGGCTCCTTTGTAAGTTAGGAGGCACTCAAAATGGATATTGAGGCCAGAGGCTTCAGCAATGGATTGATTAAAAAATCTCAATGATGTGTTGTAGCCATATCGTTCACTAATACTGTTTCCAAAACTACCTTGTCTGGAGGGTGAAGGGAATGCGGGGTAGAAGGGGGGAACCAATTACAAGAATCCAAGTATAGCCTCCTTCCTGGGAAATGGACAGCAGAGAAGAGGGCGGAGGGAGACATCGGACAGGTTAACTTATGACAAATCTATAATAATTTATGAATTATGAAGGGTTCAGGAGGAAGGGGGAGGGGTGAGGGGGAGGGAGGGGGGAAAACGAGCAAACAATATTGAGGGCTAAAGTAGAGGGCAAATGTTTTGAGATTGATGAGGGCAATAGGTGTACATATGTGCTTGACTCAATGGATGTATGTATGGACTGTGATAAGAAATGTATGAGCCCTCAATAAAATAATTTTTTTAAAAGAATAATGAGGTTAACAAATGTACAAATGTGCTTTATACAACTGATGTATGTATGGATTGTGATGAGTTGTATGAGCCCCAATTAAAAAAAAACTACCTTGCAAAATAGCAGTTATCATAACTCTTCTTAGAGAGAGACCTGAGTCTAAAATTCCTTCAGGTTTTATTGTAAACTACAGCACATTATATATGTGTGTTATGTTGGGAGCCTTCTCTCTGTGAACTGTTCCTTGGTCAAGATCCTCACATCCACCTTTCTATTATTGATTTTGGAATCAATGGAAGAAATTCACATTCTTTCCCACCACATTTCTTCTTGATGGTTTGGGACTTTGGGACTAGCAGAAAGGGGGCATTCTGGGATCATGATTCTTTGTTTACTGTGTCAACATATTCAGGCCCTTGAGTGTTCTAACCCAGTGTACCTCCTACAACTCTACTCAAGTCACTAATGAATTTGTAGAACAGAACAAGATCATAAACAGATGGCAGAAAGCTGGGGCTTTCCTTCCAAGTCGGCATCACTCTATCAATCAACACTTCGGATGTGCTTGCTCAACCAGTTACAAATCCACTTAACTGTGTTGGAGGCCCCTCCCCGTGGTTCCAGCTTGTCCACAAGAATATCCTGAACAAGTCTGTGAAGTGCCTTGCTGAAATCCAGCTCCACAGATCACCCAGCTTAATAATCCTATCAGGTAGGAAATGAGATTCGACTGGGTTGACTTGCGCGTGAGCAGGCTGGCTCTTGGCAGTCCCTGTTATCTTGTGCTGGAGCTCACAGATCAACCCCAGTGATTAGTTCTCATGTTCTGCCAGGGATCAATATTCAGCTCACTGGTCTCTATTTCATAGGATATCTCCCTCTTTCTTTCTTCTTGTTCTGTGTCCAAGAGCTTCCTGGCCCCTTTTGAAAATGGAAACATTGGTTTGTCAGCATTTCAGGGATCTTCCTACTTCTTCTGGCTCACTTGTTTTGTGTCACTTTCCTGTCTGCCAGTCATTCCTTTGTCCCTTACTGCTCCCCAGCCCTGGCTTCCTCCTGGAAGATATAAATAAATCCAGTCTCACCTAACTCCTGATGTCACTTCAAAAAGCAAATGCAGAGATGTGTAGAAAAGTCCTTTACACAAAGCCCGATCTATAGTGGATACTTGATGGTTGAATAAATTACAACGTTGTACAGAAGTCAGAAGTCAGAATGGAGAAATGTTGGCTTGCATCCTTTGGACCCATCACGAGGAAAGACAAACCATTAGAAAACATCACCACATTTGGTAAAGTAAAGAGTCAGCAAAAACAAGGGGAACCCTCACTAAGATGGATTGGCACACTAGCTGCCACACTGGACTCAGACATGCCAATGATCATGAGGATGCAGTTGGATGGTGCATCATTTTGTTCTGTTTTTCAGGATTGGAGCCTACCTCCAGACGACAATGAAAAGCAACAAACTCACCTTCAGATCCACACAGAATATTTTGTGAAGGACCAAATAAATTAGGGTTCTTTTTTTTATTGTTTTATTTTTTTAAAACATTTTATTAGGGGCTCATACAACTCATCACAATCCATACACACATCAATTGTGTAAAGCACATTTGTACTTCATTCTCAAAACATTTTCTCTCCACTTAAACCCCCGACATTAGG
>NW_022111372.1:27558557-27573912 GCF_000313985.2 Echinops telfairi | reverse complement strand
CAGTCTCTCCTCCTCCCCCGTCATCTGCTCCTGTGTGCTCTGGTCAGATATATCCTTCTCCCGAAGCTGCAGATTCAGTGCCATCCTTTGAAACATAAATTAGGGTTCGAATGGAGTAAGCAATATGATTTGGATGTTGGGGTGCTAATCATAAGGTCAGTGGTTCAAGCCCACCAAGCTGCTCCTCAGGATAAAGATGAGGAAATCTTACCCTTTGAAGATTTACCATCTCATAACGTAGTATGCAATGTCACTATGAGTAGGGATAGACTCCATGTCAATAGGTTAGTTTTCTTGGTTTATCAAAATATTAGAAATATTCTTCAAAAAATCTAAATTCTTTAGCTTGATTCTTCATTTGGAATGAAGTAACACTCACACCAGGCTCAGTAGGAGCTAAAGTCTTGACTTTCCTGAATGGCACAGCAGTTGATATGCTTAACTGCTGAATGAAGGGCTGTTGGTAGAGTCTATTCAGAGGCACCTTTCAAGAGAAACCTGGTGACCTGCTTGTAGACACTCAGCCATGGAAACTAGGGGGCATAATTCTACTCTGACACACGTGGAAGGTCGCCATGCATAAGAATTTACTTAATGGCAGCAGGTTTTATAGTCTTGCTACACTCAGTGTTTAATTCTATTTAGAGGAATTTGATTGTAGACATAATTTGTAAAAGTGAATTTTACCGATTGAGCTAGATATATGGAATGAGAGCATTTTAGAATAAATAGTATAGCATTTTAAACCTGAAAAAAAATCAGCTGGAGAGAGACCATTTAATGGGAGAGGAAGAGCTATTGGAAACATTTCTTAATGGAAGTAGAATTTGCATGATAAGTGTTAATTATGATGTTTCTACTGTTAATTGGCAAATTGCCCAGAAGTAGCAATAGGGCCTCTGATGTCGGTCAACTGACAATATTCTTCATCTGTGCTACTTAAGCATGCTGAAAGTGAAGAGGACTCAAAGTACTTCCTGATGAAGATCAAAGACTGCACCCTTCTGTATAGATTCCACCTTGACATTCAACAAAAAACAAAAATATTCACAAAGACCAATAAGAACCATCAGGATAAACAGAGAAAATATTGAAGATGTTAAGGATTTCATTTTACTTGGATCTACAATCAACTTTCATGAAAACAGTAGTCATGAAATCAAGAAACAAATAGCATTTAGCAATCTGCTTCCAAAGACATCTTTTAAAATGATGAAAGGAAAAAGGTAGGCTGGAAGGAAGGAAGGAAGGAAGGAAGGAAGGAAGGGAGGGAGGGAGGGAGGGAGGAAGGAAGGAAGGAAGAGAGGAAAAGGAAACCAAGGAGAGAAGGAAGGAAAAACAAAAGCAAAAGCAAAGCTGTCATATTTAGGACTCAGATTCTCCTGACCCAATCCATGGTATTGGTAATTACCTCACATGCATGAAAAAGATAGACCACGAATAAAGAAGGCCAAAAAAGGAATTGGTGCACTTGAATTCTGGTGTTGGAGAATATTGAAAAATCCATGGACCGCCAGAAGAATGAAGAAATCTGGCTTGGAAGTACTGCAGAATGCTGCTCAGAAGCAAGGATGGTAAGATTTTGTACTATGGACATCTTAACAGAAGAGACCCATCCCTGGAGAAAGAGAGGGTAATTGAAAAGAGGAAGACTCTCAAGGTGATGGCTTAACACAGTGCCCACAAGAATGGGCTCAACTATAGCAATGATTGTAAGAATCATTCGGGATCCAGCAGTGTTTCCATCTGTAGCTCAGAGGATTGCTATGGGTCAGAGCCGGCTCAATGGCACCTAACAACAACCACAAGCTACTCAGAGTATGGTCTTTCCTACACTAGACTCAAAATAAACTTTAAGTTAGAAAGGACTTTAGTGCCCAACCTCATAGGAACCCTAATGCCATTGTCAGTTAAGCATAGGGAGTTGAATATTGGGCTGTTAACCACAAGGTTAGCAGTTTGAACCCACCAGAAAAGATGGAGCAGTTGGTTCTTGTAAAGATGTACAGCCTCCGAAACACTGTGAAGCAGTTCTACTCTGGCCTATAAGGGTCATTGTGAGTGGGAACTGATTGGAAAGCAGTGGGGTTTAGACCTCAATCTAGGACAACACTTTTACTACAGGAAAGGTTTTACCCCGTGGAGACACAGATACTAAGTGACACGTTGGCGTGGCCAGTTATGAAAGTTCAATTTCACTGCCAGGTCTCTGACTCCAGCATGCACGTTGGCAACCATGCATGGCTTCCTTGTCAAATCAAGTAGGGTTGCTCTCCCTGTTTTGATTCCCTAAGATCTTCTTCTTTTGTGTGACTGCTGTAAATTTTGCTTCTAATTCCATTAAACAATGGCCGGTGGTGGTGGTGGTGGTGGAGGATCCCAAGGGCGGTTTAATCCAGGGCATTTCTATCATTTAACTCATTGCTGCTGTTGTGAGTGGCTCTCAAGTTGGCTCCAACTCATGGTGGACCGGATGGACCAACAACAGACTGAAACAGTCCCAGTCTCATGACATGATGGTATGTTCCTGTCCCTTGTTGCAGCCACTGTGGATTTGAGTGTCCTCTGGCCTAGAGAATTGTCTGCTAGCGCTATATCAGGCAATATTCTCTTGTGACACCTCCCCTATTCCTCCCCCGCCCGCCTCCGCCCCCCAACCACACACACAGAGTTTTCCTTGGCTGATTTTGAGAACCTGATCACCAGAACTTTCTTCTTCATCTCTTAGTTTGGAGGCTTTGCTGAGACTTGTCTCCACTGGGTGATCCTAGTTGTATTTGTGATGCTGGCAGCAGTGCTTTCAGCTTCATAGCAACACACAAGACAGCATACCATGACACACTGAGAGGCAAGTGGTGGTCATTTAACTTAGTCCTTATAAACATGAAGGCTTAGATCCTTTGATGTCTGGCACCCAGGGCAATGTGGATTCTGCCTGAACCCGAGATGACAACATACATCCCTGTGATGCACAAATTAGAGCTGATTGATGGAAGACCACTAATAAAATGTCATCTCTTATAGATGTGGATGGGCCAAGGGGCCAGTGATAAAGTGAGACCGGTGGGGTCTGACACACAGGCCTCCTAGCCTCGTTATTGACAGGGGGAGAGAGTATTGATCGAGCTGCCAAGATTATCCTGTTATGCAATTAGAATATTAGATTTGCATTTTTAATTCCTTTAGGAGAAATTGGCCCGAGGCAATTATGGCAGGAAAATATGAAGATGGATCCAGCTACTTTGAAAATAAGAACACAGAAGAAGCTTTTAGGGAGATGCAGTCATTGTCAGAGGAAAGTTTTCCTTATATAAAAAGACAACCGGGGGCAATGGGAATACAAAGTGAGGTGACTTGAAAGGGCTCCGGGAAACCAATCTTTCCCTCTGGGGGAAAGGATGAAATGAACTGAGGCTGGGCGACAGCTCAGACGAGCACAGGCATCAGATGGCAGTTGATGCGAACACACGAGCATTCTACACTTTGAGCTACTCATTGAATTGGATTTCCAGATCACTTTTCTAAAAGGCATTTGAAAAGTGTTGATTCTTGGTCTGCGTGTGCATGCCCCATATCTGCTCAGTCTCCTTACTGGCTTCTCTGTAGGAGACTTAATTTTTAGCAGTGTTTGGGGAGGAAGCTTGGCTTCAGGGGCAGCTAAAGACAGCCCTCTATCCTCCAAAGTAATATCTTTAGAATTATGTGGGTGCTGCTGCTGTGGGTGACCATCAAGTTGGCTCTGATCCATGGACAACCTGAAGATCACGAGCCCTTTCTTCCTTGTTTGTCTGAGTCCAAAGGTTCTGCTGAAACGGGTCCACCATGGGTGGTCCTGCTGGCATCTGAGATATTAGTGGCATCGTTTCCAACATCACAATCATGTGTACACTAAGGTAATATGATAAGCTGACAGATGAAGGTGCATCTTTTTTTATAGTTAAATATTATTTTATTATTTTTAATTATTATTTTTAAGATAATTTTATTAGGAGCTCATACAACTCTTATCACAACTCTTATCTTATATATACATCAATTGTGTAAAGCACATTTGTACATTCATTGCCCTCATCATTCTCAAAACATTTGCTCTCCACTTAAGCCCCTGGCATCAGCTCCTCATTTTGCCCCCTTCCTCCCCACTCCCCTCACCATCATGAACCCTTGATAATTTATAAATTATTATTTTGTCATATCTTGCACTGAAGGTGCATCTTTAACATGATAGTCTCAACTTAAAAGACTGATAGGAAAATGCTGTAAATCTTGGTTACAAATAGATGCTTTTAAAACACTAGCCTCTTTTCGCACAATGGAAGGTACTTGTTCCAGCAGGACCCCCCAGGCTATGGTCCAAACTGCTGTGGTCCAAACTACTCTTGAGCCCTTTGTAGAATCTCTGCTTAAGCACAGAAGGTCATCAGATAAGAAACCAGAGCCAGCTAATTACACCCTAGATGAGGTCTCTGTGTTTACTGTAGCAGTCAGTGCACTTTCTCCATAGAGGGCTAAGTTGTAAATACTTTTAGGCTTTGCAGGACCACATACAGTCTTTGTTTCAAAGTCTTGTTCAGTGCCTTGCCTTTTATGATCAGGCCAAGGTTGATCCAGGGTTGAATACTATTCCCAGGCTCCAGCATCTATAGATCAATCCCTTTCCCTGGGATCATTGACTGAGTAACTTGTTTACAGTACTGGGAATTTCAAGTAGGGAAAGACTTGGCTTCTGAATTTTGCGTTTTCTTGTTCAGTAGAGAGACAGAGATACAAAGAGGTGTTGTGTGTGTGTGAAGATAGTTGGTATAATTAAGGGAGGCACAAAAAAAGCCATGGGATAATCATATTAACACCACCACCTTCACCACTAACAATAAAAACAAGTTAACAACTATTGTTTATTGAATACTTCTAGGTTTCACCCCCACAAGTCTTTAAGTTTGCCATACTGTGTTGGTTTCCATGTTGCTATGATGTTGGAAGCTATGCCACTGTTATTTCAAATACCAGCAGAGTCACCCAGGGTGGACAGGTTTCAGTGGGGTTTCCAGACTAAGACAGACTAAGAAGAAATGCTTAGAGACCTATTCTACTTCCAAAAATTAACCGATGCAAACCTTGTGAATCACAATATTTTCTAATATATTTTCCTGCAAGATGAGGCAATAGAGTTGGAAGGCACTCACTCAACATACATGGTGGCTAGAACAGCAGACAGGGGCACAT
Organism: Echinops telfairi; assembly: GCF_000313985.2. Lineage (NCBI taxonomy): Eukaryota > Metazoa > Chordata > Mammalia > Afrosoricida > Tenrecidae > Echinops > Echinops telfairi. The sequence continues at coordinate 27,568,689 of NW_022111372.1, read as the reverse complement.
ACCAATGCTCATGAAGAGGACACTGGACAGGGCAATTCTGTTACACCGGGGTCACCAGGAGCCAGAGCAACTCACAACCACACCTAGGTGTTAATACTAAGACTTCTCAGAGGTGGGTGCTCTTGAGTTGATACTTGCAGGCATAGGAGTCTAGACAAGAAGAAGCATTGCTCGTGGAAAAGAACAGAGAAGAATACAGCATACTCTGGGCATCTGGCACATTAGAGCGGGATCCCATAAGATAACCAAAGCAAACTCATTTCCAGCCAGTGGATTCAGACTCATAGCGCCCCTATAGGACAGAATACAACTGGCCCTATGGGTTTCTGAGACCATAGTATCTTACAGGAGGAGAAACTCTCATTTATCTCCCATGGAGTGGTCGGGGGATTTGAACTGCTGATCTTGAGGTTAGCAACCCAACGCATAACCCACTTTGCCACTAGAACTCCAGAGACAACTAAACCCAAGTAGGGAAAGGCAGTTGTGATGCACAGATACCATATTGTCATGGAAAAAAGCAGCCTTGGTGAATATTTCTTAGGAATGAACTAGGACCAAGACACAGGTATCACCAGACATAGACTGATGTGCAATCAGACAACATTTTCCATCGCAGATTGGCTGTATTTGTCCCCTCAGCAGACATACTTTAACTCCTTAGTTATTGTTTATTGTTATTGATGAACTCAGTCCCTGGATGGTGCAAATGGTTAATATAAGGGGCCTTCAAAAAGTTCTTGGGAACCCGGAATTAAGAGAAGGATGTTTTTGGATGTGCTTTTATAACCCCCTCCCAAACACTTAGCTGCTAATTGGAAGTTTGGAGCTGGGAGACCATAAATTTAACTAGAAGGATGGAGATTACAGAGGTGCCTTGGAAGAAATCCTGGTGATGTGCTTCTGAAAAAGGAGCCATGGCAAATGCAATGGAGCAGAGTTTTAACACTGACACACTTGAGACGATCTTTTTTTTTTTTAATCATTTTATTAGGGGCTCATACAACTCTTATCACAATCCATACATACATCAATTGTGTAAAGCACATTTGTACATTCATTGCCCTCGTCATTCTCAAAACATTTGCTCTCCACTTAAGACCCCGGCATCAGGTCCTCATTTCTTCCCCCTCCTTCCCTGCTCCCCCCTCCCTCATGAACCCTTGATAATTTACAAATTATTATTATTTTGTCATATCTTGCCCTGTTCGATGTCTCCCTTCACCCACTTTTCTGTTGTCCATCCCCCAGGGAGGAGGTCACATATAGATCCTTGTAATCAGTTCCCTCTTTCCAACCCACTCTCCCTCTATCCTACCAGTATCACCACTCACACCACTGGTCCTGAAGGGATCATCCGCCCTGGATTCCCTGTGTTTCCAGTTCCTATCTGTACCAGTGTACATCCTCTGGTCTAGCCAGACTTGCAAGGTAGAATTCATATCATGATAGTAGGAGCCGGGAGGAAGCATTTAGGAACTAGAGGAAAGTTGTATTTTTCATCATTGCTACATCACACCCTGTCTGGCTCGTCTCCTCCCCGAGACCCCTCTGCAAGGGGATCTCCAGTGGTCTACAAATGGGCTTTGGGTCTCCACTCCGCACACCCTGCCTCATTCATTATGGTAAGATTTTTTGTTCTGATGATGCCTTATACCTGATCCCTTCGACACCTCGTGATCGCACAGACTGGTGTGCTTCTTCCATGTGGGCTTTGTTGCTTCTGAGCTAGATGGCCACTTGTTTACCTTCAAGCCTTTAAGACCCCAGACGCTATACCTTTTGATAGCCAGGCACCATCAGCTTTCTTTGCCACATTTGCTTACGCACCCATTTGTCTTCAGTGATTGTATCATGGAGGTGACCACACAATGATAAGATTTTTTGTTCTTTGATGCCAGATAACTGATCCCTTTGGCACCTCGTGATCACACAGGCTGATGTGTTCTTCCATGTGGGTTTTGTTGCTTCTGAGCTAGATGGCCGCTTGTTTACCTTCAAGCTTTTAAGACCCCAGACACTCTATCTGGGCACCATCAGCTTTCTTCACCACTTTTGCTTGTTCACCCGCTTTGTCTTCAGCGGTTGTGTCAGGAAGGTGAGCATCATAGAATGCCAATTTAATAGAAGAAAGTATTCTTGCATTGAGGGAGTACTTGAGTAGAGGCCCAATGTCCTTCTGCTACCTTGATACTAAACCTATAAATATAGGCACATAGATCTATTTCCCCATCCTCATATATAAATATATTTGCATATGTACATGTCTTTATCTAGACCTCTATAAATACCCGCATGAGATGATCTTGAGTCAGAATCAGCTCCATGGCCACCGGGTTGTTTTTGATGTGCTGGCCATGGATCTGGATGCTGAGGCCACAGAAGCACCAACTGTAGTCCTTGCTCTCCAGAGACTTAAAAGAAAGGCACCTTCAAAGTGGTGGTTGTAGGAGGAGGTGGACTTCATGGGGGGTACATGGGTGCAGATAGCATGAATGCATGCCCAACGTGTGGTGTGTAGAGAGACAGGATTCTAGAACCGCGTGGAAGTTAGACAAGGCAATCTTTTCAGATCCTCTGTGGTGGAAAAGGGAGGTTCCTTGATCCAGGTCATAAAGAAAGAATGCATTGGGCACTGAGGAGTAATGTATTCATGGTATATATTGCTACATTGAGGGGCTTGAAGGAGCTTTATTCTCATGGACTGCACACACAGCTTAGCAGGCCTTCTTTTCTCATGAACTTTGTGAAGCTCACTCCCCTCTGCAGCAGATGAAATCCATTTGATCCTTGGATCCGGCAAAGCTTTGTTACCTAGTAAACAACTGCCCCTGGGAATTTTTGAGATTGTGCAGGTTGTATCCAGGTGGTCTACCATGTGATAGGAGAAGGAAAGGAAATCCTTGAAGCTTGGCCCTGTAACCCACACCTGTGGGCAGCATCGTGTCAGAGTGAATGTGACAGGGCCAGGCCACAACACAGGCTCTCACAGCCAGGCGCAGGAGGGTGAAGGAAGAGCAGCGTCAGTGCTCTAAGCTGGCTCCCCCAGCGATGCTGCTCACTTAGATCAAAGTGGTACTGTCAGCAGTGTCACCCTGGAACCCCAAAGACAAAGATGAATGGAGTAAAAATGTAGTACTCCTGATTTATCAGATGATTCCACCTAATGAATCCATCACATTCAATAGAAACCACATTAGCAATTCCTGTTATTGGGCTTATCCTTCCCAAAAGCCCCTGAGGCCCACTCCAGTGCCCACTTGATCCATATGAATGTAAACGAATGCAAAAGTTTAAATAAATTTATTTTTTTGGAAAATGTGAAATGCTTGGACCAAATAATGCAAAGCAACACAGGCAAAATGTTCCCAAGAGACATGGGTTTGTCTCCCCATTAAAGAACTATCCAATCAACTGACTCATGGTGGCCCATAGTTGTTAGAATAGATCTCTGCCTCATAAGGGTTTCAGTGGCTGGTTTTCTCTCTTTTTAAATCATTTTATTGGTGGCTGGTACAACTCTTATCACAATCCATCCATCCATTGCGTCAAACACATTTGTATGTTTGTTGCCATCATCATTCTCAAAACATTTACTTTCTACTTGAGCCCTTGGTATCAGCTCCTCAATTTTTCCTCTCTCTCCCTGGCCCCCCCTCCCTCATGAACCCTTGATAATTTACAAATTATTATTATTTTGTCATGTCTTACTTACACTGTCTGACATCTCCCTTCACCCACTTTACTTTTGTAAGTCCCCCCTAGGGAGGTTACAGATCCTTGTGATCAGTTTCTACCCCACCTTTCCTCCATTCTCCCCACCAGTCCTGAGGGGTTCATCTGTCCTGGATTGCATGTGTTTCCAGTTCCTATTTGTACCAGTGTACATCCTATTTGTACCAGTGTATATCCTTTGTAAGGTAGAATTGGGATCATGATATTGGGGGAGGGGGGAGGAAGCATTAAAGAACTAGAGGAAAGTTGTATGTTTCATCGTTGCTACACTGCACCCTGACTGGCTCACCTCCTCTTTGTGACCCTTCTTTAACAGAATGTACAGTTGCCTACAGATGGGCTTTGGGTTCCCACTCCACACTCCCCCCTCATTTGCAAAGATGATTTTTTGTTCCATTGATACCTCATGATCACACAGGCTGGTGTGCTTCTTCCATATGGGCTTTGCTGCTTCTCAGCTAGATGGCCATTTGTTTACCTTCAAACTTTTAAGACCCCAGATGCTATGTCTTTTGATAGCGGGGCATCATCAGCTTTCTTTGCCACATTTGCTTATGCACCCACTTTGTCTTCAGTAATCATGTCGGGAAGGTGAGCATCATGGAATACCAGTTTAATAGAACAAAGTGTTCTTGCATTGAGGGAGTACTTGAGTGGAGGCCCAATGTCCATCTGCTACTTTAATAGTAAACCTATAAATATATGCACATAGATCTATTTCCCCATCGTCATATATAAATATATTTACATGTCTATATTTAGATCTCTATAAATGCCCTTTGCCTCTATTTCCTTTTACTTTCCTCTTGTCATTCTATCATGCTCAGCCTTCATTTGGGTTTCAGTAATTCCTCTCAGTTACATTGCCCTTGATCAAGCCCTGCCAGGCCTCTTACACCCTCCTCGCTACTGATTTTGGATGACTTATTGTTCCTTTGTCTCTGGGTTTGTTAACACCACTTCCTTTCCCTCACTTCCCCATCTCCCATGTCACTCCAGAACCATTGTTCCATTGTTTTCTCCTCCAGATTGCTTATCCAGCCTATCTTATCTAGATAGACTTGCAGAGATAATAATATACATAAAAACTAGACAGAGCAAAACAAAGCAAAAAAGAAAAGAAAACAACAACAAAAAGACCAAAAAAAAGAGAAAAGCCTGTAAATACTTCAAGGTCTGTTTGTTGACCTTTACGAGTGTTTTCAGGTTAAGTTAGATAGGGTGCCATGCCCTTGCCCCAAAGTTTGTTTTTGGTACTCCCTCGGGACTTCCTTGCTCTGCTCCCCTGGCTGTTCTGTTGCATGCCCTTAGTGTTTTGTCTCAGTTTGGTGGGGTCAGATCGGGCTCAATTCCCACACTATGTCTCCAGTGTTGGCCCCTGTAGGGCTATGGGCCAGTGAGGGTGTCATGTCTCATAGTGGGGCCAGCCATATGGTCCTCTCTGTGCATTGGCTGCTCTGAGCAGGGATATTGTCCTCAAGGCTTGGTGAGCCAGGATGTGCTCCACTCTCTTCCTCCCCCTTCATTTGCTCCCGTGTGCTCTGATCAGACATATCCCTCTCCCTGAGCTGTAGCTTCATTCTTGTCCTCTGAAGTAAATTCTTCTGGGGGTGGGTGGGGGGCGGGAAGTCAGGCTGTCCATGTAGTTGGGATTGGGGCCGGCCCCTCAGACATCTCTACTGGTTCCCTGCTTCATGCTGGTATGTTGCAATCACGTCTTGGTACACTGGCTTGAAATTTGATCCCTGTTTCCCTGTGGAGATATAAACAATACCATCCCCTTGGGTGGGTTAGTACCCTGTTCCCCAGCTACCCTTTTTTATTGTTGTTGCTTTTCCCCCCTCTCCTTTTTAATTGGCTACCATAGGTGTCCCTGGATTTGGTCTGGCCCCAGCCATACTACCTGGACCTCACTCCACGAATGTTTGTATACAGTAGCTTTTTCCCAATGCCCCTTTGGCCTTTTTTTAAGCTTACCTCAGCAGACTCATGTTGTACTTATCCTTTTGTGCTTGGCTTACTTCACTTAGCATAATTTCCTCCACTTCTTCCCATGCGGTGATGTGCTTCATGCGTTCATCACTGCTTTTTAGCGATGCATAGTACTCCATTGTATGTATGTACCAGTTTTTTAATCCATTCGTCTGTTGATGGAAATTTGGGTTGTTTCCAACTCCTTGCAATTGTGAACTGTGCCACGATGAACATTGCAGCACAGATGTCTGGATGTGATTTTTTTCTTGCCTGTTCTGGGTATATGCCCAGTAGAGGGATTGCTGTGTCATGTGGTAGCTCAATTTCCATCTGTTTTGGATGTCACCAGATCGATTTCCATAGTGGCTGTACATAACTACAGGTCCACCAGCAGTGGATTAGAATTCCTTTCTCCTCACAGCCCCTCCAACACTTGTTGCTTTCTGATTTTATGAATTAGGCTGTATCTGATGGTGTTAGGTAGTATTTCATAGTTGTTTTAATTTGCATTTTCTTTTATGGCTAATGAATGATCTGGAACTTTTTCTGATATGTTGATTGGCCATTCAGATTTCTGCCCTTGTGAAACTTCTGTTCAGGTCGTTTGCCCACCTCCTCAGTGGGCAATTCGTTTTGTTTCTTTTTGGAAGCTAGCAGAGTATTGTAGATTTTAGTAATAAGGCCTTTGTCTGATGTGTCATTGCCAAAGATGTTATCCGAGTCGGTGGACTCTCTTATTACTCTCTTGGTGAATTCTTTCGAAGTACATAGGTGATTTATCTTCAGTACATCCCACTTATCAATTTGTGATTCATCTGTATTTGTGTCCTTCCCTATTTCTAATAGCCTATGTATTCCCTGAGCCAAAGTTCTCAGGTTGGTCCCAATTCCCTCATTGATGGCCCTAATAGTTTCGGGTTTTACCTCAAGATCTGTGATCCACCTTGAGTTTATTCTTGTGCATGGAGTGAGATAAGGGTCTTGCTTCATTTTTCTGCAGGTAGATATCCATTTCTTCCAGCAACACCTGTTGAAGAGGACATCTGCTTCCCATTGGATATTTTTCGGGCCCTTATCAAAGATCAGTTGCCTGTATTCTGATGATTCTACTTCTGGGTTTTCACTTCTTTTCCATTGGTCTGAGTATCTGTCATTATACCAATATCATGGGGTTTTGAGCACTGTGGCTGTATAATATGTGCTAAAGTCAGGTAAAGCAAGCCCTCCTACAGCGTACTTCTTCTTGAGGAGTTCTCTGCTAATTCTGGGCTTCTTCCCTCTCCATATGAAGTTGGTTATCAGTTTTTCCATTTTGAGATTGCATTAAACTTATATAGTGCCTTTATATAACTGACATCTTTACTATATTGAGTTTTCTAATCCACAAGCATGGGATATTCTTCCATTTGTTGAGGTCACTCTTGGTTCTTGTAATAGCATTCTGTAGTTTTCCTCATATAAATCTTTTGTTCTTTTAGTCAGATATAGCCCTAGATATTTCAATTTGTGTTTGGCTATTAAGAAGGGTACCACCTTTATGATCTCCTCTTCTGTGGTCTTATCTGTTGTGTATAGCAGTCTGATAGACTTCTGTTTGTTGATCTTGTATCCTGCCACTCTGCTATATTCCTCTATTGCTTCCAGTACTCCCCATGTGGAGCTTTTGGGATTATCCATATATAAAATCATATCATCTGTGAATAACGATAGTTTCACCTCTTTTCCCCCTAGACGAATACCTTTGATGTCTTTTGTTAGCTTTATGCTGTTAGCTAAAACCTGCAGTACGATGTTAAATAAGAGTGGGGACAATGGCATCCTTGTCTGGTCACCTTTTTCAATGGGATTGTGATTGTCTTTTCTCCATTGACTACCACGTTTCCTGTTGCTTTTTTCATATATAGCTTGTATTATCTTGAGGAATTTTCCTTCCATTCCTATCTTCTTGAGTGTCTTAAACAGTAATTGGTGATGTATGTTGTCAAATGCTTTTTCTGCATCTATCAATGTTATCATGTGGTTTTTGTAGTTTATCATATCAATGTGGCAAATGATACTAATCTTCTTTCGTATGTTGAACCATCCCTGCATTCCTGGTATTAATCCCATTTGGTCATGGTGAATTATTTGTTTTAAATAATTTTGTATTCTATTGGCCCGAATTTTGTTAAGGATTTTTATATCAATGTTCATTAAGGACATTGATCTGTAGTTCTCAATTCTTGTGGGATCCATACCCAGTTTCGGTATCAGAGTTATGCTAGCTTCATAGAATGAGTTTGGGAGTTTTCCATCTTTTTCTATGTTCTGGAAGAGATTATGCAGGACTGGTGTCAGTTCTTCCTTGAATGCTTGGTAGAATTCCCCTGTGAAGCCATCTGATCCAGGGGATTTTTTGTTGTTAATCCCTTAATAACCTTGTCTATTTCTTCTATTGGTATGGGTCTGTTGAGATTCTTGACATCCCTCGGGGATAGTCTAGGGAGGGATTGTTTTTCCAAGAATTTGTCCATGTCTTCCAAGTTGTTGAATTCATTAGAGTACATTCCTTCACAGTACTATGTAATTATCCTTTTGATTTCATTAGGGTCTGTTGTCACATACCCATTCTTCCCTCATCCTTCTATTGAAATTTGTACCCTCCTTTCTTTGGTTAGGTTTGCCAGTGGTCTGTTGATTCTGTTTATCCTTTCAAAGAACCAACTTTTAGCAGCATTAATATTTTCCCACTCCTGAATCTCAGTTCTGATTTTTATTATTTCTTTTCTTTTGCTATTATTGGGAGTATCCAATGACTCTACTCTAGTTGCTCTAAATTTTGTGCCAGCATATCAATCATAATTCGCTCTTCCTTTTTCATAAGTGTATGTATTGCTTTGAAACTTCCTCTGATAACTGCCTTTGCTACGTCCCACAAGTTTTGGTACGTCGTGTTCTCATTCTTATTGGTTTCTAGAAAAAATTTCCTAATCTCATCTCTCATCTGGGCCAGTACACACTCCTTTTGTAATAGAAAGTTATTCATCCTTCAATTGTTTGCTCTTGTTTTCTTCATCTTCCTTTTGTTGATTTCCAGCCTTATAACACAGTGGTCCAAGAGAGAGGTCTGTATGATATCAATGTGCTTAAATTTATCCAGATTCGACTTATGCCCAGCATTCCCCAAATACGTGCTATGTGGGATTGAAAAAAATGTGAATTTTTAAAAATTTGGATGGAGAGCTCTGTAAGTATCTATCAGGTCAAATTGTCCAATTGTAGTGTTTAGATCTCTAGCCTCCATGTTGAGTTTCTTTCCCTATGGTCTATCTTTCTTAGAGAGCAGTGCATTGAAGTCACCTATGATAATTGTTGAGCCTGGGATTTCCTTTTTCATCTTTTGGAGTGTTTGGTTGATGTATTCAATGGGCCTCTCATTTGGGGAATATCTTTTTAAAATGGTTAGTGGTTCTTTGTCTACTGTTCCTTTGAGCATTATATAGTGTCCCTCTTTGTCTCTTTTTATGGTTTGCACTTTGAGGTCAATTTTATCTGAGATTAGGATTGCAACCATTGCTTTTTTTGAACTGCTGTTTGCTTGGTATGCTTTTCTCCAGCCTTTGATTCTCAGCCTATTTTTGTCTGTAACCTTGAGATGTGTCTCCTGTAGGCAGAAGATTGATGGGTTTTGTTTTCTAAGTCAGTCTGCTAGCCTCAGTCTTACAGTGCCTGGGTTCAATCTATTGATATTCTGGTTTATTATCTCCATCTGTGGATTCTGTGATGTCATCTTAGACATTTTGTGTTGGGTGTTTTTCAACCTCCCTTTCTTGTGCAACTATGTGTGTGTGTTTCATTCTTGACTTCTTTCCACCTTTAGCCAATGCTATCTGGGGGGCTGTTTTCTCTTTATTAGCCGCTAGGTGGAGTTTTTCTATCTGGCAGTCTCTTATTTACGCTTGGTAAGTACTGTTCTGCCCATACTGGGTCGGCAAGGATCTTTTGTAGGGCTGGGTTTCTTCTAATGTATTTGAGTTTTTCCTTGTCTGGGAAGACTCTTACTTCTCCATCGATCTTGATAGATAATTTGGCTGGATAGAGTATTCTTCAGTTTGTGTTATTTTCCTTCAATTTTTGGAATATGTTACTCTACTCTCTCCTCTTCTTCATAGTGTCTGCTGATAGGTCTGAGCATATTCTTATATGGGAACCTTCATATGTGATTGCTTGTTCTTCCCTAGCTGCTCTCATGATTTTCTCCTTTTCCTCAAAGTTGGATAGTTTAACTATTATGTGCTTTGGTGACTTCTTTATTTTTTTAAGTCATTTTATTAGGGGGTCATACAACTCTTGTCACAATCCATACACACATCAATTGTGTAAAGCGCATTTGTACATTCATTGCCCTCATCATTCTCAAAACATTTTCTCTCCACTTAAAACC
>NW_022111372.1:27530783-27557168 GCF_000313985.2 Echinops telfairi | reverse complement strand
TATCCAGACAGACCTGCGGAGACAACAACATGCACAAAAACAAGACAGAGCAAAACCAAGCAACAATGTACAACAAAACAGCAACAACATCAAGCCATTGACAAAGAACAAATTAAAATATACCAAGAAAGAAAAGCTTGTACGTAGTTCAAGGATCACTGGCCTTTAAGAGTGTTTTCCAGTCCAGTCTGTTGAGGCACCATGCCCTGTCCCCAATGTCCACCCTCATCATTCCCTGGGGATCTTGCTGCTCCCCTCCCCTGCTGTTCCGCTGCACTCCCCCAGTGCTTTGACTCAGTGTTGCGGGATCAGATCGGGTGCAATTCCCACACTGTGTGGTGACTTCTTCTTGGGATTCAGTCTACCTGGTGTTCGTTTAGCCTGGTTTTCATTCATTAAGCTAGAGAAGTTTTCCTCCAAGACTTCTCTCACTATTGTTGCAGATGACTTCTTTGCTGTGTCTTCCTGCGGTAATCCAATTATTCTGATTTTGTACCTCTTCATAGCATCAGACATAGCTCTTAGGTTTTCTTCAGCTTCTTTGATGATCTTATTTGATTTTTGTTCGTGTTTGTTAAAGTCTGCTTGGCAGACCTCTAGGTCACTGGTGTAGTTCTCTGCCTCCTCCGGTTGGTTGGCAAAGTCTGTGAGTCTACTATTGGTTTTTGTTATCTTGTCCCTAGGCTTTTGTATTTCCCTGTGGTGTATGGACTTTATCTCCTCTATCATTTCATCCTTTTTCTCTTTTGTTTCTCTTATATCCTGTATGACTCCAAGCAGCAGTCTGTAAATTTCTTTCTGTGGCAGATTACTGTCTACTTCTCTTATGCCCATCGTTAGGTTCAGGACATCTTCAGCCATTGCCTTTTGTTTCTCCTGGGTTTTTTTTTTGTTGAGGTCATTGGGGCTGATTGTTATTTGTGTTGTTTTGTTTTACAGGAGCCAGGTGCCATTTTCCAGGGAGTCGAAGAGCACTGGCACTCTCTGGGAGGCTTGTAGGAATACTTCTTTGAACTGCCTGCAGCTAACTGCACTACGGGACTGGTCTACCACTTTATCCTCCTGTGGCTTCACTCTTTCCCTAGTCAACCAGTATTCTGTTATTTTGAGGGCAAGTTGGATGGTCCTCTCAGGGGATGCTGGTTGGGTTGTTTTGGACCCATGAGGATTGGTGCTGCATTGGGTGGTCCCACAAGAAGCCATAATGGTGTGTCCCATGGGAGGGAGCTTGGGGCACTTCAGAGGGCGTGTGGGGGTGCCCACTGCAACAGGAGTGCCACATAAGGCTGGTGGGTTGCCCACTTTGGTGCAGAGCACAGCAAATGTGGCATGAAATGCCCTGATCAGGTAGATCACTGCGGACGTTGGGCAGAGGTTCCCGCAGCAATGTGGAATGTTGGCGAGTGTTGGCCGAAGCTGCCTTAGGCCATGTGAGGCACTATGGCAGGTGTGAGGAAGTTCCCTCAGTCATGTGGGACCACAGAGGGCAGATAGGAGCCCCCTCAGCCATGCAGGCAGGATTTCCCCCGAAGAGGGTGCATGGGATTTCCCCAGGCACATGTTAAACACTGCAGAGGGTGGGCGGGAGCAATTTCCCAAGGAAGGAGTTCGGTGGGTTATCTCCTGGTGGAGGGTGGATTGGCTTTCTCCAGTCTCAGGTTACACTGAAGAGGGTGGAACTCTCCCAGCTGGATGGAGGGCAGGTGTAAATGCCCTAGAGTAAGGGAATGGCCTATGAGAGAAAACTCTAAAGAAAAACCCCTAAGCCTATTGAGACTGTGGGGGGGGATAGAGAAAAGAGAGGGAAACAAAAGTAATAAAAGAGCTGAGCCCTGATTGCTGACTGTGGGGTCTACCCTGAGGCAGTGGCAAGCTGTGGCTTTGTTGAGAGAAAGCCCCTGCACCGACTCCAAATGATCGTGGCTTCAGCCGAGACAGTGGCGGGGCTAAGGTCAAACCCTAGCCTTCCTCTACTGTGGTAAGCCCCAAGCTCCCCAAAACCTAGCGGATCAATGCCTACTTATCTTTATGATGTCCTCCTGCAACCCAGCAGTGTGGAATTTCCCTCTTAGTAACTCTCCTGCACTGATTTCTTTGGAGACGTCTGGTATATGTAACTCAGTCACCGTCTTCCCAGAAGTCCCCAACGGCTGGGTTTTTCAGAAGCAGATTGCCAGGCCTTTCTTCTGAGGTGTCCATTATCTGGTGTCCAGTAGAGCACACTAACCATTTACACCAAATATGAGGCAGTTATTATTCAGGCCAAGAAAAGCCATAGTGCTATTGGCTATTAAGGAGAAAACACAACCTACTTGGAGATGCAACAGCATTTTTTTTTCCTTCTCAGACTCTGAACATTTTTGGCATGGTATGTAATCCTTTGAAAAACTCTTCTTGGTAAACTTTGCAACCATATTTTTTAATTTCTGGAATGGTTTTGGACATCATGACTGCACCCTGAGTCCTAGTAATTAGGATACATGTTAAACTGTTCCTTTAGTTCAGTTCAGCAAACACTATTAAGCACCCATGGTCTACAAGGAACTCTAGTGGTAAATAAAATGATTTGGATGCACACTCGAATGTAGAGGGCACTGGTGTCTTTTTTTTTCTTTCCATTTTTATTTTAATGAATATCCTATGTCACGTGTGGAGATTTATGTAAGTGCATGTGCAAATGATTAAAAGTGAACTCATACAGTTTTTATCTCATTAGGCAACACCTATATAAAGTGCTAAAGAGCAAAAACTGTCACTTTGAGGACTAAGGTGGGCCTGAGTCACTCCATGGTATTTTCATTAAAAACTAAACCAAACTCACTGCTATTGAGTCAGTGCTGCCTCATAGTAATGCGCTAGGACAGGCTAGAACTGCCCCTGTGGGTTTCATAGCCTGTGACTTTGAAGGAGAGTAGAAAGCTCCATCTTTCTCCTGCTTTCCCATGGAACAGCTGGTGGATTCAAACTGCTGACCTTTCAGATAGCAGTCCGACGCTCACTGCTACGCCACCACAGAAGATTTGATGCAGTTAAATTGTGGTGTTGAAGAAGAACATCATGGGCTGTCAGAAGAACAAATAAATTGGTCTTGGGCAAATTATAGCCAGCATGCTCCTTAGAAGTAAGATGGCGCGACGTGTCAAGTACTTTGGACATGTTTTTAGGAAGAGAGTCCAGCCCCTAGAAAAAACATCATGTTTGATGAAGTAGAGGGTCAGCAAAAAGGTGCATTGACCAAGTGGCTGCAAAAACATGCTAACATATCACAATTGTGACAGGACAGTGTTTTGTTCTGTTGTACACAGGGTCCCTGTGAGAACCAGCCTGATGGCATCTAGCAATAACAACAACAAAAACAACATTGTTTATAATTTGCCCTTGGTGCTGAAATATATTGCAAATACTACCCAAATGAAACGCTGGAGCTGTCTTAAAACCTTGTAGGTTATGAATGTCCTGATAGATGTGTTGGTAGCTACATTTTTTTACCCAGCCATGACTCAAGATCTGTTCTCCCAATTCTGTGAAATCTCCTTTGTGGCACATTCTGTGTCTTCTCCTGAACCTTCTTTCTTCTTGCCCTGGTTTCTCTCTCCTCTGAGTCCCACCTTCCTGTATAGCGAAATAATCCTCAAAACCAAACGTACTGCCATCAAATCAATTCGGACTCATAGTGACTCTGTAGGACAGCGTGGAACTGTTGGCACTGGTGTCTTAGTGATACAACTCTGGCCTTTGATTCAGGACCCTAGCCAATGCACTTCACACACAGCCACCACCCATCTGTCAGTGGAGGCTTGTGTGTTGCTATGAAGCTGAACAGGTTTCAACAGACTCAGATGGAGTGTGGGAATTAGGCCTGAAAATTGGATTTGGAAACCCAATCAGTGAAAATCTTGTGGATCACAGCACTCTGATTCTATTCTGTAAGGGTTGCCATGAGTCAGGGACCAATTCAGCAGTAGTTCATGAATATAACAACATGGTAGAATATGCACACAGTCCTTCCCTTTGAATCTCTTAAAGCTTTAGCATCAGCTGTATACTTGCAAGGTTCCTTTTTGAGTTGTCCTTTTGCATGATACTGAGATGGGGCAGCAATTCAGTCTCCTTAAAACCTCCTTCTGAGGTCCTTTCTTTAGCTTTCTGTCATTAAAAATAAAGCCCCTTCAACTCCTCTCCCTTGGACTTTTAAAGACAGCACAGCTGCTAATATAATGATGTTGCTCCTGGTTTACAGCACAATTAATTGGGTCTTGGCTATGCTCTCTATAGACTGAAGCTTGATTCGGATGTCAGCAAGTTGAAACTCATGCTCATCCATCTTTCTTGTGAATTCTGCCACTTCCTCCCTCCTCCCATCCATTATAGTCAATACTGCTGCTTGTCACCAAGGCTCTCCTGTAAGAAGGAAACATATGGGGAGAAGTGCCTTTTCATTCCCTTTAAATTTTAGAATCAGTGCTGCCCTGTGAAAATTCATTTCCATGTCAATTCAAATGTTTTAGTAATCAATAGATGGAATTAATAGCATATTTTATTGAACCTATTGGATACAATCACCAATTGTCTGTCAGTTTGTCATATTGTGTTGGCTTGAGTGTTGCTATGATTCTGAAAGCTATATCACTGGTATTTAAAATACCAGCAGTCTCACCCAAAGCGAACAGGGTTTGGCCTGTGGGAAAAGACAACAGAGAAGCTCAAAATCAGCAGCTAAAAGAATACTATTCACGAAGAAAGTCTAAGGTCATTAAAAAGACAGAGAAGAAAGAAAAAAATCAAAGTGGATGTCAGAAGAGATTCTGAAGCTTGCTCTGAATCATCGAGTAGCTAAGGCAAATAGAAGAAATAATGAAGTCAAAGAGCTGAACAGAAATTTTCAAAGAGCAGCTTGAGAAGACAAAGTCAAATATTATAATGAAATGTGCAAAGAACTAGAATTAGAAAACCAAAATGTAAGAACATGCTCATACTTAAGTTTAAGTATATCTTAGATTTAATAACTCAAGGGGAAAAATCAAGACTTGAGTTGCACGATTTTATGTGTAAAATAATGAATGATGCTGTAAGCAGCAAAAGAAAACATAAGAGTACACAGAGTCCTGATACCAAAAATAACTAGTCAACATTAAATCATTTCAGGAGGTAGAAAATGAATAAGAACTAATGGTACTAAGGAAGAAGTCCACACTGGACTGAATTATCCAAAAGCATTATCCAAAATCAAAGATCTAAGAATTGATGGAATACCCACTGAAATCTTACAACAAGCAAATGAATCACTGGAAGCACTCACTCATGTATGCCAGGAAATTTGGAAGACAGCGCCTTGACCCACTGACTGGAATAGATCCATATTTGTGCCCATTTCAAAGAAAGGTGGCCAACAGAATGCTCAAATTATAGAACAATATCATTGCTGTCATATGCAAGTAACATTTTGCTAAAGATCATCCAACAATGGTTGTAGCAATATAATGACAAGGAGCTTCCAGAGGTTTGAAGTGGATTCAGAAGAGGACATGGAAAAAGGGATATCATTGCTGATGTCAGATGGATCTTGGCTGAAAGCAAAGAATACCAGAAAGATGTTTACTTTTGTTTTATTGACTGTGCCAAGGCATGCTACTATGTGGATCATAAGAAAATATGAGTACTCTTGAGAAGAATGGAAGTTCCAGAACACTTCATTATATGCAGGGGGAACTTATACATGGATTAACAGGCAGTTAATAGCGTTAATACATGGGTTAATAGGCAGTTGAACTTTTACATGGATTAATAGGCAGATGAATTTATAAATGCATTATTAGGCAGTTGTACAAATGGTAAAAGTAACTACTGCATGGTTTAAAATCAGGAAAGCTGTGTGTCAGGGTTGCATCCTATCATCATACTTATTCAATCTATATGCTGAGCAAATCTTCAGAAGAGTTGAATTATATGAACAAGAATGTGGCATCATGATTGGAAGAAGGCATATTAACAACGTATGATACATAGGTATCATAACTTTGCTCACTGAAAGGAGGAGGATTTGAAGCACTTGCTAATGAAGACCAAAGATTAAAGCTTTCAGAATGGGCTACAATTCAATATAAAACAAAACTAAAATCCTCACAAATGTATCAATTGGTAACATCATGATAAATGAAAAAAAGATAGAAGTTGTCAATGATTTCATCTTATTTGGATCCACCATTAATACTCACAGAAACAACGGTCAAGAGATCAAAAGGCAAATTGCATTAGGTCAATCTGCTGCACAAGACCTTTATAAAGTATTACAAAGCATGGGTGTTATTTTGATGACTAAGGTGTGTCTGACTCAAGCCATGGTATTTTCAGTTGCTCTGTATGCCTGTGAAAATTGGACATTGAATAAGGAAGAGTAAAGAAAAATCAATACATTTACTTTATGGGGTTGGCTAAGATTATTGAAAATACCATGGACTGCCAAAAGAACAAAGAGATCTGTCTCGGAAGGAGCACAGTCAGAATGTTCCTTAGAGGCAAGGATGACAAGACTTTATTTCGCATATTCTGGACCTGTTGTTTGGACAGACCTGTCCCTGAAGGTAGCCCAAAAGAGGAAAGCCCCGGACAAGATGGATTGACACAGTGGATGCAACAGTGGGCTCCAACATGAGAACCATGGTGCAGATGCTGCAGGACCCGGCAGTGTTTTGTTCTGTTGTTCATAGGGTTGTTACGAGTGGGAAGCAGCTCAATGGCACCTAACAAGGAGAACAGCGACATACTATCATTAGCCAAGTTAGGAGTGAGATGCTTTGCTCTGGGTTTTCATACCAAGGCTTTACCATTGGTGTATATTTCACTAATAGAGAGTGACAGAAAAGTTATTCTGACTGTGTCTTGTCAGAGCTGTCTATTAGTGAAAACAATTTGAGTTTCCCTTCCTAGAGAGATGTCTTGCCTTATACAGGTTCCAGCTTTTTGCAGGTTTTACTGTATTAGCTCATTTATGTCTCTTCACCATGCCTCACTTTGAAAATGAACACCCTGAGAGTGACAGGGTCAATAACTTGGCCAAGTCTGCAGTGTAGAGCTGCAGCACCCGTGTTCTTATTCATTGGTAGCTGGTGCTTGGGTCAGCCTCGGGGATCCCAGATCCTTTCCCCCAGACACTGAGCTCTGATAGCCAGGGGGCTGCTGGTGTTGGCCTGAGAAGCTGCTGCAGCTGTAATGAGGTGGTGAGTGCTACATTACGGCAGGGCACTTAGTTGCTAATTGCCATTTAATCACAAGATGAATATAGTTATTTCTTTCCTCCCTCCACCGGAGTGCCAGTTAGATGGTAATTACTTCTGAACTAAGTGCTGAAGATGTGGCTTTGCACAGAGTGGAGCTAAATGCTACCACGATCCTTTGAGCCACCGCATTCCTGGCAGGCCTTGTTTTCCCACGTGGTTTTAATTAAAAACATAATTTTGATATCAGATAGTCACTCCACGTTTCCCATTTCCCTTAAATAATGATCTTTTCTGGGAAGTTTGATTTTTAAAATTACAAAATTTAGACTTGGTATTTCAGAAATTAAGCAACTTGGTTATTTATAGAGATGGCGTTACATTCAAGGCAAAAATAAGAAACAAAAACAAAATAATCCAGAAACCCTTTCTAGTGAGCTAGTTCTCAGTGAAAAATGTGTTGTCTTAGATGACTATTTCTTCACTGCTCCCTGAACACAGCTGTTGCATGAAGTGTAAGAGGGGTTGCTTTGTTGTTGTTGCTGTCCATGGTTGATGGCTATGGTATATGGAACAGTGGGGTCACTAGGAAATTGCAGGGGCTGCAGACTACACCGGGTGACCCTGTCAACGGGGTGGCACCTAATTGACTGAACATGAAATTTTTGTAGTGTTTCAGTAAAAATGTATCACTTGTTTTTACAATAATATCCCTGTGGTTAGTTGTAACAATAACAACTTTTTCTGTAAGACCGACTTCCCATATCAATATACCTACAAGATTACAACTCAGTGCTAATTTACATTTGGCGCCTTCTAATGGACTCTTGTCAGAGCTGTCAGTATTACCAATTTCAACCAGGTGCCGAATCACGTGGCACTGTCCCGGGAGCCACAAGCACGCACTGTTGTTTACCTCGCTGCCGGTGCTTTCTAGTTGCTGGTTTTATCAATTTTCTGTCATTTTAATACAATATTGTGACAATTAGTATTTGTGAACTGATATCAATAATTTTTTTGAGGTGAAGTTGTAATTAAAGGAGGACTAAAATCAAGATTGGCTTCCACTAATCCCAACTAATAATAACTAATAATATTGTAATTCCTTATAGAAAGATCTTACCAATTATGTTGTTAGACTTCATATTATCTAAGAAATTATGACATTGAAGAAGTTTACAACTGTCGGGATCACACATTATTCTCTGATTAGAATTAATAGTAAGCAGTACTAAGGATTCTGTACGGTCTAGTAAGGGAAAAGGTGCATGAGGTGGAGCCTGGCACCATGAGCTACCAACACCAACATAAGGCGGTCCATTGATATGGGAATTTCTCTAAACATGGAAATGCAATCCACTGCCTTATCTTTCTCTGAGGTGGAGTCTCTCCCCTCCCCTCTCCCAGGTGACTTGAATGGGCTAGACTTCATCTGGTATTCTTCAAAGAGAGCAATGAAAGGGAACATGTCAAGGGAGCTATCTAAGACATTTCAGTTAATGAGTACAAACTTCATTCACTAGATACCAATCTGAGGTCACACCTGATATTGGAGGTTAGTAAGTCTTGAAACTTATGAAGACCTCTTTAACTAGATTGAGGCTAGGACTAGATGCACAGAGGCAAAGGAGGTCGTATGAGCAGTAAAGCAAGCACATGCTCAGACCAAGGACTCTTTACCATAATGTACTCTCTGCATGAGCCTGCTGGGATCATGAGAATGTGTGGGGCCATGCCAAAGATTGTAGACAGGGAGCAGCCAAGTTTTAACTGTGTATTGAGCTCTCAGTTTGGGTTTTTAAATGTTAGCACTCCCAGTGGATTGTTATTATTATGAATTGGTTGTATCCCCCTCCCCTCCCCTCCAAATCTGTATTGAATTTCATCCCTATGTCTGTGGATATTATCCTTTTTTAAAATATAACATTAGTTTGAACATACTTGAGTAAGGTGGGTCCTATACCTAATCACTTCCAAGTTTAAAGAAGAATAGAATGGACACAGAGACATATTGGGGAAGACATATGCCATGTGGGGATTATCTCCAAATCAAGGAATGACAAGGAACCAAGGAGGACTTGCGGGTCGGTGGGGATTTTGGGGGTGGCTGGTGGCTACCAACCAGGAAAACTGAGACTCTGATTTGGGCTTTTAGTCTCTAGAACTGAGAGAAGATGATTTTCTGTTTTTCAAAGTCAATTGTGTATGATATTTGTGTTACATCAACACTAGACAAGTAGGACAGTCCCACAAACGAGATATCAACAAGTCCCATGATTGTTTCAACTGAAGACCATCAGTGTCACCTTCAGAGTACAAACTGCTAGGCCTCATGCCCAGAGTTTCTGATTCAGCATGTCTAGAAATGAGCATAGAATGATGATGATTCTAATCAGCAGCATCTGCTTATTATTTATTTTTCTCCACAGAGGATGGATAATAGCCAAGAAAGGTTGAGACCACCTCTTCTTGATTCCTGTGAGCTAACCCTGGCTTCCCAGAAAGGCTATAGCTAAGACTGGAGGACTGAAACAGGGTCAGTCTGGGTCAAAGGCAGCTTCGTTCTTGTGATTCAGATACGTTGAGAAAGCTCTGAATAGGAATCTTTCTCCCTATTGCCACTGCGTCTGAAGCTGTATGGTAAAGCATCAGACCTATCCATCTACAAGACTCTTTTTAAAATGATTTTTGAATTATTTCAAGAGAAGAGATAACATGAGAGATAGGATGATTCCTATGGGTGAATTGTGTCCCTCAGAAGGTATATTCCCCTCCGAATTCTTGGTATCTGTGAATGTAACCTTTGGCAGTAGGGTTATGAAAGATGTAATCCGTTAGCATATGAGGTCATACTGGAGTTGAGTAGGTCCTAAGACCATGTGACTGGTGTCTCATAAGAACAAGAAGAGAGATACAGATGCAAGACAGCCTAGTTAACTTGGAGGCAGAGGCTGGAGTTATCACAAACCAAGGAATGCTTGGAGTTATCAGAAGCTCAATGAGGTGGAGAAGGGTTTCCTCTTGAACCATTAGAGAAAGTTTGCCTTTGTTGACACACAAATTCTGACTCCTATTCTCCAGAATTGGGAGAAAATAAAGTTATTTTGTTTTAAGCCACTTACTTACTTTGTGATCATTTGCTTCAGCAACCCTAGGAAATGAAGACAACCCCTGGTATCTTAGTTTGAATGTGGTTGTCCAACAAATTGACTTCTGACAAAAGGCACCAAGGAATTCCTCCTAGAAGAGCGGGCTCTCAAACCAGAGAGGAACGGTGATGTGATAGGTGAAGGGTGTGAAAGTTACCGACTGCGTAGTGGAAGCTAACTCTGATTTGAGCTCTAGGAAATGATTCCTATGGGACCTCTCTGACTAAATGATAAAAACATACATTCTGCTCCAGAATAGAGTGAAAAAACAAGCATACTCCTGATCCTTAGGAGGCACTTTGCCAAGGAGACGTGGGTGAAAACCTAAAGAGCTACATTCTCTTTATCCAAAACATTTCTGGCCCGATTTCCCACTGGATGAGAACTTTAGTTGCTATTGGTGTTACTGCCATCAAGTTGGCTCCAACTCCCAGTGACCTAATGTGTAACAGAATAAAAGGTTGCCTGGTCCTGTACCGTCTTTATAATTGTTGATGTTTCCGTTCATGCTTGCAGTTACTGTGTCGTTCCATCTCAGTGAGGGTTTCCCCCATTTTCCATCATCCTCTACCAATCAACAGGGTCTTTTCTAGGGAGTTTTCTCCTCTAAAATCCAGTTGAAGTCTTGCTAGCCTAGCTCTTAAGGAACATTCTCATTTTACTTCTTTTAAGACTGATTTGTTCATTCTTCTGACTTTCCCTACTATCTGACTGTTTCTTTCTCAGCACCATAGCTCAAACACATCAATTCTTCCTTTGTCTTCCTTTTTCATGTTGTTGTCATCCAGGTTGGGCATGCATTGAAAGGGGCTAAAAGGACAAGGGCTTGAATCAGGTACAGCTTAGTCATCCATATGGTATCTTTCTTTTTAAAACTTTAAGGAGGTCTTTTCAGTGAATTTCCCCAATGCATTCTGCCATTTGATTTCCTGACTGGTGCTTCCATGGTCACTGATCCAGATTGAATGGAATAATTTACATGAGTTACAGAGTATGTGATCTTATTAGCTCAAATTGGACATATGTGATGGTGTTGATTGAGAGCCCTCTAAGTACCTGGTTGGTGATCACACTTGATTGTCAAAGTACTCTGTGAATACTGAATTGAGTTTCCACTTGTAATGTGTGATAATAACATCCCTTTGCAAGGAAATAGTACAATCGTCAAAGAAGATGGACTTCTCTCTTCCTCTTCAGTGGCAGTTAACGTGCTGGCAATTGTGGGGTCTTTACCATACATTTAGAATCTCATTCATTTACACTGCAGGAAGAAGAGTGAGTTTTTATGAGTTTTTAATTTAAATTATTAATGCTTAAAACCATGAGTCATTCACTTCCTGCTATCGCAATATTGGTAATTGACTAGTTCAAGTCCGATGTGGGTTTGAAAAAGCGTTTAGTTGGCATGGGAAGTGATCTTGTGGAGACCATGCTGTTAATTTTTCCCACAGATGATTATCAATCCCATAACAATCTAGTCTCCACTTTAGGAGCACACAGGTGGTTCCTTCTGTATGGCTATTTCTCCAGGAGCCAAAGCCAGACTGAAGGTGTGGATTGTAGAGTTAAATGATGAAATACACATAGATCTCAATCCATCCAGTTGTGGATAGCTGATCTTTGACAAAAGACATTCATTAATGGGGAACAGAGAGATTCTTTTAGACATGGTTCTGACAAACTGGATACCCATCTGCAGACAAATGAAATAGGACTCACATCAAATCATACAAAAAAACTAACTCAAAGTGGATAAAAGTCCCAAATATTAAATATAAAATTATAAAGTTCATGGAAGGAAAAAGGAAGACAAAGCTAGAGGCCCTATGCTATGGTATAAACAGACTAGCAAACATAACAGGAATATACAAACAACAAAAGATAAATTGATCGTCTGGTACATCCTACAAATTAAGTACTAGGGTTGATCAAAAGCCTTCATCTAAAGACTATAAGCAGAATCTGTACATTGAGAAAACTATTAGCAATGACATATCTGACAAGGACCTAATCTCTAAAGCTTATAGAAACTCAAATACACAACAAAAAGACAAACAATCCAATTTTTAAAACGGGCGAAATACATTAACAGAAGTTTTTCTAAAGAAGACACGCAGGCAGCTAAGGAACACCTGAAGAGGTGTTCAAAACCATCAACCACTAGAGATGCGACTCAACACGACAAGGAGATACCCTCTCACCGTCTGTAACGACACTGGTGGAAAACCCTGAAAACAACAGATATTGGTGAGGTTCTGGCCTATCAGTACTCTTACATATTGCTGGTTGAAATATAAAATTGTACAAAGATGGAAAATAGTACCACATTATCTTATATATATAGAAATAGAAATGCTATACAAATCTACCCCCAGTTATATCTCCTAGAGCAGTGGTTTTCAACCTTCCTAATGCCACGACTGTTTAATACAATTCCTCATGTTGTGGTGACCGCCCCCACAACCATAAAATTATTTTTGTTGCTTCTTCATAACTGTAATTTTGCTACTGTTATGAATCAGACAACCCCTGTGAAAGGGTCATTCGCCCCCAAAGGAGTCACGACCGACAGGTTGAGAATCACTGTCCTAGAGAAATGAGAACTATGACACAAATATATATGTACACCCTCTAATTCATTGCAGCACTATTCAAAATAGCAAAAAACAAACAAACAACACCCAGGAAAAATCCTTGGTGTCTATATCATGAAAGAAGAAAGGATGATATATAAACCCAATGGAATACTATGCAACAATAAAGACTAGTAAAGGATCCAGCTTGAAGGAGATTATGCCAACTGAAATAAATCCATCACAAAATGGAAAATATTGTATAATTAAAAAGCCAAGAATAAGCTCATACACAGGGGAAAAACCTTTTTGGTGGCTACTAGCAATGAAAGCGGGCGGGCGGGAGAAGTACCCACTAGATAGCAGGCACACGTCATTGTGGTGAGGACAAAGGGAAACGAGAGCGTAGGGGAGGTCTGAACAGCGTGAGCGAGGCAAAGGCGGGCAGTGAGAGAGGCATGGAAGAATAGAGTACAACTTGGTGATGTTATGGCACATATAGTCCTGCAACAACAGTACCAAGCAATAATCCGTGCCTTGCAGCAGAATGAGGACGAAGATATGGTGGCAGGTGAGAAGTCCTTGCATGGTCCTAGTGAGCATAAAAAGAAGTGGAAACAGATTGGATCTTGGGAAAGAAGGCAAACTAGACATTTCTTAAATACAGCAAATGAATAGTCTCGGTTGCTTTTTAGATTTCTTTTTGTGATGAGCATGGGGATGGGGAGTCCTAATGGAAAGTTGGAAAACTGAAGGAGAGACATTGAATAGAAACACAAAGATTAAATCCAATTTGGGTATGTAAATATGGCACAGTAATTTGAGTTTGACTTAGCCTTAAAGCTTGGTAGCTCAAAGCCCACCCTGTGGTATCATGGTAGTAAGGTCTGGAGAAGGACGTCATACTGGGTAAAGCAGAGGGTCAATGAAAAGAGAGGAAGACCCTCAACAAGATGGGTGGACACAGGGGCTGCAGCAATGGGCTCAAACACAGGAACAGGTATGTGGAACCACAAGACTGGGCAGTGTTTTGGTCTGTTGTACATTGGGACCCTTTGAGTTGAAATCAATTGGGTAAGAAAGAGAGAAAGGAGACTTGGATGATTACAGTGCTTTCCATCTAGATGAACGGGTGAAAATTAATGCTATTAGCAAAGGTAGGGGGAAGTTTGGAGAGAAAGATGAATTTAATGTTGCCAGCAGGAAGTTTGGTTACAATCTTGTCCCTTAAGCTTATTATAGCCCAGAAAACCCTCTGCCATTCTCCTTTGTAATACACGGGGTTGCTGTGAGTTGGAATTGCATCAATGGGTTTGGTTTTGGTTGGAATACTCAGGGAGGCTTGGTCAGTAGAATGTTCAGAACACCACTCTCAGTTGTTTCTTGAGAGACCAGAGTAAGGAATAGAAAATCCTTATTAAAAGCACTGCAAATCTTTGCATGCTAATTGTGGTTTCTAAAGTCTTTGAGTGGGGTTAAAAAACAGTTTGTTTTCCACATATTTTAAGCATTACACTGACAAGCTCATGTTTGAAATACCGTTTGCTAGATCTATGAAGAGAATGCTTGCTTAGCAAAGTCTAGCCCAGATTAATCACCAATTGCAAATTCATGGCAGCAAAATTACAAGAAGTTTTGCATTATAAAATTAGAAGAAGTTTCCAGCGTTTGGTTCATTGACCCTGGAGCCATGTTACAGTCTTACTATACTTAATAATGACATAGCAGACACTCTATCAGAACCTGGATATCAGGATAGCGGTTCCAAAATGCTTTCATCTTGTCACAAATCGGAAGCAGCTGTTCCTTATAAAAATGAAAACCAAAGTTTGGATGATCCTCAGGAAAGAAAACGTGAGTTGCAGGTTTTAGCTTGTACATTCTGGAACTTTCCATTGGCAGGCATTCTCCATCCCAAAACCAACTCCCCATATTGTTGATTTCTTTCCTTTAGCATCAGCTAGTGCTGATTTCATTTCTGTAGACTTCTCTCAAGCTGAACATTGCATTTGCATAATGAACTTTATTATAAGCACTTCAACAAGTCAGGCTAAACCTTACCTTGAGACGTTTACACACCTGGAGAAAAGAGATGCAAGCACAGTGTAATCTAAATATAACTGTGCCACTCGGAGCAGTAGAATAACTGAAGGGAGAATGTTATTATCATCAGTCAGTCAGGGACTCAGTGTTGAGCTTATAAGCCTTTTTTAGGTTCGATGATGTCATATAACTGCTGTAGAAGAAACTCTAAAACTAGCAAGGGTATTAGCTTCATTGATTTTTCTGAAAATGGAGGGAGAAAAAAAACACACCAAACCGTTAGCTTAGTCCAGGAAAGAGATTAAATACAACTGTCTTTTAATAATATTAAGTTTCCTAAAATCAATATTTTCTCCCCCTGATATTACAGTATGGGTTGCTACACACTAGTTGCTCAGTGGGAGAATGCAAATCAATAGAAAGCTTACCTCCTTTGGAGACTATTTCAAAGGCTTGCATAATGGAGCCTAGATTAGGCATTGTGACATTGAATTTTAAGTACACTGACATTATGCTATCATCTTCAACCTGGGAATATAGATGGTTCCGGGGGCTCAGGCGACCCATGAGGCTCAGGATAAGAGGTGCCACTTATGGATCTACTCATGAAATTCCCAGCCCTTGAAATAATCATAAAGCCATCTCAAACTCTCTAGAGTGTGCCCTCCATGGATAAGGATGAGACTGAGTTCTTCACTGGGGTGCAGTGACTTTTCAGTTGCGCTTGACCAAGTCTGTGCTCAGTCAGGATCTCAGTGGGGGCCCAGTTCTACTCAGCCTGCTTAGTTTCCCCTCATCCCCGGAATCAAATGTATAGTTCCTAGCCAATAACGATAATTCTTAGGAGAAACATTAAATGTTATTTTGTAAGGATGCTAAAATGATATTTTTATGAACATCTGTGGGATATACTAAAAATTACTACAAAAAAGGTGTGAGAAAAATGTTTGAAGCTACAATACACATTACTTTTTGAGCATTGATGAATACTGGTAGTAGTCTATTACTGTAAAATGTGAGTGAATTTTTGCAACTCTGGATATATATTCATGTGTGAAATTGATGTATAACAGTCACAGGTTGTAAATATACACTCACAGGGATGCGTCAAAAGCATTGCTGCTAGGGTTTCAGTCCATAACTGCACAGGGTTATTAAAAAACCAACGTGTTTGAACACATCCTGTGATCAGTGGATGGATGCAAACATTTTCCCTCGGGAATATGCCTGTCTGAGTCTTAACCCAAACCCAATCAAACCTACTGCCACCGAGTCCATTCTGATGCAAAACAATCATATACAAGGTTTCTGAGACTATAAATCTTTATAGAATGAGACAGTCTCATCTTTTTACAGCAGAGAGGCTGGCAGATTTGAACTGCAGACCTTGCCACTAACAGCCCAGTACCTAATCCACACACAGCACATATAGGGCTCCATTGGCCTTGTTAAGGTGCCTTAAAAAAAACCCAAAACTTTTTGTGTCATCAGGAAAAATATTTCAGGGCCAATATAAAATTTTTCATAAAATTCAAGTAGACATCTTCCAAATCATTGAACCTTTAGACCATGTTTATGAGAATTGTGTCTAACATAAATGAATAGTTTTTGATGGATCAAGCATTTTAAGGAAGGGTGGAAGGACCTCAAAGATGAATTGAGAGAGGAAAGCCACTATCCTCTAGGTCCTAGAGCAGTGGTTTTCAACCTTCCTAAAGCTGTAACCCTTTAATATAGTTCCTCATGTTGTGGGGACCCTCCAAACCATAAAATTATTTTTGTTGCTACTTCATCACTGTAATTTTGCTACTGTTATGATTCGGACGATCCCTGTGAAAGGGTTGTTCAACCTCCCAAAGGGGCGGCGACCCACAGGTTGAGAACCGCTGTCCCAGAGTCTAGGAAGAAAGAGACTGTGACAGAAGTCCAGAGAAATGTTGGAAGACGACTGCAGAATTATCATTGATGCGATAGCTGCTGGAGTTGGGATCTCATATGGTTTGGCATTTTCAATTTTAAGCAAACATCTTGCCTCAGCAAGCTTTGGACTTAATGAATGCCAGACTCAGACATTGGAGCCGACCTGACAGCATCTGACACTCAAAAACAAACACGTTCTACCCTGTCCTATCGGGTTGAATGATTCAGCATTGACTTGATGGCAGGGAGTGAGTCAGATGAGTCTTGAATTTACCAATAAGATCCAGAGAACAAGGTCTAAGCCAAACAGTGACTTCTGGGGGCATCTATTGGGCCACTTAACTTCAAGACATAAAGGTCACCCGGAAGATTCTGGAGACTATTTTGGGGGACTGAAGAGGGGTGATGTTGGTAGGTTTTCTCAAAGGATACAAGATGCTTATGGGGGTTGCTTGTGAAGGTGATTAAAACCAAAAATGAAATTTTAAAAAACCCTGGAAACTGTGTTTGGTGCGTGTGTTAGTCTGGGTACTTTAGAGAAACAAATCCACAGAAACTCATGTATAAGAGAGAGTTTTATATAAAGGTTAAGTGCGCATGAAGAAAACATCCCAACCCAGTGCTGCCCAAGCCCACAAGTCCAACATTAACCCATTAACCCACATGTCCAACACCAATCCACAAAGTCCTCCTCCATCTCACAAAACACATGCAATGATACCGACTGCAGGAGGAAAGCTGAGTCAGGGAACGTGTAAGCATCTCAGCGCTAGCAGGGCTCTCCACACAGGTGCTCCAACACCCAGGGCTGCATCGGGATAGGTCCATGTGGCTTCTCCTCAGGGATGTCTTGCAGGAAGTGAGCCTTGCCAGCTAAAGCAGGAAACGGCTAAGGCAGCTGCACCCTGGTCCGACCACCAGAAAGCAAGAGACCCAAAACTAGAAAGGTGAGGCTCACTGTGCCATTTATCCCTCCGCCGTTCAATTAACCCCACATGTGTTTATCATCCAGGTTGGCACAATAAACTAACTACCCCAGTGTAAAAAAAGTTCAGGAAAGTGGCACTGAGATTGTTTTTCCACCATCATGGCAATGCCCCTCCTCATCCTTTGAAAGTAGCAAGCCCCAATATCGCCCCTCCAGACTTGTTTTTGGTTCCTAAAATTCATTTAATTTATTTTTAAATTTTTAGTCATTTTATTGGAGCTCTTACAACTCTTATCACAATCCATACGTATGTCAATTGTGTCAAGCACACTTATACATTCGTTGCCCTCATCATACTCGAAACATTTGCTTTCCACTTGGGCTCTTGGAATCAGCTCCTCATTTTTGCTTTTTCTCCCTCCCTCATGAACCCTTGATAATTTATAAATTATTATTTTTATCATATCTTACACTGCCCAACGTATCCCTTCACCCACTTTTCTGTTGTCCACCCCCCAGGGAGGAGGTTATATGTAGATCCTTGTGATCAGTTCCCCCTCTCACCCTCCTCTTCCCACCTCCCTCCGGGTATCACCATTCTCTCCACTGGTCCTGAGGGGTTCATCTGTCCTGAATTCCCTGTGTTTCCAGTTCCTATCTGTACCAGTGGACATCATCTGGTCTAACCAGGTTTGTAAGGTAGAATTGGGATCATGATAGTGGTTGTGGGGGGAAGCGGGGAGTAGGCATTTAAGAACTAGAAGAAAGTTGTGTGTTTTTTTAGGAACATAATTTAAGTTTCCTAGGATGCTCAAACTGTCGGAGGGGTTTTGTGTGTAACTCTAAGAGCATAGAATTCTTCTGGAAAAGGTTGAAGACATTGAAAAGCCACCTCCAAGCCATCAGAAGTGGATAGACCTAGTTGGAGGCTATATCAGGAAGCAACTGCTGTGCATGTTGATATTTTTGTTTCATGAAAGTGCTTATGATTTTTTGTAGCGGTACTTTTTGACTTATATATGAATATATATTTGAATGAC
This sequence comes from Echinops telfairi, assembly GCF_000313985.2. NCBI lineage: Eukaryota > Metazoa > Chordata > Mammalia > Afrosoricida > Tenrecidae > Echinops > Echinops telfairi. The sequence goes on along the minus strand of NW_022111372.1, from coordinate 27,538,301 downwards.
TTAAAACGCCCACTCCTGGGTATTTTCCTTAGGGAAACACCACCAACAACATCAGGGACTCCAATGTCATAGTGAGTTATGTGTTGAGCTGCTCAGTGCAGAGGCAGTGATTCGAATCCCCCAGTCACTCCAAAGGAGAAGGGTGAGGCTGCACATCCCTGTAAAGATTTAAAAGGCTCAGAGACTGGAAGGGGTAATTCTCCTTTGTCCTGTAGGGTCACTAGGGATCAGAACTGACTCAATGGCAATGGGTTTGATTTGGGGCTTTGGTCATAACAAAAACCATTCACACATATTACAGGTACTTTGGTTATAACAAAAAGCTATACACAGATTATAGGTGCTCTATTTATAAATGCCTAAAACAAGAAACAAACCAGATGTCCTTCAATAGGTGAGTGACTAAGCACACTGGGAAATCGATGTCACGGGATACTCTTCAGCGATAAAGAACTATTGATATATTCCACAACTTGGATGGATCTCAAAGGCTAGATGCTGAGTGAAAAACAGTCAGTCTCAAAAGGCTGGCTGTTATATCCTTCTGTTAATGTGACATCCTTTGGACAAGATCAAAATAGCTCTGGAGGGTGATTGGCTTTATGGGCCGGGATGAAGGAAGTGTAGGCTATCAGGGGATAAGGGACTTTTGAGGGCATGGAATTGTTCTGATCCATACTCAAGTAATGATTATGGGAATCAACACATGTATTAAGTAAGAGGAAACCCAAGGAAGAATGTATTTATTATGTCTTAATTGATTTGATTTTAATTTATTAATTTTTAAAACTTGAAAGCTGCTGCATAAATATTAAAAGGCACAGAATGAAAAGAAAATTAGTTGCTGTCGAGTCAATGCCAATCACAGCGACCCCAGGAAGGTCAGAGGAGCACAGCCCTCAGTGCGCGGCGACTGGGAGATATCTCTGGTAGAACAGAGGCCAGTCACCAGGTCTTTCTTTGAAGGAGTCTCTGGGCGGGTTCAGACCGTCAACCTGTGAGCTGAAACCACAAATAGTATCTCTATCTAAAACTACATGCTAAGTATCATAGGTGGAAGCTAATTCATAGGTAGACGAGTAGCACACACGTGATTAGTTTATGCAGGAAGCTCTGGAGTAGGTTACATAGGAAGTTGGTTATGCATTACTTTATAGATAATTTAAACAGAACTTGTAAAATTCCCAGTAATTGTTCAGGAATGGATACATCTATGTTAACACTAATCAACGATAAGTGCCTTATGAAGTAATATAATAAAAAACAAACCAAGCCATTCATGGTGACCTTATAGGACTGAGTAGAGAGCTACTATGGGGTTTGTAGAAGCAGGTTTCCACAGTTTTCTTCCTCAAAAGGATAATGAATTCAAACCACCGTGTGTCTGTTAGTAATGGAATGCTTAACCATTGCAACAGAGATTTTAAAGTAATATATGTCATAAATCCTAGCCTCTATGTCTGTGTTTCTTTTCCAATGGACAACATCATGATAAGAGGGGAAAAGATTGAAGCTCTCAAAAATTTCATTTAGCTTGAATCCACAATGAATGTTCACGGAAGCAGCAGTCAATAAATCAAATGATGTATTGCACTGGGTAAATGAAGACTTCTTTAAAGTGTTGAAGAGCCAGGACATTGATTTGAGGATCTAGGTGTGCCTGACTCAATCCAGGGTATGTTTCTCAATGGCCTCATATGCCTGTGAAAGTTGGACAATGAATAAAGAAGACTGTAGAAGAATTGAAACATTTGAATTATGGTATTAGCAAAGAATATTGAAAACATAATGGACTGCCAGAAGAACAAAGAGATCTGTCTTGCAGGAAGTACAGCCAGAATGTTCTTTAGAAGGGAGGATGGTGAGAGTCATCTTACGTACTTAGGCCATGTTGTCAGGACAGACCAGCTCCTGGAAAAGGACATCGTGCTTGGGGAAGTAAAGAGCCGTTGAAAAAGAGGAAGGCCTTCGACAAGGTAGATTGACACAGTGGCTGCAAAGATGGGCTCGACAATAACAACTATTTTGAGAATGGCAGAAGGTAGGGCATCACTTTGTTCTGTTGAACATCGGGTCATTTTGAGTCTAAACTGACTTGACACTTACCTGCAGCAATGACGCGTATGGTTAAAATCCCACTTGAGAATGGGCTGATGGTGATTTGTTGAGGAGACGGAGTCAGTGTGGTGTGTGCCTTGAGTCAATCTCTTTTGAGGTAGATAGAAAGAAATTCAACAAGAAAGGGATAGATACAGAGATCAGGGATGACAGATACCAAACCATATGAACATAAGCCAAGGGCGGAAGCTCAGAAGAAACAAGAGCCTTTCTTCAGAGCTAACACAGAGAGAAAGCCTTCCCCAGAGTTGGCACTCTGGATTCCAAATTGTAGCACCCTAAGCTGTGAGAAATCTCCGGCGGCTTGGTGGTTACACATTCTATTGGCAACTTCAAAGTCAGCAACTTGAAACCACCAGCTGCTCCGAGGGATAAAGACAGGGCTTTCTACTCCTGTAAAAAGATACAGGGGGAACTGATCATAAGCAACATATAACCCCCTCCCAGGGGGACTGACAATAGAAAAGTGGGTGAAGGGAGACAGTGGTCGGTGTAAACTTGAAAAGAATAATCATTTATAAATTATCAAGGGTTCAGGGGTGGAGGGAGTGTGGGGGAGGGGGGAAAGAGCTGATACCAAGGGATCAAGTAGAAAGAATGTTTTGAAAATGATGATGGCAAGATATGTACAAAGGTGCTTGACCCAATAGATGTATGTCTGGATTGTGTTAAGAGCTGTAAAAGCCCCCAAGAAAATGATTTTCAGAGAGAGAGAGAGAGAGATGGTCCCAGAAACTCAAGGGGGGCAATGAGTCAGCATTGCTCGATGACAGTGAGAAGCTATGAGAGAATACTTTTCTGTTTGTTAAAGTCACCCACTTGTGCCACTTCAGGCATTCAGAAACATGAATGAAAGGGGGTGTTAGCTGATGCTCTCTGAGACAGACGAGGGGAGTTTGGGTGGGCCTCTTGTTTTCTCAAGCCCTAGTTGAGTTAGTCAAAATCATAGGTCAGGATAACTGTCCACCTTTCTTCTTGTATGTTGAAACCTTTTGTGCAGTTTATGTCAGTGGGGCCCATACATCAAGTGACTCTGTGCGTGTGCTGCATGTTGATCTCCCAGCTTCTTACAGCAGCATGCCGTGCTGGCTGAACAGTGAACAGATTGAACTCTATCAAATCATGGACCAGAGTGTGTCAGCGCATCAGCCACTTACAGAGACAAAAGGGAAAGCCAGGCCATGGCCCTAGATCTTTTGCTTGTATAAACCAAGGCTGTCAAGTTGATGCTGACTCATGGAGACTCTATAGAACAGAGTGGAACTGCTCGCTAGGGTTTCCCAGGATGCACCTCTTTACAGGAGCAGGCAGCTTCATCTTTTGCATGTGCACCAGCTAGCAGATTTATTTATTTATTTTGTTGGCGAAGTATATTGAACACACGTGAGATGGGTATTGACCTGTCTTTTAAACCCACCTTAGAGCATGAACTAAGAAGCCCTGGTGACTCTGTGGGTTAAGCATTGGCCAGCTGCTCCCCAGGAGAAAGGAGCTGCCTGCCCGTGTAAGGGTCACTCAGAGTCAGAATGGATTTGCTGGCACTGGGTTTTAGTTGTTGTTGTTATACCATGGACAATAAACAGACCTTAGTGGAAGTGAAGCCGAAGTGCTCCTTAGAAGAATGTCTGGCAAGACCTTGGACGTGCTACCAGGAGGGACCAGGCCCTAGAGCAGGACAGCATGCTTAGTAACGTAGACAGTCATGAAAAAGAGGAAGGGCCTCCACGAGATGGATTGACACACTGGTTGGTTGCATCAATGGGCTCAAACATAAGAAAGATTGGAGGATGGAGCAGGATGGGGCAGCATTTCATGCTGCTGTACAGAGGGTTAGAAGTGCTTTAAGGGCACCTACCAGCAACAGCTTTAAAGGGTAGTAATCCAGATTAACTTTCTCCAATGTAGTCTCTAAATTGCACCTGCCTCCAAGTGGCTGCCATCCTCTTTGAGGTATTTGTAAAGAGTTACAGTCTCAGAAACTCTCAAGAAGCCCATTACCATCTGCTCGTCTACACATTGCCAAACCCCTACCTTATATAAACCTTTGTTATTGCTGTCTGCATTGAATTGGCCTCCAACTCACGATGCCCCCATGCACAATGGACTAATGCACTGCCTGCCCTGTACCAGACACCCCGGTGGTGAGTGGTTATGTGTTGGACTATTAACCAGACTATTAATCGACCATTCCTCGAGAGCAAAAGGAGACATTCTACTCCCATAGTTAGTCTCAGAAACCCACAGGGACAGTTCTTCCCTGCTCTGCAGGGTGGCTGTGAGTCAGAAACTCCATCTCAGTGAGTTTGGAGTTTGGTTTTCATACTGTACCATCGCAATGACAGGTTGCACACCTGACAGTTCTGAGTCATAAAACATTGACTCATTTCGACACAGATTGCCAGGCTTTACTTCCTGTGGCTGCTTAGTTTGGAAGTTCCACCAACAGCCGCTCAGTAACATCGCAGCACTCAAGCCTTTGCTGGCAGGTGAGTATGCATGTGACTGTCCCGCACGGAAGGTGAGGATGCCACTACTGAACTACCTCTTTCTTCAATGCAAACATGTAGACAACATGAATTATAGCGTTAAACTAAGGATTCACTGAAATTTTGAACACGTATTTGCAGACTGCAGCCTGAGAACTCAGCCCTCCTGGAATAAGCCTTTCCCACCTGGGCTGGTCTCAGCTACGTATTGCAGCAATACCTGCTTAGCTGTCCTTGTTAATTAAGCGTTCCTTCCAAGTAAAGCTCCACGCTTAGCCATGGTGAAGGCCGCACAACATTGTGAATGTCATTCATAGGACTGAGTTGTAGCCGGTGGAGAGACACTGTGTGACTAGTCTCGGCTTCCCTAGGTTCGAGCGCTCCCTCTGCCCCTCTCTGTTGATGGACCCTGCCCTGGGCTCACAATGGACCACCTTCTATTTGCATGAAGGCTCCCTTTGGCTTCCTTCTCAGGTTTGTTCTCTGTCTCCCCAGTGGTGGAAATGACAGCGTCCGTCCCCTATGGATGAGAGTAAGTGCGACTACACCCAGGTTTGATTTTCGCCACACACTGAGATTTGGAAAAACAATGGAAATGCACGAATGTGTCACAGTTTGCAATTTGCTAATCACTGGTCTTCAGAATCCCAGTGGTTTGGAGATCCTACCTGCCTTTGCTCCTAAATGAATGTTGGTGAGGAATTGTGTAGGGACACTATATTGTCCCTATACAATATATATATATATATATATATATAATCTTAAAAGAGCCTGTGTGGCTAGGTTAGAGATCTCAGTAACCTCTCCTCTCCTTGGATAGAATTTCTCCCTCTAGCTCACTGGTAATAACTCCATTTCTAGCCACTTTTGGCACAGTGTCTCTTGTCCAGGCTTCTGATTATTTAGTATTGCTCTTTAGTTTGTCTGCCAGTCATTTTTAATGTGACAAATCTACATTGGACATAGCCATCCAATGAGGGTCTTCGATTTTGAGTGTTAGGAGGGGGACTCGTTCCTTGATTTTGAAGCCGACTTTCCTGTTTGTAAACCTGGGTGTTACGTTTTGAAACACGTTTTACTGCTTCCAGGAATAATAGGCTACATAAAGCTCTATGATCTCTCTTTAAAATATTTCCTTTACATTGTGCCTATATGCATTTGACCATTGTAATGGTTATACTATGTAAAGGCTAAGCAGCTGCCTGCTAATCAGAAGGTTGGCACTTTGAACCTACCTAGTGGCTCTAATGGAAACAGAGTAGAAAGACTTGGCAATCTACACCTGTACAGATTACAGCTGAGAAAATCAAGCAGGGCAGCTCTAATCTGTTATTTGCCATTGCTGAGAGTCAGAATTGATTTGATACCCGAGGAAAGACCAGCAGCACGGTATATCTCTGTAACATATGTCAGAGCTCTTTAAATGTATACTTCAATAGCGTGGTTACATTCAAACTGTTGCGTAATCAACGCGATCTATTTCTAAAACTTTTTCATCAACCCAAACAGAAATTCAAGACCCATTAAACAACCATTTTATCTAGTTCTTATCTAGTGGAATCGCCCAGTATTTGTCCATTTGTATCTGATTTCTTTCGCTCAGCATGATATTTTCATATCTCCTCTGTTTCATAGCATGCAAGAGAATTTATTCCATCTTTACATGCACAGATAGACCACATCTTGTTTTGACATTTATCTGCTGATGGACACCTGGGTTGTTACCACATTTAGGCTAGAATATATGATGCTGCAAGGTGTATTAGGGAACAGGATTCTACTTGAGTTTCTGAGCCCTCTCTTCCTTACAGAGCTCTATCATCTTCGTTTATTAATTTCTAAAGCAAGACTTGGAACCACCATTTTTTTAACTAGGTGATGATGATGATGATGATGATGATGATGATGATGATGATGATGATAGTGGTGGTGGTGAGGCAGGCTTTCTTTTGCATCCTCACCGGGTACTGGTAACAGTACTGAGCACTTTACACATATCATTTAATCTAATTTTCAAAGGAAGGCAGGCTGACTCGGCAGCCCATGCCAGTTTTACAGAAGTGCAAGTGAGTTCAGTCACCGGCCCAGTGTCTTCAGCGAGTAAGGAGCAGAGTTGCAGCTTGTGCCTCAAATCGGTTTTTTCAGAGTCTGAGTTGTCTTGGCCTCTGGACTCTTCTTGCTTCTCTCAGCTGTCCTCTAAGCTCACAACTAACTGCTATCGAGTCGATGCTGACTGATAGCAACCCTGTAAGACAGGGTGGAGTGGCCCCTGGTGTCTCTCAGACTAACTATTTACAGGAATAGAAAGCCTTGTCCTTCTTCGGAGGAGTGGCTGGTGTTTTAGAACTTCAGACGTGGTGGCTTGCAGCCTAACAGGTAACCACTGTTCCACCAGGGCTCCTGGTCATGAACGATGAGTAGAAGAACCTCATCTTCCATCTGGTCTGACTGTCTCTGGAAAAGGCGTGCGTCAGACTGTAGGCTGGAGTGGATTGACTTCTTCCAGACTGTCGGGAATTTGGTGACCCTTGAGGAGGCGTCTATTCCTGTCTGGCCAGTTCCTTCACGACACTCAAACCTTCCCTTAGAATCAAATCCATCTTGCCTTCAATGCCAAGCTAGACACGTTGTCCCCAGGAAAACTTCTTGAACTTTAACCACACCTAGTCCCCTTTCTCACAACTTTTGTGGCCCAACTCCTTACCATTCATGGGCATCTTACTAATAATGGGTTCCTTCCCTCACCAGGGACATGAAAGGTGTCTGGAGAGCTCAGCTTTTGCTAACATGTCTTCTCTGCAGCCCCACCCAGCCCGTCACACACTCACACACCACACCCAACCCATCACACACTCACACACACCCAGCCTGTCACACACTCACACTCACACACACCCAGCCCGTCACACACTCA
>NW_022111372.1:27494445-27530304 GCF_000313985.2 Echinops telfairi | reverse complement strand
CATCCCATCACACACACACAGCCCGTCACACACTCACACACACTCATCCCATCACACACACATACAGCCCGTCACACACTCACACACACACACACACACTCATCCCATCACACACTCACACACACCCAGTCCATCACACACTCACACACACCCAGCACTTGGCTAAGTGAAAGTTCGTCCATGGCCTGATGGGTTAGTATCAGCAGAAGGCAGTTACCAGGGCATTCTTCGGTGAGAACTAGAATTAGACTCCGCTCCTTTCTGAGGCAAGCAGATCTCTCTACCACATTCTGTTCCAGGCTGGTTCCACCTGCCACATCACATCCCTCGGCATGTGGGACAGAAAAATTGCTTGTGTGATCAGAAAAACCAGCTTAATTTTCAGGCTCTCAGGGCAGTTACCAGCAGTGATGAATGGCCTCCCAAATTGTAGTTCATGTATGATCTTTAGAGGGAAACACATCACAGTAAAAATGACCCAGCAAATGGTGACTTGTACCAAACTATGATTTTGGGTCTTTGCAATTCACCATTGATATACTGTTTGGGGAACAGCATTACATATTTCTTACAAGCTAATGGCCAATCACGAATGACTTTGCAGTGTTTGTCTTATTATTATTCCAAGCAAAGTTAATATAATTTTAGCATATGTTAATAGACTAGGTATCTTCTTTAGATTCATCAGAATATTACATAGGGGGTCATCTTTAGACAACTGAAATTCTGCATCTGGTCAAAGGGTCATTTTGAAATAAGGAAATTTGCAGAGTGCAGTATAGCACCGATGAAACATACAGCTTTCCTCTAGTTCTTTAATGCTTCCTCCCCCCACTATCACGACCCCAATTCTACCTTACAAATCTGGCTAGACCAGAGGATGTACATGGGTACAAATAAGAGCTGGAAACACAGGGAATCCCGGACAGATAAACGCCTCAGGACCAATAATGAGAGTAGTGATACCAGGAGCGAAAGGGGAAGGTGGGGGAGAAAGCGGGAACCGATCACAATGATCTACATATAACCCCCTCTCTGGGGGACAGACAACAGAGAAGTGGGTGAAGAGAGAGATTGGACAGTGTAAGACATGAAAAAATAATAATTTATAAATTATCAAGGGTTCGTGAGGGAGGGAGGGTGGGGAACGGAGGGGAAAAATGAGCTGATGCCAAGGACTCAAGTAGAAAGAAAATGTTTTGAGAAAGATGATGGCAACATATGTACAAATGCTTGACACAATGGATGGATGGATGGATTTTCATGAGTTGCATGACCCCCAATAAAATGATTTTTTTTAAAAGGAAAGAAATAGGGAACTTTGTGCTTATAACAAAATGTGATCGTGGAGAAAAGTATTGCTGGCCAGGCGAATCTTACAGAAGGTGAGTCTTGAGTCTCATGCAATACACAGGAGCTGCGCGTGTTCTTCCTACTCTGCCTAGAAGTGCACTGTTACCAAAATCAACGATTAATGGTTGAAAAAGTCTGAAAAATGGATATCCCTTTGACCTTTCTAAGGTTTGTCATTTAGTTGACATACCCATTACCTCAAAAATCAAATGTGTTTGTCTAAACATTATTCTGATGTTTACTTTGGGCACCAAAGGGCAGACAGCTGACCACGGACCCGCTGACAGTGATCAATTCAGCCTCCGGTCTTGTCACTTTCCCTGTTTATTCTGCTATCAATCTCCCCTTTGCCTGCCACCACCGCCACTTTCTGCTGCTCAGGCGGTTTTAAAACTCACAATAATCCAATTTAGAATTGGTCAATGAGAACGTGTGGTCAGTAAGCAAAATGACAAAGTCTGCATGCAACCACTGACCACAGTCGAGTGATGCTTTATGCAGGGCCAAAGGCAAAAAATAATTAAATATTAACAGTGATGAAGCCTCCTCCTGGGAGTTTTGTTTTTATTTTAAAGTTAGATCCTTTAAGTTTTATTGTCTTAGAAAAGGAGGCATTCACCCATTCAGTAGCTCCCAGAAAGTGTCCTCTAGAAGAAGACAATAGAACTTTCTGGAATGGTCTCTATTGGGGCTATCCAGTACGGTAGCCACTGCTTGTGATGAAACATAATATGTGGCTCATGAAACAGAGCAACTGAACTTTTAAATTACATTTCATTTTGATTACTTTTACACTAAGATTAAATTGCTCTCTGTGGCTCCTAGCTATTATAGCCTAGCACTGTGGTAGAATGTTGCTCTTTTGATGGGGAGAGGAAGCATGCCAAAGCCATTGGCCATGCAGTTGTGTATCAGGTGGTCCAAATCTCTAGCCCAAGGCAACATGGCTGTGAACCAGTCGATCGAAGTGAATTGACATATTCATGGGCATCTCACATCCTAAAGGCAATGTCAAGCTTAATTTGAGGCAATCTTCCTAGAAGCATGGGATTCCTTCAGTGGCTGAGAGGGTTTGCTATGGTTTGAATTGTCTACCCTAAGAGATGTGTGGAAGCCCCGACCTTCCAGTTGTGGAGTCATCACAACCCCAATCAGTGGGTCATCTTCAAAACTATATCCTGCATAAACTCATCCCAGTGCACTTTCCTTTGCACAACCCCGCACCTCCACCCCACTTGTGTTTCCATCTCTGTGTATGCACCGCCTTCTCTTGATCCTGATGAGATACTATGAGAGTGTATTCCACTATTTTTTCACTTACTTGAAATTAATATGTCAAAGTCGAAATCTGTGTCTAAAACTGGGTGTGGGGTGGGAGAGCTAAAGAAGAAATGTGAGGCAAAGACTGAAATCTCAAGTGGTATTTCATCTCCCTGGCGGTACCCAACATCTTCTGTACCTGTGAATGTGACCTCATTGAGGGCAAGAGTGCTTCTTTGAAGATATCAGTTACATGAAAGATGCGTGCTCCAATAGAGTGGATCCTCATCCTAACCCTTTCTGAATGGCATTTTATAATCGAGGAGGACAGACACAAAGAGAGTTGCACTCTAAAGGAAGGAAGCACAAGAGGGTCCGTCTATAAGCCAAGGAATACCAAAGGAAGTACCAACTGTCGGAAGTTCTGACACCTCCCTCTTCCCCCGAGAAGAATGGTGGGGGGGGGGATAGAACCATCCCCACCCTTTCCCCCAGAAGAATGTACTTCAGATGACAGCACTGAAGCTTTATCTCAGGGATAGAGGCACTTCTGATCAGAGCACACAGAAGCAAACAAAGAGGGAACGAGAGAGTGGAACACATCCTGACCCACCAAGCCCAGAGGATGATATTCTTGCTCAGAGCAGCCAATACACTGAGAGGACCATAGGGCTAGCCCCACCATGAGACATGACATTCCTCACTAACCCATAGTACTATAGGAGATAACACTGGAGACATAGTGTGGGAATCGTGCTCGATCTGACCACACTACCCTGGAGTGGGACACTAAGGGCGTGCAACTGAGCAGCAAGGGGAACAAAGCAACAAAGTCCCTGAGGAATACCAAAAATAGGTTTTGGGGCCAGGGAATAGCACCCCATCAGACTCGACTGGAAATCACTCATAAAGGTAAACAGACAGAACTGGAACTATATATAGGCTTTTCCTTTTTTTTCGATGTTGATTTTCTTTGATGTTGCTATTGTTGCTTTTTTGTTTTCTTTTGTTGTTATGTTTTTCTTTGTCTTTTTTGTGTGCTCATTATTGTCACTGCATGTCTATTTAGATAAGCTAGTGGGATAAACAATCCAGAGAAGACAACGGGACTGATAGTTTTGGGGAGACACTGGAGAGGGGGAGGTGGGGGAAAGGAAGGGGGCTGACAACCAACCCAAGGACAAGGGAACAGCAAGTGATCTAAAAGTAGATAGTGAGGAGATTATAGGATGCCTGGTGGGGCTTGATCAAGGGCAATATAGCTGAGAGGGATTACTGAAACCCAAATGAAGGCCGAACATGATAGTGGGACAAGAGGAAAGTAAAAGGAAATAGAGGAAAGAACTAGGAGGCAAAGGACATTTATAGAGGTCTAAATACAGGCATGTACACATGTAAATATGTTTACATATAACGATAGAGGCTAGATCTATATACATATGTTTATGTGTTAAGGCAGCAGACAGACATTGGGCCTCTAATCAAGTGCTCCCTCAAGGTAAGAACACTTAGTTCTAATAACCCAGCATTCTGTGATGCTCACCTTCCTGACACAATCATTGAAGACAAAGCGGGTGAATAAGCAAATGTGGTGAAGAAAGCTGATGGTGCCTGGCTATCAAAAGATATAGTGTCTGGGGTGTTAAAGACTTGAAGATAAACAAGCAGTTACCTAGCTGAGAAGCAAAAAAGCCCCCAAAGGAGAAGCACACCAGTCAGTGTGGTCATGAGGTGTTGATGGGATCAGGTATCAGGCATCAAAGACCTAGAACAAAAATTCACATCAATGTGAATGAGGGTGTGTGTGGAGTGGAGACACAAAGCCCATCTGTAGATAATTGGACATCCCCTTACAGAAGGGTCACAAGGAAGAGATAAGCCAGTCAGGGTGCAGTATAGCACTGATGAAACATACAACTTTCCTTTAGTTCTTTAATGCTCCCTCCCCCATCCCCCAACTATCATGAACCCAATTCTACACTACAAATCTGGCTAGGCCAGATCATGTACACTGGCACAGATAAGAGTTGGAAACACAGGGAATCCCTCAGGAACAATAATTAGAGTAGCGATACCAGGAGGGGAAGGTGAAGGTTGGGGAGAAAAGGGGGACCCGATCACAATGATCGACATATAACCCCCACCCTGGGGGATGGACAACAGAAAAGTGGGTGAAGGGAGACATCGGTCAGTGTAAGACATGAATAAATAGTAATAATTTATAAATTATCAAGGGTTCATGAGGGAGTGAGGGTGGGGGAGGGAGGAAATGAGCTGATACCAAGGGCTGAAGTAGAAAGAAAATGTTTTGAGAATGATGATGGCAACATATGTACAAATGTGCTTGACACAATGAATGGATCTATGGATTGTGATAAGAGCTATACTAACCCTCAATCAAATGATTTTTAAAAAATAAAAGAAATATGGGTAAAACATAAAATATGGTGAAACAATGTAAAAAAGAAATGCAAACTATTTCTCTTCCTTCTATCAAGGAAATCTAGTTTTCCACACAAACAAACAAATCTCTGTTCCTTGAGGCTGCAAACTTTGTAGTATTTTGTTATGGTAACCCTAAGAAATTAAGACAGGGTCTGCCCCTTGGTTTGCAGGAATGGTTCCTTGCAGAAGGGAGAGCTCCTACGTGAGACTGTGGGAGATGAGCCATCGACAAGGGAAGTGGATCCTTTATTCCTCAGTGCCCACAATTCAACCTTCATTCCTCACCCCCATTGCAGGTCTGCTCTCCAAGGCAGGATGCGCCCTCTGGTTCCCACGGCCAGGTAGTGTTTGACTTTGAGGGCCCCACCCTGGTCTGAACCAGCCTCTGAGTCTCAGACTGGTTGAAGTCCTGAACTCCACTTTCCTGGCTCCTTCCGTGGACCTCAAACTTCATTGTTGCTAAACCCAACAAAGCAAAGTCATATGGCAAATTTCTGAGAATCATTTGCAATATCAAGTCCTAAAATGATTTGCAAATGTTACCTTAAAATGGGCAGTTTAAAAGTAATTACTAATAAGATTAGAGACATATATGATGTTTGGGACCTTTTTGAACACACAAAATCAATTTAGCTTTTATCTCTAGATATGTCAAAAGCTAGATTAGGCTTTTTTGTTTAACCTCATCACTTCTAAATTGAATTTCAAAGTTTATGGGTGAAACTATGAGCAAGCAGGGACACATTAGGACGAGTGTGGTATCATCCATGGGAATTGAAAAGGCGGTAGCAGGTGACCCTGTCTGCAAGGGACAGTAGTCTGACTATTCTCTTGAGACAAACGCAAAACTGTAATTCTTGTTTTATTTACATACTAACCACCACACCACACCAGATGAAAAACAAAAGGCATGCTTACAGTTACAAAATGTATTTCTTGAAACACGAGGAAAATACAGTTTCATTGTGAACATCAAAACAAATTAGGTCTTAATAAATTTCTATGTGACAAGCTATAAGAATTGGAAAATAACGACAAAAAGAAAGCTGGTTGTGGCACCAAGATAGCTCGCAGGCCTTTGGATTAAAAATAAAATGTCAGTTATGGTTCCATCCATCAAAGACAGGTACTGTTATTATTTCCTTCCTTAATTTTTTTCTTTGTCTCCAATGTAAATGTGAATCACATGAATATAATTTTTTATCCAGCTCTTTTTTTTCATTTCACATCATTACCTTTGCATTTCCTACACACTTGCATATTCTTTGTGAAGAAATTTTTTAAAGTTATATTAATGGCTGAGGATGCCTTACTTTTTGTAACTATTTTGCTTTGGGTGTAGTATTCATATTTTTCTGATATATACTTTTTTTTGTTATTCTAAATGATGTTCTTCAATATTCAGAGTTGTTTCCTGGGCTTCATTCTCAAAAGTGGAATGAATGGGAGAACATACATTTATAAGGCTCTTTGCCAAATTGCTTTCCAAAAGGATTATATCAAAATATTGGCAATATATGAAAGTGCCCCTTTCTTGGTCCCTCATCAGTAGTAGATATTATTATTTAAAAAAAAAATCTTTGCTAATTTGATAGGGGTCAAATGTGACTTCATTGTCATTTTAATGTGCCATTCAATGATTGCTAGTGAAGGAAAGCATTTTCCACACATTTGTTGATTAGTTATATTTCCTTTTTGGAAATTGCCTATTCACATCCTTTGTCAATTTATCTGTGGGACACTTCAGCATTTTAAAATTCGATTTGGTAGAAGTATGCTAGTACTTGGTTTATATAGGATGTCCTGTGACTACGGTCCTCCAAATATGATGTTTACCTTTTAACTTTGTTCTATTTACTGATTTTGAATGAGCAGGAACTTTAATATTTTAGCTTAGCTCAACATAGTATTCTCTTTCTAAATTTAGTAAATCCTACTTCCTCCAATGATGAAAATATTTATTTTGGTTTCTTTTTTATTTCCTGCAAACTAGCATTTTTCTATTTAAATATTTAATTTTCTGAAATTTATTTTGACGTGTGGCTTTAAGTGAGAATCTAAATAGGACTTTTTTGTTTCCCTAAATAATCAAACACTCTAAGACTATTTATGGAATGACATCACTTTTTCATTCATCTAAACTGTCTCTTTATCATATAGCATGATTATTTTAAAAAATGTAAAAAGTATCTTTTGAATTTATTTTTTATTGTGTTCTGTTGAGCGGTCATTTGGCCTTGTTCCAGATTTTCAGTTTTATGCACTGGTTAGTGGCTGAAAGGTTCAGAACATTTCTGACGCTATTACTTTTTTCTTTTTCTCTCCAAAAAAAGATGTATTTCTTTTCATTTGGTTGGGTGTGCCATGAGGACAGTTGTTGTTGTAGGTGCTATCGAGTTGGTTCTGAACCATAGTGACGCGATGCATAACAGACTGAAACAATGCATGGTTTTGTCCCGGCCACATAATTGTTACTATGCCTGAGCCCATCATTGCAGCCATGGTGTCAATCCACCTAGTTGAGGATCAACCTCTTTTTGCCTGCCCCTGCATTTTATCAAGCATGATGTCCTTCTCCAGGGACTGGTCTCTCCAGACAGTATGCCCTAAGTATGTAAGATTAAGTCTTGTCATCCTTGCTTTTAAGGAACACTCTGTACTTACTTCTTCTAATCCAGATGGGTTTGCCCTTGTATCAGTCATGCACCATAATTCAAATGCATTAATTCTTCTTTGGTCTTCCTTATTCAATGTCCAACTTCCACATGTGTATGATGCAATAGAAAATACCAAGGCTTGGGTCAGGCACACCTTAGTCCTCAAATGAACATTCTCGCTTTGTAATACTCTAAAGTGGTCTGTGCAGCAGATTTACCTAATGCAATGCTTAGTTGATCTCCTGACTGCCGTTTCCATGAGCATTGGTGATGGATCCAAGAAAGATAAAATCCTTGACAATTTCAACCTTTTCTGTTTGTCATAATGTTACCTATTGGTCCATCAGAGTTCTTCATGAAGAAGTGGCTCAAGTCCTCCTCATTTTCTGCAAGCGAGGTTGTGTTATTTGTGTATCTCAGGTTGTTAATAAGATTTCCAATCTTGATGTGCCACACTCGTCTTCTTATAATCCAGCTTCTCTGATGATTTGCTCAGCATACAGATTAAACAGGTGTGGTGAGAAGATATTAACCTGACACACACCTTTCCTGATTTTAAATCATGCACTACCCCTTGTTCTGTTTGCACAACTGCCTCTTGATCCATGTACAAGTTCCTCATGAGTACAATGAAGTGTTATGGCATTTCCATTATTTTTCAAGGTCATTCATAGTTTATTGTGGTCCGCACTATAGAATGCCTTTACACAGTCAATAAAACACAAGTAAACATCTTTCTGGTATTCTCTGCTTTAAGCCAAGATCCATCATCAATGATATCCCTTGTTCTACATCAAGTTTTTGTTGGATGGTGTTAAGCAAAATTTTACTTGCGTGAGGTATTGATGATATTGTTCTGTAGTTTGGGCCTTCTGTTGGGTCACCTTTCTTTGGAATGGGTACAAATATGGATCTCTTCCAGTCTTCTACATTTCCTGGCATAGGCGAGTGACTTCTCCCAGTGTGTCATCAGCTTGCTGAAACATTTCATTGGTATTCCATCAAGTCCTGGAGCCTTGTTTTTGGCTAAGAAATTCAGTGCAGCTTGAACTTCTTCCATTGCCATTGGTTCTTGGAAAGAGTTAGCCCGGAAAGAGTTAGTGATGATTATTGGCTTTTTCAAATGACCTCCTTTGCTTTTTACTTTGTAAACAATCTTTCTGTTTCTCAGGACTTAGTGAAACCCGCAACCCTCAGCATTTTCCTAAGTCTTCATGGTAGAAAGGAATTAACCCTTCTCTTAACACCAGCACAGATTCAACTGTGCTTCCTTTAGACCATCATTGCTTGCCGACTTGTAGTACAGTTGTTTGTGAAGAGATCTTATGTTGATCTAACTGCATATCTGTGTTAGGTTGGATGTTGTTGGTTGTCAGTAACTTGATTCTGATTCCTGGTGACGCCACATGTACAAACTAGAACTGTGTCACCGGCTCTTCAAGACTGTGACCTTCTGGAAGTTCACCTGCACGTCTACCTTTGAGGTCCCACTGCGTGGATTTGAATAACGAATCTTTCAGCAGTTCAAAACTACTAACCACCCCTCAGGAGAAAGACAGGGCTTACTACTTCCATAAAGAGTTACATTCTCAGAAACGCACAGGAACAGGTCTACCCTATCCTGTAGGATCACGGAGTCAGTATTGGCAGTCCATAAGAAGCTTTGGTGGCATATGGGAAATGTGTTGGACCACTAACCATCTGGTCAGTAGTTTGAAAGCACCAGTCATTTCTCAGGAGAAAAATGAGGTTTTCCTACTCTCCTAAAGAATGATAGTCTCAGAAACTCATAGGGCCAGTTCTTACCTGTGTAGAGAGTCACTATCAACCAGAACTGACTCAAAGGGCGTGAGAAGGTATCCAGCCCCTGCCACATACATATAAAAAGGGACTGGTGAGGGATTTGTGGCTGTTGTTTGTTGTTTATAACCATTCCATTTGTGATAGGGGTGATGGGGACAGTATTGATTCAGGTGTGAAGTTCTCACCTCCCATGGGGGACTGGGCTCCATTCCCAGCCAATGTACCTCATGTGCAGCTACCATGCACCTATGGGTCCTTGAGGGCCGCTATGATGCTAAACAAGTTTAAGTGAAGCTTCTAGACTAAGATGATTTAGGAAGAAAGCTCTGTGGATCAATTTCTGAAAACTGGGTGATTAAAAGCCCTATGGATCACAATGGGCTAAACCCATGGTGCATGAGGTCACCATGATTTGGGATCTACTTGATGGCAGCTAACGAGGACAACAAAGTTTGTGATCATTTTGGTAGGGGAGCCATAGGAAAAATCAAACCTGAAACTCAGTGCAGTCAAGTCAGTTCTGGCTCACAGAGCAGTATAGTTCCTATGGGTTTTCAAGATGGTAACTCTTCACGGAAGCAAAAAAGTTTAATCTTTCAAAAGTCTCATTTGTCTCCATGGAGAGACAGAGTTTCAAGCTCCTAACCTTGTGATTAGCAGCTCAGTATGACACAGAGCTCCTCCAGAGCAATATGAAACAAATATAATATCCGTTTAATTATGTATAAAATATCTTGACTGACATTGGCATGGATTGTCCCTTCTTCATGAATCTGGATTGGGATTCTCCAACCCTCATCAGGAGACCCTCCAAAGAAAGGTTTTGCGTGTCTTTTGTAGAACTTGGTTGAGCTCAGGATCCAGGAGCAGAACTGGGGCACACGCTATCCTTTCTCCTCTGGGTCACAACTTTTGTTCACAAGGGAGATGCAGTGAAATGATCAACCCACTCATGGAATACTTTATGTGAGCTACATCCGAACTACTCCAGCCATGAATTCTGTAGACGTTACTTCTAAGATTTCCACTTTAAGTCACATAATAAATAGAAATGGGTTCCAGAGAGAGGTTTGAATGACTGCATTGACATGTGTTTTTGTTAAACTTTCTCATGTATACCTACTTTGTTCTATCAAGCGGGTTTAACGTATCTAATGGAATTTGTGAATACTATTATTCTATATGTGCTATGAATACTACTACTCTGTGTGTGTTAACAGGAGCTCTGGTGAGTCCATGAGCGTTGTTTCTGGATCCAAGCAAAACAGAAGCTTTGACAACTTCAATATTTCCCCTGTTTGTCCTAATGTGACCTACTGGTTTGGCTGTGAGGACTTTGTTTTTCTTGATATTGAGTTTGTAATCTGTCCCGTAGACTGCAGTCCTTGATCTTCATCAGCAAGCCCTTCAAGTCCTCTTCAGTTTCAGCAAGTACGGTTGTTTCATCTGGGTATAAACCGTCCTCCAATCCGAACACAGATATCTTCTTCATAGAATCCAGATACTCTGATGATTTGCTCGACACACAGATTGAATAAGTACGGTGAGAAGACACAACCCTGTTGCATACTTTTCCTGAGTTTCACCCATGCAGTATGCCCTGGTTCTGTTTGCGTAATTGCTTCTTGGTCCATGTAAGAGGTTTGCGTGAGCACAATGAAGCATTCTGGGATTCCAGTTCTTCTCAAGGCTATCCATAATATTTTGGTATTTGTATTTTTAGTAGTAGATTTCAATTGCACATTGCTCTGATTCTTGCTTCATAAGCAAATCTTAAACTCTCTGATTACATCTATATCTGCCCCTTCCATATTTCTGCAGTTAGTTTTGGAGCCCTATGTGCACACGTCTCCCTGGACACTAGTTTGTTGTGAAGATAATCACCTCTCAGCAGGATAGCATACCCTTGATGTCCTGGTCAATACAGTCATAGAGTGTAATTAAACCATATCACTTCCATGACAGGAAATGGATGACCTTTGCATTATTTCAGGATAACTGAATATGCAATCATCTTATTCTTTCACCGGGAGGGAAGGGGGTGCTTTGAATGAATTACAATCAGAATGTGGACACTTACTTGTCCTGTTTGCTGGCTGTACATCCGTGCCCTCCTACTTCTCTGAGAGGACATTCACTTTTGGAGTGTTTTCACACACTGTTGGAAGATCATTTAGAAAAACCAGTGAAAAATATACACAAGTTTAAAATTCAGCAAACATGTTAGAAGGCATTTCTTGAGAATATCTATAAACTGGAATTTTACATTTATGGCTGAGTGCACAATAATTTTAAGACTATCTGATAGGAAACTAAGACAATAACAGGATCATTTGTTTTCAAAGAGGTAAAAAGTAGATGGTATCAAGTTATAAAACCGGACTTACAGGACAAGGCTAATGGGAACAGATTGTGTTGCAGGGCACTTCTATTCCATGTCATTTTGGATGACATGGTATAATCTGTCACTACGCATTATCGGTTGAGATGAAGCTGACATTACCTCATGGTGACTCATATGTTTCGCAGTGGAACTGTGCTCCCTGGGGTTTCAGTACCTGACATTTTAACACTAGAGCATCAGTTCCTCCTCCTGAGGCACCTATCGGTAGACTTGAACCTCCGAGCTTTCAGTTATCAGTCAAGCACTTTAACCATTTGCACCTTACTCCTGCCGACCATCACAGGGACTATATTATTCAAACAAAAGGCTAGATCCCAGTGTGAGTATTCTAATGGGATAATGAAACATAATACTATTTCAAATCACAAGGAGTTTAGTCATTTGGCTGATGTGGCTTTCACATCTCTAGGTAGAAATGATTTCTCCTTAAAGGGTTGTGTGTGTGTGTGTGTGTGTGTGTGTGTGTGTGTGTGTACACAAACACATGAACAAGGGGTCTTCAAAAGGCTCATGGAAAAACTGTACTATCTATTAATTCACCTTTTCCACAACTTTTTTGTGCCTGTATATATGCCTGTATATTTTATATATATATTAAAATACAAATATAAAATCACAGATTGAGTTGATTCTGACTCACAGCAGACCTATACAGAGGTTTGTAGGCTGTAAATCTTTTCGGGTACAGACAGCCTCATCTTTTGCTCAAAGACCAGCTGGTAGTTTGAACCACTAACCCTGCAGTAATCAGCCAGCATTTATCCAACACTGCTACCAGTGCCCCTACACACACACACTTACATATATGCACATACATGCACATATTCCCTTGAACAAGAAAACTCAACTTCTACGCGATGGACCTGGTAGATAGTAATCTAACCAAATCTGAGCATTATTGTTATTATCTTTGCAATCTGTTGAAGTAAGTGTTTTATCTCTGCATTTAGACCAGAAATGTACTTTATTGCTCTTTCACCATCTTCCATTAAGAAAAAAGAGACTTTGCTGTACTATTTGAAAAATTAACTGCTTAATCTTTGACTGAAATTCCACTTTGCAAAATTAATGGGAAGTGGGACTATATCACAAGAAATACTCCAGAGTGAGTGGTTTTGATTTATGCCTGGGCATATTAAATGTGTAAGTTATGCCTAGAATCAGCTCTTTCCTCCATATATATTGTAAGTAAATTAATATTGTGACTTGCTTATATTATATTTAAATTTTCTCTTTTTGGAAAAAATAGTGCAAGCATGTTTTTAACATTGCTTAAAGCTAGGCATTTCATCTAAGAGGTGAAATTTCATGGTGCTTTTCCTTTATTTTTATCAGAGCCTTAAGAACATGAAAGTGTTCATATGTTCAATTACCGAATTAAAACATTTATTATTATGCTGGGTATTTGCAACCTAAACCCTCTTACTGCCGCTGAACTGGGCTCTTGGCACCAAGAGAAAACCACTCCCTTCACTTTTAGATTTGACAACCAGGGCATAAGGTCCTGAAAGGCATGGGTGAGACAGAATAAAGAAACAAAAAAGTTAGCATTACTATCGTGCTCAACATTTGTACTTATATAGGAGACTCTCAGTTAAATATCTACCTTTCCCCCTCAATAAAAACCTTCACTGAATATTTGACACGGTGCTGTAGATTGGGATGCACAGTTGATTAAGAGAGGATTTCTGGTTTCAGAAACTGATAGTTATGCCGAGAAGACTAATTTATTACTCGTGAAGCATATGTGAGAATAGAGGTTTATACACGGGAATGCTGAAGAGGAAATGATCACTCCATTGGATGAAGAAAAAACAGGGCTTCCCGTTGCTGTTGGTTCCATGCCCAGTGAGCTGGCACTGTTGTGATGCATGGGGGTTTCATTGGTTGATTTTTAGAAGTAGATTACCAGGCTTTTCTTCCTAGCCCATGTTAATCTGGAAGCAGTATCCAGACCTGTTCGGCATCATAGCAATACACAAGTCTCCATGGTGGTTGGGCTTGAGGTTCATTGTCTGGGAATTGAACCAGGATCTCCTGCGCAGAAAGCAAGAATTCTAGCACTGAAGCCCCAGCACGCCCAGGACTTCACATAAAAGGTGACATTTGAGTTGAGTCGTGAGCGCATTGGAAAAGAAATCGCAAGAACCATAGAGGCGCGTCCACGTGGCTCTGACTGGCTTTCCATGAGGTACTTGGTCTCATCAGTGGAGAGACTTGGATGCCTGTGGATCATTCCTGCATTATTCTAGACACCTACAGCTTAGCTGAAGTTAGCTGTTCCCTTAGATTTTTCTTTTATTAAAATGGCTGCATTCAATAGTTTAAAATTTACTGGCATTAAGATATCAGTAACAGTGAAAGAAGCACCCCCTCCCCACAACTTTCTTTGCCTGTAGCTTTTAGGTAGCCAAGACAAGGGAGGGCAGAGAACACCGCTGAGTAGGAATCTTCGATAAAATGGCTTGAAACATCATTTTATTCTGAGCTTTAAATTTCATGAGTTACAAAAATATATTTTCAGTGACCTAATTTCCTATGTATATATATCAAATGACACCTGAATCAAGTAAAAGCCTAACCTTTTCCCATTTCCTGTGGTAAAATGGCCCGAATCTGACATCTTTTTAAGTGGAGTTGAAATTGTTTTTTCTTGTGATGTCAAAATACATCTAATACTCAAATTGATGCTTAGTGATTTTTATCTGAAATACCTCATTTTCTAAGATACCTTTCTTTTAAGGAAGAAAGAATGGAATTGCATACATTTGCTTCCTGAAAGTTCAGATAGTCTCTTACTCTAATATGCCAGGATGTGGGACCTGGTGATTAAGCATTGGGCTGCTGGCCATAAGGTCATTAGTTCAAACCCACCAGCAGTTCCTCTGAAGATGAAGTTTGCTGCTTCTGTAAGGATGTATAGTTTTAGAACCCTAGAGAGTCAGCCTTCTGTCTTACAGGGTCACTCTGAGTGGGAATTCACTCCGTGGTGGTGGGTTTACGGGTGAGTACAATATTCCTGATTGACTAGCTGACTAGTCCATACTCCTGGGGACAATTAGACTTCAGCTAGACAGTGTGTCTTAGTACAAAGCCCTGAGGAGTAGAAGGCACAGAGGGCATTTATGGTCCATGGTGCAAATGTGCCATTGGTTAGTCAGGGCTTCCTCTTTATTTCCCATCCCTCCCCCACAACAATGACTCTGTGTGATGTGCTCTCCTGACCATTTTTTTTCAAAGTATTTTCTACAATACCTGCCATGGCCCATCTTAAGTTTGTTCTTTTCCCTTTTATTAATTCTTCATTCAAATAATTATTTAATGAGCACCATTTGTGTGCCAAGGGCTATCCCAGGGTAAAGCAGTGAAAAAAATGGCAAACAGGATTTGGTCTTTCATAGAAATACAAAAAAAAAAAGAAATACATTAAATGACAGTGAACCAAAAGACCCCCCCAATAAGAACAATGGGGTTTGGAGGGGTGGGGTGGGGAATGCAATGCAAGTAAGAAGGGGGCTGCTTCCAAAATGACATTCCTGTTCAGAGCAATGTTCAGAGAATGTCCAAAATGACATTCCTGTTCAGAGGACCACAGGGCTGGCCCCACCACGAGACACGGTGCCCCCTCCCAGACCCACAGGGCTACAGGAGACAGCATTGAAGATACAGAATGGGAATTGTGCCCAGTCTGACCACCTCAGCCCCCTTCCCAACCCCCTCACACACACCAGAGCCAAACGAAGGCAGTACAGCAGAACAACAAGGGGAGCAAAACAACGATGTACCTGAGGAATCTGGAAAATAGACCTCAGAATCAGTGGGCAGTGCATGGCACTTCACAAGGCCAGATTGGAAAACATTTAGAAGGGTCAGACAGACCTGGAACTATTTATAGGTTTTGTGTGTGTGTGTGTTTCTTTCTCTTTTCTCTTTTTCCCTTCTTAATTTATTTTTTCTTTTTCTTATGTCTATTCATTTAGGATAGGTAGGACAACCAACCATGGAGTGATAGGCTCTGGGGGGACATAGGAGACAATGAGGTGGAAAAAGGGAGGGGGGAGCCAACAAACCCAGGGACAAGGGAACAACAAGAGATCTAAAATCAATGGTGTGTAGGGTGTAGAATGCCTGATGGGGTTTGATCAAGTCCATTGTAACCTAGAGAAAGTACTGAGAGTGGAATGAAATTCAAACATGATAGTAGGACTGGAGGAACGTAAAAAGAAATAGAGGAAAGAACTAGGAGGCAAACGATATTTATAGAGGCAGTAATTTAAGCATGTATATATGTAAATACATGACCATAAAATGATAGGGATATAGGTCGATATACATATATTAAAATGTTAAGCAGCAAGGTAGCAGACAGGTATTGGGTCTCTACTTAAGAACTCCCTCAATGCAAGAACACGCTGTTCTAATAACTTGGCATTCTATGATGCTCACCTTGCAGACACAATCGCTGAAGTCAAAATGGGTGCAGCAAATGTGGTGAAGCAAGCTGATGGTTCCTGGCTATTAAAAGATATAACGTCTGGAGTCTTAAAGGTTTGAAGCTAAATAAGACATCATCTAGCAGGGAAGCAACCAAACCCACATAGAAGAAGCACACCAGCTTTTGTGATCACAAGGTGTCAATGAGATAAGGTATCAGGCATCAGAAGCCCCAAACAAACACATATGTTGATGCAAATGATGGGGGTAGGAGGGGAGACCCAATGCCCATCTGTAGATAATTGGACATTCCTTCACAGAAGGGTCACAAAGAAAGAATGAGACAGCCAGGGTGCAGTACCGCACCAATGGAACACACAACATTCCTCTAGTTCTTCTCCTACCCCCGCCCACTATCATGATCCCAGTTTTACCTTGCAGATCCAGCTAGACCAGAACATGTAAACATGTACAGATAAGAGCTCTTCACACATGGAATCCAAGACAGATAAACCTCTCAGGAATAGCAATGGGAGTAGTGATACCATGTGGGTAGGGGAAGGTGGGGGGAGAACTGGGGAACCAACTACAATGACATCTAACTCCCCCCAACCCCAGAAGTGATACATAACAGTAATGTGGATGAAGGGAGACAGCAGGCAGTGTAAGATATGAAAATAATAATGATTTATCATTTATCAGGGGTCCATGAGGGTCGGAGGGTAGGGGAGGGAGAGGAAAAAGGAGGAATTAATACCAAGGGCTTAAAACAGAAAGAAAATATTTTGAAATGTATGATGGCAACATAAGTATAAATGTACTTGATACAATTGATGTATGGATTGTTATAATATCTGTAAGAACCTCCAATGAAAGGATTAAAGGAGAGAAGAAGGGGGTTGCAGAGATGAGACTTGGTCCTGAATGACTAGGGAAGGCTTGTCTCAGATGGTGGAAAGGAACTAGTAAGCAATTTGGGCAAAGAGAATTCTAGACAGAAAAAAATCATGGGTACAAATGGCTCCTAGGCATTTGGAGGAAGAGGAAGAAAGCCAGGTGCCTGGAACCTAGCATGAAAGCGGGACATGATCCAACCATAGGCAAGGGTCACTTGCCTACCAGGCTTGATGAAGAAGTTAGGATTTAATTCTGAGGGTGATAAGTCAGAGGAGTGACCGGATCTTTTGAAGGCTCGGCTGTTCTGTGGAGAATGGGCTGCAGGCCTATTTTATAGCCACATAACACATCACAAAGAAGGTGGTTTTAAAGGACAAAATTGTATTGACTCACAGTTCCAGAGGATAGACGTCTGAACACATTGGCTATGTGGTTTCCTCCTGAGGTTTCTGAGAGAGGAAACGCACAATGTCTTCCTCCCAGCCTTTGGTGGCTCTGGCTAATCCCTTGGTGGTCCTTCTCTTGAAGCTAGGTCTGCATCTGTGACCACACAGGCCTTCTTATGCCCAGTTCTCTGTTCTCCTGTTTCCTAAGACACCACTCATGGGTTTCAGACCCACTCTCTTCGTCTTCAAAGACTCTACTTCCAAACATGATACTATAGGTACAGGGGTCAGCATGTGAACATATATTTTGAGGGGCATCTTTAAATGCATTATAGGGTAGAAAAAGGAGAAGGGGGAACTGCAGGGGCCCTTTGCAAATGTCCAAGTGGAGGAAGACAACTGTTTAGGCCAGAGCGAATGCAGTAGAGTGTACAGAACATGAACCAGCAGGGATGACCCATGAGGCTAGAGTGGACAGGAATTGCCAATAGTTGGCTGTGAGAATACCCCTCTTCCTGTATTAAATAAATCTCAGTGCCATTGAGTTCATTCTGATTCATAGCAACTCTATAAGACACAGGAGGTTTCTAAGACTATAAACCTTTCAGGGAGAAAATTGGCTCACCTTTGTCCCATGGATAGGCCAGTGGGTTCGAACTGCTGACTGTGTGGGTAGCTGCCCAACACATCACCCACTACACCTCCATGGTTCCAAACTGTAAGGATAGAGAGGAATACAAGAATCAAGAAATATGCCGTGTTTTTTGCCATAGGATAGGAAATCACGTGAATAAAAGCCTAGTTTGAAGGGTTACAGTAGAGATTAGATAGTCATGTGTCTATACCAGTTGCCTTAGAGCCAGCTTGGGATCAGGATGATGTTTCAGTGTGGATGTGTGCTCTCAGGGTTTTCTTCTTTTCCTTGAACTAGAATTATGTTTTGCTTTATAATTTGGGTGATGGTTTACAGTGACATTTTGTTTTCCATTCAATGGTCCCTCCTCACCGAGTTTCATGGCAGTCCCCACAACACATCAGCACTCTTCCCGCTTCCTTCCTGCAGGTGCAATTGACAGTAGTCACCCTCTTTCCTCTCCCTGCCTGCCTCCTGCGTTTTATACTGGGCAAATGCTGTCCTTTTGGCTTTATATGGTTGCGTGTTCCCCCTAAATTGTTGCTAGATACCATCAAGTAGGTTCTGATTCACAGCAACCCCACGGACAACCAAACAAAACACTGCCTGGGCCTGGGCCAGCTTCACAATTGTTCGCTTTGAGCTCATTGTTGCAGCCATGGTATCAATCCATCGTGTTGAGCGGCTTCCTATTTTTCATTGCCGTTCTACTTTACCAAGCATGCTGTCCTTCTCCAGGGATGGTCCCTCCTGATAACATGTCCAATTAGATTGCCAGACCTTGCTTCCAAGATCTTCTCCAAACCAAACCAAACTCACAGCTATGGGGTCAATTCTGACTCATAGTGACCCCCTAAGACAGAGTCGAACTGCCCCTGTGGGTTCCCAACATTGTAGCTCATTACAGAAGTAGAATGCCTCATTATTCAACTGATGGTTTCTAACTGTTGACCTTTTTATCAGCCACCTAACACATTAGCAGGATGAACTACTAACAACCTAACACCTTAACTACCCAGGGACTTCTTGTATTGTGTAAATGGTGCTCAAAGTGAAAGAGTCTGATAAATTTCCTAGGGCTAGAGTTGAGATAAAATAATTATGCAAATTAGAAAATGTGTAAGACTAAATCTTTATTAAAAATAGTACATAATAGAACTTTCAAAATTCTGATAAAGCAAAATGTTACTTGAACAATATCCCGTAACCAAATTTTCTCAAGAAGAAATCAAAAAACAAACTCCTGAATAGTTCTATAAACATTAAAGTCGTTCATGTCGAAAGTCTTCCCACAAAGAAAGAAAATGTCCTGACGAAGCCTACAAATCATTTTGGTTTTTACCCTGACTATTTGTGAGTATTGAAAACATGTATGAAACGAGCCGAAGTCTCGTGCCAAACCTGCACGGAGGGGAAAGGAGAGCCCCGTGAACTTGCACTCCTGGCCTGTGACGTACCACAGGTGTTCTCGGTTGGTTCAGGGGTAGCTGAGGAGAGGTCTCCTCTCGGCTTCTGTGGATGGGTGATGGTCATCCGACTCATTATTGACCTCAAAAACCCATTGCCATTGAGTCAGTACCAACTCCCAGGGACCCGATAGCACAGAGGAGAGTTGCCTCTGTGAGTTTCCGAGACTTTTCATCTTCATGGAAGTCCACAGCCTCATCTTTCTCCTGCAGAGGAGCTGGTGGGTTCAATCCACTAACCCTGTGGGTAGCCGCTCAATGTGGCTGACTACAGCAGGGAGGGCTTTGGCACCACTAAAGGACAGGTCTCCTCTGGAACCTTGTTCTTTCTCTTTGTGTTGTTTGCGTCTACCCCACAGCCCCCCGCACCCCATGCTTGGCTTGTAAATCTCACTTTGTTTATGGGATCTTTGGTCATGCAAACGTTTTACATTTTATTGTAGTAAATGTTACAGTTTAGCGTAGAAAATCATGGGCCATGCTTTCTTTCATTGCTTAACATTTTTATGCCTTGGTTTAGAAATGATTCTCTACTTTGGAGCTCTAAAGGGATCTTTTATTTTTCTTCTATAAATATAAAGTTTTAAAAAAATTCAGGTTTTAAATCCATCTGGAACATATTTTTGTATCTGGAATGAGGGAAATTTTTCTTTTCATTTTTACATGGATTGTCAATTGGCTCAGAACCACTTTTTGGAATAGTTTATTCTTTCCCTACTGGTTTAGATTACGACTTCCATTACAGATGAAGTGCATATGTGTACACAGGTCTGCTCTCAATCATCCCACTCTGTTCTTGGCCTACTTCTCTATCTCTTTCCAATGCTTATAGCGATTCTTTCTTTTTCATGCCGTATTATGCTGGCTAGGATTTCTGGTACAATGCTGAATAAAAGCAATGAGAGTAACTACCCTTGTCTTTGTTCATACCTTGTCTTGTTTCCTCCAAGGGAATGTCACTAACCATTCACCGCTATGTTTGAATTAATGGTGACAATAGTTTGGGCTGGAATATTAGCCTGAAAGTTGGCGATTAGAAGCCAGTCAATAATGGCATCGAGAAAAAGGGTTGGGCGAGCTGCTTCTGTAAAGATTATAGCCAAGAGCATCCTCTGATGGGACAATTGTTTACTGTGTACCATGTGCTTGTCATGGAAACAAAAACACCTCAAACTTGCTGCCATCAAGTTGATTCCCATTCACGGTGACCCTGTAGGGCAGGGCGCAATGGCCCCTGTGAGTTTCTGAGACTGCAACTCTTTGTGGGCATAGAAAGTGAACTGCTGATCTTGCAGTTTGGAACCCAATAGGTAACTACTATGTCACCAGGTCTCCTCCTGATAACAATTAGTATGTTTGATTTTCCTTTTTAATTTTTTAAAATTTTATTTATTTTTTTAAACATTTTATTAGGGGCTCATACAACTGTTATCACAATCCATACACACATCAATTGTGTAAAGTGCATTTGTACATCATTCTCAAAACATTTTCTCTCCACTCAAACCCCCGACATCAGGTCCTCATTTTTCCCCTCCCTCCCTGCTCCCCGCTCCCACATGAGCCCTTGATAGTTTATAAATGGGTATTTTGTCATATCTTGCCCTGTCCGACGCCTCCCTTCACCCCTTTTCGGCTGTCTGTGCCCCAGGGAGGAGGTCACATATAGTTCCTTGTAATCGGTTCCCTCTTTCCTACCCACTCTCCCTTTACCCTCCCTGTTTTGCCACTCACACCACTGGTCCTGTAGGGCTCATCCGCCGTGGAGTTCCTATATTTTCAGTTCCTATCTGTAGCAGTGTACATCGTCTGGTCTAGCCAGACTTGCAAGGTCGAATTTGAGTCATGGTAGTGGGAGCAGGGAGGAAACATTCCTAAATTCCTTTTTTAATTATTGTATAATGGGCTTAGATATTTTTATCAGGTTAACACAGTTCCTGACATCCATAACTTGCCCACGGTGTTTGTTCTATTTTCATGAATGGTACTGAATTTTACCTTTGTGTTTTTCCACATCTATTATGATGAACATATCATTTTTATATTATGTGTTATGGATTGTATTTGTAGTTTTTCTATGTTAAGCTGATCTTGTTCCTGAGATATGCCTTCCTTGGCCATGATGTATGTATTTCATACTGTGTTAGTTCAGGTAGACTAGAGAAACAAATCTGGGGAGACACTCATATGTGTATAAGAAAGAACGTTATATACAAGAGCAATTAAGCATTGAGAAAACATCCCAGCCCAGTCCAGATCAAGTCCATAAGCCCTATATTAGTTCATATGTCTGATACCAATCTATAAAGTCCTCTTCAGACTCATGAAACACATGCAATGATGCCAATACAGGAAGATCATATAGCAGTTGGTGGAAGGTCTTGTGGATCTAGTGGCTGTGTAAGCATCTCAATGCTGGCAGGGGTCTCCACATGGCTTTTCCAGCTTCAGAGGTCTGGCTCCATCAGTCTCTCTTCCATGTGTCTTCTCCACAGGGATGTCTCTCAGGGAGTAAGCCTAGAGAGATAGTGTCTCCCACCTTCAAGGAGGAATACAGGAGTTCCCAGAATCCTCAAAAGAAGGACATGCCTACACAGAAACCTCGTTGACTATCACCTGATTGACAGGCTAAACTCCACCCCTTCACTTTTAATCCTTTCAAACTGACAAATGTTTATATAACTACCACACATACTCTGCTAGACAATGGACCACTGTGAGTTAGAATTGACTTCACAGCACAGAACAATGATAGAATTTACTTACGATTATTCTATTTAGGATTTGTGCTGCATGTTTCTAAATGAAACTGCACTATAACTTTTTTTTTCCAAGATGTCCTTGCCCAGTTTTGATGCTTAAGTTCTATCAACCTTACACAATGATGTGGCAGGTTTCCTTCATATTCTCTGGATAAATGTTTGTGAGAGAGAGCAATTGGTGGGACATACTTGAAAAGTCACACAGGCAAGACGTTGCTTCCATGGTTAGCTGAAGCCTTCTCTTTGATTCTCAGCTAGTCTTTGGCATGGGACAGTCCAAACATTCTTTGTCTCCATTTGTTCCATCTGGACACAATGAAACAGCATTGCGTTGGCTAAAGACATTTCAAGAAACAGCAGTAGAAGCCCTAAAGGAAGTATGTGAGTGTTTCTAACCTCTGCTCTTGCCACCTCACTGGAGAAAGCAGGGGTGCCTACTGTGGTCAGAATGTGCAGTTAACATTTTAGTTAGCAACCAATTACCATCAAGCCAACCCCAGCTCTTGGCAATCCCGTATGTGTTTGAGCAGAGTTATGTTCCATAGCATTTTCATGGGCTAATTCCTTGGGAGTAGGTCACCAGGCCTTTCTTTGGAAGCATGTCTGGGTGAACTCATCCCTACAACCTTTTAGTTAGCAATTAAGCACAATGACTCTTTGCACCACCCAGGGATTCCTGTCCTGGCCAGAAATGTGTTTTAATCTCTCTTTGGATTTCTAGTTTTTCTCAGAGAATCATAGCCTTTGGGGAAAAAAACTAAGTCGTGTATTTATTTTTTATCTTGGGGGGAAAAAAACCAAAAAGTCTGTATCAGAACTTGAGCCCCTCAAGGGCATCGACCTTGTTTATTCCTCCCTGAGTCCCCAGCACCAAGCACAATGGCTGGTGTGTAGTAGGCACTCAATAAGTGACTGTGTGTTTGAAGATGTTTGCTTTTGCTGCAATAACTTAAAAATCAGTGTCAAAATCAGACCAGGCAATGAATATTCTATTTTTTCAGGAGAGAAAGCTCATTTTATTTTGGTTTGAAATGGAAAGTTCTTAAACAAGCAAACCAAAAAATGATGGAAGGCTGACGTGTTTACGGACATTGCTGCTATCTGCTGGTGCATCACACTGACAATGTTCACTCCTTATATTAGATGAAAATGGTCTTTTAAAAAATGCATTGCTTGTCTTTCCTGCCTGCATTTCTTTTCTTGGCCTTTTGGTGTCATTCTGAGATTAATCTGAAAGGCCTAATGAGTAAGGATGAAATGATTTCCCTGCTTACTAATCTAATTTTTTCCCAGTGGTAGCTGTATTTCTGATTACTGGCATGGATTGGGGAAATTTAAATACACAATTTAGAGAACCAGTCATAATAAAATCAGCTAATTGTTATTATAGGTTAGCTATTTTTGTTGTTAGTTGCCATCAAGTCAACTCTGACTTAAAATACCTTCTATTATAATATATGAGCCATTGTATTGAAAGCAAGCCTAGGGTTGGGGCTCGGTTCATTTTCAATGAGCTATAGGTTATTAGAGGTTATTGATGCCCATGAAGGATTCCTGGTTTCCTAATTGAAAATCCAGCAGTTCAAATCTACTGGCTGCCCAAATCTACCAGCTGCCCTGTGGGAGAAAGATATGGTAGCCTGCTTGCACAAAGATGACAGCCTGGGACAGTTGTACTCTGCCCTATAGGGTCACTGTACGTTGAAATTGACCCAGTGACAGTGGGCTTGGCTTAATCCATTTTTCATTTTAATGCAAGTACTTAATGGGGTTGACTTTTTAGGATAGAACACATGCATGAGTAAACGAACAAAAAATAATTATTGTCTCAAAGGGCCATCTGTAAGACCGAACATCTATGGTTTCACTGTATTTTGTCTGAGAGAAAACCGTATTAATTCTACAACTCCTGGTTGTACATATCTGTTGACCCAGCTACTTCTCAAGTGCATCATGCCATGTTTGCTCATAGGTTACGAAGAGGATGGAAGCGATGCCACTCGTATTTCACATGCCACCAGGATTGCCCATGGTGGACAGTGTTTCAGTGGAACTTCAGGCTACGTAGACCACGAAGAATGGTCTGACAATTTCCTTTGGAAAATCAGCCAACAAAAAGCATATGTGTCACAGCAGAATATTTTTTGATCTAGGCTGGAGGATGGTCCCTCAGTTGTAAGCCTTCAAATTACACGGTGGCTACAGCAATGGATTCAAGCATCCCAGTGATTGGGAAGATGGTGCAGCATGGGACAACCTTTCTTCATTTTACACATGGGGGCTCTAAGAAGTTGACGTGAGTTGAATGACATTTAATCACAAGCAATATCTGTTCATTGCTGGGGAATTGGTTGGTTCAGCTTCAAGTTTTTTAGCCAGAAAAACATTAGGGATTTTTTGCTCAAAAATTTATAACGATGATTCCATCTAGCATATAGTAAAGTAAAATTTAAAAATAAATGTTCTTATAAACCAATTATTCTCATATTTACTAAATAAAAATGCAATCCTATAGTTGGTCATGTTCCATTATGGGAAACCAGTGGGATTGCCAAGAACTGTGAACAGTCTGAGAACTTTACTCTTTGACAAGCCAACCCAGTTGACATTCCAGGGTTGCATGGATACTGGCAGACGATATGTGACCCTACAGGTCAGAGACAGAGAATTGTCTTGCACATGGCGCACCAAGCAGCATGAGCGTCACCATGTTTTATTTCCTTCTTCTTCAAGTCTTACAGGTGCACTGCACATGGCCCTAGATTTTGCCTTCACACTCAGTGGCTTGGAAGCCTCCACGCAGAGAGGTTTTCTTGTTGACCACTAAGTCATGTTCTGCTCTGTGCCACAGTGTTTGCATTGACTGATGGTGAGAAGTAGATCTGACATATTTTCTGGTTAATCTTAGCCTGGAAGCTCCACAAATGACCTGGCCAATCGTTTAAGTACCTCGAGCATTGTTGCAACATGCCAGCCACCCGAGTACAACAAACTGACAGTGAGGTGTGCGAGAGTCCATGAGATGAGGTAATGAAATGGTCGATGGAAATGAGGTACACTTTCGACAGAATGGCTTGACATAAAACCAAAGCAATGCATTCAACAATACCAATGATCATGAAGATGGTTCAAAAGGAAACCTGCTACTGACAAGTCCGTTATTTCTTTTTCATGCCTTATTATGCTGTCTACGATCTCTGGTACAATGCTGAAGAAAAACAATGAGAGTAGATGTTATTCTTGTCTTTGTTCGTGACTTGTTTGTTTTTGGGGAATGTGTTATTAATGATTCACCATTAATGTACGATTTGGTGGTGCAAATGGTTTGAGCTGGAATACTAACCAAAAGGTTGGCAATTAGGACCCAGCCAGCAGTGCCATGCAAAGAAAAGGCTTGGTGACCAGCTTGTGTACAGATTACAGCCAAGAGCATCCAATGGGACAGTTGTATACTCTGTAACAGATGGCTGCCATGTGTTGCAATGAACTTGATGATAACAGGTGTAGTTTTGCCTTTCTTTTTGTATGCATGATTGGGGGTAGATACCATTTATCAGGTGAAGGGAGTTCCTCAGATGCTGGCTGCATAGGCTTTCCAAGGCTGTAAAACTTTATTGAAGGAGTCTGCCTCGTCTTGCTCCGATGGAGCGAGAAACAATGGACTTTTCCTTAAGCAGCCCTTCAGATCATCTGCTGCAGCCCCAGAAGTCCTAAATGAAGGTAGAGGATCCAGAAATGTTTCCTTCTGTTGTGCATAAGGTTGCCATGAGCAGAAATTGACTTACAAGTAACTAACAGCAACAAGCATGCTCTTTCTTTGCTCTGAAGGGAAATGCTATCTGTCATGCCAGGGTCTTTGTTGTACAAACAACAAAGTCTGGAACAAAAGGTAGTCAGTGTCTCATTTGTAAGAAGTTTTTTTGGAAGGCCATACAGACAAAATCTGCTCTCATAATTGTCCCATCCTACAGAAGAGAGCAGCATGTTTATGCTACATCTTTCATTAGACAACCTAGAGTTGTTGAATGGAGTCTAGCCGTGGTGGTGTAATGGTTAAGTGTTGGGTTGCTACCCGCATGGTTGGCAATTCAAAACAATGAGCAACTCTATAAAGACTGGGCTTTCTACTTCAGTCAACAGTTACAGTCTCAGAAAGCCACAGGGGGTTGCTATGAGTCAGAATTGACTTGATGGCAGTGAGAGAGAGTTGTTGATGTCTGAAAGGGACATTGACCGTTCAGCACTTTCAGCCTCCTTGTACAAAAGCAAAGGAAATCCTTGGGAAGGGTGGTTCTGGGAGTTGCAAGTGATTATTCTAGCAGGGATTCGGTGTCATAAATGGAGCAGGTTCCTCAGGCATCCGAGGTAGCACATCTTTCTCCTTGGTTTCTGTTCCACCCCTCTTAGTATCACTGTTATTGTGAAACGCTATCAGGACAGCTTGGCCTCAAGGTGATCTATGTGCAGAGCCTGCACCATTTTCATGAGCATTGTCATTCTTGAGTCCATGGTTTCGGCCACTGTGTTCTTCCATTTTATTGAGGGCTTTCTTCATTTTTGCTGAGCCTCTATTCCACCTAACATGATGCTTTGTTGTTGTTGTTGTGCATTTATTTGTTTGTCTGGCCAGTTGTCTTTCCTGATAATGCATCCAAAATTTCACCATGCTCCCTGTT
This sequence comes from Echinops telfairi, assembly GCF_000313985.2. NCBI lineage: Eukaryota > Metazoa > Chordata > Mammalia > Afrosoricida > Tenrecidae > Echinops > Echinops telfairi. The sequence continues at coordinate 27,503,127 of NW_022111372.1, read as the reverse complement.
AAGGAGCGTCCTTGTTGTGTTGCTTCTGACACGGTGGATTGCTTTTTCTGGCCGCCATGTGTGTTCAGGATTCATCACTGACACCTACCCGTTTGGATGCATCCACCCCACTCTCCTCCCTTTTCATCGTACAACTCTCACATGCAAACACACCTAATGTATGATGATGCAGTGTTCTTCACATTTGTTTATTTATCCCTTTCCATCCACAAGAGGGTTGTTAGACAACAGAGGTCTTAAATGGTTGTTGGGTAAATGTTTTCAGTGAAAGACTTTGCTCAAGGCAATGCCTCTTACAGAACAGAACAGACATGCGCTACAGCACGGGAGAGGAGGCAACAGCTAATTCAAAGAAGTCCAGGTCGCTACTTATTAACCTCTTTGGAAACAGCAAGAGGAGAAGGTGGGGACTAACTTCTCAAACCTGTGTTGTAAAGTCATCGTGTCTTTCATTCCCCCATCTCCGTGACCCCTGCCTTGGGAAAGCAGAGCCGGTCCTCAATCAAAGAGTGTGTCAACGATTATTTTAGAACAAATTGAGGAAATGTAAGCATAAGCCTTTCATCACCTTTTCACCACGATTAGATTTATTTGCTCCGCTTTGAGGGGCCCCAGCTCTTTCAAGCTCACCAACTACTTTAGGATCAAGTCTGAAAAATGACACCAAGTTCCTGCTTTTAAGAAAATGAGAGAGAGAGAGCAAAGCCATATTGGCAGGTGCATTTCCTGGGAGCACAAAAGTATTGGGGACTTTTAGCAAAGAGCCTCATGACCCTGGCCGATGAGAAACCCATTAATTCAGAATCTTGGACAATGTTTAACTGCCGGTATGGAGTGCATTGGGATATTAGAGCTGAAAGTGGGGGGAAGGGTTTGCCAAGCAAATTAAAAGTATAAACAAGGGAAATATTTAGCCCTCATAAGGCTGGAGGCCAACAAATGTTTCTAAACACTTGTAAAACCACTTTGTATTTAAATGCGTCTATGAAACAATGAATGTTCTAATTACTAATGGGTTTTTATCTATTATTAAAACCCTTTAAAAATGTCTCTAAGACATTGTGTCTCTCCCTTCCTGAGCAACTGTCATCCTTGTTGCCATTTGCACTTGAAATTAAGCGGAATTTTATGAAAATGTTTCTCTACGTCAGACTTTTCCAAAACTTTCCACCCAATTAGGGAGAATTAATGAGGTTTACAGTATGCTGTGCTGACACTTAGTCACCGCGGATAGCAGGGCTTTGTCTCTCTTGAGTCCATGTTTGAAGGAGAGTTATTTTCTTAACTTTCCAGAACTTTAAGAAAACACTTTTCTAACAAGATTGCTTCTGATTATTCTCTGTGTCAACCAGTTTCCTTTCTCCCTGTTTTCTTGATGGGCCCCGAGCCCTCCAGCCCATCTTTCATGTTCCTGCTCTGTTTATTCTGTCGTTTCCTGCTCTAAGGTGTGGCAGCCTGGGATATAGGACCATTTCTGGTAGATTGAAGATCACAAGATGGAGAGCGATAGAGGCAGAGACGGTCCAGGGTCTTACAGCACATTTCAGGCAGATCCAGAAGTACAAAATCAAACCTTCAGCTGCCGAGTCAGTTTTGATTGCAGGTAATCTTGTGGGTCAGAGGAGACCTGTGCTCCAGAGGGCACTCTTGGCTGTACCCTTTACAGAAGCACACTGCCAGGGCCTTTCGTTCGTAACACAGCTGGATGGGCTCCCACTGCTAGACTTTAGGTTTACTGTTACTGAAGCCATTCTGACGCATGTGGGGACCTCGTGGGTGCGTAGTAGAACCACGTCACAGGGCTTTTCTATGCTGTGACTTCCCAGAAGCAGACCGCCAGCTCTTTCTTCCATGACCCCTTTAAATGGGTTCAAATCCTTCCCCAATTCTTTGGCTGGGAGTAAAGCATAAATCATTTGTGCCACCTAGGGACCTTGAATTAGAACTGGAACCCACACATTTCTCACTCTCACATGACACCTTTTCTGAGCACAGTAAAAGAGCAAGAAAGCAACAGGGTAAGAGATGAAGGAGGGAAGAAGCATACACGTGGCAACATGTTAAAAGCTGGTGAATCTGGATACGTGATTTATTGGTGTTTATTATGCTATTCTCTTCTGAGGATTAAATTTTCATGAAAATGGAAAGCTTAAAACAAAAGACAGTTGCCATTGAGTTGATCCCAATTCACGATGACTTTGTGTGTCAGAATAGAATTGTGACAATCATTTGACAAGCAAGTTCAGTTAGTAACCTTGCTTTTAACCACTGCCCCATCCAAGGACTCCTCAGATGTCTACGTACAAGTCTCAGATATTTCCACAAACGTGACATCAAGTAGAAACCATAAGTTCATGGCACTGTCAGTTGCTGGGTGTGCGTGCAATCACTAGAAGATATATTTGTCAGATAAAGAAAACAATTAATCTCCAATTAAGATAGGTAGAGGAGCAAGCTTTTCCCCTTCTGGTATCATTTTTTTCTTTCTTCCATCTATTTATCATCTTTAGTATGAGTCTAAGACAGTTATTTGCCATTTTTCCTGCTAAAAATCTCGAGGTGGCCACGTTGACCTTAGGCACTTATTTCAGATATGAAGATTTTCAAAATTGGCTTTTTCTTGAACAACTTATGGCATAAATGGAATTGGATAACTATAATTAAAGGATGGTCCTTCAACAGAAAAGTGGGTGAAGGGAGATGTCGGACAGTGCAAGATATGACAAAATAATACTTTATAAAGTAGTAAGGGTTCATGAAGGAGTGGGAAGCGGGGAGGGAGGGGAAAAATGAGGAGCTGAGGCCAGGGGCTTGGGTGGAGAGCGGATGTTTTGAGAATGATGAGGGCAATGAATTTACAAATGTGCTTTACACAATTGATGTATGTATGGATTGTGATAAGAGTTGTATGAACCCCTAATTTAAAAAAAAGAAAGTAAATGTCTAGAAAAGAATGAGGGCAACATATGTACAAACATGCTGGATCCAACTGAAGTCTGGATTGTGTTAAGAGTTGTATAAGTCCCCAATAAAATGATTTTTTTTAAAAAGCAAAAGAAAATAAATAAATAAAGGATAGTCTTTAACCAGCGTTATTTTTACACTATGAAGACTAGCACACTAAACAGATCTACGTGGATTATAATTATACTAATTTCCATATTTTAACTCACATTATTGAGTTTTATAAGAAGTTGTTGTCTTAAAATTTTTTCTATTTAATACATTTCCGTAGTAGCTTTCCTGTCCAGATGTTGCTTCTTTTCTGAACTTTAGGAGCCCTGGTGTTGATGTTGGGTGAGTTGGCAGTTGGCAGTTCTAACCCAGCAGCTTCTCCTTGGAGGAAAGATGAGGCTGTCTGCTCTCTCGATGAGTTGACACAGGGACTACAGTAATGGGTTCAAACATAAGGACAATTGTGAGGATGACATGAAATGGAGCGATCTTTGATTCTGTTCTACATATAGTCACTATGAGTCAGAAATTACTAAATGTCATCCAACAACAAACAACAGGACAAAATAAACTCAATGTTTCCCCGCATTATTATACATCACCAAATAATAAAAACAACACCCACAGACCCCTAGCATTAACCCGTTTCCTAATTTCATTATTCTAAGGCAAAAGTTTCTGTCTCAAGTCTCTCCTATCAACAGTAAAACAATAATTGGCGTGGCATAGGGACCTTTCCATTTTTAAGGACTTATGTAACCTTGAAAGTTAAAACAGACAGTTAATTCATGCAACTTTTGTTTCTAGTTGTGTTAGGCATGTTTCTTTAGAGAAACAAAACCAGGACACTTATTATTTTATATATATATATACTGGAAGTCCTTCAACTCATGTGGTCTGCCATGTCCAAGGCCAAGGAAGCAGACAGTGAAGTTTTCCCTCAGGCAGAGTCTGCCCACAGGCAGCAAACAACAGAGTTGGTTAGCAATAGTCAGTAGCTCAGGATCCACCAGCCTCAAGCTTAAGCAATGTATGCACCAGCAGCATGGCGAAGCAGGGCTAGAAGGAGCCACAAACTCTAGCAACATGATCCACAGGTTGGCTTGGCTCATGGGGAGTGTAGCTCACAGGTTGAAGCAGTGAACTAGCTAAAGCAGCAGCACACTGGTCCGATCACCAGAGAGCAAGAGAGAGGGGGTGGGCCTTGCAGAGCCATTTATCTCTTTGCCCTCCAATCAAACTGCAACCTGATTAATCCCACACATTCCTATTGGTCAGGATGACACAATAAAGCTAGCTATCACACTGATGTAGGAGCCCTGGTGAAGCAGAGGTTATGAGTTGGGCTGCAATCTGAAAGGTCAACAGTTTGAGACCACCAGCCACTCCAAGGTATAAATATGAGGTTTTCTATTCCTGTAAATAGTTATCGTCTCTGAAACTCACAGAGGGCAATTCTATCCTGTCTGTAAGGGTCTCTATGAGACGGAATCTACTCAATGGCAGTGTGTGTGTTCTTTGTTTATGAAATTAAAGACTTCACAATTTTAAGTGGCAGAGTAATTAAATATTGCCTATTTTTTTAACTTCTTCTAAAATTCTCTAAGACATTGGAGGTAGCGTTCTGCAAACTATGAGCCCTAAAGGGAGATATTTGGGGCTATTATTTATATTTTTTGAGGTTTTACTGTGAGGAGATTGAAGAAAACTATAAAAGATTGTGGAAAACTATAACAGTAGGAGGTACGGAGTTTACTGAGTGTGGGGTTTGAATTCTGTTCTCCAATTATAAAGGGGTACCAGAGTTGGTGTGTAATCCCAGCTTTGTGGGAACTAGAGGCCTGGGGTGGTAACACTCTGGAAAGCATCGTGAAGACCTAAGTTTGCTCAGGACAGAGTACAGATGCACTGGATGTGGGAGAATGACAGCCCATGGGGCCAGCTGCCCCATGTCGAGTAAGAGCTCAGGCTTTGGTGGAAGTGGTAGGGCATCAAGCACAGCCTTTCCAATTCCACTTCAAAAGGACGATCACATGCTTGAAGGAAAGGCTTTGGGTGAGGAATATGTATGGACATGAATTTTGGAAGCCTCCTGTGACTGGGCTATTGGGAAATTTTACCAGTTAAAGTAATTGCCATCAGATAGATTCTGGCTCATGACAACCCTATGTGTGTCACATTATACCTGTGTTCCATAGGGTCCCCAAAGTAAGCCTGCGTTCCATTGGGTCCCCAATGGCTGAGACTTTGAAATCAGATCACCAGACTTCTTTTCTGAAGCATCTCTCAATGGACTTGAACCATTAACCTTTAGATTAGTTAGGCCATTGCAGTTATCAGGGTTTGTTCTACCTATGGACTTCCTAGAGAGAGATATTGTAAACCTTCGAGTTTGTCCCAACTCATAGATACCCTATGTACAACAGAACAGAACAGAGAGGTTATTTATTTCCAAGACACTTTGATCTGTTGGTACCATGAAGCATATTAAAGAAGACCCCTTTTGGAAATGGAGGGAAAGGACACTAGGGATGTTTAGAAAACAGCGAAGGAGCCAGGAACTGAAGCTGGACTGTGAGAGTACTTTCACTCCCTCTGGCCTGACTCCATTGTGCAGGAAGGCTCCAATCGGCCCTCCTGGACTCATCTGCCCTTGGGGTAATAATGCATATTGACTTGAATCCTGGCTCTGCCACATAACCAGCCCAGAGTTTCTGGATATGGAAGAACTCATTGCTGGAGCTGCTGTCTAGTCTTCCCGGACTCGTGGTGACTCGTGCACAGTCGAATGGAACTCTGCCTGCGCCTGTGCTGGCCCCATGGGCAGGTGCCTTTCAGACTGCTGTACGGTGCAGGGATTTCCTTGGCTGATATTAGAAGTCGATTCCTAAGCTTTTCTTTCCAATCTACTGTCGTCTGAAAGCCCTACTGAAACCTGTTCAGCATCACAACAAAGTACAAGCCTTCGTTGGTTGGCTGGTGGTAAATTGGCCAGAAATCGAAGTGGGGGGGTCTCCCTGTATGGAAGGCGAGAATTGTAACTGAATCACCAGTGTCATGAATAGATAGTGCTCAGTGAGTGGTACCAGCATTACAATTGTCATGGTCGGTACTGCTGGGGCTCTGTTTAGCTCCCTGGGTTTCTTCACTAGAGATAAAGTTCTCAGAAAACCAAGTTCATTGCCATCAAATTGATGCCAATTCATAGTGACCCTGTGGGACAGAGTAGAACTGCCCATGTGTGTTTCAGAGACTGTAACTTTTTATGACTATAAAGTTTCATCTTTCTCCCCCAGAGTGTATATTAGTTTCTAATAGTCTAACTCATAATGCACTACATCACCAGGTCTCCTGAATAAAGTATTCTCAATAAAAAACCAAACTGCTATCAAATCTATTCTGACTCATAGTCACCTGTAGGCCAGAACAGAACTGCCCCTGTGGGTTTCAGAGACTGTAGTAACTCTTTAAGATGTTACATTGCTTGCTAAAAGTGAGGAGGAATTAAAGCACTTACTGATGAAGTTTAGCTTTCAGTATGGATTACAGCTTAATGCACAGAAGACCAAAATGCTCACAAGTGGCAGCATGATAAATGGTGAAAAGTTTGAAGTTGTCAAGCATTTTCTCTTACTCGGACTCACAATCAATGCTCATGGAAGTAGCAGCCAAGAGATCAAACGACGTATTACATTAGGTAAGCCTGCTGCACAAGACCTCTTCAGAGTATTGAAGAGCAAGGGTGTTACTTTGAGGACTAAGGTGTCCCTGGCCTAAGCCATGGTATTTTCTCTTGCATCATCTGCATGTGAAAGTTGGACATTGAATAAGGAAGACCACAGAAGAATAGATGTATTTGAATTGTGGTGATGGGAAAGAATATCGAAAGTACCAGAGACTGCTAAAAAGACATACTCATCTGTTTTGGAAGAAGTAAGGCCAGAGTGCTCCTTAGAGACAAGGAGGCAAAGATGACAAGACTTCATTTCACATACTTTGGACTTGTTGTCAGGAGAAGGACATCATGTGTGGTAAAGTGGAGGGACTGCAAAAAAGAGGAAGGCCCTTCTCTAGATGGATTGACACAGTGGCTGAAACAATGGGTTCAAATATAACAATTGTGAGGAGGCAAAGGACTATACAGTGTTTGTTCTGTTGTGCATAGGGTCACTATGGATTGGAGCTGATTAGATGGAACCTAACAACAACAACAACAACAACAACAACAACAACTCTCTAGGGGAGTAGAAAGCCTCATCTTTCTTCTGAGAAACAGCTAGCTGGTGGTTTTGAACTGCTGACCTTGGGTTAACAGCCTAACACGTAACCATTACACCCCATGGCTCCTCTAACTCACTTTCATTGATAGGAGTTATGCATTTGGCTTTTAACCTCAAGATCAGCAGGCTAAAACCACTAGCTGCTCCTCAAGAGAAAGACTGATCTTTCTATTCTGGTATAGAGAGACAGTCTCAGAAATTCACAGGCCTGGTTCTACCCTGTCCTATATGGTCGCTATGATGAATAAAGTGCTAGGTTCTGCCAATTCACTGTCTATAATGTCTCTCATCCTTCTTATTACCTGCTGAGTTCAGGAGTCCTTGCTTGTTCTCATCCACACGACTCTAAAGTTCTTAGCCTAGCCTAGGCCAACCTCGATCTAATGCCTCTCCCCTGACCTTTTCTTCCACTCAGACAAAAATTCCTAAATTTCCCTGAGGTTTCTTCCAGACTCTCTCAAAGCCCTTTCCTTGAGTGGCTGCATGTGGCCAAGGGATCCTTCATTTCTGTATAGCTCTCCTAGAATTGCACCCCACCCTAACCTACAGATCACTTCCTCCTGCTATCCTTGGTCTCCTCCAGGCAGAGCCCGCATGCCAAACTCCCCGTGTTGCCAGCACTCCTCCTGCAATCACATACTGCCAGGCTCATACCGGGGCCCCTTCATCCCAAGTCCCAAGGCTGAGTGTGTGCTCTTGAGGCCCAGTGCCCTGGCTCAGAATGCACACTGCAGGCTGTGGTTGCTCATTGAAAGAGGTAAGAAGAACTCCTTACACCTCACTCATCCCCAGTCCATCCAAGGGGTGGAGGGCATTTGGGATCACAGTCTCTGTTTTCCTTTGGTAGGCTTTACCTGATGGTACAGGTACCAATCATGCAGTTTTAGTCAATACTGGTAACAGTTGACTTCCTGCTTTCCTCTTTATTGAAGATACTGAGCCCACAAGTGACGCACTCCTGGATGCACAAGGACAATGATCACCACAGCATCCTCACTGCAAGTCCTTTCCAGTGTGCTTTCTAGATGGAGCCAGGGCCAAGGGGAAGGTCATGACCTGAGGCCAGAAAAAGTCTCAGGCTGAGGTCTGATGCATGAACTCCGCTCTTTCCATGTCCTTGGACTATTATAATCAAAGCTCCACAGATGGATGCCTTTAAAGTTTGGGAATTGACTATCTCATAGCTTGGGAGGCTGGGAGTCATCAGCGTGGGGTTATGCTTTATCTGCTCTGGGAGAAGATCCTTGTTTCCTTCAACTTCCAGCAATCCTGAGCATTTCTTGACATTCTCAATTGTTGGTAGATTCTCACATAGCATCTTCTCCCATGTTTCTTTCTCTATTTCCCATTTTATTTTATTTTTTTTTAATTAATCAATTTATTGGGGCTCATACAATTCATCACAATACATAGATCAATTGTGTAAAGCACATCTATACATTTGTTG
>NW_022111372.1:27464230-27493603 GCF_000313985.2 Echinops telfairi | reverse complement strand
GATGGAGACCCAATGCCCATCTCTAGACAACTGGACATACCTTGCAGAGGGGGAGTGGGGAGATGAGTCACTTAGGGTACAGTATAGCAATAGTGAAACTATTTCCCATTTTATAAGACATCATTCAGAAGAAGATTAGGTTTAGGACCCACCCTACTTGGGTATAACCCCATTTACATAACACAAGAAAACTCCTATGTCCAAACAAGGTCACATTGATAAGTATAGGTTAGGATTTCAATCTATCTTTTGGGGAGTTTTCATGGTAGAGTCTGACATCCTGAGTAATCTTTTGAAATAGGATCAATCATTATCACTTCTGTGGGTCTCACCTCTAAGAGTACCCAGGTTTCCATTAAGGGAACAGGAAGTTGACCTATATGCTGAGCATGACCCTAGGCTAGGGAACCTAGCTTGTGAGGAGGTGAGGTGGGGTTCTGCCCCGTCCAGTGAGGGACTTGACCTGCCCAGTTACAGAGGGCAGCACTATGAGTAATGTGCACACTCCTGTATAGGATTTCTCAGCTCCTTGATCTACCCCTCCCAAGCCCTCTGTACAAGAAGCCCAGATGGTACAGTAGTAAACACTCATTTGCTAACCCAAAGAATGGTAGTTCAAATCCACCAGCTGCTCCATGGGAGAAAGATGTGACAGTCTGCTTCCACAAAGATGGTAGGCTTAGAACGTCTACTCTGCCCTATAGGATCACCAGGAATCGGAATCAACTCAACAGCAATGGATTACCCCACTATGCAGGTTGATTTATTTCTTTCCATTGCATCTTTATGACACCCCAGTGAAAATGTCAACTTATGTACCCAGTTTCCAAAAACAGGTTTTTGTTATCTTAAACAATATCTAGCATTTGTGCCATATAATATATGTGCAAGGCACTATTCTAATGGCAGCACACATAGTAGCTCACAGAATCTTCACAATAATCCAATGAGATAGGGACCACTATGACCTCCATTGTATTTATGATGACAAAGGACTACAATATGTACTTTTTCATTCCTAGAACTCAGCATAGTGTTTGGCATGGAATAATCTCTCCAAATGTATCATTGAATAAATGAATGAATTGACTCTGGTTATTGGCTGTTCAGAGAATACCCCACCTCCACAGAGTTGGTGTGTGGTGTGAACAGTTAACACACTTTAGGTCAGTTGCTGGAAGGTTGGAAGTCCCTTCTTAAGCAAAAGTTCTGGTGAACTATTTCCAAAGACTCCATCCTTGAAAAGCCTATGAATTTGAAATCAAAAGGGCAGTATTTGCCTAAGGACAAAGGTCAGAAGGGCTAGGAAAGAAGGACTGGAAACAGGAAATACAGAGAATGGAATCAATGAGGCTACATTATGGGAACTGCAACCAATGACATGAAACAAAATGTGTATGAATTATTGAATGGAAAACTGATTCCTTCACCCAATTCCCAATAAAAAGTTGACAATTTTGTAAAGGACAGTTTCACTCTTAACATACATAGGGTCACCATGAATCAGACCCAACTCGATGAGAACTGGTTTACCCAGTACAAAGAGCCAGAGCCTTCCCCTCTCTGGTTTCTTCTTTCCTTTCTTCTTGCCACCACTTCGCTGTCATATCCCCTTATTTTCCCCAACCCTCTTCCTCAGCCACTTTCCAGATGCAGATTCATGCCAGCTGATGTCAAGTACCCATTAAAAAACCAAGTCTCTTAATTTGCTAAAATTACATTTTCTGTTTGCTTTCTGCGGTTTGGTAAAAGAACCTGATTAGTGTTATCATCTGTTTGGAAAATGCCCTTTGAGAACAGGGACAGTTAATGACTGTTTTCCACCGAGTCCAATATACTGTGCCAAGGAAGCTGTGGGCACAGAGAAAATATTAATTGATGTTATTTCCTTACTTATTATTTAAATATGCTAAATGGCCCCTGAAAAGCTTCCAAAGAGTTAATATGTTACCCAAAATATATGACTTACCCAGGGAGTACTTCACTCACTAAGAGCTCAGTATCACTGCTCGTGATGCCTATTAATTTTGTGAATGCAATGAATGTACACAGGAAGAGGTGAAATGAGATTTGATTATAAAATGAAAGAAAATACCAGCTATGTCAAGTGAAAGTCAGTTTGAATCCTAAATTGTTTATTGGCACGACACGTGCAAGGATTTAAGAAAATGCACAGTCTAATAAAACCCTCCCTTTAACCACGCTTTATCATAGAACCTGTTTAAAATTTGAAATATGTCAAACAGAACAGTTTTCCTGTGTGCCCACTCATGGGGACATTGATGGCTCAATGGTATAATGAATTCTAGCTTCCCATGCATGAAGCCAGTTTCTCTTCCTAGCTAATGCACCTAGCATGCAGCCGCCCCTCAACTCTCAATGGCGCTTTGTGTATTGCTGTGATGCTGAACTGGATTCAGTGGAGCTCCAGACTAAGAGTAATTAGGAAGAAAATCTTGGTAGTGTTCTTCCACTGAACAATTGTGGAGGATCACAACTGGAACCCCCTGGATCCCAATGGCCTGATCGGTAATTTGTCATGTGGAGGGTGCATGACTAGGGAACATTTTGTATGTTCTGTGTGCAATCACTTTGTGTTGGGGGCAAATTTAACAACTGCTAACAACAATTATAGTAATTCTGCAAATAAAATTGTTCTATAAATTAAATTGTTCTACACTTTTGGTGCCCAAGTGAATGAGAAGTAATTTTATTTCTAAACCCAATCATTTAAACTTATTATTTTCACTTAAAAAGATATAAAACATTTTTGACATATCAGGGTCAATGTGGTTGATAGAGTCTAAAATATATTGACAAATTAGTATTTAATGTGGGATTAATAAGATTTATCTTGTCATCACTTTTGTAGGGTAAAGCCCTTTATATATCTCTGTGGATTTCAGACAAACCATCAAAACCATGAAGGGTGATTTCCCCTCACTAACTGTGTTACCCGAGACCAAACCAACTGAAGAATGTGGCATCAGGATTACAGGAAGGCTCGTTAACCACCAGCAATGTGCAGGTGATACACCCTTACTTGCTGAAAGGGAAGTGGGAGAGAAGCCCTTACAGGAGAATGTCAAAGACCGCAGTCTTCAGTACAGATTATATCTCAATGTAAAGAAAAGTAAATTTCTCACAAGTAGACCAATATATAACATCATGATAAATGGAATAAAGATTAAAGTTCTCAAGCATTTCATTTTACTTAAATCCACAATCAATGTTCATGGAAGCAACAGTCATGATATTGCACCACATATTGAATTGGGAAAATCTGTGGCAAAAGACCACCTTAAAGGTATTAAAAAATCAAAGATATCGCTTTAAGAACTAAGGTGCACCTGATCCAAGTCATGGTATTTTCAATCATCTATGCAGGGTGAGATAATGGGTTATTCATTGGACGGCTAACTGAAAATTCAAAACCATCAGCAACACCATGGGAAAAAGATTAAGTTTTCTACTCTTGTTAACATTTTAGTCTCAGAAACCCACAGGGGCAATTTCACTCCAGCCTATAGAGTTGCTGTAAGTCAAAATTGACTTGATGTCAGCAAGGATTTTCTTCTTTTTTTCATACATATGTGATAACTGGAAGAATTGGTAGGTATTGATTCTGGTGCTGGTGAAGAATATTGAAAGTCCTGTGGATTGTCGGAAGAATGAGCAAATGCATCTTGGAAGAAGTACAGCCAGAATACACCTTCGACGTGAGAATGGTGAAACTTCACTCACATACATCAGATATGTTATCAGGAGAGACTTGTCCTTGGAAAAGGACAGCATGTTTGAAAAAGTAATGGTTCGGCAAAAAAGAAGAACAGGCTCTCTGAGATGTACTGGGCACAGTGGCTGCAACATTTCCCTCAAACATAACCACAATCGTGAGCATGGCCAGGACCCTATCATTCTTTATTCTATAGAGGGTTGCTAGGAGTTGGAAATGATAATTTTATTAACAAATTATCAAGTGATTAGTATTACAGTTGGTCAAATTTTGACCAAGTTTGGCCTGTGACTATGGAGGATATCATAACAAAGATATTTTTGATGATGATATAATATGTTTACATCAGCCAATGAAATAAGACAAAGTAGAGGTCCATACTCTATTTCTTGGATCCTTGGGGTCAGATGTGTTTTAAAATTTGAAAGTTTCCAGATTATGCAGAGTCATATAATATATACATATAAATTCATCCAGATTTGCCTGAAAGTAATTGCTTCTCTGGAGCAAATGGTTCTCTGTTTTCATCCTGACAGTTTTCCACCCTGACCTCGTTCTGGAAGACCTCCACCTTCTTTCTCATATTTTCCCTGTAGAGGGTCTAGAGGTTGTCAAATTAATCATTTTGCTATGTTGTACATCAAAGAATTCATAGTTCTTCAGAGAAGGCTTACTACGTAAATAAAACCCAATGTCATTGAGTCAATCCTGACTCATAATGACCATATAAGGAATAGCAGAACTGTCTTCGTGGATTTCTAAGGCTGTCTATCTTTAGGAAAGTAGGAAGCCTTATGTTTTTCCCGAGAAGTGGTTTAGAACTAGTGAGCTTGAATTCGCAGCCCAATGTGCAACCCGGTAAACCAAGATGGCTCTTTTAGGGAAGGATTAGAGGGATGGAAACAACTGCCTTAAAAAGTGTGTGAACGCTTATTTCGCCATCTATCTTGATAAATAATTTGGCTGTGTAGAGTATTGTTGGGTTTGCATTATTTTCTTTCAACATTTGGATTATGTTACTCCACTCTCCTGTTCGTCATGGTGCCCGCTGATAGGTCTGAGCACATTCTTATTTGGGTACCTTTATAGGTGACTGCCTTTTTCCCCTAGCTGCTCTTATGATTTTCTCCTTTGGATCGTTTACCTATTATATGCCTTAGTGAATTTGTCTTAGAATTCAGTCTTGCTGGTGTCCTTTTGGTCTCCTCAATGGTTACCCGATTTTCATTCATTAAACTGGGGAAGTTTTCCTCTAAGAATTCCCTTGTCATTTTTGCTGTTGACTTCCTCACTGTGTCTTGTCCTGGTAGTCCAATTCTTCTAATGTTCCTCTTCATAGCACCAAGCATTGCTGTCAGGTTTTTCTTCAGCTTCTCTGTTTATCCTTTTTGACTGTCTTTCCTGCTTGTTGAAGTCTGCCTGGTTATCCTTGAGGTCACTGGTACAATTCTCTGCTTCTTCTAGTCTGTTGGTGAAGTCTGTGGATTTGTTATTTGCCTTTGTTACCTCATCCCCTAACTCTTGTATTTTCCTTTGGTGTGTGCCCTTTATCTCCTCTATTGTTTCATCCCTTTTCTGTATTGCTGTCTGCATGTTGTTTTAGAGTTTTCCCGGAAGTCAAAGACTCTCTTTGGGAGGTTGGTAAAATGCTTCTGTGGGCTGCCTGTAGTCAACTGCCTTGGGGTCAGGTGGAGGGGCGGGTGTCATGCTGCAGCTTTGTCTCTCTGGAGTTTCTCTCTAGCCTAAGCTGTTGTTTGGAGGGTAGGTTGGATGTTCCTCTTAGGGGACACTGGCCAAATGGTTGCAGACCAAGAGGGTGGTGCTTTGTAGGCTGATTGGCAAGGAGCCACTGTGGTTTGTGGAGAACATCAGAGGGAAACCTAGAGACCTAGACAGCAGACATACTGAAAAATAGTAAGTTCAAGACCCCAGACGCTGTATCTTTTGATAGTGGGGCACAATCTTCTTTCTTCACCACATTTTCTTCTTCACCCATTTATCTTCAGTGATCATGCTGGAAGAGTGAGCATCATAGAATGGCAAGTTGTTAGAACAAAGTGTTCTTGTGTTGAGGTAAGGTTTGAGAAGAGGCCCAGAGTCCATCCACTACCTCAGGGTATTGCTATATAAATATATATACATAGGCCAATATTTTTATAAATTAATGTATTTATATATGTACACACCTATGTTTATACCTCTATCCATAGCTTTGCTTCCAACATCTTTCCTCTGTATCCTTTTACCTTCCTCCTTTCGCACCATCACACTCGCCCTTCTTCTGCCTCTTAGTAATTCCTCTCAGCTAGATTGCCGTTGCTCCAACACCCCCAGGATCTCTAAGTCCTCCTCATTGTTGATTTTAATTCCTTAGTTGTCCCCCTGTCTATGGTGTTTCTTGCTCCCTGATCTCTTCCCCTGCTTCCTCGGGTAACACGCATCTGAATACCACAAACAAACAAACAAACAAACAAACAAACAAACACCATATTGTTGAGAATGAGGAGGGTTGGAGCAGAGACACCAAAGCCATCTGTAGACAATAGGACATTGCCTCACAGAAGGGTCACAAAGAAGGGACAAGTCAACCAGGGCTCAGTATGGCACGGATGAAACACACAGTATTCTATGGTTCCTTGAGGTTTCCTCACTCCCCACTATTATGACCCTGATCTTGTCTTTCACTTCAGGGCAGACTGGAGCATGTACATAGGCACATATGAGAGATAAGTGCTCACAACACACAGAATCCAGGAACAGGAATGGAAGTAGCGATACCAGGAGGGTAGGGGGAAGGTGGGGAGACCAGGGGAAGAAGTGGGAACCAATCGCAATGATCGACATATAACCCCCCCGAAAATGCCCCCTCTGGGGGACAAACAACAGAAACAGTGGGGGAAGGGAGACAATGGTCGGTATAAGATATGAAAGTAATAATAATTTATAATATATCAAGGCATCACGAGGGTGGGAAGGGGATGGAGGGAAAAAGAGGAGCTGATACCAATGGATCAAATAGAAAGTAAATGTTTAGAAAATAATGATGGCAACATAAGTACAAATATGCTTGATACAATTTATTTATGGATTGTTATAAGAGCTGTAAGAGTCCCCAATAAAATGATCTTTTAATAAAAACAAACAGTAAGTCCACATTTTTACATTTTTACTCAATAAAGGTTTCTATGATTTTGTAGTAGTATTTTTGGACTTACTCTCACATGTGTATTCTTTTTAAAATAGTGTGCTTTGGTGCAAGTTTATACAAAAAATTATGCTTTCACTTAGTAATTCCCTTACATCGTTCAGTGACATTGGTTTCTTTTTAAAATGTGTCAGCATTTTTATTATTTCCATCTGGCCATATGATATTTTCATTAATTTAGCTTCCCTGTCCTCCTTTGAATTTTAATCTTTGGGCTGGGGTAATTGTCTAATGTTTGTATTCATGTATCTGATTGTTTAGCCATGCAGAGTACTAAGGGGTGAAATGATTTTTTTTTAAGAGCCAACTTTTCTGACCCCATCTTTTTTTTAAACAGAAATTTGTGTTTCGTTTTACATTTTCCCCACACCTCCTGCTATGATTGTCTATTGGGTCCCTGGTTGAAATAGTAGGTAGTGATAGGCTGGTACTCTAATTCTGCTTGTCTCAAGGTAGGGGGGAAAACCCCTAAAAACAAAGAATAGCTCACTGACAGAGTTGATACAGACTCACAACAATCCTATAGAACTGCCCTGTAGGTTCTTGAGATTATAAATATATGAGAGAGAAGAAACTCTGATCTTTCTCCAAGTGCTCAAGGTATATGAGACTGTTATGAGAACTATTAATCCTACACACTAGTTTCTTTGATGAGTCTTTGATTCCTTTCTTACTCTTTGCTCAAGACAATTAGAAACCAAGAGTTGTGTCTTACATGAATCCTCGCAAGCTTGTAAGACTCCAGATACTACTCACCAAGAAAGTAGGATGCAGAACATGGTATTTATGAACTAATTTGCGCCAATTGACCAAGTTGCCCCACAAGACTATGGTCCTAAACCCTCAAACGCAATAAACTAATGCTGGAAAGTATTTTGTTATGTCTTGGAAGCATCTGTAACTCTGTTCTCTCTGTACTTCATTTATGAATAGATATACAATGTACATAAACATGTATATATGAGATATATTTATAGATGCACCTACACATGGGTATTCATATTTTTACATGTGTCTTCCGACACATAGCTTCTACTCCCATAAAAAGTTACAATCTTGCAAACTCATAGGGGAAATTCTCAACTGTCCAATAGGATTGGCTTGATGGCATTGTTTTCCCTACATATGTGTATGCATACATGGAATGTTCTTCTATTTCTTCTTTATGTTTTATGGTTTGACTTGTAAGAACCTTTAACATGTATAGTTAGATTTATCCCTACGTGTACCTATGAAATCTTGTGTGACTTATGTAAATTCCTTGGATAAAATAATTCCAAATGAACTGGTAGACTCTAAGATACTTCCCAGCACATACATTCTAAGATTCTCATGGATGTCTTGAATGTTTTTTTAAAACTGCTAAAATGATAGGATTTTAATATGTAGTGACTGTTGCCATTCATGGCTTTATCTTACTCTGCTGATTGTATCGTCCTAAAAATATCTTCCATCACAAACAACTGGCTTCAAATGTTTCTCTTCACTGGTCTCATTTGCAATAAAATAGCATAGTTTTGTTTTGTAAACAATGTCAGATATATTTTAAATGTATAATTTATCCTAGCAAGATTACAGGATATGCCATAGAGATTATTTTAATCCAGTTAAAAAAAATCAGGGAATTTCAAGAGTTTACTTTTTTGAAGAAAGACAAACTTTGTGACTTAGAGAATGAGGAAAGAGTGGTAATGAGAAACATTAGGCATATTGGCAATTTTTTTTTTCTCTGCAAAATCATGTTTTCTTCTGAAAATTCAAGACTAGCTGCTTCATCTTGAAAGCTCAACAATATTCCCCCAAAGCCTTTGTTTGCCCTAATATTCCATAATGTTATGCTTTTAGAGTCAAGAGCCATTAGTAATCAAGAGATGTATAATTTATTAATTATACTCCACATTAATATTTAATCATTTTGGTTGCTGAGCATATTTCTAAATCTACTTTTTAATTACATTTTAGTGATATAAATCTTCCAGGCAACCATTAGAAAAGGAATTTTTCTGCACATTATGATGCCAATTACTTTAAAGCAGTTGGTTGTGAACTCTTGAGATGGTACTTGGTAAAGTGGGACTCTTGGTGCATAGGTACTCTTCACTCATTTGAAGGCTAATTGAATAGGAGTGAGAAAGGAGTATTATAAAGAATTTACAAAGGCATGGAGTGGCAGGGTTGGGGTGGGGAAAAGCAACACGCATTGGAAAAGAATGTCATCTGGTATTGTCCCCTTGTCCTTGTTAGCTGCTGTTGAGCTGGCTCTGACTCATGGTGACATATGTACAACAGAAAGAAACCTTTCTAGGTCTTGTGCCATCTTTGATTGAGCCCATACTAGATGCTATGGTGTCAAGCCGTCACTGTAAGGACTTTCCTCAATTTCACTGACTTCTTACCTCTTCCAGAGTAACTTGGCAAAACTAGATGGTGGACCTTCTCAGACATCTAAACAGACCATGTTTTTTGATTCTGATATTTGCAGTGCATTTAACTGAAACCAGTGTGCTTTTCTCTTAGGGGAGTTCCTGTGTAGTGAAAATGATAAAGCACTTGTTGCAAAATGATAGGTTGACAGTTATCATCCACCAGGAGGTGCCTCAGAAGAATGGCCTGGTGATTGACTTCTGAACGAGCTGCCACTAACAACCATGTGGAGCATAGTTCTACTTAGTCACCTATGCGGTCACAATGGGTCAGGATTGACAGCTGAGTTTTCGTCTGTTAGGATTCTCCTCTGAATAATGAGTTTTAGTGCTATTAAAATTCATCCCTTTTCATGTCTACTTTCCTCGCATTTTTTTCCCTAACCGTGGTGTCAGAGGACAATGATATTGATTTTGTCTTTCTGTCTTCTTGAAACTTTGATGAGCTGCCTACTAATATCTCTCCGGTTGATTTCTATAACAGGCACTATTTAAAAAACAAAACAAAACCTTAGTGTCAGATGTTTTGTTTATTGAGAAATATTTTGCATCTCTGGTCCTTTAGATGTTTTCTTTTAATTCCCTCTCTAATGAAATAAATGTTGAGAACTGTGTCTAATTTTTCCTGACCCACACACATTGGTAGTGATGACAGTGGAGTAAGCAGCAGGTAGATGGACTCATGGTTTATTTGGAAAGTATCCCTTTGTTCATGAAATGGCATCGTCTCTGATACCAGGCCTGTTCCAAACCCCATAGATTGCCATTCTTCTTCTACTGGCCCTGAGGTTTCTACCATAAAAATCATTTTTGAGATTGAATAAAACGCGAGATCTGTTATTTTGAAGACCAGTGCATTGAAGAGGTAAATGAATACCCATAATATTCCCTGCATAGATTATTTGCATGAGCTAATTATGCAGTTTAGGACCTGGAGCTTTAGGAACTTCACATAAGTTCTCACCCTTGGAAATACTTAAAAAAAATATTTTTCTAACTTATTTGGATGGTTAAGTCTTTTCATGGGAAAGTATAAAATTCAACATATATACAAAAGTGCATAAAACTCAAATACAAAGTAAATAAAAATATTGCTGCAAAATTATAGAAACCTTTATTGTTATTGTTAGGTATTGTGTTGTCTGTTGACTCTATTTACAACAGAACAAAACACTGCCCCATCATGCGCTTGTCGCATCTCCTGTGTCAATTCATCTTGTGTATGGCCTTTCTCTTTTTCAATGTCTTTCTATTTTACGAGGCATAATGCCCTTTTTGAGGGATTAGTCTCTCCTGATAACAAAGTACTTGATATAAAATTTCACCATGCTTGATTCCAGGGGGCATTCTGGCTGTACTTCTTCCAAGAGAGATCTGTTTGTTCTTTCGGCAGTCCATGGTACTTCCAATATTCTTCGCTAGCACCATACTTCAACTGCATGGATTCTTCTTCAGCCTTCCTTATTCTATGCCCAACTTTCACATGCCTATGAGGTATTTTTACATTGAGTTGTATTCCATACTGAAGGCTGCAATCTTTGATCTTCATCAGCAAGTGCTTCAAGTCCTCCTCACTTTCAGCAAACAAGGTTGTGTCATCTGCAAATCACAGAGGGTTAACAAACCTTTATTAGACAATAACATCAAAATATGAAGTTATTGTTTTTCAACATATGCTCCATATAGATATGCTTCTGAAAGCAGCGTTACTATCTCTCATCCTTCCCCAAAGATGTTGTTCTCTTTGTCTTGCACCAACTCAAAATGGAAATTTGGCATTCCCCAGGAACTCAACTCATTTTCCTTTTCAATGTTCTTTGAATTTGTGTAGCAAAAATGACGCATGGGGGTAAAATCAGGACTTTAGGTGACTCTGGTGTGGCTTCTCAATGGCGCTCACATGGGAAACCCTTGCTACCCTCAAAGTTAGGTGCTGGTGAGTCAGTTCCAGCACTTAGGGACCCTAGCCCTAGCAGAATGAAACCCTGCCTGATCCTGCATTGTCCTTACTTGATTCTTCTTCTTCGTTCTTTCCTCCTGCCCCATCATCTTATCTTGAGCCCATTGTTGCAGCCACTGTCGATACATCTTGTCCAGGGCCTTCCTCTTTACCCCTGGCCCTCGACGTTAGCAAACACGATGTCCTTTGTTCCAGAGACCTGGTTCTTATGAGAACATGCCCAAGAATAAGTAGAGGAATTGTGATAGAAAAGCTTGGTTCCTATGGGTGGGTTTACACCCTACTGATAATGGTTTCTATGGAGATCCAGAGAACAGGTCAAACCTGCTCAGTGACATCCAAAGTTAGGCTGCCATCCTGAATCTAGGATCCGCCCATCTTGTCACATGTAAGCCCCCAATCTCTCCTCTTCCTATTGCATGTATATCCCTAGATTGTTCCCCTCTCATTGTTGTATAACCTATAGTGCATCCCCCTTCCTGTTACGTGTGTCTTTACCTATAATTAGGGGGTTTGCATGCCCCCCCAGGGGTATATAGGCCTGGGTTAGCAATAAAGAGGTCTCTCAGGCACCCCTCTTGGCCTCTCAAAGGTTCCCCCTCTCCTCTCCCATCCTCGCTGCCCTATTCCCTTTCCTCTTGTCCTCTTTCCGCTCCCCCTCTCTCCATATGGACCACCAAGAGGGGCTGAGGTGAGCATGCTACCATGAAATGTGTCTGAATCCATTATTTCAATCTCTCTTTATTCTTTCAGGCTTTCTATGACTTTACTATAATATATATATATATCTCAACCGTACAATTGTGCCTATCGAACCCATGATTAGTGGTGGGGTTCTGGCCCTCCCCCCACAGTTTTTATCTTATCCTCTATACTGGAACTTATATTTCTAATGTTATTCTTTTCCTACTACTTTGTAAATACCATCTGAATAAATTCCTTGTAATTTTATCTCCAAGTGCCTTGGGGTTTGATATAGTTCCTGCTCATGATAGGCTCTCCAAACAAATATTTGTTCAATGAATCACTGAACAATGATGGGTATTATTCTTTGTCATCGGATGAAGAGCTTTGGGAATTTTCTTTCTTTATTTCTAAATAAAATTTGGGGAAGAGTGGGAGATATTATACGGTAATCTTTCAAGGAACATATAACTTGTAAGTCAGGGTATCATTTCTTTAGCCTCATATACCTTGTTTTTAGCTCTTGTTCTCTTCTTCTCAGGAGAGTAGACTGACTCAAGTGATTCAAGGACATATCGTTTGTTTCCCCTGGTTTCCTGTTAAGTAAGAAAATTTTAGTGTGAAAGTAGAACTCATAACCTCTTTGTAAATCTGATATCTATGATAATCCAAGAACCCTGGAAAGTGTCTTCCTTCTACAAAAGTCAATTTCTGCCTTTGGGAATTAGCCGCTGTATACATTTTGCCAATTTCTGACCTATAATGTTTTGAGATAATCCATGAACAATCTACCATATTTCACAGGCTGCTGGCCAAGAAAACTAGTAACAGAAAATGTGACTCATCTCTAGCAGATCATGAATTGATAACATGCCTGTGATTGTGCTTGATGTGGATATTGTTGTTCACTGCAATCAATTCAGTCCCCAAATCAATGGTGACTCCATGGACAACTGATGTAAATATGGTGGATCCTTCCCTACTGCCAATGGGCGGCATTGCACATCAGATCATGATAATCCACAAGGTTTTTAATGAGTAGTCAGAAGCAGACAGGTGGGTCTTTCTTCCAAGTCTATCTTAGTTCCAATGTTCTGCTGAAATTTATTCTGCATCAAAGCCACCTGAAGGCTTCTACTTACAGGCTGGTGGTGACTGTGCATGAAGTGTGTTGACTGGGAATTAAACCCAGGTCTTTCAGAGCTAGCCCTTACCAAGTACTTCCTTTTGACACTAAACTACATCAGTAATAGAACACACCTGAATAATTACGTGTGTAGAGTCTAGGCCTCTCTATGGCACTTACTCATTTGCATTTTGCAGTCAGAAAACTGGGTCAATGAGGTAAGAACTAGACTTAAGTAGTTTGTCTTTCTTGCTTTCTGAATTTCTCTCAGTGATAATTAAAACTGGGAAGGAAAGATGAGAGAAAGAACGTAGTAGACATTAAAAAACAAGACAAAATAAACAACAACAACAAAACCAAGTAGCTATGGTCCTTCTGACACAAGAGGGTCACAGAAAGAAGGGATGAGTAGTCATGGTAGGCATGTCTAAAAAGCAGCATTTTAATAACTGCTTAAGTAGACCATTTCTGACCAAATATGTTAGAGTTGGAGGTAATTTTAAAACCACATGTTTGAGAACTATGATTTCCCATGGATAATGGAGTATTATCTTCATCTAATGGGGTCTGTGTGCTTCTAATATCATCTCCATCCTCTTTTGAGTCTTTGGATTCCGAGCTCTTGTCCTATGGCAACTAAATTACAAACCTGAACAGCGGTGGGAATGTAATGTGCTGTTTCATTAACCACCCCCTTTCTGTCAGTTTATCATGCTGTGGCAGCTTGTGTCTTGCTGTGATGCTGGAAGCGGTGCCACCAGTATGTCAAATACCAGAAACTTACTCCCTAGTGAAGAAATTTCCAGGGAGCTTCTGAACTAAAGCGGACTTGGGGGAAAAAAAGTCTGGCAATCTGCTTCAAAGTTAGTACTGAAAACTCCATGGCTCACAACAGAACATTGTCTGTGCTCTTACTTTGGACATGTCAGCAGGAGGCACCAATGACCAGAGAAGGACATCATCTTTGTTGAAGTGGAGGGCCCAAAGGACAAGGAGACCCCCTCCGAGATGGAGTGGCTCAGTGGCCACAACAATGGATTTGAACCTGCTGGCGATTGTGATCATGACATAGAACCAGGCAATGTTTGATTCTGTTGTTCATAAGGACCCCTAGGAATCAAAGTGGATTTCATGGTGGTGATCTACCTTTTTCATTTAAATAAACAAAACAAGCAAACAAATGAAACATGCTGTGGCATTGGTTCAAGTCCACGGAGTTGACCTTTTCTGTTATTGGAGAATCCCTCGTTATTCATACTACTTCCTAAAACCTGATGCGCAAAACTATAAATGGTCCCTGGCTCAATTTCCAGTCTTATTCTACTGCAAATAATCCCTGCAGTAATTTCTGCTATTAATTGCTCTCTCTCTGGAACAACAACAACAAACTGTTCCCCCTCCCTCCCTCTTTTTCTTTTTTCCCCCTCACTTCTCAGTTTCTGTCTGTATTCTTTCCCCAAATCATGAACATTCTGGAGTTCCTCTCCCTCGCCTTGTTCTATTCACTCAATAAAGCTGGAATCTTATGAAGAATGGGCTTAACAGACAGGGAAGACTGGTTGTCGGTCACCTGTTTATAAGGTGAACATCACAAGGGAGAATGAAGTGTGTTCCTTGAAATGATTTTCCTAGAGTGGTGCAGGGCCAGCCTGTCCTCCGATTGCACCCTCAGTATCTCTTGTATGGGTTTTTCTTGATGACTCTGAAGAATGGATGTTAATTTTCTCAAAGTGTTCCAACATAAAGCTGAGTAAGCATGTGGGCAATAAACTTATGATCACAATGGTTAACATGTTACAAGTCCTTCTACATTTATGTAATAACTCGTCCAGAGGATAACCAATAAGTTGCCTTAATGTCAATGGTGCCTCATGATCAATTTTGGTGTGTTAGAGAATTGTGCTCTGTAGGACTTTCAAAGGTGAATGTTTGGAAATAGAGTCCCTGACTTTCCTTCTGAAGTGCTTCTGGGTAGACTTGAACATTCAAACTTATAGTTAGAACCTTAGCATGTTAACTATTCAGATCACCCAAGGACTCCATCCTGATGATGCCACTGCCATCTCATTGACTCCACATCATG
Source organism: Echinops telfairi (assembly GCF_000313985.2). Classification (NCBI taxonomy): domain Eukaryota; kingdom Metazoa; phylum Chordata; class Mammalia; order Afrosoricida; family Tenrecidae; genus Echinops; species Echinops telfairi. The sequence goes on along the minus strand of NW_022111372.1, from coordinate 27,478,386 downwards.
GAGACCCTATACGGTTTGAGGCTGTCCATCTTTACAGAAGCAGCCTCATCTTTCTCCTGTGGAACAGCTGGCAGGTTTCCACCGCTCATCTTGCAGACGGGAGTCCAGTGCTTACTCCACAGCACCACTTGAATCTCTTTCTCCTGCTGATAGGCTTGCCAAAAGAACAACAATGACTGAGCCCCAACGCTAGCAGGGCTGTGGCCTGAGTGCCCCATATGCCAGATGCTATAAACATCACAGCTGTTTTACAAGTGGGTGTTAATATCTCAACTTGGAACTGGAAATGTTGGCTACTCAATCCACTGTCAGAAAGCCAATTCCAAACCCTATAGGACAGAGTAGACAGCTCTTTCGGTTTTCTCAAACCATTTCTCTTTCCAGGAAGAGACAACGTCATCTTTCTCTCATGGAGAAGCTGGGGACTTGACCCAGTCTCCCGTGGTTATCAGCCTCATGTTTAACCCACAGCACTGCCAGGACTCCTTGGTCTTTGTGAGAGAGAGGATCATGAAGAATCCAAGGCAGACAGGAAGCTGTTCACCTTAGATTCATTTCTAACTACTCCACGACCAAATGCTTCCGTAGTATTTTGCTCTCTCTGAGACTTTGGAGAGGGTTTTATTGAGGGAACCATGAGAGGAAACGGAGGTGGCCACCTTGTCATTCTTTTTTTCTTTTTAAATCATTTTATTGGGGGCTCTTACAAATCTTATAACAATCCATCATTCAATTGTATTAAGCACACTTGTACATATGTTGCCATCAACATTTCCCAAACATTTTCTTTCTACTTGAGCTCTTGGTATCCACTCCTCTTTTTCCCACTCCCAGTCCTTGATCAATCCTGAGGAGAAAACAATGGGACCAGTGGTTCTGGTGGGGACATGGGAGAGCAGGGGCCAGGAAGGGAGAGCAGGGAGCCAACAAACTCAGGGATAGGGAACAATGAGAGATCTAAAATTGCTAGTAAGGAGTGGGTATAATGCCTGGTGGGGTTTGGTCAAGTGCAATCTATCCAAGAGGATTTTAATAATATATAATTACTTATATATTATTATTGTTATTGCATATCTTACACTGTCGGTTGTCTCCCTTCACCTACATTTTTGTTATTTGTCCCCTTGGAGGGTGGGCTATATATCCAACCTTGTGATAGGTTCCCCCTATCTCTCCACTGCCTCCTGCTCCCACCGTCCCCCTACCCTCATGATATCGCTACTCCCACTACTATTCCTGAGAGTTCTCTCTGTCCTGAATTCCATGTGTGGAGAGCTCTTATCTGTACCAATGTGTGTATTCTGGTCTAGCCATATTTGTTAGGTAGAACTGGGTCGTGGTAGGGAAGGTGGGGGAAGCATTCAGGAACTAGAGGAATGATGTGTGTTTTGTCGGTGCTATACTGCATCCTGGTTGAATCGTTCCCTTCCTTGTAACCCTTCTGTGGGGGGATGTCCAGTTGTCTACAGATGGGCATTGGGTCTCTACTCCAACCGCCCTCTTCCACATTGATATAATTGTTTTGGATCTTTTGAAACCTGACACCTGATCCTATTGACACCTCATGATCACACAGGCTGGTGTGCTTCTTCCATGTGGGCTTATTTGCTTCCCTGCTAGATGGCTGCTTGTTTAACTTCAAGCCTTTAAGATGCAGATACTATATCTTTTGATAGCTGGGCACCATCCACTTTCTTTGCCACATTCACTTATGCACCCATTTTGTCTTCAGCGATCATGTCAGAAAGGTGAATATCAAAGAGTGCCAGGTTATTAGAACAAACTGTTCTTGTGTTTAGGGAGGCCTTGAGCAGAGGCCCAAAGTCTGTCTGCTATCTTAATACTTAACATATAAATATATGTACATTGGCCTCTATCCCTTTCATTATAATTAATATATTTATATATATGCATGTCTATAAGTATACCCTTATAAATAACTTTTGCCTTCTAGTTATTACCTCTATTTCTGTTCACCTTCCTCCTGCCCCACTATCATGCTCACTTTCCACTTGGTGCTCAGTAATTTCTCTTGGATAGATTGCACTTGATCAAACCCCACCAGGTATTATACCCACTCCTTGCCATCAATTTTAGGTCTCTTGTTGTTCCCTTATCCCTGAGTTTGTTGGCTCCCTGCTCTCCCTCCCTGCCCCTTCCTCTCCCATTGGTCCCATTGTTTTCTCCTCGGGATTATTCATCCTGCCTATGTTATATAGACAGACAAAGGGTGAAAGGCAAAAAGAAGAGAAAAAAAAGGATAGATAGTTCCAGGTCTGTCTGCTGACCCTTATGAGTGTTTTCCAATTGGGTCTCATGAGGTGCCAAGCCCTGTCCCCCAAGTCAGAAGTCTATTGTCAGGATTCCTTGAGGACTTGGTTACTCTGCCCCCCTTGCTGCCCTGCTGCACTCCCTTCACGTTTCACCCCACTGTGCTTGAGGCAGACCAGGCACACTCTCTGCACAGTGTCTCTCATGCTGTCTCCCATAGTGCTATGGGTCAGTGAGAGAACTTCGTGTCTCATGGTGGGGCCGGCTCTACGGACCTCTCTGTGCATTGCCTGCTCCTAGCAGGGATGTCGTCCCCAGGGCTTGGTGGGCCATGAAGTGGTCCACTCTCTCTTTCCCTCTCAGTTCGCACCCATGTGGTCTGGACAGACCCGCCTCTCTCCCTGGGCTATATCCTCAGTGCTCTCCTCTGTATGACATTCTTCTGGGGAGGGGTCAGCATAGCTCCGCTTGGGCCCGGCCTGCAGTCCGCTCTGTTAGTTCACTGCTCCAGGCTTGGCGCTCCAGGATGGGGTCTGGTCCCTCTCTCTCTTTCCTGTGGAGACATAAACAACAACCTCCCCATGGATGTATTTGTACCCTTGGTACTAATACCCTCAGTTTTTTTCTCTTTCTCTTGTCTGTAACTGTCCATGGGCACGTGAAGAAACTTTCAAACACCAAATCTTTCCTTTCACTGCACACTTGCATTCATTTGAACCTCATCTAACATCGATCCTCCATCAGGTTGGTGTTGTCCTCTTAAAGCTCAAGTGATGTGATTTCTGTATTTCCTCCCTGTTTTTCTTATAAAAAGATGTTTCCAAGCAGAATACAATAGTGCAGGGATAGCACCATAGATTCTGAAATCAAGCCATCTAAGGTTTTTGTTGTTGTTGTTAAAAATGAAGTTATTTATTTATTTAAATAAATCATTTGGTAGCAGCAATATCATGAGGGTAGGGGGAAGGTGGGGGGAGAAGGGGGAAAAGGGGGAACTGATCACAATGATCAACATATAACCCCCCTATCTCCCCAACACCCCACCTGAAAGGGACAAACAACAGAAATGTGGGTGAAGGGAGACATCAGATGGTGTAATATATGAAAATAATAATAATCTATAATTTATCAAGGGTTCATGAGGGTGGAGGGTATGGGAGGGAAGGGGGGAAAAGGAGCTGATACCAAGGGCTCAAGTAGAAAGAAAATGTTTTGAAAATGATGATGGCAACCTATGTACATATGTGCTTGATATCATTGATGCATGGATTGTTATAAGAGGTGTAGCGGCCCATCTAAGTTTTTAACCCAATGCTGTGCCTACTGTCTGTGTCATTGGGTCCAGTTGAGTTGACATTAAATTAGTACATATTTTTCAGATTATTAAGAAGATAAAGCAAAACACTCTGTGTATAGCTCCCGAGAGTGCACAAACATACAAAGCGTACCGTTGTTGCTGTTAGCTGTCTTCCAACTCATGGCAAACACAGACCCAACAGAATCCGACCATTGTGATCCAGAGGGTTTTCACGAGCTAATTTTCAGAAGCAGGTTGCCAGGCCTTTCTTCTTAGCTTCATGTTCAGCTTCATGGCAGCATGAAAACTTCCACGGAGAGACAAGCGGTAGCTACACGTAGCTACACAGGAGCTCTATTGGTGAGGAATGAAACTTACAAATCTTGTACAGTATCCTTGTATGTTTATCCTTGAACTATTAGTTATTGCTATTTTATTATATCTCTTGATTCATATCCATTTGCATTTAACATAGATCTAAGAGTAACAAAAAATTATACCTGGTGAGTTGAACACGCTAAAAATCAAGTCACATTTACCTTAATGATTCAAAAAGATATTCAAATATTATTCATGTGTCAGATAAGATTGAAATGAAAGAAAGAACTTGGGTTAAATCAATTGACACTATTGTGAAATTATCCTAGAATCTGTTATTAATACAGATCCCAACATCAAAGCTTTGCACAGTGAACTGTTGGGTGGCCTCACATGAACTATAATAAAATAGGGTATGGAAACCTTCAAGTTTGGAGTCACCAGATCAAATGTGAACTGCCAGAGAGGGCATTCCTGTCCTATTGTTAACTTCTCTTTAGATTGCTCTGTACTAATGTTTTAGTGTTAACGCCTGGCAAATTCCACACGTACAAACATAGGTACTTATCTTTCATAGTATATATGATTGAAATTAAAGCTGATCTGTCCATTAAGCAGTGCAATAACACAGGTCTTCTGACTTTTCATAAGGCATTAAAGGAATGATGCATATCAAGAAGATATTCTGTTTCAAAAGAATGCTAATCAATGCTGAGAACATTTGCTATAAATTATTCACATTTGTTATAAATGACTCCATCCCTTTAAAAATTAACGGTACACAACCTATAATCTAGGAGCCAGAAGTAGGGCTGCCTCACCTTGAAAAGTTTGAACATGAGGGGCTGATTACAATAAGAGAACAAACCGAATCCTGGGATTTGAGCTTGGTGTATTGCAACAAATAAATCACCTCTCAGCCTTACATCTGATAGCCCATGGTCTCTGCTCCTTGTTGTGTGTTCCTTCACCACACATTAATATTGCATGCAACCATTTCAAAATAAAATCATAATGTGAGTCATAAATCACAAAACAGTGGTAATAAACCACTCTGGTTTATATTAGCTGTACGCGGATGATACTTAAGTATTTCCACCATTAGTGTGGACTATTTGAGCCTTCTCAGTACCACATTTGCTCTCTTTCTTTCATTTTAAGTGGTGGAAATATAGAAAACAATGCTAAATCCATTCATTAGTGAGAAAACGATGCTATTTGTTCTCTTAATTGATTTCATTTCAACTAGGACCTGTGAAAATGATTGCACAGTTGAAAATGACAATATTATTGACCTTGTTTCATCAAAGGACATGCCTTCTCTATGAATCCTGCTGAGAGGCAAAGGGACATCATCTGAGAAAAAAATATTAAAAGAAAAAAAAATAGAATCATGAATGAAGATTGGAATGACTTAAGGCATAAACATTCTTTATACTCATTAAGGTAGAGTTTAGTCTTTCCATGAGTTCTTGAAGTCATAAATATGTCATTTTGGTCTTAATGTTATCATCTTCTTTTAGTTTTATTCTATTAGAATCTGTTCCACCTGATTGCACAGGACTCTTGGAAAGAATTGCTACTAATTTTTGAAGAGACAAGATAATGTCATGTGTAGCATGCAGGCAATGCTCAATGTAAACATGAATAAAAAGCCACAATTTGAAGGATCCTGAACTCAAAAACTCAACTCCACTAATGACATAAATTGACCCAAACAAAAGCAGATACATATATTGTTGTTGTGATTCTTGAGTTAACCCCAACTCATGGTGACCAAGGACAATCATGCAAAATGCTCCCTGTCCCTGGGTCATCGCCACGATTGGTTTCTGATCACACTGTTGTGATCCATAGAGTTTCCAATAGCCAGTTTTCAGAAGACTCTTGCCACACCTTTCTTCCTAGTTCATCTGTATCTGGATGCTCTGCTGAAACCTGTTCAGTATCATAGCAGCAAGCAGGTGTGCATTGACAGGTGAGCCGCGCATGAGGTGTTTGTCCAGGAAGTGAATCTGAGTTTCCTGCACCTGAGTTCCACTCTACCACTGACAGCACCTGAGAGACTTACAGAGATTTGAAGGCGTGTTTGCCAGTTGTTTCTTGCGCATAACCTCACTCCATAATCTCCAGGGAGAGGATGTAGAATCCACCAGTGTTCTCTTTCTCTTTAGATGCTGCTTCTTGGTCATTGCCATAAATCAGAACAGTCGGCTGTGTCCTCTTGGCTGTGGCTCTTGACACATGAGAGTGGGGTTCATGTTCAGCACCCCTGAAAGCTGCTCCAGGTCTTTCGGGTGCCTGGTTGACAAAGGGGCCACTCCTGTCTCATTGTTTTACAAAGAATATATTCTAAAGAGGTGAAAATGAGAAAGTAAGGAGAGTGTACATAAAAATACCACTCTCCTTAAAAAAATAAAATACTTTATAAGTAAAAATAACCTTTATTGGTCAAGGGTTCAACGGTGAAATCATTTGGGGATGGGGTGGATCACACGTGTTCTACATTCTGGTTGGATGTTGACAAACCAAAGAGCACGTGCCCTAGGGCGAGAGTCACTCTGTGGGAACACGCACCTTGCAGTCAGCTCATCTGATTGAATGTGTCCATAGTCAAACCAATTTGACAAAGAGGCGAAGCTTGCGGGCCGACCCAATGCACTTGCCAATTTGACTTGTTCTTCCAGCAACCTGTTTGCTACCTTCGTGTTGATATTAAGGTAGAACCTTGAAAGTAATTGTCCTGGTTGTCTTTCACAAGACAGTGGGTGTGTGCTGTGGTTCAGCTTTCCTGGAATCTTTATGGTATCTGGGAAAGTCCTCAGATTTCCCCCCCTCAATAATTATCTCCTCAGGAGGCCCAATTTTTGCTGATATTTATATTCTGAAAGGATGATTCTACAGATGATGATCCTGAGCATGTTTTTTGAAGGAATGAAAATCTAACCGATGAAGACAGGTATACCTTGAGCTGGTTCTAGACCACGGCAATGAAGCAATGCCTGTTAAGTGAGTCACACAGGTTTGCCTGGTTCCCGGTGCACATAGAAGTTAAGTTTCCACTACCCTGTATGTGCCATACCATTGTGAAAAGGTTCGAAATATCGGGGAGATTATCACCACAGGACACAGTGGCACAGTGAGCGCATGCTGTTGGAACAATGGTGCCAGGGAGTTTTCAGGTGGCAAGAACACCACAAACATTTCCTGTGTCAAAGGACACCAAATCTGTGACATGCAGTCACGCCAAGACACCATGACAAGAGACATGCCTGTGTAACCGAACATCATGTGAAAGCTAAGGTACAACTCAAAGAGGTGAATCCCAGCCAAGCAGCTCTGGGGCAACACAGGGTTACTACTGCAAACACACTTTAGCGAATGCAAGATGCTTTTATGGAGGACGGGAGATTGCTGAGTATCGGTGTCAGGCTACTGTGGGTAAGAAGAAAGCCGAGCTTTGACCTCGGGAAGGAATTAGGCCTTGATTTCAAGGAGGCATTTAAGGCAATAAACCCTCATGTTGGAGTACCTAAATGGATGGTTGGAAACTATGAGAAAAACCACAGGTAGTGTCTGGTCAAAAAAAAAAAAAGGCGATGGGAGGTGTGTGAAGTTGAGCAAGGGGAGAGAGGAACACAGGAGCCCGTGGAAGGGCACAGGAGTGCCCGAGAATTGCAATATTGATAAGGAGATACGACCACGGAGAGGAGGAGGGTGACACGGAGGCTGCGTGTGAAGAACATGCTAAAAGATTCATGCGTGCAAAGACTTGGGGAGATGGCCAAGTCTTGTCAAGGTAACGCCGTCGTTCTTTGGGAGCAAGGCTTCGCAGGCACCGCCAACTTTCCAGATTGGAAGTCCGTTTCCCATCTTAGCCATTTTGTAGCTACTTCCTAGCTGCCACCTGTCTCCACCCCATGCCCGAGCCCCCGGCTCTAAGCTCAGTAAGGGGCAGCATAGACAACACGGAGACTGGTCCTTGGGCTTCCCCAGCAATGGGAGTTTTAGGAGGGCGGTAAGAGTGGGGTGGATACCCGAACCTTCTGAATGCAGAAGGCAGTCTGGATGGCAGAGGCAGGCTGCGAGCGTTTGCGGAGCTTTGTGTCGTGGAATATTGTCAGCGTCGCCCCCTCCTCTTGGCTGTGCGCTGACACGGCTCCTACCTCATTGGTTTGCGTCAGGAAGCCACCCATTCCCGTCCCTCCCTGCCATTTATGCCCTGATGGCTTCTGCTCTGAAATAAGTGGGGAACATTGTTTTCATGTTGTGAGAAAGGGTGAGGAGGGCGCCCTCCCGTCTTTTTGGAACTAGAACAACGGCTACTCCGTTACTGGCTTTTTAATTTCATTTCATTTTCTGAACACTAGAGGTGCAAAGTTGGAAGATCTTGGTTGGTTCTCATGGAAGTGTTGTTTATAGTGGTTTAATTTCTGCAAATTGTGTCTTTCTCCCCTATGATGGAGAACAGAAATAACAACCTCTCTCCCCAATGTGGTTTCCATCAGCCTTTCCTCGGTAACGAATCACTCTTCTCTTCATTTCAGTGCTGTTGAGAGGAAGGATCATGCCTTGTTGTTCGTTCGTTCTTCTTCTTCTCTTTAAAGTACCATTAGCAGGCACTATCATTCAACGTATTTACTGTGGGCTCAGCTAATGAGGAATCAGGGGTGCCGCTACAACATTTTCACTCACTGAAATGGAAGCTTCATGCCAGTTACGATTAGCAGCTGAAAAGCAACAACAACAACAATTGCCTAAATTCTGGGTTGTCTGGAGCCGTGTCTTGCTAGCTTTCTTCTGATTTTGATAGATTGCCCCCGCTTTTCCTGTCTTTAGGATGGGCAGACTCATAATTGCATTATGAGCATCCTCTAATTTAAAACTTGAACGCAAGTTCTTTTCCTTCAGTTAACACAAGAAAGAAAAATAAAATCAAGGTCAAAGTCACACCTGAGATATTTGTCGCCATTCCAAAGATGGAAAAGCTAAGGTCATTTTTGGCATAATTTATTCCTGAAAAAATTGTGATACCTTGCAATTACTTATTCATTAGGTTAGGCCCTAGAACCATTAACAAAGTTCTTTAAACATGTACACAATAAGGTATTGATTAATCCAGCCACGGGCGCATGTGAACTTTACAAAATAAATAAATAAATATAAACTCCACAGCTTCTTGTAACTTGGATCAGCACAATCTGATTCCTTTTATCCTCACCTCCTCTTAAAATTGTTTAAGCAATGTTACCACTTAATTGCCAACTCATCTGTAGCAGGAAACAATTATTCTGAATAAGCCCATGCATTGCCTTGGTTTCCAGCAGATTATTTAAAAACAATATTTCCTTAAGATAACAATTTTGATAATGATGCAGGAAGGAACTATATTTGCCATTAAATGAACATGCTTCAGCACAACAAGCAATAAAAAGCTTAACACTGAGCCCCTGTGAATTAAATGCCGGAACAGCATTGGACAAAAGTCAGGGTTTTGCTGACACATTTATTTCTCAGTAAATGAAGACTGTTTAGGTTTAATGCATTTGTGGTTCGCAATAGTTTAAAAGATCAGTGTAAATTCGTTCTGAACTAGTAAATAGGGCTTTAATGAAACATCTAGCAGCATGCTTCACACCTTGGATCTCTTTATCATTCTGAGGTGACACAGCGTGACTCTCCTGGAGTTTGGTGACACGCAACTAACGTTATGAAGTGTTGGACAGGTTTTATTTGATGCTGATTTGATTTATGTGGCTGATATTGGATTTCAACATCTCCTTATCAGCCTGCTGTTCACGCTTGGCGCCGAGTATTTATGAAGATAGTTTCTTCTAAATGTGCTTATTAATATAATATATATATATATATATACTATTAATGAAATGCAGTTTTAAGAGTGGGATCATTAAACATTTGCACTCTTCTAAATGAGGTAATGTATGAGAAAGCACTTTGCAAACTGTAAAGCCATACACAGATGTTAGTTATCATAATTATTGTTGTTACAGGAAACCCGGGTTTCATATATTATTATTCTGTTTTCCTTTAACACTTAATTCAAAGAGTAAATACAGACAACCAATTTCCTTAAAAACCTGCTGTAGCTTTTTAAACAGTCATGAGCATTTCATTAAGGTTTTATTGTAAATCACGTATGATGTTATTCATTTAGGTAAGCCTTAAAACAATTTTTCCATGGACGTCATAAACATGGCTCGCTACATTAAACTTTGCGAACGTGAGATTTTATCCAGAGAAGAGTGGTGTTGCATTTCCACTTGGAGCTAAAGGAAGAACATGGAACATTGTTCTGTGTGCTATGAGAGGTCCTCTCTGTTAACGTGCCTTTCTGTCCTTCACGAATGATGAACTTTGTAAATTGATGGGGTCTTCTGGTTTTTGTTTTGTTTTCAGAGGGAGCTGGGAGATGAGTGCAGAGATCATTTTCTCTCTTTTTTCTAGTGCAGCCTAGGAGAAGCGATCAGAAGAAAATTCGTGCTAATACATAATTGTCAATTGTCAATAATTAATATAAAATCAAGGTTTCAAAAACAAACAAACATGTGACTTCCTGGTTGACAATTTGAACATTAGTCTAGTGTAGGAAAGGCTTGATCAATTTCATGGCCATTTACCCATGGAGATCAAAAACCAAACTCATTCTGAACAACACACTCAACGCGAAATTAAAAAGTCACTTTATTCTTTTTTTAATGTACTATTAGTTGGTATTTAATACATATATCATATCATTCCATAGTTCAATCATGTCAAGCAGAATTGTAAAATTGCTACCACAATCAGTTTCCAAACATTCTTTTCTACCTGGACCCCTTGACATTGCTCTCTATTACCCATCCCACCACCCTCACCACTGTATCTACCTCATTCCCAAACCCCTATTCTACTTGCGGTCCTTATAGGTTCATCAATCCTGGGTTTCATGTACCCAAAAATGGGAAAGTATATAGCACAGCTTCAAGAGCGTAACCTCCAATGACATAACACCTCTGATTTACACCCTAATATGTACAAACAAAAACCAAACAAGACATTATAAGCCACAGATACTGAAAAATTTGGAAACCAGGTTAGATCTAGCCATCACAATCTGATTATAGTTTCTTTATTTTTCTTTCAAGATATAGTAGAATTAAAGGAATAACCTATTGGTGTCAAATTTGCTTCAAAGTTATAGGGATCCTATTGGACAGAGTAGGCCTGCCTCATAGGATCTCCGCAGTGTTAAATCTTTACTATCACATCTTTCTCTTTGGGACAACTTGAGGGTTCCAATCACCAATCTTTCAGTTTGTAGTTGAGCTCTTAACCATTGTGCTTTCTGGGTTCTTCTTTAAACAAACAAACAATGATTTATTCACCAAGTAAGAAAGTAATGCAAATGTTTGTAAATATAAACAAATAAAACCCTAGTTCTTGAGCCTGAGGTCTCCCCAAGTGTTCTTGCTTGAACTATAGAAATGAATGAAATAAAAAAGGATAAAGGAAAATAAGCAGTACTCCTTACCATTGTTGTTGTTAGGTGCCTTTGAGTCAGGTCTCATAGGACAATAGAATAAAACACTGTCCAGTTTTGCGCCATCCTCACAATTATTCTTCTGTTTAAGCCCATCGTTACAACCGCTGTGCCAACCCATTACATTGAGGACCTTGATCTTTTTCTCTATGCTCTACTTTACCAAACATGATGTCCTTCTCCGGGAACTGGTACCTCATGAAAAATGCTAAATTAAAAATGTCAGAACATGGATCTTGTTAGCAACCCTCTCACATTGTACCTCCATTGGGAGAGAGTAAAAGAAACATGCGTATATGTGTTACACAAGTAAGAAAGTACAAATAACTTGGAGGAAGTGCTACCAAAAAATGTGGAGGCATTAACTACACAGCCCATGAACTTCAAGGCAAACGTTATCCACAGAGGGGCCTATCAGCTCATTTAGAAAGATTCAAGTACATCGAGGAAGACCCTGGGCAAGATGGATTGGCATAGTGGCTATAATAATGGCTTAAAGTATAGCAGTGATTTTGAGGATGAGATGCAGGGGTAGGCAGTGTTTCATTCTGTTGTACATAGGACAGATATAAGCTGGAACTTTTTTGACAGCACCTAATGACAATGACAACAAAAACAACAACAACAACAACAACAGATAAACATAAATTCATCTTCTCACCTCATATGTCAGGTTGGTTTTGCTTCCTGCTGCAGTAGGTCGGCTAAGACCGGATCTAGTCTATGGATGTCTCCAACTTAAGTTCAGTATGTGAAAATGAATTACAATCCTCACCAGGCTTACTTTTGTTGACAAAGGCTTTAACTGTGGAGTTATAGTCATCAGCTAGCTCCAATAACTATGAAATGTCTGTCCGGCTGTTACAACTTGAAGTGGCTCAACAGCACCTAACACCAACAGCAACAACAGGGGGATTTAACACCAGAAATCTGACAACGTCTTCTGGTGGAATCTCAGAAGAGTGGCTTTTGAGTTGACTTGAAGTCCTGGCTACCCATGTGTGCCAGACAAGAAATATATAGAACTGGAAAATTAATGACTGGCTTTTCAGAAGTAGATCGCATGGTTGTTTTGTTTTATTCCCCACCCCCCCACCCCTCCCCAGTCATCTCTGGGTGGACGCCAACTGCCATCGTTGATGAGCTGTCAAGCTTGTTAGTTGTGTGCTCCTCCCAGAGACTGCTGCGGCTGGGTCAAGTAGGACTTGACGTCGTGAAAGCAAGATGCAAGCTCTCCTTTAGTGCTGCTCTAGCCACATTCAGACAGTATGTATTGTTTTATCTTGTGTTAAGATTTCAGAGTTCCCATTAACTAATTTCTTTTACAAAATGGATACACTTAAAATTTAAAGACTTAAACCAGGAGGGCAACTTAACATGCGGAGGAATCCACAAAGAGACTGGACTATACACCAGCCCTAACCAGAATTAGCCCGACCCCCACCATGGAAGGGAGTACCACAGAAAATGGAAATAGATCGTCTGGTGTGAGAAAGGAACTGACCTACCACACCACACCCAGAAGGAGCTGAAGCAAAGGAAGGAGGAAGAACGGAGCAGAGCACACCTGGGCCCACCAAGCTCAGAGGATGATAGCCCAGCTCAGAGGACCCAATGTACAGAGAGGACCATATAGCCATCCCCACGGCGAGATGCGACATCCTGCACTGACCCATGGCCCTACATGGGATAGCTCCGGAGACACAGTGTGATATGTGCGACTGAGCTGACCCCACCACACTGAGGCAAAACACTGGGGGCATGCAATGGAGCAGCGGGGAAGCAGAGCAAGGAGGTCCCAAGGGAGTACAAACGATGGACTTTGGGGCCAGGACGTGGCACCCCATTAGACTCGTCCGGAAAACACTCCTAAAGGTCAACAAACAGACCTTGAACTATTAACAGGCTTTTTTTCCTGCCTATTTGTTTTGTTTTTTTCATTTTTTCTCTTCTTTTAAATTTTGTATGTCAGTGGCTTTTTTGTTTGTTAGCTTGCCAGTGCTGCTGTTGTCATTGCCATGTTCTTATGTGCCACTTTGATGCTGTGCTGTCAGAGCCATCCACAATTTTATGCACATAATAATATCTCTGCAGGTCCACCTATATAAGAGAGGCTGGACAAACAAATGTGAGAAGAAAATAACGAGACCAACGGCCCCGGAGGGACATGAGAGTGTGGGAGGTGGGGGAAGGGAGGAAGTGTTGGCCAACTCAGGGACAAGGGAACAACGAGTGATTCAAAACTAATGGCAGGGAGGGGATGGGAGGACTGGTAGGGAGTGACCAAGGGCAATGTAACTGATAGGAATTACTCAAACATGGTAGTGGGACAGGAGGAAGGCATAAGGAAATAGAGGAAAGGAGTAGGAGGCAAAGGGCATACATAGAAGCCTAAATACAGACATGTACACATGTAAAAATATTTAAGATTATGGGACAAATGGACCTAGGTACATATATTTATAGGTTTATTAGTAGGGTGGCAGGTGGACATTGGGCCTCCTCATGCACATTCCCTTAATACAAGAGCACCTTGCTCAGCTAAACGGTCATTTCATGGTACCCACCTTCCCGACATGATCGCTGAAGACAGACGTGTGCATAAGCAAATGTGGTGAAGAAAGCTGATGATGCCTGGCTATCAAAAGATATAGCATCTGGGGTCTTAAAGGCTTGAAGGCAAACAAGCGGCCATCTAGTTCGGAAGCAACAAAGCCCACAGAGAAGAAG
>NW_022111372.1:27461059-27463809 GCF_000313985.2 Echinops telfairi | reverse complement strand
GACCCAATGCCCATCTGTGGAAACTGGACATACCTTGCAGAGGTGTAGTGGGGAGGAGGTGAGTCACTCAGGGTTCAGTATAGCAATAATGAAACTCACAACCTTCCTCTAGTTCTTAAATGCTTCCTCCCCGCAACTACCATGATCCCAATTCTACCTTGCAAACCTGGTTAGACCAGAGGATGCACAGCGGTATAGATGGGAACTGGAAACACAGGGAATCTAGGACAGATGAACCCCTCAGGACCAGCGGTGACAGTGGTGATACCAGGAGGGAAGGGCGGTGTAGAAAGGAGGAATCGATCACAAGGATTTACATATAACCTCCTCTTTGGAGGATTGGCAACAGAAGGATGGGTGAAGGGAGATGCAGGGCAGTGTAAGATAATATATAATAATAATTTATAAATTATTCAGGGTCCACGAGGGAGGGGGGAGGGGGGAGAGAGGGTAGCGGAAAAAGGGAAATGAGGAGCTAATTCCAGGAACCCAAGAGGAAAGCGAATTTTGAGAATGATGAGGGCAACAAATATATAAGTGTGCTTTACACAATTGATGTGTATATATGGATTGTGATGAATTTTATGATCCCCAATAAAATGATTAAAAAAATTTTAAGGCTTAATTTTGTCTCTCATAATAATTATTTTTCAACAGTTGTATTAGCATGTAATTCATATAGCATACAATTTAATAGTTGAATCATCTCAAGAAGTGTTTTGTAATCATTTGCAAAATCAGCTTTAGAATATTTTCTTTATTCTTGTACTCATCTTTATTAGTTCCCATTTCCCATCAGCTTCCCCTGCCATAACTCCAAGGAACGATTAATCCAGTTGCTGTTTCTATATATTTACCTATCCTGTATTTCATATACAGAAAAACGTTAAAAGAAAAATCCAAAAACCAAAAACTAACAACAACAAAGTCAAAAAGATGAAAATCTCAGTCAAAAAGAAAGCAGAAAATATTTAAAGCTAAACAAATTTAAATGGATCATAAGGGAGATTCAATGATAGGGTGTTAAATTTTAGCCAAGTATTATGTTTTGAATATTAGCAGTATGCTAGGCACAAAGCAAGTTCTTTAGTCATATTGATCTCTTGCCACTCTCAGAGGTCACTACTATTGTTCCCAATATTATTGCCACCACCTATCTGTTAGTGAGTCATACTGTGTTGGCTTACAGGTTGCTAGGATGTAGCAGCATCTCAAGTAGCAGCAGGGTCTCCCATGGTAGCTCCCAATGGAGCTTCCAGACTAAAACAGAGCAGCAAAAAGGTGATGGGATCAACCTCTGCCAAGTAGCCAATGAAAGTCCAATGAGTCACAACATAATTGTATTTGATTGAGTGCTGAGAGCTGAGCGTCTGCATTCGAAGGCACTGACAATGCACAGAAAATGACTGTAGCAAGAGTCATGGAAATGGTCCGAGACCGGGAAACGTTTCGTTCTTTTGTACATGGGGTTGCCTGGAGTCTACGCCACGTGAGAGCAACTAACAAGAACAAATTATGTCCTCAGTTTTCACATGAAGTCATTGATGATAACAGGGTAGGCTATATGTTCAAGATCACAAAATTAGATGATAACAGCGCTGGGATTAGTCTCAAGGCCTCTGCAACTCTGCTGTCTATTTACTGAGAAGACCTGCGAGACTGTAACCTATTCCTGTTGCTACTGATGAAAGCAATAGCCTTATGTTTCCTCTCTTTTTATGGCTCAGCTCAATTGCAGTCTTCCAACTGAGTCAGTTAACGTCTATTTTGTGATGTTGTATGAACACTATCGACTCATTTGTAATCCTGGGATTGGTGACGTTCAGGGCAGCAGAAGTGTGGAAAGTGAACAAATGGTGGCATACCCACTTGCTCCAGGCACCAGTTGTCATGGGTATAATTGGAGCATCTATATTGTACAGAAGAGTAAAAAGCAATGTGTTCGTCTTAAACTTTTTTTCAGTGGCATTAGTTTTCTCATTTAGGCAAAACAATATGAGGCATAGGACCTATTCTTGTTACTGAAGCAGTATTGTCAGTGAGTTAACTGAATCTTTGAATTCAAAGTTTCATCTTTTCTGTCGTATAACAAATAATATGCTCTAAACCCCATTTTCCTCATCCTCAAAATAATACATTTGCCCTAGTTTATCTTTTCTGGACCTACAGTTTTATTATTGGTTTTTAAATTAGCATTTAACTATTAGTTATCAAAATATAATTATGCAAAAATATTTTAAGTACAAATATCTTAGAGGGCTCTGAGGAATCCTAATTTGGATATAAGGAATTCAGCCCCTAATTGAATGATGGTAAATCCTGCTTTGTGATACACTGAAGTATGCAAAATGTTCGGAAGCACATGAACTTTCAAGTCTTAAAATTTATTTTGATTTTCTTCAAATTAAGAGTCAAAGGTCAGCATCAGCTGGAGGGTTCTGGAACTTGGGGAGTCTGGTAGTGAATGTCACACAATATGGAAGAAACATATGAGAGGGAAACAAAATAAATGCTAACGAAGAGAGAAAAAGATTTATTAACTGAAAAAGCTACCTTACCGTATATACTCGAGTATAAGCCGAAGCACCTAATTTTACCACAAAAAAACTGGGGGGCTTTTTCAGCATAAGAAATGTGCTGACAATTGCAAGGAGTTGGAAGCAACCCAAATTCCCATCAACTGATGATTGGATTAAAAAACTGTGGTATATACATACAATGGAGTACTACGCATCACTAAAAAGCAGTGA
>NW_022111372.1:27444581-27458463 GCF_000313985.2 Echinops telfairi | reverse complement strand
TGCGCTTTACACAATTGATGTGTGTATGGATTGGGATAACAGTTGTATGAGCCCCAAATAAAATGATTTTTTTTAAAAGAAAAAAAAAAAAAAAAGAAATGTGCTGAGAAAATTCGGCTTATACTCGAGAATATACGGCTACTTTGATTTGATATGAACAACATCTTCCAAATGTAAAATATATTGAGAAGTGAATTTACTTATCAACTTGATATGTTAATTGTATGAAATCTGATGGCACTGCCATTTCAATTTAAGTGGCTCATCAAAGGGAGCTTGAGAAAATAAATCCTATTTTGCAAAACTGTCTTAGATGGGAAAAGAAAAAGAAGGTAAATTAGGATACAGATGACTATTGTGATATCTAAATCTAGATCTCATTTTGATCAATAGAAAGTGTTTCTGTAAGATACTGCATTTAAATATATTCCTGTGAGATCTAATGGATAACTGATTTCCTGTTGCCAATTATAATAATGATTAAAGGTACTTACATGTATTTAAATGGATGATCGGAGCTACATTATTATATTTCTCAAAGGAATATAGGTTCCTAAATAATCCTTTTTATTATTCTAAAACATGACCTTAAGGCATTCAATTTTACTCTGACATCATGCTTGGTGAAACAGAAAGTCAGGGAAAGATGAAAACCCTCAGTAAGATGGATTCACACAACGGTCTCGTGGGATAACACCTGGGAGGATGGAGCAGGACCAGCCAGTATTTAATCTATCGTATTGCACCTGGAGTCAATACCAGTGCCTAGCCCTAACTGCAACAGTAGCAATCTAAATAAAAGATGCAAGTAAGAACAAATGATAAGCTCCAGTCACTATAGCTGATTGAGAGGTGTCACATTAAAGGGAAACAATTGTGTTCAACTTGGGATGAATAAGTCAGCAGGTTTTTGCAGAAATATACCTTGACAACGAAAGTCAATTGACAGCAACTTACAATGACCTACGTTTTGCAAACGTATGTGACTTAGCGGCTCATCTCCAAAGTCACATCTCCTTACAATAAAAAAAACTTAAAAAACGTCTTCCCGAACAACCAGAAAAAAGTCACTAAGACCCAAAACACCAACAGTGAATTAACCTTTGTGGTCTGCTGTGTCTAACTTTAGATGTATGGTTCTTTCCTTTGCCAGGTAGAGCCTGGGGACGTCTGCTTACTTTATCATTTGCTGCTGAACTGGTGGCGTGATGGTTACACACTAGGCAGTGATCCTAAAGGTCAGCAGTTTGAAACCCCTAGCCATGCTGTGAGAGAAAGATGTGGCTTTCTACACTATCCTATAGGGTCACAATGAGTCAACATTGACTCTGGCAGTGAGTCGGGTTTGGTATTTATTTGGATTGAATATTGCAAAGAAAAAATTAAACTAGTTGAAGAAATTTGCATTTGACTCTACCGCATGCGCCTATTCTGAGTTGGATTCCATGCAGAACTCCAGAGAAAACCACAATATCTCTTTGAGTCTGATATGAAAGCATACAAGCTCTAATGAGTGTTAAGCAAACCTTATTAACTTGCTGCTGCCTGCTGAGAACACATTGTTTATACAGAATTGGCTTATCACTAACCAGAGAATATATTAACACAGACAAGGCATAATACAGAGTCTCTTTTTCTAAATAGTTTCTTTCAAATCTTTCTCCGTCCGGTTGATGGTATTAAAGTAGGGTCAGATATGTAATCACTTAATCCTTTCCTTACTGGAAAATGAAAACAGATCTCATTAAGATGAGAAAGTTTCCCCCACCCCATTTGTCTCTTTCCTAGTGCTTCAGCAAAAGCCCTTTCCAACCTTGAGATGCTAAATAGCTCAACTGTTTCCCTCTTCCTGTAAGCATCATGCTTCTGTCCAGCTTCAGTGTCTCCCCTGCCTCATGAATTTGCAGAGTGGCCCCAGTGGCCTTCTCTCTTAGGGGCTAGTGCCAAGGCTGGTCCAAGGAGAAACGAATGGTGGACTGGAAGGTTCACTTTAGCAGAGTGCCTGGAGCCTGGGAACAGAAGCCCATGGCTCCTCTCTTCTTGCTTCCTCTCTCCGCCCCCACTCTGTCAAGCACCTGAGATATTGAGTGTAGGACCTGTGTTGGAACTGGAATGGACCTCCTCTTCCACTCAGCTCTTACAATAGTGTTAGTGGACTTGGGCTTTGCTGCTGCCTATTGTGCTCAAAGTTGGCTCTGAGTCATGGTGCCATCCTCGTGAAAGTTGGTATATGTGAGTCCGCTGTTGTGACTTCTGTGTCACGCCATCTCGTGGAGAAGAAGCCCTAGTGGCACAATGGGTTAAGCATTGGGCTGCTCATCGCTAGGCCAGAGGTTCAAATGCATTTGCTGCTCTGGAGACTGACCCTCTACTTTACTAACCATGATGTCCTTCTCTAACTATTGGTCTTTGGTTCATGCATGAACGGGGAGAACTGATATCAGCACCCCTGTACTTCATTTCCTAAGTTAGCTTTTAATTCTAGTGGATAAGGAGAAGACTTTTTTTTTTTAAACCCACTGCCATTGAGTTGAATCCAACTCCTAGTAACCCCATATAGGACTTCAGAGGCTGTGAATCTTTATGGGAGCAGAGAGCCTCATCATCCGTCCTCTCGGGGGCTGGTGGGTTTGAACAACCAACTTTTAGCTAGTAAACTGTGATAGTTACATAATCTGGTGTCAACTTGTGAGGGGGTGGAAACTAGCCTGTCAATCAGGCTGCAGCTTGATGACATCATTTGGAGGCGCCACGGAGATAAATAGCTCACTAGAGGCCAGATACACACACACTCTCTGCTTAGTCTTCCTGCTGACAAAACACATGGAGCTTTGCTAGAGCCCTGGAGCTAGAGGAGCCACATGGAGATCCCTGCCAGCGCCAAGACGCTTCCACTACCACTGATCCGCAAGACTTTTCACCCACTGGTTTGTGATCTTCCTGCATTCACCGTCATTGCATGTTTTGTGTGAGTCTGAAGAGGAATTTATAGATTGGTATTGGACATATGGGCTAATATCAGCCTTATGGACTTGACCTAGACTGGGCTGGGATGTTTTCTCAATATACAATTGTTGTACAGTATTGACTTACTGGGAGCAACGAGTAGCTACGGACCTCTAGCTGTCTATATCCCGTTGGTGTGCTGTGACTTTCCCAGTTCCTGTCTGCACACCAGGTGAGCAATTCAAGCTCTCTCCAGGTGGAAGCTGTTGGCCAAGGTCTTTGCTTCAGGAGAGAGGCTGACCCAGGAGAAGCTGATCTACACTTCTGCGGGGATTGATGTTGTGGCGACTGCATACATTCATTGGTGAGTAGCTAAGCAGTGCTTTTCAGCTCAGCTGACAATAATTATGGATTAGACTATCCGGATCATGGGTGAGGAAAACCTACATTTTCAGGTAACATCTACATCAGCAGTGAAGGAAAGGCCTGGATCAAAGGCCTAGAAGTCTAGGAGAGGACGGGAAAGGCTCCTGGCAGGTTACTTACTCTTCAGATGTTTCCAACTTTGTCCAGCCCACACCAACTGAACTTGGTCTGAGACCTCACTGCCTCCTCCCTGTCTATCCTCTCCCCTTTGCTTCACTTAACTGGCTTAATTGTTGTTCTCAGCTCACTGCCCTGAGTGGTCTCTGCTGTGAATCTCAGGCATCCTGTGCTGCGTCTTGTTCCAACAAAAGGTGCCCAGAGCCTGATATTCCTTGGATGAGTAGTCATTTGTTATTAATCACCAATTAATCAACCACCTAAAGACCCATGATCAACCTAGTTTTGTTTCTCTTCCTCCTCCTCCTCCTGTTGTTAGGCATTGTCATGCTGGTTCCAACTCATTGTGATTTTATGTACAACAGAAGGCAATACTGCCTGGTTCCGTGCCTAATAATAGCCTCATAATTATTGTATTTCAGCCCATTGTGGCAGCCACTCTATCAATCCATCTTGTGGAGGGTTTTCCTCGTTTTTTGCTCTCCTTTCACTTTGCTAAGCGTGATATCATTTTTCCAGGGATTGGTCTCTCCTGAGAACATGTCCTCAGTACATAAGGCAATGTCTAGTCATCTCGCTTCTAAGGAATATTCTGGTTGTACTTCAGAGGCAGATTTGATTGTTGTTTTGGCAGACCAAAACAGGGGTATTTGGAATATTCTTCATCAGCACCATAATTCATAAGCCTCAATTCTTCTTCGGTCTTCCTTATTCAATGCCTAATGTTCACATGCCTGTGAGGTGTTGGAAAAATACCGTGTCATGTGTCACGTGTCCCCTAGTCCTCAAAGAGGCATTCTTGCTCTTCAATACTTTGAAGCAGTCTTGTGCAGCAGATTTACCCAATGCAATGTGCCATTTGGTTCTTTGCCTAGGTAATAGCAATCCAAAGGGGGCAGAGTTGGTAGAGAGGACATGAGGATGAGACATACTAGAAGGGTAGGTAGAAAGGCAGCAGATTCCTCTTGTGGTTTTAAGTAAAGTAGAAACATTAGAATGATGTTGGGGATTATGGCAACGCTTAGAATGGACTTAGGTGATGGCCCGCCAGTCTTTGTCGTTGTACCCTCCTCTCACGTGTCTTCCAAGCACCTATCCCTAGTGAAACTGGAGAGCAGAAAGTGAAGAAAATAAAAACACAAAGAAATAAACACTAACTCACAGACCTCGAGTGAGATAAGGCCAGACACGTCTTGAGTGTTGGTTTAATACATTAGCAAATAGTGTGTTTTTTTGCCACTGCTAGAGTGCTACATCTGTTTCAGGTGCTTAACCAACAAAGAATATTTTCTTTATAAAAGCAATCATGAGAAATTGCTCTCATACTGACAATGCCCTCCTCCGATAATATTTTGATGCTGCAGATAATTTCAGCAAGCTTTTTAAATGGAGCACCTTGATCTCCTTACATGAGTTATTAAGAGTTGGAATTTACATTCTCAGTGGTTGGGAAAATGGTTTCTTTGATCATCAGGAGCGGCTTTTGGGTCCTTGGTCTGTTGTTGTTTTGTCTCACTCAGTCAAAGCGCTTGCCCATGATGCAGGGGTTGACTCTGTTCACACAAAAGCCCCCTGTGTCACAGATATTTCAGTGCCCGGCGCTTCTGCTTCGAACAAAGGTACGTTGTGTTGTGGAGCTGCGAGGTAGGCATTCTCCCTGAGCTGGTGCCAACCTGTGGCAAACAGCACAACTTAAGGGTGCTTTGGGTTCCCCCACTTCGTAGTGCTGGCCCAGCTAGGGTGGACACGCAGCCCAGAAGTCCCAGTTTGGATTTGTAGACTTTTGCGGTCTCTGAGTTTTGTTCGGGTTCGTGATGACTCCTAGATATGTCAATTGCGAGCATCTGAGCGTCCCAGGATCTGGTTTTAGTTGAATCAGCACTCAGGGATCATGCTTCCTTCAGAAAACACAGAGCTGCCAACACAGGTCTTGTGTGAGCTGACAGGAAC
Source organism: Echinops telfairi (assembly GCF_000313985.2). Classification (NCBI taxonomy): domain Eukaryota; kingdom Metazoa; phylum Chordata; class Mammalia; order Afrosoricida; family Tenrecidae; genus Echinops; species Echinops telfairi. The sequence continues at coordinate 27,453,024 of NW_022111372.1, read as the reverse complement.
ACTTCACGCCTCTCTTTCTTGCTCTCTGGAGATTATTCCATGAACCGAATGACAATTGCATGCATTGGGTTCATCCTGTTCCAGGAGTGAAGCACCTACTGCGTGCCTAGGTGATGGTCTAACTACGGTCAGGCCCCCTGCCTTCCTCTCCTCCAGGGCGGTCCCGCAGTAGGAGTCTGCAAGACCACTACTTACCCTTGTTTACATTGTTGAAGTCCATGGTTAACAAGATGCTGCTTTCCTTCTAATGACTTCACCCTGCAGGCACAGGAAAAGGGTTGGTGCCACCATTTTCCGAGACCAAGCAACCGATAAATTTAACAGGATTGTGTGGATGTTAATTGGGTTTGCATCGGTGTGAGACATTCTTGCTCCTGGCTCATTTGTCTTCTGGATCATTTGAATCACCCGAGTTCTGGGCTGGCCAGCCAGTCAACCATGTGATTCCAGGCTTAACAATATCCCCGAGTCACTGACGCTCAATCACACTTTCCTTTATTGCCCAATAAAATCATAATAACACATTAATTTCAGACATTCAACCCCAGGCTGCATTTCTCCTGGGGCAAAATTAAGCTTTCCAGTTTAGGATAAGCTTTTACTTGTTTGTGTGTGCATGCGTGCGCATGTGCATTTTTACCTCCAACCAAATTAGTCCAAAGGCAACTTCCAGAGGTGTAACTACCAACACCTGGCCTGGCGCAAATTCTCAGAATTCGTTTTGGAGTGGAAGGCAGAGTGAAGGTGTGTAGGCTATTAGTTTTACTCTGATGGAGAGACACATGGTTTTTATCTCATACACATACATGGTTTTGTCTTATGTTATTAATAATTGGATGGTGTACCATGTGCCCTGATGATAGCAATCTTACTCAGTGCCTGGGAGTTAAGATAGGAGAATTATCGATCCATGGTTTTGTTTTGTTCTTCCTGCAAATATCAGAGTATGCAGTCGGCTCTGTCCTTAAGGCATGAAGTTCTTGTGTGTGGTTCTTTGAGATAAGGCATTTCTGAAGGTGCTGGCTGCTTTGCAAATGGGCTTTGATAGTTGCAAATTGGTTAGTAGACCTGTGCTATATAGGTTCAACAACCACTCCTTTTTTTTTCCAACCCTCTTATGAATTGAGACTTTTTGTAAAATGCCATAGAATTCGATAGACAATTGAGCACACCTATAGCTAACACGGCAATGTAACATAGGTGTGAACATTTCTGTGTACTGCTCCTCTCCTTGAGGACTGATTACAAATGTGTTGAGGAGCCAGTACTACCCAGACCTTCCTATCAATAAGATACCTACCTAAGCCTCTCAAAGGCAGAGACAGTTCTACTTTAGGTTTAGAGTAAATGAAACCGAAAACACATTGATATACAAAAGGAACCAGCTCCAATGTAATGTTGTTGCTAGGTGCCCCGAGTTGGTTCTGACTCAGATACCCAATGTATAATAGATGGAAACACTGCCTGTCTTGTCCCTTCTTCATGACCGCTGTGTTTCAGTCTACTGTTGCATCCTCCTGTTGAGGTGTATCCTCTTGCTCACTCAGCTGTGCACTGGGCTTCTAACCACAAGGCCCATGGCTGCTCCACGAAAGAAAGAAGAGGGTGTCTACTCTCGTAAGATTTACAGCATATAGATTCCCAGACTTATTTGGCTTACCTCCCTCTTTTCAGGAAAAAAAAAAAAGACTCATTGTTCCCCTTGATCATGAAAACTTCTGTACTTTTTTTTGCTATGAAAACAACATATTTTTATTAAAGTAATTAAAATATGTTGTTTTCATAGCAATTCAGGATAAAGTGTAGGTATCTGTTTTGGCAGCCCCCCCCCATTCTAGTGCATCCCACCCCCAAGTTGGTAGTATTACCCACTTTGAGAAACAATGAAAATCTCAGACACCCAAAGGAGCAGTTCTACCTTGTTCTCTAGGGACCTAGAGGGCCGCGATGCGCTACAGTTAACTTGATGGCAGTGAGTTTGAATTTCTACCTAGCCAAGCATGATAGGGTGTGCTTTCCCAGGGAATGTTGCACCCTGGCAACATATCTAAAGGACAGAGAGGAAGTCTCATCATCCTCACGTCTAAGGAGAATTCTGCCTTTACTTCTTCCTAGAAAGATTGTTCTTCTGGCAGTACATGATTCACTATTCCCTGTCAGCACCATAGTTCAAATACACCAATTCCTCAGTCTCCCAAACTCATAGTCCAGCATTCTCATAAATATGAGGTGATGGGACTACCATGGCTTTGGTCAGGGGCAACTTAGAAAGGTCGTGTGGAGCAGACTTTTCCAAGGCAATATGTCATTTGATTCCTTGACTACTACTTCAATGAGGGCTGATTGTGAATTCAAATAAAATGAAATCCTTGGCCATGTTTCCCATTTATTATGATGTTTCTTATTGATGCTGTTGTACGGATTTTTGTTTTCTTTTTCTTGAGGCACACTCCATACTGACTTCTGTAACCTTTTAGCTTCCTCAGCTAATGCTTCAAGTACTCGTGGCTTTCAGCAAGGTGTGTCATCCGCATATCACAGGTGTTAATGAATCTCCCTGAGAGCCTGATGTTAAGTTCTTCATTTAGTCCAGTTTCTTTGATTATTTGCTCAGCATACAGGTTGCATAAGTGTGGTGAAAAGATGCCCTTCCTGCTTTTAAACTCGGCACTTTCCCCTTGTTCTGTTGGCCTATGTATAGGTTTCACATGAACACAAGTAATCTAATTAATGATGTTTAATAAGGTTTTTTTTTAAGTAATAAATAATTTTATTGGGGGCTCTTACAACAATCTATACATCAATTGTATCAAACACATTTGTACATATGTTGCCAGCGTCATTATCAAAACATTTTCTTTCTGCTGGGGCCCTTGGTATCAGCTCCTCTTTTTCACTCCCTCCCCTCCCTCCCCCACCCTCCCACCCCCATGGACTCCTGATACAGTATAAATTATTATTATTCATAATAATATTATTATTTAAAATATCCACTGTCTCCCTCCACTCACATTTCTGTTGTTCATCACCCTCTGGGCAGGGTGATGGTGTCAGTTATACATCAATCATTATAATTGGTTCCCCATTTCTCTCCTTTCTTCCCCCTACCCTCATGGTATCTTTATTCCCATTACAGTTCCTGAGGGGTTTATCTATCTTGGAATCCATGCGTCGAGAGCTCTTATCTGTTCTAGTATACATGCACCAGGCCAGCCAGATTTGTAAGGTAGAACGGGGTCATGATAGTGGGGAGGAGGAAGCATTAAAGAACCAGAGGAATGTGTGTGTTCCATTGGTGCTTTGCTGCACCCTGGCTGACTCATTCTTTTTTGCGACCCTTCTGTGAGGGAATGTCTAATTGTCTACTGATGGGCTTTGGGTCTCCACTCTGACCCCCATTGTTTACATCAATATATTTGTTTGTTTGGGGTCTTCTGACTCTGTGGACACCTCATGATCACACAGGCTGGTGTGCTTCTTCTATGTGGGCTTTGTTGCTTCTCAGCTAGATGGCTGGTTGTTTAACTTCAAACCTTTAAGACTCCAGATACTATATTTTTTTAATAGCTGGCACCACCAGCTTTCTTCACCACATTTGCTTATGTACCCATTTTGACTTCAGTGATTGTGTAGGGAAGGTGAGAATCACAAAATGCCCGGTTGTTAGAACAAAGTGTTCTTGTGTTGAGGGAGGACTTGAATAGAGACCCAGTGCCCATCTGCTACCTTAAGACTTAACATTTAAATATATGTACATAGACCTGTATCTCTATTGTTATATATTAATATATTTACATATGTGCTTGCTTATATTTATACCTCTATAAATGTCTTTTGCCTCTGAGTTCTTTCTTGTTTTTCTTTTTACTTTCTTTCTGTCTCATTGTCATGTTCAATCATCATTCCACTCTCAGTGCTTTCTCTAGGCTACATTGCACTTGATCAAGTCCCATCAGGCATTTTACGCCCTCCTAACCATTGAATGTAGATCTCTTATTTTTCCCTCATCTGTGGGTTTGTCGGCTCCCTGCCTCCCTTTCTCCCACCTCCACTTCTCCCATGTCCCCCTGGAGCTGTTGACCCCGTGGTTTTTTCCTCAGGATTGATTATCCTGCCTATCCTATATGGATAGTCATGAGAAAAGGAAAAAGGAAGGGAAGAAAAAGCGGGGTGGGGAAAAGCCTATAAATAATTCCAGGTCTGCTGACCCATCTGAATGTTTTCCAATTGGATCTGGTGAAGTGTCATGCCCTGTCCACTAATTCTGAGGTCCATTTTCGGGATTCCTTGGGGACTTCATTGTCTTCCTTCCCTTGCTGCTCAGTTGCTCTCCCTTCTTGTTTCGCTCTGGTGTGTGTGGGGGTGTGTGTGGGGGTGGGTGGGTGTTGTCAAACTGGGCACACTTCCCACACTGTCTCCAGTGCTGCCCCCTGTAGTGCTGTGGGTCAGTGAGGGGATGTCTGTCTTGTGGTGGGACCAGCCCCACAGTCCTCTCTGCATTGGCTGCTCTGAGCAGAAGTCATCCTTGAGGGGTGGTTTTGTTTGTTTGTTTTTTAAGACACAAGCTTAAGAACATTTTTCTGCAGAAGTCACAGAAAAAATATTTGTAAATTAACTTGTTAGAACACAGGAAAAATATTTGTCAATTGACTTGCTTGTCTAGCTCTGACCTTACTTTTTTCCCCCTTATCCTGTCCATATGTAGATGATTGGAACATTTGCAAATGGGCTATTTTTGGTAAATTCACTCTAAAGTTTAGTACAAAAACCCTCATTATTATAAATGCATTCCAAACTCTGTAAAAACCTCCACATACTCTTTTATGCCACTTGAGTATTGAACCCTAGTTTTCGGGGATACACCTATGTTCATAGAGTTTCTTTGATTCTGAGCCCCGTCCCAGGACAAAGGCTGCCGGGCTTGGTGGAGACGTGGATCTGTTCCCACAAGAAGCAGGAGGTGGAACATATCTGACTAGGCTTTCATTGGGCGACCAAATGAATTAGGATTTCAAAAGGTATTTTCAAATGTTTAGACATAGACTCAAGTTTGTCTTTGACATGTAATTAATGCTCGCGTGCGGTGTGTGTGTTTCATTTTCATCTCATGCACTGCTATCAAATCCATTCTGATGCGTAGCAACTTTACAGGACAGATTAGAACAGCCCCTCTGAGTTTCCTTGGCTGTCAATCTTATGGAGCAGAAAGCCCTCATCTTTTTCCCATGGGGCAGCTGGTGGTTTCTAAACACTGTTGACTTTGGGGACTAGTATCCCAGCAAGTAAGCCACTAAGCTGCTTGGCACTTTACATATGCATAGAGATATTCTAATGACCAGTTCCTATAAGGAGGCCTGGTGGTACGCTCTGGTACTCATTGCACTACTAGCCTAAAGGTTAGTGGTTCAAATCCACCAGCTGTCCCACGGAAGAAAGATGAAGTTATGTTGGCACAGTCAATAAAACACAAGTAAACATCTTTTTAGGATTCTCGGCTTTCAGCCAAGATCCATCTGACATTGTAACAATATCTCTTATTCCATGTCCTCTTCTGAATCTGGCTTGAGCTTCTGCCAGCTCCCTGTCAATGTACTGCTGCAAGCCATTGTTGGATGGTCTTCAGCAAAATTTTACTTGCTTGTGATCGCAGTGATATTGTTCTATAATTTGAGCATTCTGTTGAGTCTCCTTTCTTTGGAATGAGTACAAATAGACAGTAACTCTCTTTCAGTCAGTTGGCCAAGTCTTCTATTTTACCTGGCACCGATGACTGAGAGCTTCTGGTGCTTCATCAATTCGTTGACACATTTCAAGGGCTATTCCCTCAATTCCTGGACCCTTGTTTTCTAGCGGATTCTTTCAGTGCAGCTTGACTTTACCTCAGAACCATTGGGTTTTGCTTGAGTACTGCCTCCTGACACGGTGAAGTGGTGATTCGTTCTTTTTGGTGTATTCTTTATATTCTGTATTTTCTTTCCATCTTCTTTGGATGCTTCCTGCATCATTCAATATTTTCCCCATAGAATCATACTTTGTTTCCTCCCTGTGAAGCCCTATCACTTGTGAATGGCTTTCAGTTACTCGATCTACATGCTGAAGGAAGCACTGCTCAAGTGTCACGTCTGAGGAGACTGTCACAGATTCCTCACAAGAAGCTGCAGGGCTCAAACCACTGACACTTTGGTTAGCAGCTGCCTGCTGTAGTCACTGAGCCACCAAGCTCCCTCACAGGAAGGAGGAGGAGGCAAGCTGACCCGTGCTTCCTCTAGCCCTGATGATTGTTTCAGGAATTTGAGGCTTTTCTCCCATCCACCTCAACCCCCACTTTTGACATGGCCTCTTCCAAAAATATTGTCCCACAGTTCAAAACCCATTACGATTTCTCCTCTGATGTCTACCCCTGCCTTCTGCGTCTCTCCTTTTGTTTAGGAAAGTCTGGGCCACGGTTGTTAGGAAATAGCCCTTAAGCACAAGAACACTATATTATGTCCATTGCCCGGGAATGCCTATTGGATTGTATTTCCCCTACTTGGTGGCATAAGGCTAGGCTGATGGCAGGGAGGAGTCTGAACCAGGTCCTTTGTCTAGGTCACTCTGAAAACGTATCTGAGCAGCAAGCCTAAGTACAGTGGATGGCTTGGAGGTTGGAAGGCTTTGAGCAATAGCTATATTACTATTTCCAGATAGAGATACTATTTATTAAACCCTGGAGAGTGGTGTGTCACCAGCCTCAGGGCACAACTGCAGATAGCATTTCAGAAATTTTCCCTTCACTGCATCCATTAAAGTAGCATCCAAGGACTTTCCTGAAGAAACCTGAACGAATGTATTCCATGGTTTCTGTAAAGGAGATGGCCACTGGCCTGGTACAATCTACTTTCCATTTTTAGTTTGGACTTGTTTGCTTTTCAGCTGTGAAGTCTGAAATCTGAAGGCTTCTCAGGAAGGGAGTTGTTCTGCCTCCTACGGCACTCTCTACTCAATAATTTGCTGCAGTGGCCACACGGAACTCACAGACCTTGCTCACAATTATGTTAGCAATTTACAGCTCAGGTGAGAACTACTCAAGATATAATTGTTCAGTCAGGGCAGTTTCTTCTTCGACATACCCACTCTCTCTGGTCCTTGGCCGCTTAGGTCGACCCTTTCCCTGCTCACACAATGTTACAGAGCTCTTTGAGGGCTGCCAATAAATGTCCAAAAAGGCATGAAACTCCACTGTAAGCCTCAACTAGAAGGCATCGAGCTCAAGCTGCATGGGCTAGCAAACCCAGCTGCCTCATTTAATACCTCAGGCACCCTCCTTTAAAAGCCAGCCTTCTGCTCAAAAGCACTCCGCCTTACTGCTGATAGGTTGGGAAGTCCACTACTCTGTCTCATGCTTTGGATACTGGTTCTGGGCTGTTACTCCCATGCCACTCCTCTGTTGTCACAGCTGTCAATTGTGGCAAGGAAGTACAATGTGCAGGGATCTCAGGCCCAAATGCTCCTTGCCTGGTCTTTCTCTTTTGCAGATCTGAAGATCCTTCCCTCCTGCTTCTAAGGTGGTTCACTTTATACCCAGTAGGGTGACAATCACAATGAACTCATTTAACAATTACTCACAACTGAATCTTATCCGTTTCTTCCCCCACCGTCTCTTACCAGGCCTCATCAGAAAAGGGTCATTTGTTGGGCGTTCCAGAGACTACGAATAGAAGAGTCTCATTAAAGAAGTCACTGCCCTGTGGAACAGGTCTTTATTCAGAAAGATACTGTTATTGGAGCAGGAACCCTGGTGCCAAAGTGAGTTACTCAATAGGCTATTTGCCACAGGGCAAGCAGGTCCTTGGGAGAAAGATGGGATTTTCTACCCCCATAAAGAGTTACAGTCTCAGAAACTCACAGGGGCAGCTGTACTCTGAGCCACAGGGTCGCTATGAGTTGGAATTGACTCAATGGCAGGGAGTTTTGAGTCTCTTACTGTAACTGGGAGATGGGATTCAAGGGTCATGGGTTAAGCTACACACACACACCCCACCCCACCCCACCCCACACCAGAGTTGCAAAAGAAAGAAAATGAATTTGAATGTTGGGAAGGTGTGGAGAGAGGAGAAAGACCAGACTGCAGCCCAAGTTGTCAGACATCTTTGACGAGCTTAGACCAGGGTGCCTTAACATTGTAAATATATCCGAAACCACAAAGTGGCATACTTTAAATGGTAACCCCATTTTCTTTTTTTTAATAATTATTTTATTAAGGGCTCATACAACTCATCACAATCCATACATACATCATTTGTGTCCAGCACATTAGTGCATATGTTGACTTCATCATTCTCACAACACCTGCTTTCCACTTAAGCCCATGGTGTCAGCTCCTCATTTTTCCCACTATCCCCTCCTCCTGAACCCTTGATAATTTATAAGTTATTATTATTTTATCATATCTTACCCCATCCGA
>NW_022111372.1:27397777-27443716 GCF_000313985.2 Echinops telfairi | reverse complement strand
TCAGCTAGATGGCTGCTTGTTTATCTTCAGGTCTTTAAGGCTTCAGGTGCTATATCTTTTGGTAGCTGGGCACCATCAGCTTTCTTCACCACATTTGCTTGTGTACCCATTGTCTTCAGTGTCTTCAGGTGTTTTATCTTTTGATAGCCAAGCACCATCCACTTTCTTCACCACATTTTCTTGTGAACCCATTGTCTTCAGCGATCGTGCCAGCCAGGTGAGCATCTCAGACTGCCGAATTGTTAGAACAAAGTGTTTCTGTGTTGAGGGAGTAGTTGTGCAGGGGCCCACTGTCCATCTGCTTTCTTAATACTCAACCTATAAATATATGCACATAGATCTATTTCCCCCTCATCATATATAAATATATTTACATATTTATATGCCTGTATTTACATGTCCATGACTACCCTTTGCCCAGCCTAGTTCTTTCTTCTATTTCTTTGTACTTTTCTCTTGTCCCACTATCATGTTCTGCCTTCATTTGGGTTTTAGGCATTCCTTTCGGTTACATTGCCCTTGATCCAGCCCTGCAAAGCCTCCTGCATCCTCCTTGACAGTGATTTTGGATCACTCGTTTTTCCCTTGTCCTTGTGCTTGTTAACACCTTCTTCCTTTCCCCCACCTTCCCTACCCCCATGTTCCCCGGATCTGTCATCCCATTGTTCTCTCTTCTGGTTTGTTTATTCCGCCTATCCCTTCCAGGTAAACATGCTATGTACCATCACCAGACTGAGTGCAACGAAGCGACAACAGAAAGTAAAACAATGGCTACAACTACAACACACATGTACACATATATAACTGTATGAATAGTTCAGGGTCTGTTTGTTTTCCTTCACGTGTGCTTTCCAGTCAAGTCTGGTGGGGAGCCATGCCCCGGCACTGCCTCTATCCTTGGGGACCTCACTGCTCTGCTCCCCCCAATGCTCTGATGCATGCCCCCAGAGGCTGGAGTGCGGCATGGTGAGCTCATGGCGGGCACAATTCCTGCCGTTTGTCTCCAGTGCTGTCCCCACTGGTGCGATGGTTCAACAAGGAATGCTGTGTCCTGTGGTGGGGCTAGCCCCATGGTCATCTCTGTGCATTGCTGTTCTGAACAGGCACATTGTCCCCAGGGCTCGGCAAGACAGGGTGTGCTCCACTCTTTCCTTTTCTTCCCTTTTCCCCCTCATTGGCTCACATGAGCTCCTACCAGACCAGTCCCCCTTCCCCTCTTCCTGAGCTGCAGCTTCAGTGGTGTCCTTTGAAGTGAATTCCCCCTGGGGGAGGGTGGTACCGTAGACCCATTTGGTAATGGGGCCTCTCCATCTATTCCCTACTTCATGTCAGCGTGTTGCGTTCCTGTCTTGGAGCTCCAGGTTGAAGTCTGGTCCCTCTTTCCCTGTGGAGACACAATCAACACCCTCCCCTTGTGTGGGTTAGTGCCCTGTTCCCTGGCTACCCATACCTTTTTCCCTCCTCCCTTTTACTGGGCTACCATATGTATCCCATTTGCATCCCTGGGTTTAGTCTCGCCCCTGCTATGTTACCTGGACCTCACTCCAGGGATGTATGTATACAGCAACTTCTTCCCTATGCCCTTTGTGAAAAAAAAAAATTTTTTTTTGAACTTACCTCAGTGGACTCATGTAGTACTTGTCCTTTTGTGTTTGGCTTACTTCACTTAGCATAATTTCCTCCAATTCTTCCCATGTGGCATTCAAAAAGCGTTCATCACTGCTTTTTAGGGATGCATAATACTCCATTGTATGTATGGACCAGAGATTTTTAATCCATTCATCTGTTGATGAAAATTTGGGCTGTTTCCAACTCCTTGCAATTGTGAACTGTGCCGCGATGAACTTTGGGGCGCAGATGTCTGACCGTGGTTTGTTTTTTGTCTCTTCTGGGTATATGCCCAGTAGGGGGATTGCTGGATCATAGGGTAGCTCCATTTCCAACTGTTTTAGATATCGCCAAATCGATTTCCATAATAGCTGTACATACCTACAGGTCCACCATCAGTGGACAAGAGTCCCTATCTCTCTACATCCCCTCCAACACTTATTACTTTCTGCTTTCTTGAATTGGGCTATCTTTGAGGGTGTTAGGTGGTATCTCATAGTTGTTTTAATTTGCATTTCTCTATGGCTAGAGATCTGGAACATTTTCTCATATATTTCTTCGCCATTTGGATTTCTGCCCTTGAGAAACTCCTGCTCAGGTCCTTTGCCCACCTCCTGAGTGGACAATTGGTTTTTCTCTTGTTGTAGTTTAGCAGTGTGTTATAGGTTTTAGTAATAAGGCCTTTGTCGGATGTGTTATTGCCAAAGATGTTTTCCCATTCTGTAGTCTCTCTTATTACTCTCTTGGTGAATTCTTTTGATGTACATAAATGTTTAATTTTTTGTATGTCCCACTGGTCAATTTGTGCCTCCTCTGTGTTGGGGTTCTTCCCGATTTCCGATAGCCTATGTAATCCCTGTGCCAAAGTTCTTAGGTTTGACCTAATTCCCTCATTGATGGCACTAAAAGTTTGGGGGTTAGCCTCAAGGTCTGTGATCCACCTTGAGTTTATTCTTGTGTATGGAGTGAGGTAAGGGTCTTGCTTCATTTTTCTGAAGGTATGTATCCATTTTTTCCAGCACCATGAATTGAAGAGGGCATCTGCTTTCCATTTAATATTTTTGGGCCCCTTATCAAAGATCAGTTGTCTATATGCCGATGATTTTTATTTCTGGGTTTTCAATCCTTTACCATTGGTCTGAATATCTATTGTTATACCAGTACCATGCTGTTTTGACTACTGTGGCTGTATAATAGGTGCTAAAGTTGGGTAAAGCAAGCCTTCCGACTTTGTCCTTTCTCTTGAGGAGTTCTCTACTAATTCTCGGTTACTTCCCTCTCCATATGAAGTTGGTAATCTGTTTTTCCAACTCTTTGAAGAAAGTTGCTGGAATTTGGATCAGGATAGCATTGAACTTATACAGTGCCTTGGGAAGAGTTGACATCTTTACAATATTGAGTCTGCCAATCCACGAGCATGGGATCTCCTTCCATTTGTTGAGATCATCCTTACTTTCTTTTAATAGTGTTTTGTAGTTTTCCTCATACAGATCTTTTGCTTTTTGAGTCAGGTATATCCCTAGATATTTCAATTTGTGTTTGGCTATTGTGAAGGGTACCCCCGTTTTGCTCCCCTCTTCTGTGTCCTTGTCTGATGTGTACAGTAGTGTGATAGACTTCTGTTTGTTGATCTTGTAACCTGCTACTCTGCCATATTCCTCTATTGCTTCCAGTACTCCTCTTGTGGAACTTTTAGAATTTTCAATATATAAAATCATATTATCTGCGAATAACGATAATTTCGCTTCTTCCTTCCCCAGGCAAATCCCTTTGCTGTCCTTTCTTTGCCTTATATTGTTAGCTAGGACCTCCAACACGATGTTAAATAGGAGTGGGGACAAGGGACATCCTTGTCTAGTCCCCTTTTTCTGAAGAATTGATCTCATCTTTTCTCCATTGACTACCACATTGACTGTTGGTTTTTCATATATAGCTTATAGTGTATTGAGGAATTATCCTTCCATTCTTCTTGAGTGTCTTAAACATGAATTGGTGTTGGATGTTGTCGATCGCTTTTCTGCATCTATTGATATTATCATGTGGTTCTTATATTTCTTCGTTTCAATGTGATGAATAATACTTATGGTCTTTCATATGTTGAACCATCCCTGCATCCCTGGTATGAATCCCACTTGGTCATGGTGAATTATTTTTTATATTCTTTTGTATTACATTGGCCAGTATTTTGTTAAGGATTTTTGCATCGATATTCAGTAGGGAAATTGGTCTGTAGTTCTTGTGGGATCCTTGCCCAGTTTAGGTATTAGAGTTATACTAGCTTCATAGAAGGAATTTGGGAGTTTGTCATCTTTTTCTATGTTCTGGAAGAGTTTGTGTAGGATTGATGTCAGTTCTTCCCTGAATGCTTCATCAAATTCACCCATAAATCCATCTGGTCCTGGAGCCTTCTTAGTTTTTAATTCTTTGATAGCCTTGTCTATTTCTTCTACTGAAAAGGGTCTTTTGAGGTTTTTGATGGCCATTGGGGATGATCTGGGAAAGGATTGTTTTTCCAAGAATTCATCCATGTCTTCCAAGTTTGTTTTTTGTTTTTCCAAGTTTTTAAATTCATTGGAGTACAGCCCTTCATAGTACTGCGTAATTTTCCTTTTGATTTCACTATGGTCCATTGTAATATTCCCTCTTTCATCCCTCATCCTTGCTATTGAAATGCGTTCCTTCCTTTCTTAGGTAAAATTTGTGAGAGGTTTTTCGATTCAATTTATCCGTTCGAAGAACCAACTTTTAGCAGCATTGATTTTTTCCATAGTTTTCTTATTTTCTCTCTCCTGAATCTCAGATTTAATACTTATTATTTTTCTTTTTCTTTTAGTTGGATTTTCTTGCTGAGTACGCTCTAGTTGGTGTAAATTTTGTGTCAGTGTATCAATCATATGCCTCTCCTCCTTCTTTATGTGTGCATGAATGCTATGAAACTACCTCTGATGGCTGCTTTTGCTGTGTCCCATAAGTTTTGGTATGTCGTGTTTTCATTCTTGTTGGTTTCTAGAAATTTCCTAATTTCATCTTTGATCTGAGCCAGTACGCTCTCCTTTTGCAGTAGAGAGTTATTCATTCTCTATTGGTTTGCCCTTATTTTCTTTATCTTCCTTTGGTTTATTTCCAATCTTATGGCACAGTGGTCAGAGAGAGAGTTCTATATGATATCAATGTGCTTGAATTTATTTAGATTTGACGTATGCCTTAGCAAATGGTCTATTTTAGAAAATGTGCCATGTGGACTAGAATAGAATGTGAATTCCTTTTTGTTTGGGTGGAGAGCTCTGTAGATATCTTATCAGGTCAAATTATCTAATTGTAGTGTTTAGATATCTAGTCTCCTTGTTGTGCTTCTTTCCGAGTGTTCTGTCTTTCTCACAGAGCGGTGTATTGAAATCACCTACTGTAATTGTTGAGACTGTGATTTCTTTTTTCATCCTTTGAAGTGTTTGCTTGACATATTCTGCTGGATGCTTATTTGGCGAGTAAATGTTTAGAATGCTTATTGGTTCTTTATGTAATGCTCCCTTGAGCATTATATAGTGTCCATCCTTAGCTCTTTTTATGGTTTGCTCTTGGAGATCAATTTTATCTGAGATTGGGATTGCAACCCTTGCTTTTTTTGAATTAGAGTTTGACTGATAATGTCTCCATCCTTTGATTCTCAGTCTGTTTTTATCTGTAATGTTGAGATGGGTTTCCTGTAGGCAGCAGATTGAGGGTTTATGTTTTCCAAGCCAATCTATTAGCCTCTGTCTCTTAAAGTCTGAGTTCATCCCATTAATATTCAGGGTTATTACATCTATCTGTGGACCCTGTGATGTCATTTTATCTCTCTTGTGTTGGGTGTTTTTCTACCTCCATTTCTTTTCTGTGGATTGTGTATATGTGTGTTTGCGGTTCATTCTTGCCTTCTTTCCATCATTGTGCCAGTTTTATTTTGGGGGCTGTTTTCCCTTTGATGGTCTCTGGGTGGAGTTGTCCTGTGTGGTGGTCTCTTGTATGTGCTTGGTGAGTGTTGTTCTTCTGCCCATACTGGGTCAGCGAGGATCTTTTGTAGTGCGGGGTTCCTTTTAGTATATTCTTTGAGGCTTTTGTTGGCCAGGAAGACTTTCACTTCTCCATCTATTTCGATAGTTTGGCGGTATAGAGTATTCTTGGGTTTGCGTTAATTTCCTGCAATTTTCGAAATATGCTGCTCCACTGTCTCCTGTTCTTCATAGTGTCTGCTGACAGGTCTGAGCATATTCTTATCTGCTTGCCTTTAAATGTGGTTGCCTGTTTTTCTCTAACTGCTCTCATAAATTTTCTCTTTTTCCTTATAGTTGGATAGTTTAATAACTATATGTCTTGGTGACTTCTTTTGGGGATTCAGTCTAGTTGGTGTTCTTTCAGCCTCCTGGATAGTTGCCTGGTTTTCATTCATTAAGTTAGGAAACTTTTCCTCCATGCATTCCATCACTATTTTGAATGTTGGTTTCCTTGATGTGGATTCTTCTTGCAAGCCGATAATTCTGATGTTGTTCCTTCTCATAGTGTCAGACATAGCTCTGAGGTTTTCTTCAGCTTCTCTAATGGACTTGTTAGACTTTTTCTCACGTTTATTAATTTCTGCTTGTAAGTCCTTTAGGTCACTGGTGTGGTTCTCTGCCTCCTCCATTCTCTGGGTGAAGTCCGTGAGTTTGCTGTTAGTTTTTGTTATCTCACCCTTTAACTCCTGTATTTCCCTTTGGTGCATAGCCTTTAATTCCTCTATCATTTCATCCTTTTTTCTGTAATGCTTCCCTCATGTCCTGTATAGCTCCAAGCAGCATTCTGAAGATTTCTTTCTGTGGGAGCTCAACCTCTGCCCTTTCTATGACTGCTGTTAGGTCCAGGTGGTGCTCTGTCATTGGATTTTGTTTCTCTTTTCTTGTTGAAGCTGTGGAAGCAGCTTGCTGTTTTTTGTTCGATTTGTGGACACTTGGTGCCATTTTCCCGGGTGTCTCAGAGCCCTGAGCTCTCTTTGGGAGGTTGTTGTTTCAGCTGGCTGCCTTTAGCCAATTTCCTTGAGGGGTGTGTGTCACCGTTGTCCTGCTGGGGATTCCCTCTCGCCTTCTCCTATGGTTTGTGCCCCAGCTACCTTCAGGTCTCCTTAGGGGCTGTTTGCAGCTGTGCAAGCTGCGGTCTGATAGAAAGTATTGGCCCCAGTAGAGGGGGCTGTATTTAGGGGATGGGTTAGGGATTGGGTGATCTGTTTCTGGCTAGAGGCACTTCCCTCAGGTAGGCAGGTGGGAGGGGGCCACGACTGGTGTGCAAATGCACCGCTTGGAGCCCAAAGGGTGGGACAGAGTGAGAAAGGAGAATGAAGTGAGAAAGCCCCAAAGGCTTGGGTTCCTATGCCGCAGCTGCAGAAAGTTCTGCCTGACTTGGGCCTCTGCCTGGCCCGCATGAAGCAGTGTGGCAGGATGGGATTCTCTGAGTGTGTGTGTACCTGCGCCCGTGCACGGGCGTGTGTGTGTATGGGGTGGGGGGGTGGGTGGTGGTGGCTGGTGGATCTGCAAGGAGCGCAGTGATGAGGTGGGCTCTTCTGGGCTGGGACCTTTGAGCGTGTGGGCAGGTCTGATTGGCAGTTTGCGCGGAGCCCAGAGGCAGGACCTCAGTCTCTGCCTTCTGCCTGGCTGTGGCCCCAGGAGCGCACCTCCAGGGGGAAGGGGGCAGGGTCTGGCCTGCTGGATCGCAAGGGGTGCCCAGGTGGGGCCCGAATCTTCAGGGGGTGTGGGGGTATGCTGATTGGCGGGCCCCGGGTTCCCTGATGTGGGGTGGGGGTTACTGACTGGCGGTTTTGTGTGGAGCGCCGAGGCATGTGCAGCCTCTGCTGTGCACCTGGCTGCCTTGTGGCGCAGGTCCTGGCAGAGTGGGTACACAGAGCGGTGCACCAGAGACCATGGGTGTCCGCGCGGAGCCCTGGCTATGGGTGGGAGTCCACCTCTGGATCTGAGAGATGCTCTGAGTGGTCTTGGGAATAAAACAGACAAATTTTGTACACCTACTCAGCCGTCTACTGCCCCCACTCACTGATCTCTTTAGAGCTCTGGGTATGAGCTACCTATCTGGTGGCCATCTTCCCCAAAATCCGGTAACCCCATTTTCTATCTCAATAAAACTTCAAAAGGAGGGAGAAAGATTAGGTAGATGAATACCTTGAAGTGGCTTACATTGCTCTAGTGTCAATTCAGAGTCTCTGCTCAGAATTGAGCAAAGTAAAGCAAATACAAAAAGGCATTGTGAGAGGGTTTGTTGATTGACTTTTTGGTGTTGGTGGACATCTATGAAAGAGGTTGTGTTCCACATGTGGGTCGGCGTGTAGTGCAACACTGTGCGTTGGAAGATGACACGATCCATTGGAAGATGACCTGGAAGCTGGGGTTCAGGCTCAGAAGGACCCAGGAAATGAAAATCCCCATTAATGCTCAGAAGCAATGGGAACATGAGACTCTTCTCATGACGTCAACTGAGGGCTCGAGTGGTGCTCATGGCACCTCAGGGGACACCGAGCCCCTCTTAGTCAAACAGACCCTCCCTCGATGTACATGGGGCTAGTTCATATGGATATTCACCATCCTGACTACTGTCCTAATCTACTGACTTAGTTTCTCTAAAGCACACTCTGTGGAATTCTCATTCGTGGAGATTTTTGGTGAAATATGTATCTGGTGAGCAAGTGCTGTTGTCAGGTGCCATCACGTCGGTTCCAATCCATAGGCACCCCTTGCCCAACAAATGAAACACTGTCTGGTCCGACACATACGCTCTAGGCATCTCTCAAAGTCAAGGTCTACCACATTTGAAGACTCAGCTAAGGTCCAGATTAGGATCCACCTTTCTCTGTAACACAGTGTTTCTCACACATGGCTTTCTCCTGAAGGCTGTTTTGTATTTGAGCAAAGACCTTCCATGCGGCGCCAAGGAAGAACATAGTCAGTGCTTGGAAGTTTTTTCAACATCCTTCCGTGCCGAGTCATTTCCTGAAGTACCTGAAGGCATTTTGCAATGACACTGTGTCACCGGCCCTGTCCAGTGTGCGAAGTCTGCATGACTTTATGTTTGTCAAAAGCAGCAAACTGTTGAACAGTAATCGTTCAGCAACCACAATATGTATCCAGGGAATCGGTGCTGTCAGATTCGGATATTAGCCTTTGGTGGCATAGCTGAAATAATGAATACATAATGATAGTGCAAATGCTAATGAAATTAACAGTGCGATTGTGATTAATATGGTTTAGGCATATCATTACTGGCACATCGCCTTTCGTGAAAAAGTCTCAGCTAAGTCAGCTTCTTTTCAGATACTAGCGAACACAGGGAATCCATGTCTCAAGTTGGACTCTGCCTTGCACTCAGTGATCTTTCACCAAATGTGCTCCCCACCTGTTGCCATGTAATGGTTTTATAATTCCCAAATAATTGTCCCAAATAAACTAATAGGCTCAACAAACTAAGTGAAGGTCGTGTATCTGAAAAGAGAGTCAAATAAAAACAGTTGTTTGCAATTAAACACATCACAGGTACTTATATAAGAGCCATTCTCACTCAAACTCACGGTCATTGAGTCGATGTCAACTCATAGTGACCCTATGGGACAGAGTAGAACTGCCTCCATGGGTTCCAAGACTCTAACTCTTTGCAGTATTAAAACGCCTCATCTTTCTTCCATGGATCAGCTGGTGGTTTTGAATTGCCCAATTCAAAGGATTGTAGCCCAATGTGTAACCACTACACCGCCAAGGTTCTTTTAGGAGTCTTTAGGTGGTATAAATGGATGATGTACTTGTTGCTCACAGAAAGGTTGTGGGCTTGAATCCACCCAGAGGCTCCTCAGAAGAAAAGTCTGGTGATCTACTTCTAAAATACAAGTCATTGCACACCCTCTGGAGCACAGGTCACTGACACACTTAGGGTCACTGTGAGATGGAATAGACAGAGAGGCAGCAGGACTCGGGGGTTGTGGAAGCAGTGGGAAAGTCTGTACACTAATAACACACCCAACTTTGCAAGAGGTGATTCTACATCTGCGTAGCAAGTAAGTTCAACTTTTCCAAATAGCATTCCCAGGGATAAGGTTCGATTTCTTTCATTTCTACCTCTTAACTAGGGCCATGTCAGCTTTCCATAAGATATTATGGGGGTATTGTTTATTTTTTCAACTTTGCTGATTTGGAAGTCGAGCAGGAGGCTAACTGTGTTGCCCACCGTGGTTTACTACAGCTGCATCTTTTAGTGGCTGGGCACCGGGATCGGTATTCTTCAGCTTTTCCCACCCCCTCATTTTCCTAATTCTTAGCTATTTTTTAGTTTCCTAATTTTTCTCTTGGAGGTCTTCTCTCTTTTCTGTGTTTTCAGTTCACTCTATTTTTTTTTTTTTTTGTTATCTTATGATTGCAACCTATGCTGTTTCTTCTGTGGGAGGACAGACACAATTGGTAGAGACTTGGGTCCCTCTCACTTATAATTACCGAGTCCCGGTGGCAGAGCGGGTTATGCATTGGGCTGCTAACCTCAAGGTCAGCTAGTTTGAAACCACCAGCTTCTCTGAGGAGGAAAGATGGGGCTTTGTACTGTCCTAAAGGGTCACAGTTTGAGCAACCTACAGGGGCAGTTCTACTCTGTCCTATAGGGTCTCCATGAATCAGAATTTACTCAATGGCAGTCAGTTTGGTTAGGGTTGGTGGCATAGTGGATGAGACATTGAGCTACAAACATCAAGGTCAGTGGCTTAAAGCCACCAGCCACTCCAAGGAAGAAAGATGAGGATGTCTGCTCCTTTAACGATTTATAGACTGAGAGATGCCTCGCAAGAGGTGCAGCTTTTTACTCTGCCCCGTATGATCGCTGTAAGTGAGAATTGACTTGATGGCAGTGGGTGGGTGGTGAGGGGTCCCTCATATTTAAGCATGGATAGATCACTTGTCACTGGAGCATTTCTGTGAAAATCACAGATTATATGGCTCAGTCAACATTTCAGAATGTTGTCTTTCTTGTGAAGATGAGAAATAGCAGAGGGGGGTCATTATGTTAGCAGCACAAAGCAGCTGCCATAATGGGATACGTAATGGAACCATTTAATAAAAATAGGTACAGAATACTCGAGTAATTAGACGGAAAGGTCAGAGAAATCATCAATTGAGAGGGAGGTGATGTGAGAAATAGGACTTGAAATTTCCAGGAAACTCTCTCCTGGAGGTTATTTGAACCACAAAAAGTGGTTTTCATTTCCAGCTTAATAGCCAAAGGCACGATGCCATCTGCGGCAGGGTTAGGAGAGAGCCATGCAGCGCATCCCTAACTGGAATCTGCAGGGTGTGGCTCACACGTTCTCTAAGAATAACATCCGAAGCTGCCATGGAGGAAATTCACAAGTCCCTCCACTGCTGTGAGTGAGCTTCTTCACATTGTAACTGTGGTCCGTTTCTGCAAAGGAAAATTAACAACCAACTCTCTTAGTAATAAAAGGAAAAGATGAATAACTTCAATTAGAATTCATCCACATTTTCCTTTAAGACATATGAGTTTAGACTCTTGACACAGTTTCCTTCTCTCTCCCCTTCTCTGTCTATTAAACTTTTCTACCTTTGAGGTGAATATCAAGGTGTTTTCTTTTTGAAGTAAGCCCTGCTCTCCACAGTGGAAGCTGTCTACGTCCCTCTGCACTTGGGACCATTCTCCCTCCGGGCATCATTCTCTTGCCGTCTGGGATGTGCCTTCATTCACCGGGAGGCGAGTGAGACTATTCTGTAGGCGTCCCTCTTAGCTATAGTGTAAGGCACAGAGTGGATAGTGCCTTGTCTTCTTTTCTCTGACCTCTTTTGCTCCTACTGGAGTGCGTGTTTTATCATGTATACTCAATATATATTTGAGACTGAGATAGATGCAAGGAGAATGGAGTTGGCTTAGTGAGAACCAGCAAGAAGGATGTGCATACAGTGACTGTTCCATGTGGTGTAAAAAGATAACCTGCCCTTAAGAACACGTGAACACCTTGGTCCTTGTTGAATGCTGTCAAATGGGTTTGACCCCTAGCGACCCTATGCACAATGGAACGAAATACCACCCGGTCCTGTGCCATCCTCATAATGGTTCCTAAGTGTGAGCCCATCGATACAGCCACTGTGTCAATCCATCTTGTCCAAGGTCTTCCTCTTTTTCTCTACCCTTCTACTTAACCCAACATGATGTCCTTCCTGCTCCTGGGACTGGTCCCTCCTGAAAACACTTCCAAAGAACATGAGATGAAGTCTCACCACCCTTGTCTCTATGGAACATTGTGACTACCCAAGTCAGATTTGTTGGTTCTGTTGGCAGTCCATGGGACTTTTAATAGTTTTTGTCAGCACCATAATTCCTATGCATCAATGCTTCTTTGGTCTTTCTTCTTGAATGTCTAACTCTCATACGCATGAGACTATTGCTTATTCAAAAACTCAAACCCACTGCCTTCGAATCAATGCTGACTCATGGTGACCCTGTAGGACAGAGTAGAACTGCCTCGGTGAGTTTCTGAGATGGTAACTCTTTCCTGGAGTAGAAAGCTCTGTGTTCATTCTAAGGAGGAACTGGTGGTTTTCAATTGCTGACCTAGTGGATCACAGCCCAATTTGTAACTACCATGCCATCAGGGCTCCAATATTCCCACAAGTAAAGGTAGCTTCTAACATTACACACCCACTCTAGTGACTAACACCTTTCAGATCACAGGGAAACATTTCTACCCTTCTTATCCTCATGTCCTCAAACAAAAGGCGAACTTGTCCTAATGCGGTGAAGGAGCTTGGGCTGAAAGAGATAGCTAAGAAAAACACAGGTGGCCAGTAAGCCTTGCATGCCAGGTTTATAATTATTGTTTTTATGCCACAAATATACCGGTTTCTATCAAGAAAGAAGGGGAGTTGGGGTATTGTAATGGGCTATGCATTGAACTGCTAGCTTTGAGGTTACCCTTACCATTACCCTCAAAACCATTACTCTCTCCTGGGGAGAAGGATGAAGCTTTCTACGCCCTTAAAGAGTTACTGTCTCAGAAGCGTACAGGGGCAGTTCGACCTTGCCTATAGGGTCACGATGAGTCAGAATTAACACGATGGCAATGTGTGATCAAGGATAGACCCCATGTGTGTGTGCATGCATGTGTGCCTGAGTAGAACTGGCCTCTAGGATTTTCAGTGGCTAGTTTTTCTGAAGTAGATTGCCAGGTCTTCAGAAATGCATCCTCAAGAACCTTTGGGGAGACTCATCCCTCCAACAGTTCCGTCAACAGTCAAGCATGTTAACCACTTGTATTACATATCTCAAACACACTGTGATTTTTTTTTTAATCCTAGTAAGGCTTACTGCTGTTGGTGGATATGGACACTGATTTGGGGAGGAAAGAAAAAGAATAAATTTATTAACCTGTCCATCTCCTTTCAGATGTCGTGGCCATCAGATCCTCTTGCTGAACGAAATATATTTTCTAACAGTCATAAGCATCCATGTTCTTGCTTCCCTTTATGTTCTACTTGGTGTTTAGAGATTGCTCATCAGCCAGTGACTTAACATGACGCCGTCAACAGTGCTGCCAGGTAGTTGAAAGCTCTTTTGCAATATTAATTTTTCCTTATGATTCTTGAATGTGTGCACATATAGGCTTGATGTAACATGTACTGAGCCTGATGCTGATTTTTCACATATCCTTAGATATCTTTATACTGTTCAGTCATCTCTTTAGTAAACCATGAAAACTAGCAGTGCACGTGATAGCAATCCAGAGGAGGAAATGAAACCATGTCTGTCATGTTTTTTACTTGAACTTGCTAGGTAAAGTTCACACATTGATTCCACACTCAAGGAGGGCTTTAAAATGGGACTTATAATTCCATGTCAACCCCAAACACAGACCCTAGGTGGGAGCCCTGTGGCACTGTGGGATCAGGGTTGGCCTGCTCACCACAGTGTCCGTGATCCCGAACCACCAGCAACGGGGGGAAAGATGGCTCTTGCTGCTCTGTCAAGATTTGCAGTCTCAGAAATGCTGAGTCGAGTTGCTATGAGAGGATATCAATTCGAAGGCAGTGGTTTCAACAGCAATGGTCTCCTTCATAGTTGGAAATAAAGAGAGTGCAACCAATTACCTTGTCTTAACTGGCATTGCCAAAAAAAAAAAAAATACAGATTACATGACAGTGTTGGTTATAACCAACACTAGAAATAAAAGCTTAAAAAGATAAATTCTATGAAATAAGTATATAAAATGTATAATTTAATTTTAGTACTCATCCAAAATTGCTCTCTTACCAACAGAGCTAGGAGGCATTTGTAATGACAATTAAATAGTAATTACATTTTGCTGACATCTAAACCTATTATAGCCATAGTGTTACATAATGTATTTTGTAAGGAAGGCGTCATTATTAAGGTAGGAGGAAGAGACGTGTTTATATGATGGTTTGTGAGCTTGTGTCATCATGTTTCAATATTTAATCAGAAGGAAGATGACTACCATCTCACCTTGAGCTCTGCACAGGTTGGGCCGGGCCAAGTGGAGAGACAGTGAGCTTCCTTCTCCATGGGCGTGATGAGTAAATGTGAGGCTGACATGGGCCGGAGACCCTGGAACTTGGCGGTCCTTACTTTCCTGCCACTTTCCACACTCAGCTGTAAAGGCATCTAGCTGTGCCCATTGATTGTGGTAAGCCAAAACTTGTTGCCACCGAGTCCGTTCTGACTCATAGTGACCCCCTAGGACAAAGTAGATGGGCTGACATGATGGGCTGCTGAGGCTGTAACTCTTTACTGCCCCGTCTTTCTCTGGTGGAGCTGCTGCTGGTGGTTTCGAACTGCTGACCTTGTGGTTAGCAGCCAACACATAACCACGGCACCATTAGGGCTCCTTTGACCAGGACTTTAAAATGGAACTGGGGGCTTGAGTGAGGAGCTGAGGTTGGAGATGAGAGTGGGCATTGAGGGTGGGATACAGGGCAAGCGAAGGAAGCTGTTTAATTCATACATGCTTGGTCATTGAGGCGCAAACCAACCACACATTCACATTTTCAGTTTTAAAAAACTTAGGGTGGAAGGTAATATTGAGGTGTCTATGAGTCAACTCAATGGCACATATCAACAGTTGGGGTGGAGGTCTTTTTCCACGGTCCTATATGCAAATATCCTTCTCAGTAGCAGTGGCACACAGAAGTGTCTGAAGCCACGTGTGCACTATCTCTTGGGTTGAAGCAAAATTTTCTTGTCCTAGAAAGAATTAGGGGAGTGGAAGATTTAGGTTGCTTTTATTCACTGAATGTAAAAGTGTAGCTTCTTACTCACTGCTATCGAGTTGATTCCAGCTCATAGCGACCTTGTAGGACAGGATGGATGTGCCCTTATGAATTTCCAAGACTGTAACACTTTATGGGGGTAGAAAGCCTCATTTTTCTCCTGATAGTTTTGAACTGCTGACCTTGCCGTTAGCATACCATGTGTACCTCTATGCCACTTGTGCCCCTTTCATCTAGCCTAGGTCACGTTAATGCAAAATAGAAAAAGAACACATTTTAAAAACCATCCAAGGTTAGAGAAAATGTTTGAGGTTCAGGAATGTATCCTTGGCAACACTGTTAATCGCTGTTGGTTACATTTCAAAAGCATGCAAAACATTTTTGCAAAAGAAAACCCAAAGTTGAAGTATTCAGTTACACAGCTTTTGAAGCCCTGGCAGTGAGTGGGTGGCATGAGAGCATGATTCCAGACCATAGAGCCCTGATCTGTCCCTGGGGGAGTTGTACAACAGTGTTGAAGGAATGGTCAAACATCGGGTTGCTTATATGTGTGATATTTCCACCTGTAAATGGCACAGCATTAATCCACCCTGTCAGGTAAACAGCCCTCTTATGTGGTGGCCATTTCACCATTCTGATGAGCAGGGACACCTATACCCAGGAAAACTATGTTTGGCTCACATTGTCAGTTTCAAGATTTTCCCCTTTCTGGTGTGTGGGCACCACCTCTGACCACCTCATCAAGATGATGCTGGAGAGGCTGTCAGTGCTCTGTGGATGCTGAAACAAACCACGCATCTCAAATTGGGTGACGTAAAACAACAGAGATGTATCCTCTCACAATTCTGAGGCTGGAAGACGGACACCAAGGTGTTGGCCATGCTGATTCCTTCTGGGAACTCTGGGAGGACAGTCTGTCCTAGGCCTGCCTCCAAGCTTCTGGTGATGGTCACTCATTTCTAGTACCTCTTAGCTTGTAGCTGTCTCCATCTTCACGTGGCCATCTGTTCTTGTGTCGCTGTGTTTCTCCTCTTTCATAAACAACCCCCTCACATTGAATTGGGATCCACCCTCTTACAATATAATACCATAGTAATGGATAACATCTTCAACAACCCAGTTTCCAAACAAGGTCATGAGCATGAGTGCTTGGGATTAAGAATTCAACATAATTTTGGAAGTGGAAAACCAAAACACCAAACTCCCTGCCATCGAGTCCATGCACTCAAAGCCACTCTATAGGACAGGGGAAAACGGCCCCTGTGAGTTTCTGTCACCCTGTGGGGGAAAGGCCAACACCCCACATCTAATCACGGGTTCAGTGAGTGCAATTGTACGGTTGAGATATATAAAGATTATAGTAAAGTCATAGAGAGCATGAGAGATAGCAGAGAGATAGAAATAATGGACTAAGACACAGTTCATGGTGGCATGCTCACCTCAGCCCTGCTTGGTGGTCCAGGGCCAGAGAATGCGGGAGAGAGAGCATGAGCAGGGGAGAACTTTATTGCTAACCAAGGCTTACATCTACTTAGGAGGGCGTGATTACAGGTGACCACACGCCACAGGAAGGGGCTGTACAATAAGCCATACAAGCAACAGGAGGGGGATATACCATGGGCATAAGCATAACAGGAAGGGGATGAGCTAGGGGTGTACATGTGACAAATAGGGCAGACCCTAGATTCATGATGGCAGCCTAACCTTGGTCACCCTTAGGTGGACTTGACCTCCTTGGGCTCTCCTTCAGGGAAACAATTTACTACTATCATTAGCAGAAGGGAGTGGGCCCTACTTGTTGTGGGATAAACAATGGGTGTCTGCTTGCTCTGGATGGCTGATAACCCTTAGGGCGAATCACCCCTAATCTACTTCTGTTGACCTCCAAGTATATAGTCATCTGCCACGTGTAGCAAGCAGCTAAGTTTGGCATATATTTGGGGAGACAACTTGGGAGAAATCTTTCTGTTTCCCACATCACTCTTATGGTAGTGCACCTTCTCTTTCTCCCCAGGAGTAGACAGTGCTTTCTAACTGCTGAACTTGCAGATCTCAGCCCAACCATAACCATGGTCCCATTTCATCCAGGGAAAGATGTGGGCAGTGATGGTTTGGTGGTAGAATGCTTCCATGCAACAGACCTGGGCTCAACACCAGTTAATAACCTCCTGATCAGGGACTGCCTGTCACTCAGGGGAGACTTGTGTGTTGCTATGATGCGGAACAAGTTTCAGTGGAGCTTCCAGACTGAGAGGGACTAGGAAGAAAGACCTAGAATTTGCATCTGAAAATCAGCCACAGCAAACTGTGGATCACAACTGAACCCCCATGTTCAGTGCAAGCAACTGTCAGCAGGGTGACACCCAAAGTCCACCCGTTAGGACCTCTCCATCGTGATTGGCCAAGGAATCCTGCTGTTAGGTCTCTGGGGGAGAGATATACCACGGTCAAGAATTCACGCTGAAGCCTGGTTTGTGATCGCAGTGAGTTTATAGAGAATAGTGGCAGGTTCAGGTTCTACAGTAAATGGAACACAAGCCAGAGTCCGTGGCACAGTTGCGGGACTGTGGTCTGGCCGCTCTGGGCCACAGCCCAGCTGTGCTGCATTGTATAGCAGGCGCTGGGAAAGAGAGCGCAGAGCAAAACCTCTGGATTTTTCAGGGGCCCCATTGGGAGGCGTGGTCAACAATACTGGTCGACCCCATTGGCTGAATCAAATTCACCTGGCTTAGATGGGCCAATCCAGGTGTAACCACCCACCTAGGTGTACCACTTCTTCCTGGCCAGAAGCTGGGGCCTCTGAGCATGCATAATGGGCACCCAGTCCCTATGCTAGCTGCCTAACCCTTTCACTACCACAGTGTCCTTCTGTTGCATGTGAGATTCCTGAAATCTCATGGATATTTTTGTGTGTTGGTTTTTAACGATTTCTGTAAGCAGTGCTCTGAAGAGGCAGTCTCTTATGACTTTACTACCCGTATTGTGACGTCTTTAAAGCAGTCCAATCCACCGTTTTCTCTTGTTTATTGGAGGCTCTGAGAAATTCCATAAACCGTTGGATCTGATCAAGATCCTGGTCTGTGTGCAAACGTGTGCTCTTGGTATGGGTGCTAGCCCCCTTTCGGAGGCATGAGTGTCTTCCTGTTCTGGTAGGGTGACTGTTCAACCTTTCCATGAATGTCACCAGTGAGACCTGAGTTGCTGCGTCGACACAGGCTCCCTCACCTGACCCCGTACAAGTCGGGGGGGCTGCACTACCAGTGGGTTTGTGGGCTGAGGGTGAGGGCCCAGGTGAGCTCTGTGGGAGGGAATGCTGTGGACTATGTTTCCAAGGATGTTTGTATAGCCAAAGCAGCCCTGGTGGTACACTGGGTTAGTCACTGGGCTGCTAACTGACAGGTCGGCTGTTTGAACCCACCAGCTTCTCTATAGGGGAAAGAGGAGACTTTCTGTGTCCATCAAGAATTCCAGCTACGGAAACCCCGTGGAGCCGTTCTACGCTGCCTTATAGGGTCTCCACGAGTCAGAATGGACTCCACAGCTGCGGGTCCTTGTTTGGTTTTACAGAGCAAACAAACAGTCTTAGATGATTGCGAAGCTGTTCTCTTGGCAACCAGATACCCTGCTCCTCCCTCAACCGCTCTGAAAGGAGCTTCTGTGCTCCACTGAGAACCCCAGGCCCCATGCAACAACCTGGCCAGGCCGTGGAGCTGGGTTCCTGGGTAGGGAGTTGGAGAATGTTCCCAGGACTACTGTGCTCATCCTTTACCAAACATTGCTGGTGGGCAAGGGGTGGTGGTACAGGTGCTGGGTATTGTGCCTGTGCTGAATGTAGTATGCATTTGTAACTTTTCTTATTTGTTTTTTTAAAGAACATATATTTGGGTCTTCGGTAAGTGTTCTTTTCCCTCTGATTTCCAATGGAGCCTCATGGAAACAGAGCAAGGAAAGGTTTAAAGATGTTCTGCCCACCCATAGGGGATGGTTGAAAAAACAATCTTGATATGTCTACCCCACTTTTTTTTATAGAGGAGCCCTGGTAATGGGCTGGGTTGCTACCTTCAAGGTCAGCAGTTCAAATCTACCAGAAGTTCCTCAGGAGAAAGACGAGACTTTCTACTCCCGTAAAGAGTTACAGTCTCAAAAACACACAGGGGCAGTATTACCATGTTGATATGAACTGTATTTACTTAATAGCAGTGTTGGTCGGGGGCGGGGAGAGAAGGGTCGTTTGGTTATATTACACAATGATTCAAAGACTGAATCAGGATCCTCTGAGTTGACTTGGAAGGATTGCCCTTCCAGGTTTTTATTGAAAGAGAAGAGTAACATGCAGAGTCATCTGTATTATGTGATCCCATTTTTGGATAAAACAAACACGAATGTGAATGATGTATTTCTGTGTGTCTATACATGTAAAGCCACGGCTGTAGAGTCAATTCTCAATCACCTCAACCTTCTGTGTATCAGATTGGAGTCTCTGAAGTTAGGAACCTTTATGGAAAAAGACGGCCTCCTCCCTTTCCTATGAGAAAGCAGCTGGTGGTTTTGAGTCAGTGACCTTTCAATAGGCAAAGCAACGCAGAACCCGTTGGGCCTGTGCCAGCATATTCTGATATGAGTGTGAGGAGGATGGCAGAAGGGTGCAAGCCACGCGGCGAAGATGAGTCAGTAAGAGCTGGTGAGCTCGTGTGGGGAGAAGGTATGGCAAGAAGAGGAAGGAAAGAGGCCAAGGGAAAATTGGGGCAAGAAAGATGAAATGAAATCTAGTACACACATAACCACACTCCAATGTTTATGGTCAAGATCTGTGCAGGGATAGGTGTGGGTGAAGGTTTAAAATTGGATGACTGTGGGTCTCTACTTTTTAATATAATCTTACTCTATGACTCAAGCCATTTCTATGATCATTTTAGGTTATTTCATTTTAAACGAGGAAGAGGGGTGTTAGGAATTAAATCCTGTTCCCCCTAACCCAAAGAAATGTGCACATCTCAGGCCCTGCAGCTGTACATACACACAACCCTGTTCTGAAATAGGACTTCTCTTTTGCTGTGTCCATGAAATCCTATGAGAGTCGGTCAGGGTCTAAACCTGAAACCTTCCGAGTGGTGTCTTGTAAGCGAGCAGAAAAGACTCATCCAACAGCAGAGTGAAGAGGTGCCATCCAGGACCCGTCTGTGAGCAAGGGCGTGCCAAGGTTTGCGGGTCAACACCACCAACTCAGATGAAGGCCCAAGGACTTGCATGGCTGAGACCCTCATTTGGGCTTTTAGCCACCCAACCCCCCACCCCACCCCAACCCCCGATGGTCAGAGAACAAATCCCTGCTCCTTGAAGCCACTGCTCAGGGCGTTTTTTGGCAACAAGAGCATGAGAGAACCAGGCGCTTTTGTTTGCCATCCTCCTGTTGAGCTCAGGCAAGCAGCCTCTGTCTGGGATTTGATGTTCTGTTGCCAGACAGGCGTGGGCCAGACTTGGAAGAGCCACCTCTTTCTTGTTCAGCTCCCCGCTTGGAGGGACAAGCAACATGGGTAGAGGAGCCGCCCCTGCAGAAGAGAGGCCTGTCTCCACCGATAGAATGGAGTGATTCTGTCCTCGGGCCTCAGGCCACCACAGACTCGCCCACTCCAGCCGCTGCGGTCACTGGAGCCAGACAAAAGCCAGTTCTTTTCTCACAGACCACGGCCCGCTGCCCCACGAACTTAGCCCCTTCTGTCGGTGCTATGGAGTCATGCGTCTAAATATGGCACACGGCAGCGGGATGGGAATCATTTCCAGTAAAAGAGGATGTTTCCTCAGCAGTTTTCGCGCTGGCGCTGACTCAAGGATCCTCGAGGGAGTCCATTTAACTGGTCATGAGGGAGACAGCAAAAAGGCATTGAGGAATTCTGTAACAAGATGCGTATCCTGTGTGGAGGGCCTCTTGGGATGCTCTGGCCACTGGCTCTCCGAGCCTGCCAGAGAGAGAGGTTTGATTGATGCTGCAGAAACCTATTTTGCTGCAGCTGATCTGTCTTGGGTGCTCGGTTTTATGATGCTGCTTCGTCCTGGTCCTGGTCCCCCCTCTGCCAGGAAGCTCCTCTCAAACAGGGTTGCACATCGACCGCCTGTCACATCCCCAGTCACTGCATCCGCAGAGGCGGCCAGGGACGCTCAGGCCTTGGCATGAGGGATGGAAATGTATGCTGAGTTCTTTTAGGCAAATATTTACACACACACACACCCCACCGCAGCAAACACACTTATTTACATGTTTAAACATGTGCAAAGCAGCAGGTAAACAAATAGCATAGTCCACATAGACAGTGCTGTGCAATTAGCATCCTGCTACAGGGCTCCGCTTTTGCTATAGAAAACCAAATCCTTGTGAGGATGGCGCACCGTGGTCTAATCCGCAAGGTATTGTGGAGTTAGACAGCTCCAGGCCGGCACTGTTCTCTCAGACGAGCGTGGGGTTGTTGAGTCGTGCGACTTCCTGGCAGCTAACAACAACAGTAATGAACGTGCACTACCCCTAAACTTCAAGAGCGGTCCTTGCAGACTGCTAGAGGGGTAGCGACTGAAGATAAGAGTGAGACCCCAAACGGAAACTAAAACACATTACTCCTACGGAGTCGATTCCAACTCACAGAGACCCGTGAGGACAGAGTGTGGCTGACCCTGTGTGTTTCTGACACTGTCGAGCGTTACAGGAGTAGAAAACTTCATCTTTCTCTGAGAAGTGGCTGGTGGGTTTGAACCACTGACCTTGAAGTTAACAGATCAGTGCAGGGGTCCTCAAACTATGGCCCACAGGCCACAGACCACAAGGACATTTATCTGGCCCACTGGGTGATTTTGCCCCGTTTCATTTTTTTACTTCAAAATAAGATATGTGCAGTGTGCATAGGAATTTGTGCATAGTTTTTTTTAAAGCTATAGTCTGGCCCTCCAACGGTCTGTGGGACAGTGACTGACCCCCTGTTTTAAAAGTTTGAGACCCCTGGATCAGTGCATAGCTTATTGATTCTAAGAGGACTTTCAGAACCCAGGATCATTCCACCTCTAGCTGGGCTCCTAACCCAGGTCGGGGAGAATAGGGTTTAAATTATGTCCGTGAAACCGGTGTGTGTAACATTTTCAGAGCTGGAATTCTCTTCCATGAACAGTTCGTTCCACTTCCCAAACATTTCCAAAGGACTTGAAGAACACCACAGTGACGTAGGAAAGGTACCACTCGCCACAGCCCCTCTGTCCTTACTGACGTGGGCCTGAAAGGAGCGTGTCCTGGGGAGTGACTAAGGGGACAGAATTTTATTTAGTTATCAACTCTGGCTTGGAAATAAGCATCTGTAAACTTTGGTAATCTGTAAAATAAGGAGCCCTGGTGGCACGGGGGGTTACTCTTTGGGCTGTTAACCCAAAGGTCAGCAGTTCCAACCCACTAGGTGCTCAGAAGGAGAAAGATGAGGCTGTCCGGCTCCCATAACAACGGATCGCGTCAGAAGCTCAAAGAGCACTTGTTTTCTGTTCTGTAGGGGCGCTGAGTCAGACGTGACTCCAGGACAGTGAGAACATTCAGTGATGCAGGCTCCCATTTACAAAGAGCCATTGGAAACATTTCCCTTGAAAAACAAACCTATTTAAAGGTCTAGCCAATTGCCGTTGTCAATTCAAGTGCTGCCATATTAATCTTTGGGCCAGTAGGCCTCGTGGAACCTGCTCTAATATTAAGCAGAAGTGGGGACAAAGACTGGGCTTTCGACTCTGGTAAATAGTTTCTGACTCAGAAACCCACAGGGGATCACTATGAGTCAGCATGGACTCGAGGGCAATGAATTTGGTTTGGTAGTAAGAGGCTGGGATAACCCTTGGCCTTGAGATAGCAAAACCTCAGGGATTTATGGCACTGAAGCCCCCAAGTGGCACAAGACGACCTGTGGGAGGTTTCCAATTCCCATTCCTTCAGTCATCTATGAGTTTCCTAGGGCTGGAGCAGCAAAACACCACAAGTGGTTGTTGTTAAATGTAAACTCAGAGCGACCCTGCACACGAAACAACACTGCCTGGCCCTGAGCCATTCCCACAGTGGTCCTTATATTTGACCCCATCAGTGCTGATACTGTGTCGGTTCACCTTGTGAAAGGCTTCCTCTTTCACGGCCCTCCACTTTACCGAGCATGATGTCCTTCTCCAGGGACAGTTCTCTCCTGACAACATGTCCCAAGTGTCTTCAACCTGGCCTCTAAGGAGCATTCTGGCTGGGCTGCTGCTTTTTAAAAAAATCATTTTATTGGGGGCTCTTACGACTCTTACCACAATCCATACGTCCATCCATTGTGTCAAGCACAGTTGTGCGTTTGTTGCCCTCATCATTCTCAACACATTTGCTTTCTGCTTGAGCCCTTGGTATCAGCTCATTTTCCCCTTCCCTCCCCACTCCCTCTTCCCTCATGAACCCTTGATAATTTATAAATTATTATTTTGTCATATCTTACACTGTCCGGTGTCTCCCTTCACCCACTTTTCTGTTATCCATCCCCCAGGGAGGAGGTGACATGTAGATCCTTGTAATCGGTTCCCCCTGTCCACCCCACCCTCCCTCCACCCTCTCACTATCACCACTCTCACCACTGGTCCTGAAGGGATCATCTGTCCTGGATGCCCTGTGTTTCCAGTTCCTATCTGTACCAGTGTACATCCTCTGGTCTAGCCAGATTTGTAAGGTAGAAGTGGGATCATGATAGTTGGGTGGGGAGGAAGCATTTAAGAGCTAGAGGAAAGTTATATGTTTCATCGTTGCTACCCTGTACCCTGACTGGCTCGTCTCCTCCCCTCGACCCTTCTGTAAGGGGATGTCCCATTGCCTACCGATGGGCTTTGGGTCTCCACT
This sequence comes from Echinops telfairi, assembly GCF_000313985.2. Taxonomy (NCBI): domain Eukaryota; kingdom Metazoa; phylum Chordata; class Mammalia; order Afrosoricida; family Tenrecidae; genus Echinops; species Echinops telfairi. The sequence goes on along the minus strand of NW_022111372.1, from coordinate 27,419,947 downwards.
CAGCACTACCCCTCATTCACAATGATAGGATTTTTTGTTCTTTGATCCCTGATACCTGGTTCCTTCAACACCTCTTGATCACAAAGGTTGGTGTGCTTCTTCCATGTGGGCTTATTACTTTGAGTTAGATGGCCGCTTGTTTACCTTCAAGCCTTTAAGACTCCAGATGCTCTATCTTTTGATAGCGGGCGCCATCAGCTTTCTTCACCACTTTTGCTTATGCTTCTTCCGAGACAGCGTGGGTTGTCCTTTTGGTTGTCCCTGGTACTTTCTATGTTCTTTGCCAGCACCACGACTCAAACACACCAAGTCTTCTTCAGTCTTTCTTTTGATCCGATTTTCCTTTTTGTTGTTGTTTATTTTAATAAATAATTTTATTGGTGGCTCTTACAGCTCTTATAACAATCCACACATCAATTGTATCTAGCACATTTGTACATATGTTGCCATCATCACGTCTAAAACATTTGCTTTCTCCTTGATCCCTTGGTATCAGCTTCTCTTTTTTCTCCTCCCGCCCACACCCTCCCACCCTCATGGTGGAAGGAAGAAAGGCCTGGCAATCTACTGATGCTTTATAACTTATTTTTATTTTTCGATCTGGCTTTCATATGCAGATGAGGTGACGTTGGGCATGCATATGAGATGACCACAAGTGGAGTGACTTATAAAAAACAGACATGTGTTCTCGAGGCTGAAAGACCAATTCAGGGTGCTGGCAGGGGTACCCGCAGGGCCACCACTTTAGGATAAGATCCTGTTCTTGTTTCTCCTAGTTTTCTGGGAGCCGTGGGATTCAATGACTGTAGTGACACTGTTACATGGCTGCCTTCTCCTGCCTCTTTGTCTCTGGGTCTCTTTTCTTTTACAAGGACACCAGTCATGCTGGATTAGGTCAATCCTTCTCCACTGAGACTTCTTGTTAAAGGCCTGCTTTAAAACAAGGTGCCCTTCACTGGTTTGGTAGGGAAAGGACTAGGACGTCAACACACCTTTTTGAGTGATAAAATTCAGTCCTTAACAAGCATGGAGCAAGAAAGGGCTTGTGAATTTACCCGGTTGGAAGGGAACTTAGTCCTAGCAACCAAGCTGAAAACAGAGGTGTTGGCCTCGTGGAGGGCCACTCTTGGGGTTGCTGTGGGATTTCTGCTTTACTGCCTGGGCCCTGCATGTTCCCACAGCTTCTAGAGCAGGTGTGACAGTCTATGGGAATGCATAAAGTGATTCCTGTGGACGAAGTGTGGAAGCTGGCAGGAGTTCAAACTCCAGACTTGCCACCCTTAAGTCAATTCTGGTTCACAGCAATCCCCTAGGACATGGTAGAAGTGCCCTTTGGGGGATTCCAAGAGAGTACATCTTTACAGGAGCAACCAGCGGGTTGAAACCTCTGACCTTGTGGTTAGCACCTCAATTTGTCATCCACGTGGTAAAAGAAGACGTGCCTCGCTTTCTTTGTTTTAATCTTTGTAATGACCTTTACTCTGGCGAAAGACTTGCCTTTGTGAGGAAGTTTCATTGTATAGGAAACAAAACCTTATGAAGGCTGTAAACATGAATTGTCTGTTGAAATCTTTATTCCTTTCCAAAGGGGTAAGATATGGTGTTAAATTTAGTCTATTGTCTGACTCCATCATTCATCTGTCAGTTTGATGTGACTTGCATGCTGCTATGGTTCTTTTTTTTTAAGCACACTTTTTATGGATGTGTTTAGGATAAGAGGGGTGGGGAGAAGGGAGAAAGCAGTGACACTAATATTCTGGGTATCACAGAGCTTCCAGACTAAGACAGAAACTCGGAAGAAAGGCCTGGCAATCTACTCCCAACGTTTGCTAATGAACACCCTCTGGATCAAAATAGAAAATTGTCTGTTTCGGTGTCTCCTAGGTTGGAAGGCACTCAAAATGCTTAGTGACTACTACAGTGATGGACTCACATGCTGGTGCAGGACCAGGCCATGTTTTCTTCTCTTGTGCATTTTGCCACCTTTAGTTGTAGGGAACACAACAGCAAAGGATAAGAACAACATTGACTAACTCCATGCCTTTGGAATTTTTGATGTTTTGATCCGCCATCATTATTTTTTCCACTTTCTTCCTCAGGGTATTGCTTTTTGAAGGCACCCCGGGGAACCTGCCTGTCTGGACTACCCCCACGCCCAAGCTTTGGCAAGGAGGTAGACCCCCTCAATCTTTGGACCCTTCTTGAGTGTTTTCCATGTGTGATTGACAGACCAAATGAATCCCTGCTCTTGTGTAGCTTGCACTACAGGGAGCACCAGGATTATGGCTGATTCCACTTGGAAAATGCCAAGAAATCTGTGATCTGTGGCCCAACGTGAAGAGATTAATGCTTGTCAGCCACTGGCTTTCAAGTAAGAGCAGGATGCTTGAAGGCTTTTAGTTTTGCCACAGAAAAACCAGAATCTCCCTCCTGCTACTTTGTCTTACTAGCTAATTCCCCAGGGGTGTGTGTTTGTTCCTGTGTGGGGCTGGTTGTTATTGTTGGCACTTGCTATAGAGTCCATTCTGGCTCACGGGAACCCCGCGTGGGCCCAGCAGAACTGGGCTCCACAGGGTTTGCATGGCTATCAGAAACAGATGGCTGGGCCTGTCTTCCAAGGAGCCTCTGGATGGATCTGAACTGCTGCCACCCTTTTGGTTAGTAGTCCAGAGGGTAATTACTTGTGCCACCCACGGGCTGTGTGGGGCGGGGAGTAGATGGTACTTGTTACTCACTTCTTTAGAATTCTGTAACTATAAGAATACACTCAGAAAACAGATGTATAAGAACCAGGTTTTGCTTTCCTGTTAAAGCCAAGTGTCTTGAACATTTGGTTTGGGTAGTGATTGCAAATGCCCCCTGTCCACTGGGCTTCAGCAGTGGGTGCTTGCCTGATGGGGCCATGGCTTCTGCAGTTGGTGGAATGGGTGTCCTTTGTGAAGTTCAGGGCTTTGCCTCTGAAGAGCTCCTATTTCTATCTTGAACATAAAGGTGTCTGGTCTTAGCAACTGACAAAGAAAAATAGAAAGCAATTATTGGGTTACATTTAAAACATTCCCTACTGGATATCTTATAAACCATTGGTCTTTTAATAAGTGTTTTAGAAAGCACTTAAGTGTGTTGCATTTTCTGAGCAAAATGCTCAAAAATGATGATTTTTCTCATTGTCCTGAGTGCTGTACCTTTCACGGTGCACTGAGGACCCAAGGCTGTTCATTGCTATTGAGTTGGCTCTTGACCAGTGGCTTTGGTAGGTTGGTGTCACCTGGCATAGTAAATTATGGTGTCACCCCTCCCCATCTCTAACAGACCTCTTCCCTAACCAGACCATACAGAATCCATAGTTCATGATCAATTTTGATTGCTTGAGGACTGGGCCTTGCTCAAATGTTGGGCTGTTGACCACATGCGTGATGGTTTGGGACCCGCAGGTGAGATGATCAGCTCCTGCAAAGACTTAAACCCAAGACACCCTCAGGAGACGTTCTCTTCGTCCTCTAGGGTGGCCAGGAGTGGCGATCCACGTGATGGCATTGGGTTGAAGTGTTTGGGGGGATGTCTTCATATTTAATTCCCTCATGCTGACCATGTGGGATGGTTGATGTTCACTGGATGATTTTCAGAAGTCGATTTTCAGGCCTCTCTAGTCTTAGTCTGAAAGCTCTCATAAGAGTGTGGAAGCATCCACTGACAGACAGGTTGCAGCTGAGGCTGAAGTGCTGGGAATTGAGCCTGGTTCTACAGCATGGGAAACAAAACTTTTACCACTGAACTACTACTGCCCCCTTTTGTGGGACTTAATTATAGGGGGGCGCGGATGCTGACAGAGCACAGATTTTAGGAGTGATCAAACAATCAAAAACAAACCACCCACCGCCGTTGACTCTGTTCTGACTCAATGAGAGTGTGAGCCCATGGACCTGAGAAAGCGGCTCCAGAGGGTTTACAAGGTTGTAATCTTTACGACAATGACAGCCATCTCTCTCTTGCTGAGTGGCTAGTGGTTTTGAATTGCCAACCCTTTGGTTAGCAGCCAAGCGCTAACCACGACCAGGCTCTCTCAGAGGGAGGGGTAGAAGTACTGGAAAGAGAAGGAAGAACTCTTAGTCCTATAAATAGCAACACATAAGAGAGAGAGATAAACATAGGAAAGCTGACGATTTTCATGAAAAGTGTGGGATTTACAGCCCTAGTGGGTCAAATATTGGGCTGTCAACCCCACGCTTGGTGGTTCAAACCCAGCAGGTGAGGCTCTCAGCTCCTGAAAAGATTTAAATTCCAAGAAACCTTCAGGAGCAGTTCTACTTGACCCTGCAGCAAGAGTGGCAATCCACTTGATGGCACTGGGCCTTGGGGTTTTGGGTGACGCTTTCCTATCTATATGAGTTCCTACACCATTGAATTCCTTTGGTCGACCAGGCCTAATGGTTGAAAAGTTGGTTCTGACTCATCATGACCCTATGTGCAACGGAACAAAAACCTGCCTGGTCTTGCACCATCCTCACAATTGCCGTTCAGTTTGAGCCCATTGTTGCCACCATGGTGTCAATCCATTGTGCCGAGGGTCTTCATGGCTGTACTTCTTCCAAGACAGATTTGGTTGTTCTTTTGGCAGACCAGCATATTTTCAATACTCTTTGTCAGTGCCATAATTAATCCAAATGTGTGGATTCTTCTTCAGTCTTCCGTGTTCAATGGTCAACTTTTATGTGCATGTGAGGTGATTGAAAACTCGGTGGCTTGGGTCAGGCATATCTCAGTCTTTAAAGTAACAGCATCCTTGCTTTTCAGCACTTTAAAGTAAAAAAATTAACAATGTTTAGTAAGAATAAAAATCACCAATATTTGAATAAAAGGCTATTTAAATACAAGAAATATTATTCTATATGCATACCGGGAGACCTTTTTGATTCCAGAAAAAAGTAAATAACTTGAATAAACTAGGTACAACGAGGCTTATGAAGTGAAGAAAATAAAACCAAGCAAAACCCATTACCATAGAGTTGATTTCAACTTCTAGCAACCCTGTTGGGCAAAGTGGAACTGCTCCTTGGGATTCTAAGACTATAAATCTTTATGGGAGCAGATAGACTACTTTCTCTTTCTCCTTCTGAGAAACTGGTGGGTTTGAACCACCAACCTTGCCAATAGCAGCCCAATGCTTAGCCTATCATGTGACCCAAAATCTCACTGCCTACTAGCCGATTCCAACTTTTAATGACCCTACAGTTTCTGAGACTGGTCATCTTTATGTGAGCACACAGCCTCATCTTTCTCTTGTTGAATGGCTGATAGGTTTGTACTATCACATCCATGGCTGGCAGTGCAACACTTAACCTAGTTTGCCACTGGGGATCCTTATAAAAGGAGAAGAGGAAAATATGGAAGATTAGCCAATACATAACTGATTGAATCCTTCCTCCCTTCCCTTTAGGATCTTTGGCAACACAATGGGTTACGTGTTGGGATGTTAAGCCCAAGGCTAGAACTTAATAGCAGCTCTGAGAGAGAAGGATGAGGCTGTCTGCTCTGGTAAAGATTTAGAGTCTAGAAAACCTTACTGAGCAGTAAATTCTATTCTAGTCTATAGGGTCACCATGAATAAGAATCTACTCAATGGCAATGAGTGATTCCTCTGTTTACTGAGATCCACTGATATCACTTACTGTTAATAACTTGGCCCTCTACTCACCTACAGGGAGTCTGGTGATGCTGTGGGTTAGGATTGGGCTACTAACCACAGGGTTAATGGTTCAAATCCAAGAGCTGCTTTATGGGAAAAAGAAAAGGCTGTCTGCTCCTGCGAAGCCTTCAGTCTCAGAAACTCAAGTTGATCAGAATCAACTTGGAGGGTGGGTGTTATGGTTTACATTTGGATTCATGGATAAGAAAAAACTTTAAAATCAAAGTAAGATGCCTACTATGAATTTTCCTCTTCAACTGATTGGATACAAAGCTACTTGGTGTATGATAATGGTGCGTTGATAGCTATAATCATGATTAAGGAGTGAAATCTTCAATAAAATTAGAAACTATGACCACTGTCTTCGGCCTGCAGTTTATAAAGTGTTGGGAGTCATAGCCATCCCCTGGGTCCCCACTAGAACGAGTATGAACAAGTACTAGAGTGCTGCTTTGTTCTGAACAAAGATCTTTCTACAAGAGTTATCTGTGCCAGCAGTTGGCATTACTTATGTTTGTCTGAAATAGTGGATTAGCCAGGCATCGTGCGTGCGCTGGATCTTAGACCATCCGACAGGAGTCCCTAACTGCACATGTCTCATTCACGTGCCCAGTGGTCTTGTGATGGGCACAGCAGATACAGCAATAGAACTTAGTTGAATGAAAGGGACAATGAAAACCCCTAACACATCCTGAGAGGTTGGGCATACTGACTGGAAAAGTAAATCTAGCCTCTGTTGGTGCTTTTGGAAATCCCTACACTGGGTCTGAAGAGGTTCTCTGCATATGAAGTTCTGACCCAATTGTATAAAAAATAGGGAGTATAATTTGGCTGACCAATTGCTTATCACTCTATGGTGATGCTAGCTGCCTACCAATGGAAAACGTACCTACAAACTTTTTGAAATGTGGATTATTGACTTCAAGGTGTTTGAAAAAAATGTGTCTTTATGATTTGATAAGTTGGTGTGGTTCCATGGTGAGCTTCTCTATAAAGCTAGTGTGTTAGTGCCCCTTGATGATGCTCTCAAAAAATACCATCAACTGAATAGGGTTGCCATGAGCCAGAGCCAGAGCCAGAGCCCACGCAGCAGGAACTGGTCATAATAGCTTCTGGTGCCTCCCAAGATGAGGAAGGAGTTTGTAAAAGGCAAACGAAGGATGGAAATAAATAGGGGTTGGTAGTAGCGAGTAGCGTTCTAGATTCGATCAATCTGTCTCGCACCTCAGTCTTCTCACTGAAAATTGGGGATGTTGTGAACTTGAAGCTCTGGAAATTCCAGGCATTCCTACAATACGTTATTGGTAGGCTCCTTCCCAGTTTCCTTCCTGTCTTTCCCGAGTAACCTACTCATCATTTTTCCTGAGCGAATTGTTGTAACACCAATAAATAAGTTGCAAAATCATTAAATTCTGCATTGCAAAGGAAAATATGCATTTTACAAATGTAGTTGTAGCTTTCTCCACTTCATAAGTAGGTTTTGTTGAGAATTGGCTGTCATTTCTCTTCCTTCCTTAGTAAATATTAGCTCACGTTAAAGTTAATTGTACAAAAGTCGGTGCCTGGTTTGTAACTGGAATATTTACATGTGTACAGTTGCATGTAGGTAAATATAGGACTGTACTCACTCACTCACTGCCATCAAGTCAATGCTGACTCAGAGCGATCCTATAGGATAGGGTAGACCTGCCCTGTGGATTTCCAAGACTAACTTTACAGAAATACAAATCTTCCTCTTTCTCCTGTGGGGAAGCTGGTGGTTTCAAACTGCTGACCTTGTGGTTAGCTGCCCAGCATATAACCCACTCCTTAGTACTATACACACATGGGGTAAACAATTGCAATGACTGACATATAACTGTTTCCCCCTTCCCCCAGAGTGATGAACAACAGAAACATGGGTGAAGGGAAACAGCATATGGTGGGAGATATGAAAATAATAATAATTTATAATTTATCAAGGCGTCATGAAGGTGGGAGGGTGGGGGAGGGAGGGAATAAAGAGGAGCTGATACCAAGGACTTAAAGTAGAAAGAAAGAAAATGTTTTGAAAATGATGACTATATACAAATGTGCTAGATACAATTGATGTATGGATTGTTAAAAGAGCTGCAAGAGCCCCCAATAAAATTATACAACAGTCTCAGTAGCAAACACAATATCCCAGAAGCTGTTATGTACTCATATCTATATGTTAAGAATTAAGGTTGCAGGTGGCCATTGGGCCTCGACTCGAGTACTCCATTAACACAAGAACACTTTGTTCTAACAATCTGGCATTCTGTGATCCTCATCTTCCTACATGATCGTTGAAGATAAAATGGGTTCATGAGCAAATGTGGTGAAGAAAGCTGATGGTGCCCGGCTATCAAAAGATGTAGCATCTAGGGTCTTAAAGGCTTGAAGATAAACAAGCGGCCATCTAGCTCTTAAGTAACAAAGCCCACATGGAAGAAGCACACCAGCCTGTGTGATCATGAGGTGTTGATGGGTTCAGGTATCAGGCATCTAAGACCCAGAATAAAACCATACCTAAGGTGAATGGTGGTGGGGAGGGAGGGCGGCATGAAGTGGAGACCTAATGCCCGTCTGTAGACAATTGAACATCCCCTCACAGAGGGATCATAGGGAAGAGATGAGCCAGTCAGGATGCAGTATAGTACCAATGAAACACAACTTTCCTCTAGTTCTTTGGTGCTTCCTTTATGCCACTATCATGACCTCAATTCTACCTTACAAATTAGATTGGACCAGAACATGCACACTGTTACAGATAAAAGCCCGCAGCACAGGGAATCAAGGATAGATAAACCCCTCAGGGCCAACAAGGAGAGTAGAGATACCAAGAAGATTAGGGGAGGGTGGGGGGAGAAAGGTAGCACCCATCACAAGGATCAACCTAGAACCCCCTCCCAGGGGATGAACAACAGAAAAGTGGGTGAGGGGCAACAGAGGATGATGTAAGATATGGAAAAAATAATCTATAACTTATCAAGGGTTCATAAGGGAGGGTAGGTGGAGGAGGGAGGGAGAAGAAATGGGGAGCAGATACCAGGGCCTCAAGTGGGAAGAGAATGCTTTGAAAATGATGGCTGCATATGTGCAAATGTGCTTGACACACTGGAGGAATGTATGGATTGTGATAAGAGATGTAAGACCCCCGAATAAAAGTATTTTAAAAAAAGGACAAAATAATTTAGCCAAATAATGTGCACATAGTCCAGTGTCCTCCCTTGTGCACACAAATGCATCCCTCTGGCAGGGCTTTGACTAACCCAGCTGTCCCCAGGTATTGGGGACTGGCTTAGGTGTCATAGTTCACTCACCCATAAGAATAATCTCTAAATTTGAAAAGGTTTCCAACATTGAGAGCATGATAGTTAATAAAGCAGTCTAATGACCACTTGTTTAAAGCTGTGCCTCTATCCTCCAATGCCACCTTTGCATCGCCCCTCTGAGGAGTCCTGTCTGAGTCTGGAGGGTGCCCATGCACAGGAGTAGTGTTTCAGCTGAAGGAGTGGGCAGACAATGGACGGAGCCACTGGAACCTCACACAGTTCCCTCCAGTCACATTCAGCATCAGCCAGATGTTTCCACCCTTCAATTCGCCAATGGGCCTTTCCTATATCTGGGGTAAGGATGCCAATGAATAGGAAGGCTGTTTTAATTTTATTTTAAAGGAGGAGAACATGAGAGATTAGATAGTCACATTTTCAGTGTCATTATTGATGACGAAAGAGCCCTGCTAAAGCACTCAGCTGCTAACCAAAAGGTGAGAAGTTCAAACCCGCCAGTGGTACCATGGGATAAAAGACCCGATGTTCTGCTCCCAAGAAGACTACAGCCATGGAACCCCTTGCAGACAGGCCTACTCGCTCACAGGGTTTGCTCTAGTTGGAATTGATGGCACACAATAACATTGATGACAAATTTGTTTAGTCCTAAAATCTAGACATTTCTCCATCAAGCCTAAACTAAGAGCACATAATTAAGCAACATTAATATATTACCTATTATACTAATAGGTATATCTATATCTATCATCTATCACCTATCTATGGTGAGGAACAGCCCAATCATTAAGTGATTATGTAATTGAAGAATTTAAAACGAATTACTACAAGACCTTGACTGATGGGACACGTACATTGATCCTGGTGTTTTAACCTGAAAAGTGACCTTATATATTGTTCTGATTCCCCCAGGTGACCTTTTCCATTTACACCAGCTGGAGGAAGGTTATGGGTAAGAGGCATAGAGATGGAGAATTTCTAGAAATGATCTGTACCATTGGACCATCAATTTGTCTGTCATACTCTGATGGTTTGTGTGTTGCTGTGATGCTGGAAGCTATGTTAACGATATTTCAAATACCAGCAGCTTTCAGCAGCCCTCCAGACCAAGACTAGAAAGAAAAATGTGGCATCATACTACCTAAATCAGCCAACAAAAACTAGAAGTCACAACAGAATCTTATCTGATCTAGGCCCTCTAGGATCGGAGGCACTCAAAACACACAGCAGCAGGAACAATGGATCCCAGGCAGTGTTTCATTCTGACACCTCCTTGTACCATTCCACCGTGCCATATGTCAGGGGTTCCTTGGCGAAAACTAATGACAAAAGCAAATGACTTAGAGTCAACTCTTTATAAGCTAACCCAATTATTCTCAGAATCAAACTGTTCAACACTCATGCAGTTAACAGGCTGCATGCTTTATTTGATTCTTAACACCACCCTGAGAGGGACTTTATTACCCAGTCTCCCAGGTCATCAATCTGAGATTCTGAGACATGCCAGTGTCTAAGCTAAAACCCACATTCAGATCTTTACCTCCAAATCTAGCACTCTTTACACTAAGCTGCTGTGAGTGCCATGGCATGACGCTACAGCAGCGATTTTGATCTCGGCTCTATCTTTTATCTCTCCCATCAGCTCTCATCAGGGACTCATAGACATCTGCTGTCTTCCAAGACTTTGAGACCCTGAATAACAAATGCTGAGCAGTTGCCAAGTGATGAGTATCTTCTCAACCGACACCGCATTATGCTACCACCGTGATGTAATGAAATGCTTGTGGACAGCAGCCTATACATCTCCTAGAGAGTGGGCAACAAGTATAAACAGACGTTTATCCTCTTGGACTTGGACCAAGAGCTCCCTGGTTGGGTGCCTCTGGAGGCACTCAGAGAGAGAGAGAGAGAGAGAGAGAGAGAGAGAGAGACAGTCCCTGGGGAATCCCTAGGACTCAGCCAGCCTTAATCCCAGTAGCCTGTGGAGCCACAGAGGGAGTCAAGATGGGAAGGATTCAGTGGAAAGCCCACGAGACTGAGGGCATGTGGGAGACTGAGGCACATGGCATCCAGAGAGACTGAAATGATCCAAAGGCAGTTGACAAAACAAACTGTTGGGGTTTTTCTTAGACCAATGTTAGGTTTACAGAGAAACTGTGCACGGAATCCCCACAAAACCGAATGCATAGCCAATGAGTCTATTCTAAGTCAGCGATCCTATAGGACAGAGGCCAGCGGCCCTGTGTGTGTGTTTCTGAGACGGTCAGTCTTTACTGGAGTAGAAGGCCTCACCTGACCTTGCTGTCAGCAGCCCGCTGCATAACTCCGTGTCACCAGGGTGAAGTTAAAAAAGAAAAAGTTTAACAGTTGCTGAGGCATCCACTCTGCCCCAGGGCAACCCATGGGTTTCAGAGACCGCGCTCTAAAGGCTCTTTGTAGTTGTGACCCCTCAGAAGTTGGTAGCCAAACTTTTCTTCCTAGGCACCGCTCGAATAACTCAGTCACTGCCATTGAGTTGATTCCATCTCACAGCAATCCTGTTGGGCAGGGTACAAACCCTTGTGGCTTTCCAAGACTGTAGCTCTTTATGGGACTAGGAAGCGATCTTTCTTCGGATGAGCAGTTGGGGGTTGAACTGCTGACCTGTGGTTAGCAACCCAAAGCAAAGCATTACACCCACGGGGTTCTTTTACCTCTGGAAGGGTTCCTATAGCGCCTCCTCCAAGCCCTGCTGTTTCTGTTATCATTCACGTCTTCCATTTGCTTACTACATTTGTTACCATTGATGAAGCAACATGGTTCTTAAAGGCCATTAGGGTTCACTATTTTACAGTCCTGTGGACTTTGACAAGTGCATGCTATCACATGTCCACCATGACAATAACATACAGAATAGCTTCATTGTCCTAAAGATGCTCTGTGCTCCACTTATTTATTCTTACTGCCCTCTCCCTGGATCTCAAGAAAACACTGATCTTTTTCACTGCCAAAATACTATAAAGTAGGAAGAGGTACATTATGCACCTTTTAAAGACTGAGTTCTTCCACTTTTCAATGTGTACTTAGGGTTCTTTCATATCTTTTCCTAGCTTGGCAGCTAATTTTCTTTGATCACTGAGTAATACTCTATTGTATGAATGTGCCCTAGGTTATTTAGCTACTCACCCATTGAAGGACATGGTGGTTGCCTACAATTTTAGACAATTATATATAAAGCGACTATAAAGTTTTCTTCCTTTTTTTTTAATGGACATACCCTTTCAGATCATTTGGGGCCAAGGACATTTTTAAGGAATCTGGAAACATTTTTGTGTTAGACATCTGACTGTGTACTTGTTACTGTATTTTATGTGTGCTTTGTATAGTATAGTTAACTATGGAAGGTTAATTGAGATTTGTAAATAAAAAATAGAAAATTCAGTCTGGCAAAGAATATAGTAAGTACTTTGGACTGCCTGAAGAACAAATAAACCTATCTTGGAAAAAGTGCAGCCAGACGCTTAGAAGCGAGACGTGTTAGCAGGCAAGACCAGTGCATAGGAAAGGGCTTCGTGCTTGGTAAAGTAGGAGTTCATTGAAAAAGGGGAAGACTGTCAAGGAGATGAATTGACACTCGGTGCCACAATGGGCTCAAACTTATCAGTTGTGAGGGTGGCGCGGGACCAGGCAGTGTTCCAGGTGGCTGCACAAAGCTTTATGTCAGTCAGAACCAACTTGACGGTACTGAACAACAACGTAACAATTCATGGTGTTTGTGGGCTAGCAGCACTAGATAACCCAGACAGGGGTCATTAGCCACATCTTCTGGGTAAATGATATTCTCTACTTTCAAAGACATGCCGTCAATTTCTATTTTGTCTGTAAGGAAGCAGACTTGTATCTTAAAAAAAACACAAAACCTTTCATTTTCTAAGTGTTTTCCCCTCTTGAATTTGGGCTATGTCTTTTTCGGTATGTGAAACCCAGGATTGGTGACCCTAAAGGGACAGTGAGTAGAATAAGGGTTCCCGGGGCGAGGGTGGGGTAATATGAGGGGAGGGGGTAAAAAGGAGCTGATGTCAAGGAGTTCACGATGGAAGAGAATGTGTTGAAACTGATTGTGGGAGGGATTGTACAATACTGCTTGATGCGATTGAACTATGGAATGATATGATATCTGTGTTAGTGACTAACAAAATGGTTCTGTGGGGAAAAATTAAACTTTCACAACACGTAAAACCATCAGGGTTCAGGAAAGCTGCCCCTTTGGACAAGAAGAGGACAGTATGTGTAGTCCACGTTAATCAGCAAGAAGCAGTGACTTATAAGATGCTATCTGATGAGGGTTTCCTGCGCTTCCTGGGTAAGAGAAAGCATCCTTCAGCTCATGGACAGAGGTCTGTGTGCCAGGCAATTGGGATAGAGTGAAAAACCAGCCAGAGGCAATCCTTCCTATGTGATCCTTATCGTAGGAGACATATTTCCATGTAGCCTGAAGAATATTGTTAGCTAAGTTTTAACAAGTATTGTCCACAATTTGTACAGCCAGAATGCTCCTTAGGACTGATGGGCACTATGTTACAGTCTCTAGTGTTATTCCATATAGGGCCCCTTTTCTTCTCTGTGGGGATTCTTGCCTTCTCTGCAGGAGACCTGGCTTCAGTCCCTAGCCAATGCACCTCAGAACAGTAAGTGTACTAAAAAGACTTCCCCAGGTAAAAAGAAGAAGGGGTCATGTTGGACATTAAATAGTTAAAGTAAGAACTGTTCTAGTCTCAGGGACACTGCCTTAAAGACTATGGAGATCTGTCCCTAGCCACAAAGTCAATAGGAAAAAAAGAGATGTTCTTTGCTATCACCCACTGCTTGATTCTGTTTTTGTGACCGCACTTCGGTCATAACACCTAAACAGTATCTCCTTTTCCTCCTTAATTTAAAAACTTTGATTTGTTTGTTTCTTTCTTTCACTCATTCATTTGAGGTACTTATGCGTTTAGACATCCCTGCACTTAAAACCAGCAGGTCCATTTTGACTGGACACTAGCTCAGCTACATCCTGCAGAGGATTTGCCTCGTTCTTAGAAGATGTCTCAGTTCTGTTTCTGAGAATTAGGCTGGCTCTTTGCCACCCAGTGAGGGAATTTTTGCCTTTCTTACTGACATCTGAAGTAGACCATTGGGCGTCAGTTGTTATTCCATTTCTCAACATGCGTGGTACGATTACGTGAAAATATGACAAGCTCTGTTTGTGGAACAGTTGAGGGTTTTGGTTTCAGAACCTGAACCTCTCCAGAGGGCAGTGTGAGACAGAACAGAGAACAAAGGTACTGGCACTTGGGGGTCCTGGCCAGCCCAGTCAATTCCTGTCAGTACCTGGCGAACCCCGTGAATATCCAGGACCCAAGTGTCCTTCTGATGAAAGACAAGCTATATGACCAAGTTTTCCAGAAGGAGGTGACAAGGGAAATCAGGAGAGGGTCAGTTTTTGTTTCACAATAATGTTTTGGCAAAATCCTCATCCATAATTATTCTTATTCACTCTGTTACCATGATGCTCAGTTGTATGGCTTCTTCTTCTTCTTCTTCCTCTTCCTCCTCATCTTCTTCCTCCAATTCTGCTTCTCCTTTTCCTCCTTCTCCTTCTGTTCATACCTCTCCTTCTCCTCCTGCTGCTTCTGTTTTCCCTTCTGCTTCTCCTCCTTCCACTTCTTCTGCTCTTCTTCCTCCTCCTCCCCCTTGACAGTCTTTTGCTTCTCCCCTCCCACCTCTTCCCACTGCCCCTCCCCCTTACAGCTCTTATTTCCTCTTGTCCTTATTCCTCTTTGTCCAAGTATGAGTCTATGGCTAAAGGAAGAATATGAATAGGACATATCTTTGTGTCCATTGTTCATACAGACGGTGAACCTCAACCAGTCCCTCACGAAAAATCGCACTTCTCAGTTTCCCAGATCAGCACCTAGCAACCCACAAACTGAGTGTTAGGGTCCTCGATATTGACAATAATCTAAATGAAAAGATAAATTATGTAGGGTTTATTCGTGCAATTAATCCGTTTTTATAGAAAACTTTCTGTTCAGAAAAAAACAGTAGGTTTTTTTGCCTCAGTCACAATGAAATTTTAAGGAGAAATAGAGGGAAAAACGAATCATTGACCACCCCGTGGAATGGCTGATCAAGTAATGGTCGGATGATGTCAGACTAAGAGGTGGCCTGTGTGGCTTGGCCAACCCCATAATCACTTGTACACATCCTCAGGGGCTAGCCAGGAGGTTTCAAAATAATAAAAGCACCCCAATTTCTCACGAAATTCCACAGTTTTTGCATTCTCTCTCAGGAAAGCAGGAGAAAGACCTGTGTGTCGGTTCTTGGGCATGTTTCACCACCGTCAGCGACTGTTGTGGCCTTTCTCTGTCAACCTGTCCAGACCTGCCACTGGTCGGGTTTTCTTGAGAACCCTGATTACGGCATACCTTCATGTAACCTACGGTCGAGTGAGGGAGACAGGAAAATGAACCAATAGTCAAGATCATTACAGATTCGGTCATTGCAGTCAGGAAGAAAGGCATGGGAATCAAAAGAAAGTCATCAAAGCACCTTCCCCAGTGGGTGGGCAAGCTCTTCCTCTGACACTGAGTTGAGAATTAGATGTAAATGAATGAATGAACATATGTACGACATTCAGAGAACTCCTAGAGAATTTTTCGGTGAATAATTCAGGGCCGGACTTGCCTTCATAGTATAGGACTCTCCCATGTGAGGTTGTAGCACACTACTCCATCTTCCAGATGCCAATAAACCTGTAGCTACTGAATCAATGAAAAATCAAACCAATAAACAACAAAACCCAGTGGGGTGAGAGGGCTTTCTCTCCCAGGTAAGAGGCAGGAAAAGCACTGTACACAGAGGGATGAAGACCACTCCTGGCCTGGGGAAATGGAGTCTAAAGAGGAGAAAAGAGGCAAGTGTGGTGAGAATCAGAGTTCACCGGGGAGAATGGTTTGCCATAAGGGTGGCAATGGAGGCAGGGCCAGTCACGGAGGTCTTACAGCCATAAAATAACTGTGGGCTTAACATTAAGTACAATGGAACCTCCAGAAGAGTATTAAGCAAGGGTACACCATGACCTTGTTTTTATGTTAAGAAGTCCCTACTCCAGTTCTGGTGTGGCCAGTGGGTGAGAGAGAATCAAAAGCAGTCACTGAGTTAGATGACGACGGGTGAGAAACACAGAAGGCCACGTGGGATAAATCAATGATGATGATGGGGAGGGGTTCATGCCAGAACAGAAAAAAAGAAGGTAACGTTCCAAGTTCAGGGCATGAGTAATTTGGAAGGGAACGATATCCTCTGTTGAGGTAGAAGTGGACTTGAGGATTCGGTGCTGGAGGGAATTCATATCCCTTTGGGACTTCTGCAGAAGTCCTGGTGGTATTGTGGGCCACACATTAGATGGCTTACTGCTAATGTTAGCAGTTCAATGTCACCAACTGCTGCAAGAGAGAAAGATGAGACTTTCTGCTCCCATAAAGAGTTACAATCTTGGAAAGCCACAAAGGCAGTTTGTGTTTGCCCAGTAGGGTAGCTGTAAGTCAGAGACAACACGATGGCAGTGTGTTTGGTTTGGGGTTTGGGTCCCTAAGCTTATCTCATATGTATGTGGACTGGAATGGACTCAATGGCAGTGAGCATTTGGCTTTGGATGGAGAAGTCAAGCAGGCATCCTCCTAAGCACTCATTCATTCACTTAAGAAAATGCATGGTATACTTACCATGACCAGGATCTATTTCTAGATCCTGGGGTATTCCACACACACACACACACACACACACACACACACACACAATCACAGAATGAACAACTCTTAGCTCTTGTTCTGTCATGGAATTTTAAAAAATCATAATAAAAAAACACAGGGCACCATTGGCAATAAGCGTGAGGAAAATAAAATGCAACATGTTAAGTGCCATCGAGTCAGTTCCAGCCCACAGTGACCCTATGCCCAACAGAACGAAATGCTGCACACTCTTTGCCATCCTCACAACTGTTCCTATGCCTGGGTCCATTGATGCAGCCACTATGTCAACCCATCTCACTGAGGACCTTTCTCTTTTCCACTGCCCTTCCACATTACTTGGCAGGCACCGCTCTGTCCTAAAAACATGTCTGAAGTATGTAAGACAAAGTCTTACCTTCCTTCCCTCTAAGAAGCACTTTGGCCTTACTTCTGCCAATACAGACTGACTTGTTCGTTAAACAGTCCGTGGTACTTTCAATATCCATCTCCAGCACCACAATTCAAATGCATCAATTCTTCTGTGGTCTTCCGTATTCAATATCAAACTTTCACATGTACATAATGCAATAGAGAAGACCATGTCATGGGTCAGGTGTACCTTAGTCCTCAGAGTAACATCCTTGCTCTTCAATACTCCAAAGAGGTCTTGGGCAGCAGATTTATCGGATTCAAAATGTCTTGACTGCTGCTTGTGGACCCAAGTGAGACAAAATCCTTGACAACTTCAACCTTTTCTCCATTTAGCATGATGTCACCTATTGGCCTACTTGTGAGGATTTCGGTCTTCCTTACATTTAATTGTAATCCATGTTAAAGGCTACAAACTGTGGTCTTCATCAGGAAGTGCTTCATTCCTCCTCACTTTCAGCGAGCAAGGCTGTGTCAGCTTTATAGCACAGGTCAATAAGCCTTCCTTTAATCCTGAAGCCATGTGCTTCTTCATATAATCAAGCTTTTCTGATGATTTGCTCAGCACACAGATTGAAAAAGGGCAACAGGGTACAACCCTGATGAACACCTTCACTGAGTTTTAAGCCTTGCAGTATTGTCTTGTTTTCTTCACACAGGAGCCACGTACACTTTCCGAAGGAGCATAATGAAGTGCTGTGGAATTCTCATTCTCCTCAAAGTTATCCACAGTTTATTATGGTCCACACAGTCCAATCCTTTTGCATAGTCAATGAAACACAAGTACACATCTTTCTGGTATTCTCTGATTTGAGCCAAGATCCCGCTGACATCAACAATGATATCCCATGTTCCACATCCTCTTAAGAATCCATCCTGATCTTCTGGGAGTTCCCTGTCAATATACTGTTGCAAAACCACTGTTGGATGATCTTAATCATAATTTTACTCGTGTGCCATGTCAATGATATCATTCTCTAGTTGGAACATTCTATTGGGTCACCTTTCTTTGGAATGTGCACAAATATGGATTTCTTCCAGTCAGTTGGCCAAGTTACAGTCTTCCAAAGTTCCTGGCATAGATGAGTGAGTGCTTCCAGTGTTTCTTCAGTTTGCTGAAACATTTCATTGGGTATTCAATCAATTCCTGGAGGCTTGATTTTGGCTAATGCTTTCATTGCAACTTGAACTTCTTCCTTCAGAATGTCAGTGGTTCTTGCTCATATGCTACCTCTTGAAATGGTAGGATGTCAACTAGTACTTTTTGGTATGGTGACTCTGTATTCTTTCCATCTTCTCTTGATGCTCCTATGTCATTCAATAGTTTGCCTATAGAACTTACAAAAATTGCAACTTGAGGTTTCAATTTTTTCTTGAGCTCTTTCAGTTTCAGATATGTGGAGCGTGTTCTTCTCTTTTGGTTTTCTAATTCTAGGTCTTTGCATATTTCATTATAATATTTGGCTTTGCCTTCTTGAGATGTCCTTTGACATTTTCTATTCAGCTCCTAGACTTCATCCTTTCTTCCATTTGTTTTAGCTACTCTACAATTAAGAGCAAGTTTCAGAGTGTCTTCTGACATGCATTTTTAACCTTTCTTTCCTGTATTTTTTTTTAAATTTAAATAGTCATTTTATCTTTCCTGTATTTTTTAAAATTTAAATAATCATTTTATCTTTCCTGTATTTTTAATGACCGTTGGCTTTCTTCACAAATGATATTCTTGATGTCTTCCCACAGCTTGTCAGGTCTTCTGTCACTAGTGTTAAATGTGTCAAACGTGTTATTGAGAGGTTCTCGAAATTCAGTGGGATAAACTGAAGGTAGTATTGTAGCTCTCATGGATTTGTTTTAATATTCTTCAGCTTTATCCTGAACTTACATAAAAGCATTTGATGGTCTGTCCCACAGTCGGCTCCTGGTCTGGTGTTAGCTGGAGTTATTGAGCTTCTTTATCTTGTATTCCACAGATGTAGTCAATATGATTTAAGTATATTCCATCTGGGGAAGTCCAGGTGTCCTTTTGTGCTGTTGAAAAAGGTTTTGCACAAGTCATCGGTTTTGCAAAATTGTGTCTTGTGATCTCCAGCCTTAATTTCTGTCACCAAGTCCCTATTTTCCAACTACTGTTCCTTTCTCTCTGTTTCCAACTTTTGTATTCCAATCACCAATAGCTATCAATGCATTTTGGTGGCATGCTTGATCAATTTCTGACTGAAGTTGTTGGTAGAATTCTTCAATTTCTTCAACGTAACCTCTTGGTGCATACATTTGAGTAATAATTGTAGTGATTGGATTTCTTTTAAGGTAGATAGATATGAACTGTTTACAGATAACATTGTATTTCATGATGGTTTTAGCAGGATCCTTTCTGAAAAGGAATCCTTCACCATTCCTCTTGATTGTGTTATTTCTGGCTTAGTAAATCATGGGGTTTTCTGATTCAAATTTGCTAATACCAGTCCATTTTGTTCACTAATGCCTAGGTAATTGACCTTCAAGTTTTGCATTTCATTTTTGACAACACCAAGTTCCCTAAATTCATACTTTGCACATTTCAAGTTCTCATCGTTAGAAGAGTTTGTAGCTGTTTCTCTTTACCTTGAGTCCTGCCTCATCAGCAAATGAAGACCCCGAAGGCTCCCCTCCCACAGGCTCTCCCTGACTCCAGTCACCAGGTTGGTTTCTCTCTAAGAAATCAGCTCTTCTTCAGTCACACTTGGAGTGCCCTTGGACCCGAGGGGTCCATCCTCTGGCAGTATCTCCATCAGTGTTCTGCAAGGGAAAGATGAATGTGATAGGTAGTTTATTGTGCCACCAAGGTGCTCCAACTCACTGCTCCTTAAGCTTCTGCCGACAATCTGATCCCTCATATATAAGTCTTTGAGGGAACACACAGTTCATGGTATATATATATATATGAGACATTTCTCACTGTGTGGTGCTTGCATTTTTTTTTCACACTCTTAAACAATCAGAGAACTCTCCAGAGCAGACCTTTGATAGCAGACAGGGTAGGGTGTGCTCGTGATGGCCGCTCTGACTCGCCCTCATTGCCCACATAATCAGTTACCCGCTTTTTCTCACTGTTTGCCTCCTTCTGGAGCATCGTACAAATGGATGGAATCACACATGCGGTCTTTTCTATCTGCAATCTTTCACTCCGTGTGATGTGTTTGAGGCTCAGCGATGTCTGGGGAAGGAGCAAGTAGTTCATTCTTTTTTATTTCTGAATATGACATAGGGGCTTCAAGGAGTTCATGGAAAACAGAGTTGGAAGCTACTGGAATGCTTCCATGAACTTTGTTTTGTGACTTCATATTTCAATTGTACGGCATACACCACTGTTTATCTAGTGATTTATTTATACAAATTTTGAGTATGTCTAGGGAAATATGTATTATATATAACAAGCAAAATAAAGCATGGATTCACTGTCATATTTTGAACTTAAATGAAAAAATATAGTATTTTTCATATAATCAATTAATTTTATGTTGTATTCCTATGCTGAAAATCTTGTTGTCTAATCCACTTCTATATCTCTCTAATTGTTTTGAAATAACAATGCCAGTGTGGTTACTAAAAAGAAGACTGTAAGATGTATATAGGTTAAGGCTTACTGATTCCTTAAGACCTATCTTACATGGAAATGCAGCCTACTTTCTACGCTGTCACATAAAGCAGGGGTCTTTTCTGGGTGATTCTGCATCAAGTTGACTTACAGTTAGATTCATTTGTCTTCATTATGTATTGGGAAGTTTTTCATTTGACTTCAGTGTATTGTATACTGTCTAATTATATAAAACTGTTTCCAAGGTCATAAAAATAACCAAACAAGCCATCTATGGAGTCAATCCTGACTCATAGTTATCTTATAAGAATGAGTAGAACTGTCCTATAGGGTTTCCACAACAAACACCCTAAACTAAACTCATTGCCATCAAGTTTGAATTCAGGAATGAGAGCAATGACATACATATAGATTCACTTGACTGGGTGTCTCTTTTTTAGTATTATTATTTTTAAATCATTTTATTAGGGGCTCATACAACTCGTCACAATCCATACATATATCAATCGGTGGCCCTCAAGTGTTGAAAGACTGCCAGTGTACTACCTGTCTCACAGAAGTGAGTTGCACTGAGCCATTCGTACTGCTTTACAGATTAACTGTTTATTTCTTGTTATCTGTCTATCTATCTATCATCTATCTAAATATATGTAAAATTATTAGTTTCCTGGTTTTGTTTCTCTAGAGAACCCTGTCTAACACAATGAACCAGTCCATTTCCATAAAACTTCCACATCTAGGTTACACATTGGGCTACTAACTGAAGGGTAAGCAGTTCAAGACCATCAAACGCATGAGGATTTCTATTTCTGTTAAGACTTACAGTCTAGGAGTACCCCAGGGACAGTTCCACCCTGTTGTATAGGGTCTCTAAGAGTCAATCGTGTAAAGCACATTTGTACATTCATTGCCCTCATCATTCTCAAAACGTTTGCTCCACGTAAGCCCCTGGCATCAGCTCCTCATTTTTACCCCTCCCTCCTTGCTCCCCCCTCCCCCCTCCCTCATGAACCCTTCTGTAATGGGATGTCCAGTGGCCTACTAATGGGCTTTGGGTCTCCACTCCATACTCCTTCCCTCATTCACAATGATATGATTTTTGTTCTTTAATGCCTGATAACTGATCCCTTCAGCACCCCGTGATCACGCAGGCTGGTGTGCGTCTTCCATGTGGGCTTTGTTGCTTCTTAGCTAGATGGCTGCTTGTTTACCTTCAAGCCTTTAAGACCCCAGACACTATATCTTTTGAAGCCAGGCACCATCAGCTTTCTTCACTACATTTCCTTACGCACCTACTTTGTCTTCAGCGATTGTGTCTGGAAGGTGAACATCATAGAATGCCAGTTTAATAGAACAAAGTATTCTTGCATTGAGGGAGTACTTGGAGTCCCAATGTCCATCTGCTAACAATACTAAACCTATACATATATGCACATA
>NW_022111372.1:27387750-27397299 GCF_000313985.2 Echinops telfairi | reverse complement strand
ACAAGAAAGAAAAGCTTGTAGTTAGTTCAAGGACTGTTTGTTGGCCTTTAGGAGTGTTTTCCAGTCCAGTCTGTTGGGGCACCAAGCCCTAGTCCCAAAATCCACCTTTAGCATTCCCTGGAGACCTCGCCACTCCGTTCCCTTGCTGTTCTGTTGCACCCCCTTAGTGTTTTTCCTCAGTGTGGCAGGATCAGATCAGGCGCAATCACACAGTGTCTCCAGTGTTGTCCCCTGTAGGGCTATGGGTCAGTGAGGGACGTCGTGTCTCATAGTGGGGCCGCGATGTGGTCCTCTATGTGGACTGCCTGCTCTGAGCAGGAACATCGTCGTCAAGGCTTGGTGGGCCAGTATGTGCTCCATTCTCTCCTCCTCCCCCTTCATCTGCACCTGTGTGCTCCGATCAGACATGTCCGTCTCCTGGAGCTGCAGATTCAGTGCCATCCTCTGAAATAAATTCTTCTGGTGGGAGGGGCAGTTGTCCATGTAGTTGGGATTCAGACTGGCCCCTCAGACCTCTCCACTGGTTCCCTACTCCACACCAGCATATTGCATTCACATTCTGGAGCAGTGGGTTGAAGTCTGGTCGACTGGGTGTCTCTTTGGCTGTGCATATTTTCACAAAAAAAGCAAAATTAGGTTGGAAATAAAACAAAGAAAAATCCATATACATATACTATTTATAAACTTAACAGCCTAAAAATGGTCTGTAGAGAAAAGGGAGATGAAACACCATATTGAAAACACAGCTCTGAAGAAGATTCCCTACAATCCTTTGGAGAAAGGCTGAGGAAGCCCTCTGATTACTGCAGCATATAGTGGGAGCTGGGGGCTGCCTACCTGGGCTCAGAGCATGTGTCAGGAGGATGCGGGACCATAACGTTTCATGGCAAGAGACATATATCTGGGCTTGACCTGACAGGACTGGGAAGGGCTTCAATTACTAATTAAAGAATATGGGTCCACAAAGACAGCATTCTATATGCTATGTAAATGAGTAACTACTCGGAGTTTAAAAGCTTTTGAGAGGCCATTTAATGTGCACCTATTGGTCTCTTCCCATCCAGAGCAAAGAAGGGTGAATAAAATCAAAGATGTAAGCAAATAATTAGTCCAGAGGACCAATGGATAACGGGAACTCCAACTTCCATGACTCTGAATCCAGAACTAGATGGGCCTGACTCCTCCTTCTGGCCTCTCTAAAAGGGGTCACAATACGAGGGCCTGGATAGAATGGGATTAAATGTGAAACAAACCTCAAAATAATAAAATATGATCAGGTTTACTGGTCTGATAGAGACTGGTGGAACTCCAGAGACTGGGATCCTTAGACGTTCTTCAAGCCTTGAATTGAACTCACCCTGCGTGATTCAACTTTTGGTCAAAAAAATAGACATGCCTCTATGGAGAACAATCACACCAGGGGGATGTGAACTCCTTGGAACAATCAATCACACTAGATTAAAAAGGCAACATTTGCCCAGGGATGAAAAGTCAGAAAGCAGAAGAGATAGGGAAGAAGGACCAGGATTGGAAATGGTAAACACAGAGGGTAGTGGGAAAGTCAATGTCACAGTACAAATGTGTAGTAATTGTTGAAGGGAAAACAAATTTTCTGAGTAAACTTTCACCCAAATCATAATTAAAAAACAAATCAAATGAAAGCATATGAGTTTATCTGTCAGGCACTCGATTTTTTTAGGGAGGGAAGGAGAATAACTTGATCAGGCTGTTCTTTTATGACTTTTTGTTGAAGGGGGAAGATTGCCCTGTCCATCACCCTACTATCAGTTTGTCACACTGTGAGGCTTGCAGGGTGCTATAGTGCCGGCAGAAATGTCACCAGTATTTCAGATATCACTCGCAATGGCTTCCAGACAAAGACAGACTAGAAAGAAAGGGCAACTAATGTGTTTCTGAAAATCAGCCAATGAAAACTCCAGGAATGATACCGACTATTGCTTGATAAGGCACTGGAAGATGAGGCCCCTTGGTCGGAAGGCACTGCAAACATGCAAAGCCTGCCCAATTGGACTTGCACCTACCAACCAATACAAAGATGGCGCAGGACTGGGCAAGGTCTTGTTCTGTGGTCTGTGCTGTCACCTTGAGTTAGAGCCAAGTCAAGAGCATTTCAAACAGCACCCCTGGCTGTGGTGAGAAGGAAGAGATGGAGGCAGGACTTTAGGAAGTCTCAAAACCCCACTGCCATTGAGGCCATTCTGCCTCTGAGAGACCGGAGCATTGAGTGAGATGATTTGGTGTCGAACTGAGACTTGCTAGGGAGTTAGAAAAGAGGAGAGAAATCTCTGAAGCAGTAATGAAAGAAATGATTGGTCAATGTGCTGGTCAATGTGTGCGTGTGCGTGTGCGTGTGCGTGTGTGTGCGCGTGTGCGTGTGTGTGCGCGCGCGCGCGCGCGCGCGCTTCAAGAGAGGTAGAGAGGAAAGACATCGGTAAAGCAATAATGGGGATTACAATGTCTGTCACTGGGAGTTTGGGTAAATGTGACTCCCTCAATATATAAAGAGAATTTGCACAAGAGACCCAGGATTGAAGGGAAACTGATGCATCCTGGTTTAGAAGCCCGAGTTTGACTTGCCTGTCCTAAACCCAGGAGCTCTAAGCTAGCTGTATTATAGTAGGCTTTTACTAGAGATTCTGTGTGAGGGCTATTATTGGGCTTAGGGAGATCCCAGTCCGCACAATAAACAGCTGGTTCGGTTCCTAAGAGGCTTCCGTATGCTTGCCAGAGAATTTGTTTTCCTTTGCAGCATTTTGAGGATCATCTGGATGGAACATCCCTCCAAAAAAGTAAGTTGGTGTTTACTTTCTTCAATCTGCAGATCGCAAATCTCAAAGTGAATGTCTTCATTCAGTCAGTCACAGGAGGACTTGCTAGTGCAAGATCCTGTGCCAAGTGCTGTTTAAAGAAATGCAGAGAAATGTAAGAACTGGGGCCCTTGGCACAAGTTGCTTTGGGTCCATTCCAGTGAATGGTGACCCCATGTTTGCAGAACAGAAGTATGCTCCATAGGGTTTCCAAAGTAGGTCTCTGAATGACACAAGTGATTGGCATTCAACTGGTAACCTCAAACGCTGGTGCTTTGGGTTCACCCGGGGGCACATCGGCAGGAAGACCAGGCTACCATAAAGATTAGAGGCAAGACCCCCCTAGGGGGCAGTTCTCTGCTGTCATAGGTGGGTTTCCATATCTCCATGTCAGCAGGGTTGATTTTGATTGAGGTGACTTTTCTGAAGCAAGTAGGAAGGCCTTTCTTCCAAAATACCTCTGGATGGGTTCAGAACACCACCCCCTTGCCTAGTCGTTGCTGCTTAACGATTTGCTCTACCAAAGACGCCTGTCTATTGGTCACTATCCCTTTGCATCCACGTTGATACCAAATCCTAGAGGCACTCACTATAGGAGATAGTAGAATTACCCCATAGGGTTTCTAAGGTTGTACCTTTACAGAGCAGTCTGCTGGCATAGTGGGTTACCAGTTGGTCAGAGTTCAATACCTCTAGCCACTCTGAGAGAGAAAGACGAGGCATTCTACTCTCATCAAGATGTATAGCTTTGGAAACCCAAAGGGGCAGTTCTACTCTGTGCTGCAGGGTTACTATGAGGCGGAATTGACTAGCTGGCAGGCAGTCAGTCTGGAATCTTTATAGAAGCAGATGTCCACAATTTTATGCCAACGAGGCTGGTGGGTTAGTACTGATGAAATTTAAGTTAACAGCCAAGCACTTTACTGAAGCACTACCAGGACCCCTTGTGTGTATTGGTAGGACTTAGTAAAACATCCCCAAGAAGACACTGCTTGGGAAGAGCGCTATAGCATTATGCCCGCTGTATGGACCAGACCCACTAGGAGCTGAGTTGATGTCTGCCCTGATATTGATGGTTTGATACAAAAAGATGCCTCCAGACTAAATGTTCATCTCCACTGGCAAGCAGGTTCTGCAAAGAAGATTTAAAACTGAAAGAACAATCTGCACACTTTGTGGTCAGGCTGTTAAACTCTGTCTGGATGAAGAATTAATTACTTGGACCCACCCTCGTGACGGGACGGCACCGGCCCCCTCTCTCTGTCTGCTGAAGGCATCCTGCTGCAGAGGCAACCGTCTGTGCCACAGGATGGCATGATGCAGACTTGCAGATACAGTAATTAAGTGGCTAGATGGAGGGACTATCCTTGAGACTTTCTGATCCGGGATGCCACCCTTAATTGGGAGGTACTTATTTGGGAAATCCACTCCTTCAGAGTGTTCTCAGGGAACTGATTTATCCCTAATGATATTTAATGGCAGTGGCTGGAATTTAATAGGGATGATAATTTCATGTAATTGGGGGGCCTTTGGATGAGTTAATGCTTCCGAGGGGTACTGGACGGGGCCCTCTGTCTGGGTCTCACGTCAGTTTCCTGTCTGCCTCCCCTCTGCTGCCTTGCTAACCGCCAGGGAAGCAGTGGGTAACTATGCCTTGGTTCGCACCACTGCGTGGTTCTACTTCGAAGAGGGCGCACAGCACAAGTTTTGCTTATTCAATAAGGTGCCACCTGGTATATGCTCAGCTTAAACTGTAGTCTAAATGCCTCTATTTTTACAAGAGTGTAAAAATCATAGACTGATTTAAACAAATCATTATTTCAGTGGGTTTACCCTAAATCTTGAAGCCCCTGGGTGGTCCTAGTTGATAACACACTTGGCTACTAACCAGTCTTGGTGGCATAGTGGTTACAAGTTGGGCTACAGTCTCTAAAACTGGCAGTTCGAAACCACCAGCTGCTCCTTGGAAGAAAGATGGGGCTTTCTACCACTGTAAACATTTGCAGTCTTGGAAACACACAGGGGCAGTTCTAACCTGTCCTATAGCCTCCCTATGAGTCAGCATTGACACCATGGTAATATGTACTAACCAAAAGATTATAGGTTTGAGTTTATCCAGGGGAATTTCTGAAGAAAGGCCTAGTGGTTCACTTCTAAAGAAAAAGAAAAAAAAATCAGCCATCAAGCACCCTGTGAAGCACAATTCTACTCTGAGACATGGACTCAATATGGGGATGAACGATTGACCTGACCTGACGGCAGTGGGTTTTTATATCAACTGGCAGTGTAGGGGACATTGGAGCGCCAGTGGTGGACTTTCTTGTAGTGCTATCTGGTGAGCATTGGACTGCTAACTACAAGTTCTGTGGCTCAAACCATCTAGCTACTCTTCAGGAGAAAGTTGAGACTCACTGTTTTCATACAGGTTTACCATCTCAGAACGTCTCCCCAGGGGCCTATGCATCCAATGGCCTTGACAGCTGTGACTTTGGGGTAGGCGTGTGTTTGTTCTTATTCATTTGATGGAGCCCCTGAGTTCAATGCCTCGCCAAGGCACCCCACAGAGAGCCACCAGGCATCCACCAGTGGAGGCTTGCATGCTGCTGTCACGCTGAGTAGCTTTCAGCATATCTTCCAGACCAGAGAGAAAGGCCTGGCTATCTGTTTCTAAATTCCAGCCAAAGAAAATCCCGTGGGTCACAAGGGTATGTGTGAGCTGTAACCCAGCATAGGTACGGGCAGGACTGGGAGATATTTTGCTCTCTCGTGCAGGGGTTCTCAGGAGTAACAGCAGCTAAGACAACCACCCCTTAGCGTTTGACACCTAAGTGTGAATAAACTCGCTGGAATTGGCAGCACTACATCCAGGTTAGAAAGTTGCTGGCCTCTGCTTCTGTTCTGATAGCTATCACAGTGCTATTACTAGGTAAAGACCATACTGGTATGTCATGTAGTCCGCACGCACATTAGTGTGTGCTTCGGGATATGCAGTCGCCTATGCAGAGGAAATTTTCTGGTAGATAGAGAAGAAAGAGACTTGGTGGTTACATCCAACCTTCTTGGGTCCTGATGATTCTTGGGACAAGATTCTGCTTTTATCACATCATTTGATTGGTAAGATGTTCCTGATAAGAGGTTTGGGAAAATTTCGGGAATAATTTAGATATTGTTGGTGAGCTGTTTCTTCTCTTTATTTGTGAAACACTGTAGATCTTTCATTATGAATTGGAATCTCCACACGTCTCAGGTCTCTGTGGTTACACCTCAAGTCTTAGGAGCTTTCCGTGCACGTACATGTCACACACCAGCCTGGATTATCACTCTCTGCCTGGGACCCACTTTTTCTAGGGCCTGAAACACAGCAAAACAGTCATTTCAATTCCCAGGTTGAATCTGCTTGGCTCTCGGAGTCAACTCTGCTTACTAATTATGCAGGTTGCTACAGGTCAATAGTTTATGTGAATGAAAGACTGTTGACTGTTGCTGCTGTTGGCTGCCCTTGGCTCTGACTCATGGTGACTCAGTGCACAATCGAAAGAAACGATGTCTCTTCTTGTGCCATCCCCATGATCCATTGCAGATCAAACTGTTTCATCTGCATGGTTTTCATTGGCTGTTTTTTCATACCTGAAGAAGAAAAATGCAAAAAATACTTACAATTGGACTGATAAATACCTTCAAGAAAAAGTAACAAGAAAATAAAGCTGTCATTGATTTCATTCTACTTGGATCAACAACCAATGTCCTTGGAAGCTGTTTTTGTGAGGTGGCATCGAATCAGTTCTGACCCAGAGGGACCCCATGCACCACAGAGGGCAGCACTGCCCAGTCCACTGCATCTTCACAATTGTTCCTGTGCTTGAGCCCATCAGAGCAGGCACTGCCTCAACCCGTCTCGTTGAGAGCCTCCCCCCTTTGTGCTGCCCCCTACTTTACCAAGCATGGACCCATGGAAGCAGCAGTCAAGAAATCAGGCGATTTGCTCAGTCTGCAAATGGGCTCTTGAATGGATCAAAGAGCAAAGATGTCACTGTGATGTCCCAATGTGTGCCATGATCTGTTCGATCCTCTCATAAGCATTGAAAGGCTGGCCGGTGGAAGGAAAATGGGAAAATGAGTGCATTTGAACTATGGGATTGGTGACGAGCAGAGACTGTACTGTGGCCTGCCCGAAGAACAAACAGATCTGTTACGATGTTCCTTAGAGGTGAGGATGACGAGACTTGGCTCACTTATTTTGGATGTGTCGTCAGGAGAGATCAACTGATAGAAAAGTACATCGCGTTTAGTAAAGCAGCGTGCAAGTACAGATCGAAACACACCCACATACACACACACAGAGAAAATGCTCTCAGTGAGATGAAGTGACAGAGTGATCTAACATCAAGCATCAAGAAGACAGCACAGAGTAGCAGGCAACATTGCACTGTTTTATGTGAATCAGAGCTGACTTGACAAGTTAACAAGCATCATTTTAGATTTTTAAGAAAACGAATTACTCCTTTCCAAGGAACGTTAATACCACAGATACATTGCCTAGTGGTTATGTGCTACAGGCATACTGCCTTTGATTATACTTCACTCTACTGTGCATCCCTGATACTGGGGAGGGCCGCACTTTTTACAAATTGAAGATTTGTGGCAGCCCCGTACCCAGCAAGTCTCTGGAGCCACTTTGTGCAGCAGCACATGCTCCTGTCAGGTCTCTATGTCACGGTGGTAGTTACATAATCTGGTGTCAATTTGGGACTTGAGAGGATTAAGAATGAAGGGGTAGAGTCTAGTCTGTCAATCGGGTCATAAGCAATGAGACCTCTGTGTGGGCAGGGCCTTCCCTGAGGATTCAGGGAACTCTCGGATTTCCTTCTTGGAGGTGGAAGACACCCTCTCGGCTCACTCCCTGAGAGACACTCCACTGACAACACACAAGTGGTTATGCTGTTGGAGCCAGACCTCTATGAACCGCGTGGAGACCCCTGCCAGTACTGAGATGCCTACAATGCCACTGGAGCCACAAAACTTCCCACCTCCTGGCCTGTGATCGTCCTGCATTCAGCATCATTGCATGTGTTTTGTGAGTCTAAAGAGGACTTGAGAGATTGGTATCAGACTAACGCCATCACTTTTTAGAACTTTTCAAAATACCTTAGACTTGTTGATAATGTTACTCCACACTTAATAGACAACAGAGTAATGCAAGCCTAACTTTTATAGAGTAGCAGGAAACCAGAAATACTGTGGGGCTTTCCTTTATTGGCCACATGATTGTGGTGGTCTTGAACTCAGCCTGCACTATCTCTGAGGTCTGCCTGCATTTGTATATTGGTGCTCTATCCATACAAAGACTGTTTCTTCCACCTTTTCTCTTCCCAACCCTATTTTCACCTCTCTAGAGGTAGAGAATGCAGCTTGTCTGAGTCTTGGGTACCCAAAACAGAGGCCAGGTGGCAAACAGTAGTAAGCATCATAGGGGTGGAGCCACAGGTTTGGCTGCAGGACTTCAGTGCAGGAGTGAAAGGAACACCTTCAATGGGTCAAGTTGATACTTCCGGCCTTCAGTTCAGTGTCTGAATCCCTCACCAGATGAGGAATGTTCATGGCTCCCATGCTCATTTGGTGATTTTGCAATCACAAGAAACCCTTTAACTGAAACAAAAGCAGGTAGTTGATTTCCAATGCCATGTGAAAGTTCCCTGGCAGCAAGTGCGAATGTGCCCTCCACCGCAGGCTGACCCTGGATGCCAGGCCATGAGCATGAACTTCCGGCTTTGACATGCGGCAAGAGCCGCTCCCCCAGCAGTAATTATTGACCTGTAATGTCTCGCTGCAGCACATCCAGACTAATTACCCCGCTCTTGTGGGACACGTTTCATCCTACAGTGATTTTTAGTTAGTTTGAAAATGAGGCCCCAAGGGTGTGAGGCCATCCACATAAGAAGAGAAAGCACAGATCTCTCTGCCTCTTCGAGCATGTTATTTCTTTTTCTTTCTTTCTGTCTCTGTGCTGTTCCTTTTGTGGAGGCGCTCTTTCCTACTTACTGACGAGGTGGAATGGGAGTATGAGCAAGATCTCGCAAGGCGTTCCATGTAAGTGTTGGCAGAATCTAACGAATGTATTAGACGGA
Source organism: Echinops telfairi (assembly GCF_000313985.2). Classification (NCBI taxonomy): domain Eukaryota; kingdom Metazoa; phylum Chordata; class Mammalia; order Afrosoricida; family Tenrecidae; genus Echinops; species Echinops telfairi. The sequence continues at coordinate 27,388,346 of NW_022111372.1, read as the reverse complement.
ACCAACTCCTGTCAGGGAGAATGTCTAATTGGGTGGTATTAATATAGAACAGACACATTTCTGAATAATGAATGTGCTTTACATGTAAGCCATATGAAGCTCACGATATTTCCGTAGCACCACTTTTAGTTTGGTTTTCCTTACACTCTCTAGTGTTTTCAGAGCATCTTAACATAGTTATCTTCAACTACTAAAACATGCTTTCCCTTTTGCTAACCTAATGGAACCTAACCCATCTCCTCGGTGTGACCTGGGGAGAGGACGCATTGTGAATAGGCACTGATGTTAAGCTGGGCTGACTACAGAAAGAAAGCAGCTTTATATCAAGAAATAATTACATACCACGCACACATCCTTGCCCAGTCTAGAGCAAGTCCATAAGTCCGATACTAGTCCATAAGTCCCTCTTCAGACTCACGCAGCCAAAGGCAATGATGGAGACTGCAAGAACATTACAGGCTGTGTCTTAATCTCGGTAGACTAGAGAGACAAATCTAGAGACACTCATGTGTGTATAAGAAAGAGCTTTAGATCAAAGAGTCATATATTAAGAAAACAACCCAGCCCAGTCCAGATCAAGTTCATAAGTCCAATAT
>NW_022111372.1:27330896-27387650 GCF_000313985.2 Echinops telfairi | reverse complement strand
ATGATTGGTCAATGTGCTGGTCAATGTGTGCGTGTGCGTGTGCGTGTGTGTGCGCGTGTGCGTGTGTGTGCGCGCGCGCGCGCGCGCGCGCTTCAAGAGAGGTAGAGAGGAAGTGGAAAGACATCGGTAAAGCAATAATGGGGATTACAATGTCTGTCACTGGGAGTTTGGGTAAATGTGACTCCCTCAATATATAAAGAGAATTTGCACAAGAGACCCAGGATTGAAGGGAAACTGATGCATCCTGGTTTAGAAGCCCGAGTTTGACTTGCCTGTCCTAAACCCAGGAGCTCTAAGCTAGCTGTATTATAGTAGGCTTTTACTAGAGATTCTGTGTGAGGGCTATTATTGGGCTTAGGGAGATCCCAGTCCGCACAATAAACAGCTGGTTCGGTTCCTAAGAGGCTTCCGTATGCTTGCCAGAGAATTTGTTTTCCTTTGCAGCATTTTGAGGATCATCTGGATGGAACATCCCTCCAAAAAAGTAAGTTGGTGTTTACTTTCTTCAATCTGCAGATCGCAAATCTCAAAGTGAATGTCTTCATTCAGTCAGTCACAGGAGGACTTGCTAGTGCAAGATCCTGTGCCAAGTGCTGTTTAAAGAAATGCAGAGAAATGTAAGAACTGGGGCCCTTGGCACAAGTTGCTTTGGGTCCATTCCAGTGAATGGTGACCCCATGTTTGCAGAACAGAAGTATGCTCCATAGGGTTTCCAAAGTAGGTCTCTGAATGACACAAGTGATTGGCATTCAACTGGTAACCTCAAACGCTGGTGCTTTGGGTTCACCCGGGGGCACATCGGCAGGAAGACCAGGCTACCATAAAGATTAGAGGCAAGACCCCCCTAGGGGGCAGTTCTCTGCTGTCATAGGTGGGTTTCCATATCTCCATGTCAGCAGGGTTGATTTTGATTGAGGTGACTTTTCTGAAGCAAGTAGGAAGGCCTTTCTTCCAAAATACCTCTGGATGGGTTCAGAACACCACCCCCTTGCCTAGTCGTTGCTGCTTAACGATTTGCTCTACCAAAGACGCCTGTCTATTGGTCACTATCCCTTTGCATCCACGTTGATACCAAATCCTAGAGGCACTCACTATAGGAGATAGTAGAATTACCCCATAGGGTTTCTAAGGTTGTACCTTTACAGAGCAGTCTGCTGGCATAGTGGGTTACCAGTTGGTCAGAGTTCAATACCTCTAGCCACTCTGAGAGAGAAAGACGAGGCATTCTACTCTCATCAAGATGTATAGCTTTGGAAACCCAAAGGGGCAGTTCTACTCTGTGCTGCAGGGTTACTATGAGGCGGAATTGACTAGCTGGCAGGCAGTCAGTCTGGAATCTTTATAGAAGCAGATGTCCACAATTTTATGCCAACGAGGCTGGTGGGTTAGTACTGATGAAATTTAAGTTAACAGCCAAGCACTTTACTGAAGCACTACCAGGACCCCTTGTGTGTATTGGTAGGACTTAGTAAAACATCCCCAAGAAGACACTGCTTGGGAAGAGCGCTATAGCATTATGCCCGCTGTATGGACCAGACCCACTAGGAGCTGAGTTGATGTCTGCCCTGATATTGATGGTTTGATACAAAAAGATGCCTCCAGACTAAATGTTCATCTCCACTGGCAAGCAGGTTCTGCAAAGAAGATTTAAAACTGAAAGAACAATCTGCACACTTTGTGGTCAGGCTGTTAAACTCTGTCTGGATGAAGAATTAATTACTTGGACCCACCCTCGTGACGGGACGGCACCGGCCCCCTCTCTCTGTCTGCTGAAGGCATCCTGCTGCAGAGGCAACCGTCTGTGCCACAGGATGGCATGATGCAGACTTGCAGATACAGTAATTAAGTGGCTAGATGGAGGGACTATCCTTGAGACTTTCTGATCCGGGATGCCACCCTTAATTGGGAGGTACTTATTTGGGAAATCCACTCCTTCAGAGTGTTCTCAGGGAACTGATTTATCCCTAATGATATTTAATGGCAGTGGCTGGAATTTAATAGGGATGATAATTTCATGTAATTGGGGGGCCTTTGGATGAGTTAATGCTTCCGAGGGGTACTGGACGGGGCCCTCTGTCTGGGTCTCACGTCAGTTTCCTGTCTGCCTCCCCTCTGCTGCCTTGCTAACCGCCAGGGAAGCAGTGGGTAACTATGCCTTGGTTCGCACCACTGCGTGGTTCTACTTCGAAGAGGGCGCACAGCACAAGTTTTGCTTATTCAATAAGGTGCCACCTGGTATATGCTCAGCTTAAACTGTAGTCTAAATGCCTCTATTTTTACAAGAGTGTAAAAATCATAGACTGATTTAAACAAATCATTATTTCAGTGGGTTTACCCTAAATCTTGAAGCCCCTGGGTGGTCCTAGTTGATAACACACTTGGCTACTAACCAGTCTTGGTGGCATAGTGGTTACAAGTTGGGCTACAGTCTCTAAAACTGGCAGTTCGAAACCACCAGCTGCTCCTTGGAAGAAAGATGGGGCTTTCTACCACTGTAAACATTTGCAGTCTTGGAAACACACAGGGGCAGTTCTAACCTGTCCTATAGCCTCCCTATGAGTCAGCATTGACACCATGGTAATATGTACTAACCAAAAGATTATAGGTTTGAGTTTATCCAGGGGAATTTCTGAAGAAAGGCCTAGTGGTTCACTTCTAAAGAAAAAGAAAAAAAAATCAGCCATCAAGCACCCTGTGAAGCACAATTCTACTCTGAGACATGGACTCAATATGGGGATGAACGATTGACCTGACCTGACGGCAGTGGGTTTTTATATCAACTGGCAGTGTAGGGGACATTGGAGCGCCAGTGGTGGACTTTCTTGTAGTGCTATCTGGTGAGCATTGGACTGCTAACTACAAGTTCTGTGGCTCAAACCATCTAGCTACTCTTCAGGAGAAAGTTGAGACTCACTGTTTTCATACAGGTTTACCATCTCAGAACGTCTCCCCAGGGGCCTATGCATCCAATGGCCTTGACAGCTGTGACTTTGGGGTAGGCGTGTGTTTGTTCTTATTCATTTGATGGAGCCCCTGAGTTCAATGCCTCGCCAAGGCACCCCACAGAGAGCCACCAGGCATCCACCAGTGGAGGCTTGCATGCTGCTGTCACGCTGAGTAGCTTTCAGCATATCTTCCAGACCAGAGAGAAAGGCCTGGCTATCTGTTTCTAAATTCCAGCCAAAGAAAATCCCGTGGGTCACAAGGGTATGTGTGAGCTGTAACCCAGCATAGGTACGGGCAGGACTGGGAGATATTTTGCTCTCTCGTGCAGGGGTTCTCAGGAGTAACAGCAGCTAAGACAACCACCCCTTAGCGTTTGACACCTAAGTGTGAATAAACTCGCTGGAATTGGCAGCACTACATCCAGGTTAGAAAGTTGCTGGCCTCTGCTTCTGTTCTGATAGCTATCACAGTGCTATTACTAGGTAAAGACCATACTGGTATGTCATGTAGTCCGCACGCACATTAGTGTGTGCTTCGGGATATGCAGTCGCCTATGCAGAGGAAATTTTCTGGTAGATAGAGAAGAAAGAGACTTGGTGGTTACATCCAACCTTCTTGGGTCCTGATGATTCTTGGGACAAGATTCTGCTTTTATCACATCATTTGATTGGTAAGATGTTCCTGATAAGAGGTTTGGGAAAATTTCGGGAATAATTTAGATATTGTTGGTGAGCTGTTTCTTCTCTTTATTTGTGAAACACTGTAGATCTTTCATTATGAATTGGAATCTCCACACGTCTCAGGTCTCTGTGGTTACACCTCAAGTCTTAGGAGCTTTCCGTGCACGTACATGTCACACACCAGCCTGGATTATCACTCTCTGCCTGGGACCCACTTTTTCTAGGGCCTGAAACACAGCAAAACAGTCATTTCAATTCCCAGGTTGAATCTGCTTGGCTCTCGGAGTCAACTCTGCTTACTAATTATGCAGGTTGCTACAGGTCAATAGTTTATGTGAATGAAAGACTGTTGACTGTTGCTGCTGTTGGCTGCCCTTGGCTCTGACTCATGGTGACTCAGTGCACAATCGAAAGAAACGATGTCTCTTCTTGTGCCATCCCCATGATCCATTGCAGATCAAACTGTTTCATCTGCATGGTTTTCATTGGCTGTTTTTTCATACCTGAAGAAGAAAAATGCAAAAAATACTTACAATTGGACTGATAAATACCTTCAAGAAAAAGTAACAAGAAAATAAAGCTGTCATTGATTTCATTCTACTTGGATCAACAACCAATGTCCTTGGAAGCTGTTTTTGTGAGGTGGCATCGAATCAGTTCTGACCCAGAGGGACCCCATGCACCACAGAGGGCAGCACTGCCCAGTCCACTGCATCTTCACAATTGTTCCTGTGCTTGAGCCCATCAGAGCAGGCACTGCCTCAACCCGTCTCGTTGAGAGCCTCCCCCCTTTGTGCTGCCCCCTACTTTACCAAGCATGGACCCATGGAAGCAGCAGTCAAGAAATCAGGCGATTTGCTCAGTCTGCAAATGGGCTCTTGAATGGATCAAAGAGCAAAGATGTCACTGTGATGTCCCAATGTGTGCCATGATCTGTTCGATCCTCTCATAAGCATTGAAAGGCTGGCCGGTGGAAGGAAAATGGGAAAATGAGTGCATTTGAACTATGGGATTGGTGACGAGCAGAGACTGTACTGTGGCCTGCCCGAAGAACAAACAGATCTGTTACGATGTTCCTTAGAGGTGAGGATGACGAGACTTGGCTCACTTATTTTGGATGTGTCGTCAGGAGAGATCAACTGATAGAAAAGTACATCGCGTTTAGTAAAGCAGCGTGCAAGTACAGATCGAAACACACCCACATACACACACACAGAGAAAATGCTCTCAGTGAGATGAAGTGACAGAGTGATCTAACATCAAGCATCAAGAAGACAGCACAGAGTAGCAGGCAACATTGCACTGTTTTATGTGAATCAGAGCTGACTTGACAAGTTAACAAGCATCATTTTAGATTTTTAAGAAAACGAATTACTCCTTTCCAAGGAACGTTAATACCACAGATACATTGCCTAGTGGTTATGTGCTACAGGCATACTGCCTTTGATTATACTTCACTCTACTGTGCATCCCTGATACTGGGGAGGGCCGCACTTTTTACAAATTGAAGATTTGTGGCAGCCCCGTACCCAGCAAGTCTCTGGAGCCACTTTGTGCAGCAGCACATGCTCCTGTCAGGTCTCTATGTCACGGTGGTAGTTACATAATCTGGTGTCAATTTGGGACTTGAGAGGATTAAGAATGAAGGGGTAGAGTCTAGTCTGTCAATCGGGTCATAAGCAATGAGACCTCTGTGTGGGCAGGGCCTTCCCTGAGGATTCAGGGAACTCTCGGATTTCCTTCTTGGAGGTGGAAGACACCCTCTCGGCTCACTCCCTGAGAGACACTCCACTGACAACACACAAGTGGTTATGCTGTTGGAGCCAGACCTCTATGAACCGCGTGGAGACCCCTGCCAGTACTGAGATGCCTACAATGCCACTGGAGCCACAAAACTTCCCACCTCCTGGCCTGTGATCGTCCTGCATTCAGCATCATTGCATGTGTTTTGTGAGTCTAAAGAGGACTTGAGAGATTGGTATCAGACTAACGCCATCACTTTTTAGAACTTTTCAAAATACCTTAGACTTGTTGATAATGTTACTCCACACTTAATAGACAACAGAGTAATGCAAGCCTAACTTTTATAGAGTAGCAGGAAACCAGAAATACTGTGGGGCTTTCCTTTATTGGCCACATGATTGTGGTGGTCTTGAACTCAGCCTGCACTATCTCTGAGGTCTGCCTGCATTTGTATATTGGTGCTCTATCCATACAAAGACTGTTTCTTCCACCTTTTCTCTTCCCAACCCTATTTTCACCTCTCTAGAGGTAGAGAATGCAGCTTGTCTGAGTCTTGGGTACCCAAAACAGAGGCCAGGTGGCAAACAGTAGTAAGCATCATAGGGGTGGAGCCACAGGTTTGGCTGCAGGACTTCAGTGCAGGAGTGAAAGGAACACCTTCAATGGGTCAAGTTGATACTTCCGGCCTTCAGTTCAGTGTCTGAATCCCTCACCAGATGAGGAATGTTCATGGCTCCCATGCTCATTTGGTGATTTTGCAATCACAAGAAACCCTTTAACTGAAACAAAAGCAGGTAGTTGATTTCCAATGCCATGTGAAAGTTCCCTGGCAGCAAGTGCGAATGTGCCCTCCACCGCAGGCTGACCCTGGATGCCAGGCCATGAGCATGAACTTCCGGCTTTGACATGCGGCAAGAGCCGCTCCCCCAGCAGTAATTATTGACCTGTAATGTCTCGCTGCAGCACATCCAGACTAATTACCCCGCTCTTGTGGGACACGTTTCATCCTACAGTGATTTTTAGTTAGTTTGAAAATGAGGCCCCAAGGGTGTGAGGCCATCCACATAAGAAGAGAAAGCACAGATCTCTCTGCCTCTTCGAGCATGTTATTTCTTTTTCTTTCTTTCTGTCTCTGTGCTGTTCCTTTTGTGGAGGCGCTCTTTCCTACTTACTGACGAGGTGGAATGGGAGTATGAGCAAGATCTCGCAAGGCGTTCCATGTAAGTGTTGGCAGAATCTAACGAATGTATTAGACGGAACCAACTCCTGTCAGGGAGAATGTCTAATTGGGTGGTATTAATATAGAACAGACACATTTCTGAATAATGAATGTGCTTTACATGTAAGCCATATGAAGCTCACGATATTTCCGTAGCACCACTTTTAGTTTGGTTTTCCTTACACTCTCTAGTGTTTTCAGAGCATCTTAACATAGTTATCTTCAACTACTAAAACATGCTTTCCCTTTTGCTAACCTAATGGAACCTAACCCATCTCCTCGGTGTGACCTGGGGAGAGGACGCATTGTGAATAGGCACTGATGTTAAGCTGGGCTGACTACAGAAAGAAAGCAGCTTTATATCAAGAAATAATTACATACCACGCACACATCCTTGCCCAGTCTAGAGCAAGTCCATAAGTCCGATACTAGTCCATAAGTCCCTCTTCAGACTCACGCAGCCAAAGGCAATGATGGAGACTGCAAGAACATTACAGGCTGTGTCTTAATCTCGGTAGACTAGAGAGACAAATCTAGAGACACTCATGTGTGTATAAGAAAGAGCTTTAGATCAAAGAGTCATATATTAAGAAAACAACCCAGCCCAGTCCAGATCAAGTTCATAAGTCCAATATGAGCCCATATGTCCTACACCAGTCTATAAATTCCCCTTCAGACTCACACAACACATGCGATGATGCCAAATGCAGAAAGATCACATGCCGGTGGGTGGAAAGTTTTGTGGATCAGTGGCAGTAGAAGCATTTCAGTGCTGGCGTGGGTCTCCACGTGGCTCCTCCAGCTCCAGGGCTCTGTCAGCATAGCTCTATCTGGCTTTTCTCCAAGGAAGAAAGTGTATCTGGCCTCCAGTGAGTTATTTATCTCCATTGTGCCTTTGAATGAGGTCATCAAGCTGTGACCTGATTGACAGGCTAAACTCCACCCCTTCTGAATTTGACAGGAGATTATGTAACTGCCACCTCTGTATTAACTTTTCAGTGTGTATTTCCTCACGGAGCTCTGGGGGTGCAGTCACTCACAGGGACCCACAGGGGCTGTTCTACCCCCTCTTCCAGGGTCTCACAGGGTCACTATGAGTCGAAACTGACTTGCTGGCTGTGAGTGTGCTTTTGCATATTTGGTGAATTTCCTAAGAAGGATATTCTCATAACCCCTACATCACAGGGCTCATAGCAAGCAGGGTCAGCCAGCAGGAAGGTGAAGGCGGAGGGAGGGGCGGGAAGGACTTCTTAGGACCCTCCTTATGAGAAGACCATCCCCACAAGGAATCACCCTCAGACTGTGACCTGATTGACAGGCTAAACTCCAACCCTACACTTTTATATATCTTCAAGTTGACGTGAAATTATGTAACTACCATAGAACCTTTTTAAAATGTGTGTTTAAGTTTTAAATAATTTAATGCCAGACTGTCTGGCTTTGATTCTTTTTCTAAAGCCAATTCCTTTGAAAGTCAGGGTTAGACTATTTTATCCAAACTGTGGCATAGCAAGGCAGGGGAATTCGCCAGGAGGGTCACCTAAAACGGAGAAGCAAACGAAAGCAACAAGAAGAAAAACTTCCCTCCCTGAGGCCTGGACAGAAACAAATATGCAAGCCTGTCTAGCAACAAGATTTGATCCTCCCCCCACCCCACCCCAGCCCTGGATGGGGCAGAAGTGTTCCACCTCAAGCTGTATTGGTCTTTATGTGCACAGTGATAGCCCAGTTCTGGAAACTTGAGTCCAGTGCCGACTAAATGAATTAAATCCTTGCACAGAATAGTGACCGGTTTTCAGACAGGCGCGTGATTGCCATTTACACGAGAGCTTGAAACAGTTGCCATCAACTTGCATCCCAGGCCTGGTCACTTCATGAGCAGAACAGCTCCGTTGTATTTGCAAGGCTGGCCTTTTAGAAGCAGGTTCCCTGGTTTTTTCTTTTCTTTTCTTCTTGATGCATCTAAGTGGGTTCAAACCTCAACCTTTTGGTTAATATCCATGTGCTGAATTTGCACCACTGAGGAACCTACAAGGGAATTTAAATTCCCACAATATTATTCAAAAGGTTTTATTTTGTTTGTATGTTTATGAATCAAGGTGACAGTTCAATACTATTAAAGGTGGCTTATATTTCTCTGCCACCAAGTCAATATTGACTCATAGCAACCCTATAGGGTAGCATAGACTGCCTCCTGTATGTTTACAAACTGTAATGTTTTTTAGGAGTAGAAAGCCTCATCTTTCTACGATGGAGTTGCCAGTGGTTTAGAACTGATGACCTTGCAGATTACAGCCCAACACATAACCAGTATGCCACCAGAGCTCATAAAGGTGGCTTAAAGGTATATAGAGTATTTGAGCTGGTGTCTGGCATCCATTTTGGAGCAGTGGGTCAAGAGACAACTGGGCGAGATCTTAGTGGACTCAGGGAGGAAGATTAACCAGATGCTGGGTTAGGTGGGTAAGATATGGTAGGGACATTTGTGGGAAGAGGTATGATTGAGGTGATAAGATCAACCATTTTAAGCGTCGGAAACCTTTTGCTCTACACAGGGCAATTTGGATATTCCATACTGGTCAAACTTTTAGTTAGCTCACCCTTAATGTGATGGCTGAAACTGCTTCTCTTTGTGGGGCATGCAATGCTAGCTGGTATCGATGATTTCACAGGTTGTAGAAGGCCTGTGGGTGGGACATTCCTCATCCCTGGAAATGCTTGTGCATAAATCTTGTAGGAGAAGTTTTAAGATGTATTCTGACACCTGCTGAATCCCATGGAAGAGTTCCTGAAAACTTCAGAGCAATTAAAAATGGTTTTCATTAGCAAGCATGAAGCGGGGCACATCTTCTGTCTTAAAGTTTGCAGTTCCTTAGTCACAAGAGCTGAACCTTGAGACACAGGAGAGATTTTAAAAATTGTAATTTCAAACCAGATATGAGGAGTGTGCGTAGGACTGTGGTGAGATCACAATGACATTGTATATTCCCACCAGCTACCAAGCCTCTTAAGGAGCCCTGGTGGCATAAATTCTAAACACATAGCTGCTATCTGATGGGCTAGGGGTTTGAAGCTACCCAGGAACTCAGAGGGCGAAAGACCTATTTGCTCCTCGAAGATTACAGCCTCAAGTATCTTATGGGAAGTTCTCTCTGCCCCATAGGGTCAGTCACTATGAGTTAGGATAGATTCTTTAACTTATAGATTCTATAGATAGATTCTATAGACTCCAACTACATGAAGTCTTTTAATTCAATGATTGGTCCTATTCACTTATGGAATGTGAGAAATCATCAGACTCTTGTGTCCTGAATATACTGTGAAAGTGACTGAATTTCAAAACAAGATTTTGCATCTTGGTTACTACAGCCTCTTGTAAACTTTTATAATCTTCATCCTTCTATCCAGCTGTCCCTCTCAATTTTTTGTTGCCTGATAGTGTTATTAGCACCTCCTCTGCATTTTCAAGGGGACCTGTTAGCATAGTGGTTGCCAATTGGGCTGCTAACCACAAGGTCAGCAGTTTGAAACCACCAGGTTCTCCATAGGAAAAAGATGAGGCTATTTGACTCCCATAAATCTGGAAAACCAAACTGACTTAAGAAGCTCTACTCTGTCCTATAGGGTCACCAGGAACTGGAATTGACTCAATTGCCATGAGTTTATGTTTGTTTGTTTAAATATTTTCATCCAAGTTAATAGTTAATATTTAAGTATATCATACTGAGTATTGCATACCTATTCATAAAATTATAAGGTTACTAACTTGTCCTTGATAGACTAAAAAACATAGCTAATTAAACTGAAATGACCAGAAAACATTCATCCATACATTTATTCAATAAAGTAGGTCTTTATTGAGCACCTAACACAGTGTCTAGTCCCTCGATAGTGTGAACTATAAGTATATTTGGCTACTACCTGGAAGTTGGAGGTTCAAGTCCACCCAGAGGTGGACCCAGAGGTGCTTCAGAAGAAAGGTCTGGAGGTCTACATCTGGAAAATCAGCCATTGAAAATACCCCTGAGCACAGTTCTCCTCTGACACAATAGGATCCTCATGACTTTGAGTCACCTTGATGGGAACGGCTGGCATTCAAGGCGGCAGTACTCTCAGGACGCCCCCTGAGAAGGCAGCAGAAACTGATAAATCTTGTAGAGGTTATTTCAAAATTATTTTAATTCTCTTTTTGCATATGGTGATATTTCTGGAATTTGGCAACACTTCTGCGTTTGCATTATATTTGAATCCCTTCAATAAATATTTGCTTTCATTCAAACAACTCTCAGCATGTAGGGGCTGAGGCAGAGGCTCCTTGTGCTTAGTGTATTATGATGGTGTAGAGAACTTGCCATGGAGTGGGGTCACCACTCTGTCTCAACATCATTACTCTTCATTTCATTTCTCCTCGAGCCCCGGTGGCTATACGCTGGACCCCTGAACACCAGGTCAGCAGTGCAAAATCACCAGCCACTCCTGGGGAGAAGAGGAGCCTTTCTATTCCTGTGAAGATTCCCTGTCTCAGAGACCGACTGGAGCAGTTACACTCTGTCCTGTAGGGTCCCTGCGAGTTGGAATCAGCTTGGCAGCAGTGCGGTTGAGTTTGGAGTGATTCCTGCTCACGGCAAAAACAAATGGGGTCACAAGCTGACTTTCCAGAACCTCCGCCACCATAGTCACGGTTTCACAGCTGCCAAACACAGCAGATATGTAGCTTAGTGGTTCTTAGCCTTGGCTGTATGTCAGTGGCATAGATTTTACTGACCCTGAGACCTGGGTCCCACTCCCAAAGAGTCACATTTCAGGGGAGTTTGTATCATAGCAATGCGCAAGCCAACCACAGGGTAACAGACAGACAGACAGAGAAGGGATGGTACTCTACCCTATCAGTGCTGAATTCATTCTCTGTGTTGTAGTAACAACTTCTTAGAAAACTGAAATTCCATATATTGGGGTGTTTCCTTGACCAATAGGCATTAGAGCTTCAAGTGAAATCACCCGGTAAAGCATGCAGTTGGGGTGGGGGGAAGGGACTGTGGAACACAGTATAGCAAAGGTAAGTGAGGAAGTATGATATGCGTCCAAGCCATAGAAGACATCTTGTCAACTTCTGAGTTCTGACATCACCTTTCTTGGAAATAAGGAACCCTGCTGGCACAGGGGTTAAGTTCCTGGATGTTGACAGAAAGGTCAGAAGTTTGAGCCTCCCCACTGCTCTGCAGAAGAAATCTGAGGCAGTCTGCTTCCATGAAGATGTACAGCCTTGGCAACTCCCTGTTCTGTTCTTTCCTGTGAGTCAACCTCCACCTGATGGCAAATCAAAAACCAAACTCACTGCCATTGAGTGGATCCTAACTCACAGCTAACCTACAGCAGGGGATTGCTTTTTGGTTATTTGGTTGGTTGGTTGGTTGGAGACAGGGTTTTGAAATGCAAGATGGACAGCCATTACCATGATGCCATCCTTCAAATGAAAGTGACCAGATGGGGGACAGTCACAGAGGATGCTACTCTATTCATGAAGGATGAAAGTCGTTGACAACTATAATTGGAAACTCCAATACACCGATGTAGCTAAAGATCAAATCAAAAGGAAAACCGTTGAAGCGATCCCAAGGAGAGGGAAATCAGGGAGCCCTTTGCCCCTGAGATCCAGCGGCCTGGGTAAGTGCTATAACCTCCGCTGACCACCTTTCATGAAGAGTGAGAACCATGGTGCAGATGTGTTTGGGGGAACTCTGTGGTTTTGTATATGGTTCTGGTCAATAACTAGCTGGCTGATTGTTGTGGTCTGCCCTTGGCTGGGAGCACTGAGCCCTTGGGACCCATTTCGCCTCCTCCACCTGCACCCCCACTACAGGGCAATTAGAGCACACAGGGTGGAGGGGGGCTCAGCCCTGTGCCCACCCCTCAGCCGAGGTGCCTTAGTCTCTCTGACGTGAAGGACTGCTTGGCTGAGGAGCCCAGGGCCACAGAGAACTCTCTAAGAGTTGGGGTTGTCACCGGCATGTCTCCTTTCTCCATGGCTGAGTCTCTGTAAATGAGCCCACGTGGGAGGTGAAGACTGGCTGCTCAGAGCCAGGCCCGCCGCCTCTCAGGGGGTGGCAGCCTTCATGTGCTGACAGGAGGCGCTCAAGCCGAACGCAGCTGCACGCGCTAGCCGGTCACTGTCTTGAATTAGAGCTGGAGCGTTGGCCTTGGATTTGAAGCCTATATTTTTTTCCTTCCTCTTTTCGGCTGGTTAATTTCTGACCCTTCTGACTGCTACAGTGTGTAGAACTGACGAAGGAAGTGGCATTTTGGACATCAGCATCCACTGGGCAGGCGTCCCTAGGTGAGGCACAAACTACATGTGGGTCCGAATGTAAAGGGTCGTTAATGGAAACCACCCAGTGGCATTGTGAGGAAAAGGCCTGGTGAGGCTTCCATAAATTCACAGCCTTGAAGACCTAGTGGAGCACAATGCTACTCTTCCATAGATGGAGTCACCAGGAATACCAGCACAACTGTCTTCTCTCTTTTATCCGTGGCTCAGGGGGCTACAGCGCTTTTGCTGTTTTCACCTGTTGTGGGGTGCAGAGTGAACCCTTGACTTCTGTTGTCTTCATGCACAATGGAAGGAAACATCCCCAAAGCCTGGGCCATCCCACGGTCAATTGTGAATTGGATGCCTGTGATCCATAACTTTCATGGGCTGGTTTTGGGAAAGAGATCACCAGGCCTTTCTTCCTAGTCTGTCTTAGTCTAGATGCTCCTTGGAAACCTGTTCAGCACAAGCCTCCCCTGACAGAGGGATGGTGGTGGTGCATGGGGTGCATTGACTGGGAACAGAACCCACATGGGAGGTGAGGATTCCACCACGGAGCACCCGCTGTCCTCATCGCTGCAAAGCCACTGGGATTGTAATTTTAGAGTGAATGCTAAGATTCTTGGTCATGGCTTATGCTTAGCATAAAGTAAGGGTATGAAACTCCGAGTTCATCTCATGACTGATGTAGAAGTAGGGCTCATGGAATACCCAGTCCTACCTTAAGGCAGAGGTGCTCAACCTGTGGGTCGTGACTCCTTTGGGGGTTGAACGACCCTTTCACTGGGGTCACCTGATTCGCAACAGTAGCAAAATGACAGGAAGTAGCAACAGAAATCATTTTATGGTTGGGGGAGGTCACCACAACATGAGGAACTGTGTTCAAGGGTCAGCGCATTAGGAAGGTTGAGAACCACTGCCTTAAGTGCTGGGACTCAAAATGCTTTTGCTTATGCAACTATGGAGAAGGGGCTAGACTGCACTCTTCCTGCAGGAAATGACCAATTCTTAGGTTTCCAAAGGCACAAGAGACATTTTCCCTGAAGTCCCCGGGTACATTTTCATTAGTACTCAAGAAAAAGGTATTCTGATATTGGAAGAATGGTACTATCAGAACACTTTATAACTGTAATATCAGAATAATAGCAGAACTGGATGGACCCAATGTACTTCTTTTTGCCTCCTCCACCCCCCACCGATCTCTAGGGTCCAGGCTTTTCTAACATTACAGACAACTAATGACATTTTCTGCATGCATCTAATGCTGCCTCTTGAGCCATTGTGTTGTGCAGAATTGGCTGTGCAAATGACAGAGCTCTTTGCTACCACCTGCTAGATTGGCAGTTCAAACTCATCCAAAAATGCCAGGGGCGAAAAATATTAAGGATACAGTGACCAGCATGCAGCAACACCGCTCCTCGGCAGCCGGCAACCAATTCTCTCGCTAGTCCTCAGCCTCTCAGCCACCTACCTGCTCCCTTGGCCTCTGCCTCAGTGGATCAGGAGGCCCGTTTGTCACACTACCTCACAGTCCCATATAGTCTCGGGCACTGCTGCTCTGTCCCATCTCATGGTCCCCTTGCCTTGGCTTCTGAGCTCAGCCTGGCCCCTGTACTCTGTCCCATGGTCCACATGCTACAGCCTCCAATGCCTTTGGTCTGGGTCTCTGGCACTTTCTGGTGTGAGTGCTTCAGGGATCTTCGGATGGTCTTGGGGTTTCTCTGTGCTTCTGAGAAGGCTTTTTTCCACACGTTGGCTTTGGTAGAGGTGTTGTTTTTGTTTTTCTGCAGACCATAACCCCAAGGAAAACGTAAATCACTCTCTCTGGTGTGGTAGAGCCCTGGTGGCATCGTGGTTATGAATTGGGCTGTTAAGAACAACGTCAGCAGTTCACAACCACCAGCCGCATATCCAAAGAGGAAACTTTCAGCCCCTTAAAGAATACAGCCTCAGAAACCCACAGGGCCAGTTCTACGCTGTCCTACGGGGAGCGGTGGTCAGAATTGACTTGATGGCAGTGAGTTTGCTTGTTTGTTTGTTTTCTTTTGTTTCAGTGTAGTAAAGGCTAAATCCTAATCTTTAATCTTGTAACAGAAAACTCCCTCCAAAACGTGGTTATAACCATGGGCAACAATGGGAATAGAGGCTAGAATTTACAGCACATCACACACAGGGTTTATGAAAAGGGGATTATGGCTGAAGGGGCCATACATATTAAGTAGTGGACTACATCTCAGCATTTAGCAAAACACCCATCAGGGCTCCTCAGGCTACCTAGAGGAGTGGAAGTCTGCTTTTAAACACACCCGGCCTGAGGCAGGTAGGAGCCCTGGTGGTGTCGTGGTTCCCCGTTGGCCTGTCAACCACAAGGTCAACAGTTTGAAACCACCAGCCCCTCTGCAAGAGAAAGACATGGCTTTCCTCTCGGAAAGAGTTCCAGTCTTGGAAACCCACAGGACAGTCCTGCCCCCTCCTAGAGGGTTGCTGTGACGTGGAGTCGACTCAATGGTGCTTACTTTGGTCTTGGTCTGCTGAGGGAAAAGTGTTTTTATCTTGCCTCGTCATGGTCAGAAAGAATTTCACTAGAGAATGAAGTTAGGACAAGATTCAAAATGGAGTTAGGGCTCTCACTGAAAGCCACAGCCTTCTTTGAAGCAAGTGCTTAGAATTTCGGCTCTAAACCTCTGGAAGTCCCACTGAAACCTGGCCACCCGCTGGCATGTGAAGTCCAGTATCCAAGCTTCCAGCATCCAGCAACACACAGCCAATAACGATGCCAGTTCTTTTTTAAAAAATAGACTAAAGTAATTAGAAGGCGCCCCTCGGCCAGGTGTTCCAAGCTGACTGTATTATATGTTGTGCCTGGCTCGCCACAGAATCGCCCAGAGCCCAGAACCAGAGTTCCCTAGGTGTGTGGTCCTCCCTCTTAGCTTCCTCTGACCCACAGGAACAGAGCTACAACCCCCTTGGCTCCCCGCTGGTCTTTTCAAAAGACACTTACAAATTCTGATGGGTTAGTTCATGTGGGCTGTGCCACCGCCATCCCTGACACACAGATGTGTATTAAGACTTCCTGGTTGGAAACCCCAGCACAGCACCTTCCTGATAGGTATCACTGCACTGAATGCCGCCCTGGGGCCCTGCCAATGGCGCCTCCCTGTCTCATTTCCAAGGCGGCAATTGAGTGATAATTGCAGGATCCTATTTTGAACAACAGTACAGCAGGAGCTTGACAAAGTTTGTAACTATTTAGATCGAAATCTGAGAACTCTAAACAATTTATTTACAAAGACAGGCTCTGATAGGTTTTTAACGTGGCTCATAAATCCTCTCTCCCAGACCGCAAAGACAGTGGATACACAGTACTTCTTCTTGGGAAATCAATTAGCCCTGGACGGGGATTATTCCCTGGGATGGAGGGGCCTCCCTTGGTGTATCACTTTTGTAATTAACAGACCTGGCCAGGCAGTTGCCAGCACTAATGCGGAAGCAGGAGACACCCGGGGCTTCACTTGGAGGGGCGCACTGGGAATGATGGAGGTGGATGGAGTGGGTGAGCACCAGAAGGGAATTCTGCCATCTATCAGGGTTTCCCACCCTCGGCACTGTGGACACATGGGGCCGGCTCATTCTCTGTGGTGAGGCAGAAAGCGGCTGTTCTCTTGCGCCTTGTAGAATGGTTAGTTGTTTCTCAGGCCTCCACACACTGGCACCCATCCCCGTGTCCCCCTGCACCCGAGTTGTGACAATCAGACATTGCCCATTGTCCCTTTGAACCACTGCCATGGGCAATGACATTTTTCAGGTTTTAGATGTAGGCTGCAGGGGTTAATTTTTTTTTTCTTTTCTAAATGCAGATTGATATTTGGATAGCATTGCCTTCTCGCCTCTCAGCCCGTCATGAGTACCCCGCTATATAGTTACACGTTGGCTGAATTCTCCCATCTTTAACCTGAAGCTCTGAAAGGAAACCGCTTTTATCTTCTCTGTTACATGGAGGGGGGCGAGATGGGCTTGAATATCTATTGCTTGGCACGCATATTTCAATCCTCTTGTCTCCCCCACTTCCCTGCAGTTTCAGGGGAGAGCCGCTGAAAATTCACCAACCCACCCAGCCCTGACCTTCGCCTGTTAACAGCCTCAGGGAAACCTGGAAAGGTCATTTCCACCCCCTCCCATCCCCCCACCCCCGTTGTAATTCCTAGGTTTCAGTTCAAGATCATTTCTGCCTGTTTTTCCTCTTCTCTCTCCACATCTCTCTGCCTGCTGCTTGGGTCTGTAATAAACACCCTCACCCATTTATAATCTGCACACTGTTCCCTGCACGCAAACTACTTCTTTGCCTTGAAAACACAGACAAGTTAGCGGGAAGGCTGTGCTTCGGATCTGTTTTGTTTATTGTTTATGGGCTTGGGGAGATAAGAAAATAAAAGTCAAAAGCACAATGCTTTGGCAAACCAAGAGTGGGAGAAAGCACACATATGCTTGCATCTTGCGCTGGAGCTCAGGCATTTAAAGAAGGGCCGACATTTTGCTCTGCCTTTGCCAGCTGGGGGTTGTTGAACGATGAACAGGAGTGGAGTCTGGGGCACGTGCTGTGAAGTCTGTGACTTGCGCAAGGGCAGCTTCTAAGCCTCTTCTTATCGGGCGAGGTGGCTTTGCGTGTTGACTCCTCTCGCTCTTAACACTGGTCCATAAATTACATGGCTCCAGATCTTTCTCGTAGTCTAATCATTTCTCTGGGAAAAATAAGTGTCTCGTTGGGTAAAAACACACATCAAATTGCAGCATGAAGGGGGATCGTAAGCTTTTCCATTCGTCTCAAGCGAAGCATTCCACATCATGATAAGGATGCTGTCAACATAAAATTGCTCAACAAAGTGTTTATACATGCAAGAATGCAACATTCAACGAGGCAAGCCCTCTTCCGCGTAGACTTGCAATGAAACCCTGCCTAGACAGAGAACACAGAGCAAGCGGTCTTCTTCGTCTTCGTCTTTTTGTTATAAATCACTTTGCGGTTCTTTAGATTCACGCAACGTCAGGGTTAGCCAGAACCTTAAAGAATCACTCGTCTTACTGCGCTCATTTTCCAGATGAAGAAATGGATAGGGAAGGAAAGGAAGGGCCTTATTCCACATGCACCAGCTGCTTCCTGGTGAAGCCGAGACAAGAACTAACCAGGCTTCTGCTTCTCAGGTTCCTTCCTCTGTCACTCCCTGCCTGTCCCCACAAGAGCATTGCATGTACCTATTCCAGTGCCTTTGCGCAGACCATTTATTGCCCAGGGCTACAAGTGTCTCCCTCAGATGTTCGCCTTATTCATTTCCTCTCCCTTTTCACATCCCTTCCTCATAGATAATCCTGTTTTATAATAGCAGACTCTACCTACCTATTAGCCCTTCATGGTGTCTGCTTAGATTGCTTTATTTTTCATCATAACACTGATCTCTACTTACTTTTATGGCCCAGCACTCATCTGTCAAGTGTGTTTGACTCTGCTGGCTGTGAGGCCACTGGTATTTCAAATACCGGTGGGGTTTCCTATCATGGAAAGGTTTCACAGGCGTTTCCTGGCCAAGAATAAGCTGGGAAGAAGGAATAAGCTGTCCCCTTCTAAGGGATTCTCCTCTAAAACATTAGGAATAGCAACTAAACACTGTCTGACATGGTGCCAGACGATGAATGAGTCCTTCAAAACACAACTGGGGAAGAGCTGCTTCCTCAAAGTAGAGCTGAACTTAATGGTGGGGTGGCGTGAAGCTTTTCCCTCCATCTGCTAATGGGAAAACTCACCTGCAAACATCCATCAAAAATGAGAATGGGAGACATCTGAAGTGTGAATCTAGGGAAGGGGGAGGTCATCACAAATGAAGTAGAACACATAAACCATGATATCCTAGGAATTAGTAAAGTGAAATGAACTGGTATTGGCTATTTTGAATCAGAAACAATATGGTTTACTATGCTAGCAATGACACTTTCAAGAAGAATCCATTCATTATCCAAAGGAATCTTTCAAGGCCTATCTTAAAGCACAATGCTGTCTGTGCCAGGACAATATCTATATTCCTATAAGGAAGACCAGCGATGGAAGCTATTCAAATGTATGCACCAACCACTAAAGGAAAAGAATGATGAAATTGAAGAATTTTACCAACTGCTCCAGCCTGAAATTGATCTAAAATGCAATTAAGATGCGCTAATAATTACTAGCCCTCGGAGTGTAAAGATTGGAAGTAAGCAGAAGCATCAGTAAGTAGTTGGAAAACATGGCCTTGGTGATAGAAATGAAGCTGGATGTCACATGATAGAATTTTGTAATGATTAACGATTTCTTTATTGCAACTACCATTTTCCCCCAGCAACATAAATGATAACTATACATGCAGACTTCGCCATACACAGAAATCACATTGACTCCATCTGTGTGAAGGATCCCTAGTTGTGTAGTAGTTATGCATTGGGCTGCAATCTGCAAGGTCAGTAGTTCAAAACCACCAGCCACTCTGAGAGAGAAAGACAGGGTTTCCTATTTCCATAAACAGTTACAGTCTCAGAAACTTGCAGGGACAGTTCTGTCCTGCCCTATAGGGTCACTATGAATTAGCATTGATTTAATGGCATTGGGTTTGGTTATTTTGGTGTGGTGAGAGGGTGAAAAAGTGCAATTATCAGTCAGAATAAGGCCAAGGGCCAACTGTGGAGTAGACCACTAATTGCTCATTTATAAGTTCATGTTCAAGCCAAGGAAAATGAAAACAAATCCAGAAAGCCAAAGTATGATCTTGAGTCTAACCCACCTGAATGTCCTGAATTTAGACAACATCCCAAGAACAGATTTGATACATTGAACACTTAGGATAGAAAACCTGATGAATTCTGGGATGACACCAAGAACATCATATATGAAGAAAGTGAAAGATCATTCAAAATACAGGAAAGGAAGAAAAGAATAAAGTGGATGCCGGAAGAAACTCTGAAACTTGTTTTTGAATACAGAGTAGTTAAAGTGAATGGAAGAAATGAAGAAGTAGAAGAGGTAATAAGAAAATTTCAAAGGGTAGCTTGAGAATACAGAGTATTGTTAGGAAATTTGCAGGCTTGAAATCAGAAAGCCAAAGAGGAAGAGCAAGTTCAGAAGTTCTCAAGCTGAAAGAACTGACACAAAAATTCAAGCTCAAGTTCCTATACTGGAAGGATTCTATGGACAAAACATTGAACAATATAGGAAGCATCAAACGAAGATAGAAGGCATGATAGTTAGGTTTATGGTGCCAACTAGGCCTCCATGGGAATATGTAGACATAGTTTAATCAGGTCACAGTTTGATTGGAGGACAAAGAGATAAATGGATTTTCTAAGCTGGTCCCCTTCCTTCCATCTCCCTTGTGATCAGACCAGTCCTCTGCTGCCCGAGCTAGTCCTTTGCCTCAACCATGTGCTACACTACTGTGCGGTGGGCCAACCCATGGATCGTGTTGCTGTACACCGCTAGAGCTTGAGGTTCCAATGAGACCTGCTTCATCATGTTTCTTGAGAATCCATCAGACTACTTCACTACACTCCTCCCTACTGGCCTCAACTTCTCATCATCCCGCGGTTGCTGCCCCACCCTGCTTGTGTTACCCTGACGGCAGACTCAGCTGTCTGCTTTTTTGACCTTGGACCAGCAACCCACGTGAGCATGAGTTGAAAGACCTTCAGTATATTAACTGTTCCACAAAAGTGAGTTGAACTGAGCCCTCTGTACTGTGGTGTGGACTAATTAGCTGTTATATACCTTCCTGCTTTATAAACCTATCTATATATTCACAAGTGTCCTGGTTTTGTTTCTCTAGAGAACACTGCCTAGCGCAGAAGGAATACACAGTGTCACTGTACCAAAGAAGGTGGTAACCTGTGTTCAAATATTGTAGGAAGAAGTCCATACTGCACTGAAGACATTAGTGAAAAGCAAGATGTCAGGAATGAACAGAATAACAATGAAAATATTTTAACAAATTGACACTAATGGAACATTCATTAGCCTATGTCAAGAAATTTAGAAGACAGTTACCTGGTCAACCAATTCAAAGAGGTCTGTATTTTTTCCCATTCTGAAGAAAGGTGACCCACCAGAATGTGGATATTATTGGTTGTAGTAGTACAGCCAAAATCCTCTCTAGAAGAGATGAGGGTGAGATCTTCTCTCACTTAAAATTAACATCTAGCCCAGCACATCCTGCTTGAGGGTCTACAAAAGTAGAAGGTCAATGAAAAAGAGGAAGACATTCAATGGGATGATTGACAGTGGCAGTCACATGAGCTCAAACTAACAATTGTGAAGATAACTCAGGACCAAGCATTGCTTCATTTTGCTTTACATTTGGTTTCCATGAGTTGAAATCAACGGGATGAACCAACAACAACTTTTATACTGTATCTGTGTCTGAATATTTCTAGTTTAGTGGTAGACTTCTCACCTTCCATGTGAGGGTCTCAGAGTCAATTCCCAGTCAATGCACTTCATGCACAGCTACGTCTCATCTGTCAATAAGTTTGTGCATTGCAGTGATACTGAACATGTTTCAGCAGAATTTCCAGACAAACACAGATTTGGAAAAAAAGACTATTTCTGACAATCAGCCAATGAAAACCCTGTGGATTTTTTTTTTAACCCTGTGGATTTTAAGGGTCCAATGTGAAACTAAAAAAGGAGATGGTGCAGGACTGAACTTTTCTTGTTTGATTGCTCATGGAATAGGTGCCCATCAGCTGGTAACAAAGTGAATGACAACTTCAAAAAGCTTTACGTTTATTTATGTCATGGGACAATGAAAATATTGCCAACATTAAATCATTGGTAATTGTATCAAAAAGAAAGGCCCTGCTTAATCCCTGCAAGGTTCTAGTTTTTAATTAAGAAACTAAGATATAGTTAATATTTATGGAAAGTGTAATCTCATAAATGTTCAAATAAATCTAAGTAAAGCAATCAGATACTATGTTCTGCATGCCTTATATTTAGGTCACCACTGACCAAGTCAATTTTGCTCTGCCTCCTTTCTCCTTGGTGCTCCCTGGCTTGCTTTCTATGAACGCTCCTCCTAAGTTTCCTTCTCTGAATCTTTCTCTACCAGGTATCTAAATATTTGAATGGACCAGGTAGAGTTGCCATATTAACAACAACAACAAAGTACATTGTTTATCTGAAATTCAAATTTAGTAGGTTTTCTTGCATTGCTTTCCCCAAAGCCACATCCATAAATTTTTATTGTAGGTATGATCCTCATGTTTACATTTTCAGCTTGGTCCCCAATTTGTTCCTTTGCTGGAACAGAAATATCAATGTCCTCTACCCAGTTAACCCTCTCCCATTAGTCTATGGCCTCACTATCCATGCAGTAGCCCAGCCAGTCACCTCAATTTCTGATACCCATATTCCCAATTCCCATCAATTGCTTCCAAAATGTAATCCAAGTCTGACAACGTCACATCATCTTGATTTCAGCAATTGCCCTTCATCTCCTTCCTGGGCCATGATGCCACTGCCTCATCAGTCTCCCCACATCCATTCTTGCCCCACGCAGTCTGATTTCTCCTCAGCAGGTGGGTTATTTTTACAGGAGCAATCTCCTGTTGTCCAGATTAAGCACTCCATAAAACAAAGTTTTCCAAAGTTAAATAGCTTGTGTCTTCAAAAAGATAAACATACGATTCATATACAATCCTTAAATTTTGCTCCTAGATTTACACACCAAGACTTGAAAACAGAGACTCGAGCATTTCCTTATACCCCAATACTCACTCTACCACCATCCCCAATAGTTCAAAGGTAGAATACATCCAATGGTTGGGTGGATTCATCAAGTGCAGTGCATGCTCTCAAGGGAATATTATCCAGTCATGAAGAGACATGAAGTTCCAGTTCTAGAAAGCATTATGCTCAGTGAAATGTCAGATTCAGAATAACAAACCAATCCCGTTTATGAAATTTCTAGAATAAGGAAATCCATTGGTACAAAGGAAGTTTAGTGGTTACCAGGGGTTGGGGCTATGAAATGAAGAGTTAAGAAAAAAAGCTTTCTTCAAAGATGTCTGACTTTATCACTTAATGCTGGCATAAAAGAACAAAAACATATTTAAAGAACAGAGGTTAATTTTCTTACAGTTCTTTAGGCGAAAGGCCCGAGTCAAGGTTTCAGCCATGTTGACTTCTTTTGTGTGCTTCTTGCCTAGATTCAGGTGTCTACTGGAGATCTTTGGCATCCCTGTGTTTGTAGATGGCTCTATATGTAGCATCTGCCTTCTTCCTTTCTGTGCATCTGTATTTATTTTGCATTTTTATAAGGCACCCTTGGAAGTGATTAAGCTTAGGACCCACCCAACTCTAATTGTGTCATTGTTGTTTTAGGTGCTATGGAATCAGCCTAATCTCATAATGACCTTCTGTGTAATAGACAAAACCTTGTCTGATCCTGTAGCCTTCTCAAAATTATTGCTATAATTGAACCCATTGTTGCAACCACTGAGTCAATCCATCTCTTTGAGGGTCTTCCTAGTGTGGCTGACCCTTCTCTGTGCATTCTTTCCTTCTCCAGAGATTGGTTCTTCTGATAATTGTCCAAAGAATCAAGTTAAAATCTCCCCATCCTCATCATTTCGATGGAGTATTCTACTGTCTTCACTTTTCATTGTCACACTTTCTCCTTGTCACACTCATGAGAATATTTGAGGGACTACGATCAGTATACCTTAGTTATTCAAGTGACATCGTTGCTTTTATACATGTTGAAGATATCTTTTTCAGTCCCCAATGCCATATGCCATCTCCTTTCATGGCTAGCCACTTCCATGGATATTGATTGTCCAAAGAGAATGAAATCTGGGTAGTAATTTCAATTTCCCCCCCAGAGACCATGATGTTGCTTATTGTTCTATTTGGGAGGATTTTTGTTTTTATTTATTTATTGTTTTTATTTATACTAAAGGCGATAGTCTTTTATTTTCATAGCGTTGTCTTCACTCTTGGCAGGGAAGATTGTGTCATCTGCATATCTAAGGTTGTTAGTGAATCTTTCTGTGATTCTAATGTCCCATTCTTCTTCGTATAGCCCCATTTCTTGGATTATTTTTTCAATGCACAGATTGAATAATGTAGGTCAAAGGATGCCAACCTTTTCCATTTTGAAACCATAAAAGTACCCCCTTGTTTGAATGACTGTATCTTGATCCATAAATGGATTTTGTATGAGCACCATTAAAAGTTTTGAAATACAGTTTTGTTGCACATTACTCATAATTTGTTAAGATCCACACAGCCAAATGCCTTCATGGAGTCAACAAAATATGGGTGAGCATTTTCCTGATATTATCTGCTTTCAGCTAAGATCCATCTGATATCAGCAATGATATCCTTCATTCCATTTCCTCTGATGAGCCCAGTTAGTATGATCTCATTAATGTAACAAAAATCCTTATATTTCCAAATAGGATTACTTTTACAGTGTATCTCATCCTCACTTATGAACACTATCATTATTTGGCATTGCACATGTAATAAAATTATACATGTAATAAAAAAAACCTGTCAGACTGTGATAGTTAGGTTTGCTGTCATCTTGGCTGGGCCAGGGTTCTAAGTAGTTTGGCAGTAATCTCCATAATGAGAACTAACACAATGTAATCAACTTCTTGATGGGAGCTAACAATGTAATCAACCCTATGATGGTGGAGTGCAGTCCCCTTGATCAGGTCACAGCCTTGATGCAATTGGGATAAAGACTTCCTAGGTGGATGGCCTGCTGTCTTTTATACAGCCTCTATGGGAAATCTTGTTACTTCTGCTGGGTCCCGCATCTGGTTCATTGACCTCCTGCCATATTGCCTGCCAATCCCAAGAGTCATCAGTGGACTGCTGACTTTCATTTTACTTTTCATCAGCCTGTAATCTTCCTGCTTTGTCTGTCTTCCTGCTTTCTTATTCTTCAGCCCCCATAGCTACACAAGTCTAGAGAAGCCTGCAGCTTAACATTTGATTCATGAACATGAACCAGATTGGACTTACCCACTTCTATATCCATGTGAGCATTTCTTGATACAAATCTCTTTTTGTACACATACACATGCAAATATCACTGATGTTTCTTCTCAAGAGAACCTAGTCTAACATACTGACTATATTGTATATTCATGACCAACATCTGGCAAGAACAAACAATGAGGTGTGAGGCAAGAGTAACTTAGGTTTTGATGGTTAAGGCAGTGTATCAATTTAGCTAGGCTATAGTTCTCAGTAGCTATGGAATGATGCAATTTTCCAGTTATATAACAATGGAACCATCATCCATTTTATGATCTGATGTGGTCATCATCATTCTTACATAATGCTGCTTTGATCATAAGGACCTTGTCTTTGGAATCTAACCATGTTGATAAATGAGGGGAATCTATCATAAAGCAAGAAGGAGGAGTGATTAGACTCCAGACAGTATGTATTATTGTTACAATCACACACACATGTATATCATCATAGCAGAAACACAAAGAACCCCCCAAAGTCTTAGTAGTAAAAATTATCATAGTAAAATGGTATGCAAAGAAAATAGCATAGAGGCCATAAACAATATGGACCCAACTGTCAAAAACCAGGTAGGTCAAAACAAGAATGGAAATCTGCACAAGAAACATTTTCAGTTGTTTTCTCTGAATGATGAGAGTGTAGTTTTTCCGCGACTTTTTTTTTTTTGTACCTTTCTTTCAGTACATCTCCAGTTTCCTATCATGAATCCGAAAAAGAAAGCCGGTTTTTTCGCAGTGGCATAGAATGGGTAGCGTAAGGGTAACCATAGCAAGAGATCATTGTAAAGTTGTGTTTGGGGAGGAAAAAACCTTCTCAAGGAAGATTGGCTTATACATTACTCACTCTGATGCTCTGGCCCACCCACACCCTCTGTCAGCAGCTGAATACCTCAAATAGGTATTATGAGTCCCAGTTTTCAACTGTGAAACAGAACCATAGAGCACAAGAGTGTGTCTCAGCATCTGGTGTGGGTATGTGTGTGGTGGAGACCCTGCGAGTGTGCTATTCTGTGTGCCTCCTGGGAGTGCTGGACAGGCTCCCACGGGCTGACCCATTCCAGCAAGAAACACTGTGGAGCAGCATTTCCCAGAAATGTCCCGGGGGCTCAGCTCAGGCCCAGCACTTCCTTTGACCATAGGGATCGACATTGTTCCTGTCCTGGAAAAAGGGTGGAACCGGCCATGGAAGCTAACACATCCTGACAGGGCTCCAGCATAGGGCAGTCTCTGTCCTGGGCCAATGATGGAGCCAGGATGGGGAGTGAGCTTGCTCCTCCTTCCCTTCCATGTTATCCTGTACCCCCGAGGCATTTGCCAGGAATTTGAAGGTGAACAGGTGGGAGATCTAGCAAACACAAATTTCAGGACACAAAATTATATGTGCTTTGCAATTCCGTTTACATTAAAACATGTGCAGCAAAATGCCATGGAAATTGTAGGTCCATTTTTTTTCCAGTGACTATCTTTAAATAATTCGGCGAGTTTCATTTCCCAAATTCTGATCAGTTTCCCAATCCAGCTGTCTACCAGTTTTACAGATGATGTCTGTAAAACCAAACTCACTGCCATCAAGGCAATTCTGACTCACAGTAACCTGATAGTGAGCCAGGGTGGCACAGTGGCTTATCTGCTGCGCTGCCAGCCACGAGGTTCAAAGTGCAAAACCATCAGGAGCTCTTGGGGAGAAAGACAGGACTTTCTACTCGGGTACAAAGGTACGGTCTCCGAACCACCCAGGGGCCATTCTACCCCGTTCTAAAGGGTCCCTGTGATGACAAGACGCCCGGCCCTTTTCATGGCACGCTCGTTCTTTCCTTTCTTTTTTTGTCTTAAGCAAACTTACAAAAACAAACCCAGTTGCCACTAAGTGGCTCGAGGCCATGCTGTTTTTTTTTTTTGTTTGTTTATTTTTCATATGAGAAAGTCGATTTTTCTTTTTCCTATTTTAAATAATCATTTTATTAGGGGCTCATACAACTCATCACAATCTGTACATACGTCATCTGTGTCCAGCACTTTAGTACATCTGTTGACTTCATCATTCTTACGACACCCACTTTCCACTTGAGCCCCTGGTATCAGCTCATTTTCCCCCCTCCCTCCCCGCTCCCCCCAGAACCCGATAATTTATAATTATTTTATCATATCTTACCCCATCCCACGTCTCCCTCACCCACTTCTCCGCTGTCCATCCCCCAGGGAGGAGGCCACTTGTAGACCTTGTCCTCTGTTTCCCCTTTCTCCCTCTCCTTCCCTCTACCCTCCCGCCATCGCCACTCTCTCCACTGGTCCTGGGGGGTTCATCTGTCCTGGGTTCACTGTATTTCCAGTTCCTATCTGTGCCAGTGCATCTCCTCCAGTCCAGCCGGATATGTAAGGTAGAATTGGGATCATGGTAGTGGGGGGAGGGGAGGAAGCATTTAAGAATCAGAGAGAAATTGCATATTTCATCGTTACTACACTGAGCTCCGACTTGCTCCTCACAGCCTTTCTGCAAGGGGATGTCCAATTTCCCCCAGATGGGCCCTGGGTCCCCACTCTGCACTCCCCTCATTCACAATGCCGAATTGTTAGAACAAAGAGTTCTTGTGCTGGGGGAGCACTTGTGTAGGGGCCCACTGTCCATCTGTTTTCTTAATACTCAACCTATAAATATATGTACATAGATCTATTTCCCCCTCGTCATATATAAATATATTTACATCTTTATATGCTTGTATTTACATCCTTTGCCTCCAAGTTCTTTCCTCTATTTCTTTGTACTTTCCTCTTGTCCCACTATCATGTTCTGCCTTCATTTGGCTTTTAGGCATTCCTCTCGGTTACATTGCCCTGGATCCAGCCCTGCAAGTCCTCCCACACCCTCCTTGACATTGATTTTGGATCACTTGTTGTTCCCTTGTGCCTGTGCTTGTTAACACCCTCTTCCTTCCTTCCCCCCTCCCCTACCCCCTTGTTCCCCTGATCTGCCATCCCGTTGTTCTCTCTTCTGGCTTGTTTATTCCGCCTATCCCTTCCAGGTAGACATGCTATGTACCATCACCAGACTGAGTGCAACGAAACGACAACAGAAAGTAAAACAATGTCTACAACAACAACAATACACACATATGCATACATATATAACCGTATGAATAGTTCAGGTTCTGTTTGTTTTCTTTCACGTGTGCTTTCCAGTCAAGTCTGATTGGGTGCCATGCCCCGGCATTGCCTCTATCCCTGAGGACCTCACTGCTCTGCTACCTCTACTGCTCTTGTGCATGCCCCCAGGGGCTGGCCTTCGGCGTGGTGAGCTCATGGTTGGCACAATTCCCGCCGTTTTTCTCCAGTGCTGTCCCCAGTGGTGTGATGGGTCAACGAGGAATGCTGTGTCCCATGGTGGGGCTGGCCCCGTGGTCATCTCCGTGCATTGCTGTTCCGAACAGGCACATTGTCCCCAGGGCTCAGAGAGCCAGGATGTGCTCCACTCTTTCTTTTTCTTCCCCTTCCCCCCTCATTGGCTCACATGTGCTCCGACCAAACCAGTGCCCCTTCCCCTCTTCCTGAGCTGCAGCTTCAGTGCTGTCCTCTGAAGTGAATTCCCCTTGGGGGAGGGTGGTGCTGTGCACCCAGTTGGTAATGGGGCCGGAGGTCACCCCGTTTTATATCACAGTAGAACTGACATAAAACCAAAAACATAAAAACAAAAGGCAAGAGATTTTCATAGCTGTTATTTGTTTGCTTTACTTTTTTAGAAATAGATCACCAGGCCTTTCTTTCAAGGTGTCTCTGGATGAACTTGAACTTACAACCTTTAAACTGGACGTTCTCTGCTGCTCTCCACTTGACACGAGGCTGAGAATGGAGAGCAAGGTCTGGGAGGGAGAAGGTCACCGGATCCACTACTGTTTACAGCATGACAACCTCATTTCCCAAAGCCCTGCTTGTGGGGCTCTGCTTCCTGGAACCATGCTGTGCTGCCGTGGCAGCCTCCTTAGTGGGCAGCGACCCAGTGTCCCTTGGGCAGGACTTCTGGACGCCAAGCTCTGTCTATCCCAGCAACATTTATTCTGTTGGCATAGTTAGCTCATTGATGCTCAAAAGGAATATTATGGGACGCTTGTGTCACAGATCGTTTAGGAATGTGCTTTTAGTTAGCTTTTGAGTTCAATGAGTGCTGAGAGGAAAGGCTTCATTTGGGTTATTTTCCTTTTTGCATTTTCTACCTTTTTCCCCCCAGCAGCTTAGTGTCTTATGAGCCTGTCTGCAAATGCAAGGGGACCTGAGAGTCATAGAGGGTCCTTGGCTGATGCAAATGGCTCGTGCTTGATTGTTTAATAAAAGTTGGCAGTTCAAACCCACCCAGTGGTATCACAGGATAAAAGGACTGTGGTCTACTTTTATCAAGATCGTAGCCACGAAAACCATAGCTATAAAGCTAGAGAGATGATAGATAGACAGACATACAGATGATAGATAGGATAGATCATCAACTCTAATTCCTGATGGCCTCCAGACAACAGAACCAAACGTTGGTGTCATTCTCTACATCTCTGGCAGGTTTGAGTCATCTTACCAAGGCTTTCTCTCATCCGCACGGACCCTTTGCTTTGCTAAATCCCATGTCCTCCAGCAATTGATGTTTCCTGATGATATGTCCGAAGAAGCCAATTGGACAGTGTTTTCTTGCGATCCATAGCATTTTCTCCGACTAAATTTCCAGAGTTAGATAACCAGGCTTTTCTTCTAGTTTGCCTTAGTCTGGAAGCTCTGCTGAAACCTGCGGCCCACTGGGAACCCTGCTGGGACTTGTTTACGGAATCATAGCAACGTACAAGCCACTCCCACACGAAAAACTGACAGGTTTGACATATTGCCACCTATATTGGAATATTTCCCAGATGCCCACACTGAGATTCTTGTGTGCGACCACACTAGTTCTCCCACAGTCTAAGAAGCAAAAGGTATTATCTCCATTCTATACCTAGAAACAGAGGCTCAGAAATATTAGCTGGACTTGCAATGCGGGAACATCATAGGGATTTGAACTCCTCGCAGGGGTCCTCAAATTTTTTTAACAGGGGGCCAGTTCATTGTCCCACAGACCGTTGTAGGGCCGGACTATAGTTTTTAAAAAAAACTATGAACCAATTCCTATGCACACTGCACATATCTTATTTTGAAGTAAAAACCAAAACGGGGCAAAAACACCGGGCAGGCTGGATAAATGTCCTTGGCGGGCCGCATGTTTGAGGACCCCTGCCTCACTGAATATATTTTTAAAAGATAAGCTTTCGAAATCACCACCCTACCTTTCTGAGTCCCATAGCTGAGATAAAAGGAACTTGGATCCATATACCTGGTGACATATCTTAGTCTTTGAGAACAAATCATTTTTGCAACCAGGGAATTTAAGTTGCAGCTCACACAAAGCCGTTATTAGATTCCCATTGCCTTTCAGGGTTTTCCTACCTCCTCTGATATTCAGAAGTCTTAGGGTTTTCTTTGAAGGGTGGACTTAAAACTGTGGGGGTTGGGAAGCACCTTAACAGTCATGGAGTCAGCCCTGACTCTCACCTAAGGAAGCCCATGCCAGGGAGGAGACCAGCTTGTGCTTGAACATCAGCTCACCTCCCCAGGGGCAGCTCGTGCTCACAAAAACTCTTCCTTCACATGGAGTTGACGTCTGCCTCGTTGCCTCACGTCCATCAAGGTGTAGATTGTCTCTAGGCGGCCACGTCTGTCTTCCTCAAGTGGAGAAGCTGACCTGTTCAGTTGCTTGGGTTGCGCTCTGCAGGGCTCCAGGGGGCGCCCTTCACCCAGACTCTGAACGGACTGGCAAGTAGCGTGGGCTGTGCAATGCCTCGGCTGTGGCCGGTCA
Organism: Echinops telfairi; assembly: GCF_000313985.2. Lineage (NCBI taxonomy): Eukaryota > Metazoa > Chordata > Mammalia > Afrosoricida > Tenrecidae > Echinops > Echinops telfairi. Next base: position 27,356,832 of record NW_022111372.1, on the reverse strand, counting down.
CGCTGCGCTTCATCCTGACTCTCAATCCTTCTGTCTGTTTCTACTTGGAAAGATATCCTTCAGAGCAGTTTAGTGAATGGCCGTGAGCTTCCAAGATCCCTTCTTGGGATATTCCGACTGTGCTAGTAGAGAGGAACATCCCTCATCATTTAGACATGCAGGTGCGCGCGCGCGCACACACACACACACACACGAAGTTAATTTCATTCAAGTTCAAACACAGGAGTTGGGTTTCGTTTTTTAACCGGGAGGCAATCAATCCATCGCCTATCATTTGATCCAATACCATTGAAAGGAGAGAAGGGGTATGTGTAGCGGTCTTTTGAGATTGTCCTTCAGAACTTCTTTTATACTCCAAGATAGAATATATTCTTTTTACGTTTTTAAATATCAATTTTGTTTATTTTTAAGACTTGGAGAACACTAGGAAAAAAAGTGTTAGTAAATACTTGTTTTCTGACCAATTTTTCATCTTACAATAAAAATGTTTAGTTTTTTTTTTTTTTTAACATTTATTAGGGGCTCATACAACTGTTATCCCAATACATACACTCATCAATGTGTAAAGCGCATTTGTACATCGTTTCTCAAAATAAAAAATGTTTAGTTTTTAAGCACAAGCTTTTTTCTATGCCATCAGGGTAAGATACCAGGGTGGCGTGAATGGCTTGCTCTTGGCTAGGAGTCCTGGTGGCAGAGGAAGTTTAGTGTTGGCGGGGCTGGGAGCTGCTGGGCCGCTGGTTTGAATCCATGAGCTACTTCACAGAAGAAAGAGGACCTTTCTGCTTCCACAAAGACTTACAGCCTCGGGGGCAATTGGATCCAGTCCAGCAGGGTTGCTATGTATCAGAATTGATTTGATGGCAGTGAGTGTGATTTTGAACTAACTGAATGTTTGATGGTGCAACACCCCCTACCCCCAGTGGCACTGAAGAAAGGTCTGGCAATCTGCTTCTGTAAAGATGACGGTCAAGAAAAAGCCATGGAGCGCAGGTCTACTCTCTGTGGGCTAGCCATGATTTGAAGCTGACTCAACGGCAACAGGTTTTTTGTTTGTTTGTTTTAAAAAAACTCATTTAGTCGAGGGGAAATGTTCGAACAATAAGGTCAGAAATTTAGGAGTCAATTGAGTTGCTTGATTTCCCAAATTTCTTAAAAACAAAGAAACAACTGCCATTAAATCGATACTGACTCGGGTAGCAATCCTGTATAATTTCCAAGGTTGTAAATCTCTAAAGGACCCTATGGCTTCTTTCTTCTGAAGAGCAACTGGTGGGTTTGAACTACCAACCATGCGGTTAGTAGTCTAATGCTTGCCTGGCAGTGCCACCAGGGCTCCAAATGTCTTAGGAGAATAGCTTTCCATCATGTGACCATTGTAAATTCTTCATCTTCCCGCCCCCCCAAACCATTTTGTTTAGAATTGATACAGATACCATAGTTACATAGTTGATACAGAGCCATTCCTTAGTTCAATTGCTACCACAGCAGCTTCACAGCATTCTTTTCAATATAAATTATTCTTGTCTTTGTGTGTGTGTGAGAGAGAGAAAGAGAGAGGAGAGAGAAAATGGAAGGACACTGTGAGAAAGGGTATTTGTACTCCCTCCCATAGTAAACACTTTTTAACAGATTATGAGCTAACATAATGTAATATCCTGTTTGTGTAAAATGTTATGTAACTCCCTCCTAGTTTTGTGCTGACGTTGTCCTGCTATGGTCGTATTATGGAAGCCATAAACTGAGGAGTATGAACTCTAAGGAGAGGTGGTTTTTCCTAACAAGAGCGCATTCTGACCCTCCAGTGGTCAATGGGAAGACGACTTGCTTGCATTATGGAGTTTTGGATCAAGTGGCAATTCAGTTCAGTGACCTTACTAGAGGCCTATAGGGGATACAGTGTTTTAACAGAAATAGATTATTATTATTGTTGTTACAAAAATATCCCTCTAGTTATATAACAAAAACAGCTTTGTGTGTGTGTTCTAAATACAATAGCGTGGTAATTATTATTGATGGTCCTATAATAATACTTGTATTTTTTTAGAATGAAGTCATAATTAAAAGGAAAGGAGACATATTTTTTTAAAAGCTTCCATTCAGTTAAAATGTATACCCACAATGTTGTAATTCAATGTAGAAAGGTTTTATAAAATAATTTGTTGTTCATATCTATAAAGCCAAAGAAATATTACCTTTAAGCCCTTGACAACTATGTTTACCACATGTGGTGACCGTATTAATAGTAAGCCTGACTGGTGTATGGGTGGAGGTCATGTATACGGATGGAGGTTGGAACCCCATGGATCACTGCACTGGTTGGCATCAACCTTGGGGACACCACTGGTGACATTTAAACACATGGGTATTGTGATGCTGGATAGAGCCAAATCCAAAGATAGCTCTGGTTTTGTGTTCTAAGTTTCACATTTCCCACAAGACAAGGTCTTCACTAACTAAGGGTTGCACCCACTCCACTTTTATTATTAAAACTCTGCAGATGCCACCCTGAGAAAAAAATGTTATGGGCAGCATTGGCATTGGGAAGCTTTCAGCCTCCCATAAAACTGACACTAACCCTTCGTCCCAAAGATGGGCTGGGGAACTCGCTGTTGAAAGGCCAGAGGAAATTCCCCAAGCTGTATATCTTTCTGAAGAGCTCGGTTCACCTCTGATAAGTTAGCAGGCCTGCAAACAAGCCTAATTCTCAGCCTTTTGACACAGGCAGTGGCAGCAAACAATACTCGGCAAGAACGTGTGTGTGCTTAAGATACATTTAAAACACATTCATTCTTCCTTGTTCCAAACACTTAAAAACATATTTTACTTTGCTGGCAAGAAAAGATATGGGGGATTTAAGGCTCAATAGTTTCTGCAGAGAACGGCTGTAATGTTGCAACCAAGGAATTCAATGCACTTCCCCTTCCTGACTTCCCCCAGGGACATCAGAGGTTAATAAGTTAATCTAAGCAGAATGTAGACTGCAATTGAAAATATATAGGGGTGGTATCTTCTTAGTTCAACTTGGATATGCCAGTGTCAAAACAATAAAACACATTAAAAAATGATCTAGGGCAAAAATAAAACTTTGGCCCCAGTTGCTATCCCACGGGCTCTGGCTCCTGTACAATTGATGAATACATTCATGTAACAGAAGGAAACTCTCCCTCAATATCTTCCTGATGGTGCATTTGAGCTCATTGTAGTGGCTGTTGGGTCAATTCATCTTATTGAGGATCTCCCTTATTTTCATGGACCCTCAAATTTGCCAAAGGAACACTAATGGTTTAGTAGTTACTACAAGTTAGGCTGCTAACTGCAAGGTCAGCAATTTGAAACCAGCAGCTGCCCCGAGGGAGAGTGACAGGGATTTCTAAACATTTACTCTCTCAGAAACTCAGAGGGGCAGTTCTCTCACGTCCTGTAAGGTTGCTGTAAGTTGGCTTTGACTTGAGGACAACGAGTTTGAGTTTCCTTAGTTGGCTTTGCCAAATGTCATGTCCTTTTCTGGAAATTAGTCTTTCTGGTAACATGTCCAAAGTAACGGACCGGAAGCTATGCCATCCTCACTTTTTCCCCCAAACCATTTTATTCGGAGTCAATCCATACATCATATCATTTGATAATTCAGTCCTATCAAGCAGCATTGTACAATCGCTACCACAATCAGTTTCAAAACATTTTCTTCCTTCCTGAACTCCTTGAGATCATGTCTCCCTTATAGCACCGTGCACCTCTCCCTCCATACCGCCCCAGGACTCTTATTCTAGCGATTGCCTCTATTGCTTCACCTCCCCTGGGTCTTATATTCTGAAAATACATAGAAACATACATAACAGAGAGTCAACGAAGCTACTGACAGGGACACAGTACAACAGAGTTAAGCAGCTTGTGAAGGACATGCTGGTCATGTTTCTTCTAAGACGAATTTGCTCATTCTTTGGGCACTCCGTCATGGATTCATTGTTTCCCCCCACCATCACCTGTGGAAGGCATCACTTCTGCCTCCCTTTCAACCCAGGTAACGACTCAGGGGAATAGCAGCTCTGGGAAGGTCGGAGGGCAGCAGTTATGAAACATGGCCAGAGGGGAATCGCTGCGCATCATTCAGCTGCCTCGTAGACAGGTGAGCGCCGGACAGCGGATCAGGAAAGCCAGAGAAGACAGAGTCGGCAAAGAGTATTCCGAGTGTACCACGGCCCTCCAGAAGAACCGACAAATGTGTCCAAGAGCGAGTAGCCAGATGTTCCTCAGAGGAGAGAAGAGCGAGGCTTGGTCACACAGACTTTGGATATGGATTCAGCAGGACCTGTCCCCAGGAAAGATACCGATATCATGGTTGGTCAAGTAGAGGGGCAGTGAAAGGGGGCAGATGGTCCAAGAGATGGATTGGCACAGTGGCTGCAACAATGGGCATAACAAGCGTGAGGAAGGGGCAGTGTTTCGTCTGTTGCATTGAGGGTCGCTATGATTTGGAATCGATGATGACAGCGCCCGACAGCAACAGCGGCATCATGAGGAAGAACTCAGGCTCCCATCATCCGAGTGCCCCTCCCTCCCGGCGGATACACACAAGTTACCCTTCTCCTCACCAGCCCCTACACACTTTGCTCACCTAGAGACTCAGCGGCAAACCACAGGGTGTCTAATAGTACACAGTAAAATACAAACCGACGTGTGAGACTTCTACTTCTTTTTAAAAAATAGTTTTATTACGGGCTCATGCAACTCTTACCATAATCAATACATACATCAATTGTGTAAAGCGCATTTGTACATTCATTGCTCTCATCATTCTCTAAACATTTGCTCTCCACCTAAGCCCCTGGCATCAGGTCCTCATTTTTCCCCTCCCTCCCCGCTCCCCTTTCCCTCATGAGCCTTTGATAATTTGTAAATTATTATTTTGTCATATCTTGCACTGTCCAACGTCTCCTTCACCCACTTTTCTGTTTTCCATCCCCCAGGGAGGAGGTCACATGTAGATCCTTGTAATTGAGTCCCCCTTTCCAACCCACTCTCCCTCTACCCTCCCAGTATCACCACTCACACCACTGGTCCTGAAGGGATCATCTACCCCAGATTCCCTGTGTTTCCAGTTCTACTTCTTAAAACTGGGGTCAATCCAGTATCTTAGGGAAGAACCTGCCAAGTGTGTCTCTTCTGGAATCCAGACATTTAATCAACGGCACTTGCTTTGTCAAGGTTGTGAAAAGAAAATGACTCTCCCAAGTGCCAAGCCTTTATTTTGATCTGTAAAGAGCTTCTGATGCCTTCATTGATGAGCAAAATGTAAAGATCAGAAATTCGAAGAGTAGAAAATAAGTCCATGCATGTGGAATAAGTGTGTAGCAGCTATTGGTGTGAGGAGACATTAAAAAGAATCCATATATATATATATATATATACACACACACACACATATATATACACATACTTTATATATGGGTGCTTTATATATAGGTTCTTTATATATATATAGGTTATATATATAAGGTTTTATATATATGTATATATATATATATATGCGCTACATGCTCAAGAGGAAAAGTTGTGCTTGAATTATGGATTGTTTTGAAAGTAGGATAAACATTGACCTCCCTATCTCCCTATTTACTAAGGCCCTGAAGCCCTGGTAGCACTGTGGAATATTCATTTGCTAACCACAAGGTTGGTGGTTCAAACTCACCAGCCTCTCCAAGGGAGGAAAATAAGCCTTATCTCTGACTGTAAAGATGTTTAGCCCCGAAAGCCCTATGTAAGCCACAGTGGGTCAGAGTCGACTCGCTGGTGGTGGGCTTGGAGGTTTTATTCACGAAAGTCAGTCTCTGGGTGGTTCCAACAGTGAAGTGCCTGGCTGATCTACTGAGAGATGCTGAGAGGAAAGGGTGGTGAGCTACACCTAAAATTCCAGCCATGGGAAGCCCTCCAGAGCACCAGTCTACTCAGACACACAGGAGACCGCCAGTCAAACTATGATGATAGATATGTATGTGTGAAAACGGTTACCATGGCAGTCTAGGACTTTATGTCCCAATAGGAACTCACTAGTTAATATATCATCACCATAGCATCTACGGACAAATAAACATGCTCCCAGAAATGATATTTAAAAAAAATCTGTGTGTGCCCAAACTAGCCATCGTCATAACTTCTTAGTATTATAACAAAAATATTTTGTTGTAACAAAAATACTAGCTCCCTGTTAATACCTTTTCCACAGCAGGCATTCATCTTCTCATCGTTTAGGAGGCTAGAAGTTTGAGTCCAGGGCACAGGCTGTGGGGGAGATTCTCTCTGTCAGCTCTGGGGACGGTCTTGTTGCTTCCCATTTTCCTCCATTTCTGGGCCACCTTGACATGGCATCCAGCTTCCTGTGTTTGTGTTTGCTTGTGGCTGCGCCCTGGCTTTTCTGGTACCATATGGACAGCTTGGTTTGCACATAGCCTAGGCATTTGGATTGTGGTGCTGGAGAAGAATATTGGAAGTGCCATGGGTGGCTGAAAGGGCAAACCCATCTGTCTTGGACGGCCAGAGTGCTCCTTCGAGGCAAGGATGGTGAGACTTCATCGCACATTCTTTGGGCACGTGGTCAGGAGAGACCAGTCCCTGGAGAAGACTCTCATGGTAAAGTGAGGGGGTGGGGGGAGGCAAAACAGAGGAAAGAGATGGATTGACACAGGCCTAGGAGTCATTGTGAGGCTGGGGCAGGATCAGGCAATGTGTCGTTGTACTGTGCATTGGGTGTCTCTGCATAGGAGCCGACCTGATGGCACCTACCAACAACAGCGTCCTGCCATGAGCCCATGGACACAGCAAAGACAACCCTATGCCATGGGTTAAGATCCCAAGACATATGTTGTAGGTACACAATTCACTCAATGACCCTCTGCGGGGATGGTAACATTAATCTTCCTATATTTTGTGCTCATGGGAGGTGAAAAGTACAGGAAGATGCCTATTGGACACATCTTACCAGACTCAGCAGACCTTCGCTTTTATCATAATCTTTTCGTTTGCTTGATAGGCTGTTTGTTTTCGTAGGAAAATGATGTAGCTTTGTTGAAACGGAGAAGATAAGGTGTCACTAGGAGAGAACACAGGCCAAAATTCATTCTGTAACCTCACCGGATAAGAGAAAACTGTCCTGGGTGATCCATGTCCTTCTTTCAAGCTCGGCTCTCTCCACTACTCATCCACTCATTGTTCAGTGCCTGGGAACTCCAGCCAGCCCTGTGCTGCTGCAAAGGACTGGGTGATGCACGGGGCCTGTGGGCCTTGCAGATCCCTCAGCACCCAGACCCCCAGCCTCCTGAGCACGGAGGACAGCTGGACCCAGTAACCGCACTTCTCTTTCCCGTGAGTGAGTTGAAATAAGAGCAGGAGGTCGTGATGTTTTATTCATGATATTCTTTGTAATGGAATCCAGAGTACCTCTGAAGGCTGAGTACTTTATTACTTGTTCCAGGCATTCCGCCCCCCTTGGCCCCCCAGAATGCCAAAAACATGAAGGTGGGCAGAGATAAAGAAGAGGTAGAAAGATGTGCACTGCCTGCCTGACTGGTGGCAAAAACATTTTCTGTTCCAGATCAGCCAGATCGTCACCAAAGAAACCCCTTTCGTGGTTCGTAAAAGCTGGGGAGGCTTCTTGTCAGACTCACAAGCAAATGTCACCAGGTCACAAAGGACCACGGCCATCTTTGGGCTCCGTTTAGACATGGACCTCAAACACAGAGCTGCATAAAGCAAGATGAATGTCTCCGTGTATCCCCAGCACAAGAAGAGCCTTTCAGGCAAATCTGCTGGGCAAGAAAAGGAAAGTGAAATGAGTTCACAGGGGTTTGGCCGTAGCCAAAGCTAGCCCTGTGTCCCCATCCTGAGTTCCCAGTTTCTACTATAGCTATGGCCTGCGTCTGTACTGAGCGCAACAACAGGGGGCCCAGAAGAGGGAGGAAGAGACATTGAGAAACAGAGAAAGTCCATGTGGCAACTGAAGCAGGCATGCTGTGTGTGTGTGTGTGTGCGCGCGCGCCCCAGCTCTGTGGGCCAGGTTCAGTCCCTCAATGAGCTTACTTTTTCTGTCTCTTAATATCCCACTTCTGGCACCTGATTGAATTAGCAAAAAAAAAAAAAAAAAAAGCACAACCATGAAGAACCTGGTTGTTCAAGTACTCAGGTCACAGACATTTAATCTGTTGAACTGTCAGAAGGTACAACTGTGAATATTGTAGGGCAGAAAAATAAGTGGTGTTATTAGGTGCCTTTCAGTTAGTTCTGGACTCATTGTGACCTATCTGGACTCAGATACTCTGTCTGGTAAGTAGTAAGTAGAAAAACACATTTCCTTGAGAAATAAGTGTTTTATTGGGAAGGAGGTTAATACACATGGAGACCACACACAGACAGGCTTCCAGGGAGTGGAGACATTGGAGTAGACAGCTTTATTGTGTGAAGGTGTGGCACCCACACAGGATGTGAGCTTGTTCCAGAGGGATAGGTAGATGCAGGCTTTTTTTCTAGGACAGATAAACTGGAGGAAGAAGTGAAGAAGCTGTCTGAAGGCCTGTGAGCCTGTCCTGCTCAGACCACAGACCACAGATCACAGACCACAGACCACAGACTTTACTCCATATGTGTAAATATGAGCGCTCAAGGCTGCTTCGATAAAACTTCAGATGAGATTTATGGTGAAACCTTTGACATTCCAGGGGAGAGATTTGTCTTCAAAGATTTGCACAAGGGTTGTGATGAGGAGCAATGTACAGCTGCCATGAGTCAGAACTGACTGGAGGGAAGTAACAATAGCAATATTTATCACAGTGGGAGGTTAATCTGGAGGATCAATAAATCAGAGGGTGTAACAAATACTTATATGCCCTGTGACATGTGCCACTGATCCACCTTAGATTTCAGCTCCAGCTTTGGTGGACAGCTCCCATGTGCAGGGACAGGGTCGTCTTTCAAGGGTGACTCCATTTCCCAGGCATTTCCTCATGAAAAACAAAAATAGAGAGACAGGAGTACTTTACCTCTCCTTGAGCAGCTTGGAAATGTGTGGGAACTCTTTAAGTATCGGGAGGTGTGATCATTCCTAGTCTCCCACCTTTTAGACGCTCCAAGGTGCATTCTGGAAGGCTCATAGGCTGTTATGACAAAACACACACGCAGAAGGTGGCTTTTACAAATGGAAATTTCTAAGCGTACAGTTCTGGAGGCCACAAGTCCAAATCAAGGTGCAGGCCGGATCAATTCCCTCTGGAGGCTTTAAAAGAAGAATTGGTTCATGACCCCGTCCTAGTAATAATTGTTGGCATTCTTTATCTGTGTAGATGCATCAGGTCCATTATCACAGGGCATCGGTCTCTCCCTGTATGTGTCCCTCTTTTCAAAGACCACTCAGAAAGGATGAGGATTAGGACCCACCCTACTCTGGTGTGATCTCATTTAATTTAATAAAAGAATAATCCTATTTTCAGACAAAGTGACATTCATGGGTACAGGGGTCAGGCGCACATCATTTGGGAGGGTACAAATCTAAAATAGTACCCCAAAGCCCCTGCTGTTGCCAGATTAGCAGTATCTGTCTCCCCTGCCTTCCTCTTCTGCTCCTTCCCTTCTACTTCTTACAACCACCTGCTTAATAGACCACCTGTTCTCACCCCCTAGGCTCAGGCTCCGCTTGTCAGGGAACTGAACAGAGACAGAGGAGAAGGATCCTGGAAGCAATGTAGTCAACCAAGTGACAAGATTACGTAGTCGTGTTTTCTCAATGATCAAGCCAAGTGAAATTTTCTTCAATTGAACAACATTCAGTTGTATACACCCTATAACATAAATATATCCGTGAATGTTTGTGTTCTCATAGGAAATGGGCTTATTATCTTTTCCCCCTCTAGAGGGCTTGTTCTTAGGTGCCATGGAGTCGGTTCTGACCCACAGTGACCCTATGTGCCACCGGGTGAAACACGACACAGTCCTGCATCATCCTTCCCATTGTTCCTGAACCCATTGTTGCAGCCCCTATGTCAATCCATCTCCTTGAAAGCCTTCCTCGTTTTTGCCACCCCTCCACTTTACCAAGCATGATGTCCTTCTCCAAGGACTGGTCTCTCCTGACAATATGTCCAAAGTATGTAAGGCGAAGTCTTGCCAACCTTGCCTCTAAGGAGCATTCTGGCCATACTTCTTCCAAGACAGATTTGTTTGTCCTTTTAAGCTGTCCGTGGTACTTACGATATTCTTCTCCAGCACCATCATTCAAACACATCAATTCTTCTTCGGTCTTCCTATTTCAAAGTCCAACTTTCAAATGCATATGGGACAATTTAAAATGCTATGGCTTGGTTCTGGTGTATGAACTATTGGTTGCATGAATGTTCTTCTATTTGATACAATAGAAAACTAGGAATCAATTGTCCTTGGGTTTGGGATTGGGGTTGGGGTTTCTACTTGCTCTTATTATATAAGCCAGTGCTAGCTTTCTCCACCTGGCATGCATGTAGAAAATGCATGCTAATGCAATGCAATGCTTCTACCATCTATGAATCAAAGTAGATTGTGATTGGAGGTGAGTGAGTCAAACAAGATAAGCAGATGTTTATGGAAGAGCCTATGTTGGATCCTTATGATGCATGTGAACTTAAGTGAGAAAGTTGATGAAAGTGAGTGAAGTTGACATGTGGCTTCTTCAAGCACCGTTTCTTCTGAGGTCCTCTCTGTTACAGTCTGAGTTCTGCTTTTCCCACCCACTATCCCTTATAAAGAGATACATTGAAGTCCTAACTCCTGTATCTGGGAATGTGACATTTATTTTGGGAAACAGATCTTCTCTTTGCAAATAGATATTAAGTTAACAAAGTCCTAGAGTAGGGTGGGTCCTATTCCTCATCCCTTCTGAGTGATGGCTTATGAAAGAGAAAGGCATGGATACAGATTCATACAAACCAGGAGCTAAGATCTATCTATAAGCAACAGAGCAGCAGCACTGATTGCTGGTAGCCACTAGAGACTGGGAGAGAGGTGTGGGACATTTCCTCTCTCAGAACCCTCAGAAGGAATCCACATACATAGCTGACACTATCATTTGGACTTCTGTCTTCCAGAACTGTGAGAATCCAGTTCCGTTCTTTAAAATCACCCATGTGGTGGGCTTGTGTTATGACATCCCTAGTGAATAAAGACTCACCCTCCAGCTTGAACTTGTTTTCCTTCCAGGTGATAAATTGATAAATGTAGCAGAAATGCCAATAGCTCTAGTGCACATTCAGCTTTACAGAAATCGTTTTAACATCTTCACAGGACTGGATCCACGGATTCTCTACAACCCTCCTAGATGGTTATGTACATCCAATGACCAGTTCTACTTTGCACATCAGACTATAGTTATTGTGGTTGTTGTTAGGTGAACTTGAGTTGGCTCCTACCCATAGTGACACAACAGAAAGAAACACTGCCTGGTCCTGCACCATCCCCACCATTGTTCCTATGCCCAGGCCCATTGAAACAGTCATAGTGTCAACCAGATCCTTGAAGGCCTTCCTCTCTTGCTGCCCATCCACTTTACCAAGCATGACGTCCTTCCCAAGGATGGGTGTCTCCTGACAACATGTCCTAAGTGTGTGAGTGAGATGAAGCCTCGCCACCCTTGCCTATGAGGAGCACTCTGATTGGACTTCTTCCATGATAGATTTCATTGCCCTTTTAGGAGTCCAGGTACTTCATAGTCCATGGAATGGACTATAGTTACAGGTTATCAAGGGTCAATCCTACATTTGAACAAAGTGCCTTCTGATTCAATCGCCTACACTACATCCTAGGTTGGAACCCATGCCCCAGACTGATTCTTTCTTTGTAACTTCCTGGGTAGTGCCAAAAGTTCGTGCTACAGTGATAATTAAAAGGTTGGTGGTTCAAACCCATTCAGAGGGCTATGGAAGAAAACCCTAGAAGTAGGCTTCTGGAAAAAGAGCTAAGAAAAAAACCCCTATGGAGCACATAAAGTTCACTCTGTAATGCAGGTAGACACCATACATCTGAACCAATTTGGTGGTAATTGGTTGAAGAGGCATAGGGGAGTTCAACAGAGAAAAAGAGGCTCCGTGCCCACTGTATTTCATATCCTGGCCAGGATTTTGAGCCACAAAGTATGGGGGTGGGAACAAAGGAAAAGAACTGGACTAACAGGTCAGTAAAGTCTGCTCTGAAAGCTGGCAAGGGTCTCTGCTTCATGCTCCACCCGTGTAATCCGGTGATGGAGCAAGCAGCTCACTCCCACGCAAGGGGGGGATGATGATCATTCCAGAGATGCAAGAGTGGCTGTGTGCATGGAGATAAGCAATCCCACGCACTCTCAGAGAGCTTCAGAACCCGTGTGGCCCTGCAGCAGCCAGGGTCACCTGCCTGTGTTGTCTACCCAAGCCCTTTCCTCCTCTTTCCTGAGCTTCCTGGAGATTCCTAGGGATATCAGAGGATACTTTCTCTGAGTCTGGCTTACAAGAAAGCTCTGCCTTGACCACATCCGTGATTCCTGGCAGGCCCAATGACATCATTTACAGGCCTGGTGCACAATAAAATTGTGGTGGTCTATATCCAAAATATTATGAAACATTTCAAGATGGTAACAGTAGAACATTAAACCAACCATGAAGCTTGGGGACCTGGTCAGGGACTCATGGGAGCTGCACAGGTTCCCCACCCTTGATTCCTACCTCTGCCATGTAAGGATTTGGACTCAGTTGGAGTGGAACCTTAGCTTCTGGTCTTACTAGCTGCGTGACCCTGGGCATATTTCTTTATCTTTCTGAGCTCCTGTTATTCAACCAGGGAAGGGGTAAGATAGTAGCGACCTCAGAAGGGTATTGCCAAGACTAAGTTAAGTGGAATGACGTCTAAAGTATCCAAGACTCCCTCCAGATACACTGAAGTCTTAACCCCACTTTCTCCTCCCAGGTTCTTCTACCTGCCAAGTAGCAGAAGAAGAAAGCAGGTATATGTTTGCAAGACAGTTTTACATACATCCCGGTCAGCATGTCTGTGGCAGGTGGTCGTGTCTCAACCTAGAGTGTGTTGGGGGAAATCATCCATTAAAGGGGGGGGGGGAATCAATACTACAATTAGGAGCGATCTCATCCTAGGATGGTGCCAGCTGTTTTAAAGGCCACTGCTACCAAGGGCTGCCTCTAATGGCATCTGCGGCAGGCTGTTCAAGTCATCCTCTCTGACTTCCCAGGATGCAACCTCGTTGGCCACCAAGGATACCAAACATGCAACAGATACAAGGTATAACACTCTCCTCTCCATCAGCAAGACAGCAGTACCGTTTCCTTAAGAAACGGCCCATATCCTTCCTCAATTGACTAAACTCCATCATGGGGGCAGCTTCTGTTCCGTGGCTCTCTTTGGGTTTCTTCTTTCCCATAGATAGGAAGGGAAGCATCTGGATGGGGCTGACTTCTTCGAGCAAGGAAGACACAAGAGCAATGGGAACGCCCACTGGGGCATTCTGCTTTAGGGAGGACTTGTACACGCGGTCCGGCAATTTCAGGACTAAAAGGCGGGACTTCCATTTTTCACCTTTGTCTTTGATTGCCATGGGCCTTGATAACCATCTGCATATGGATTCCATGAAGAAACAGAACAGAGGACTTCAAAACGGCTGTGGAAATATTGGATCAAAAGAGAATGGAATTTTCCCATGAACTTTTGGAAGCTTCCTTGTATATTCAGGAGCGGCCAGGGCTTATTTGACTTTGTATTGGGGGCTGCAATGTTTGATAATAATAATAGTAAAAATTTAATGCATCAAGAATGAAAAAATAATTTAAACTTCTCATTATAGAACTGTCCCCTAAATAAGTTGTCATTCAAATGTTTATTGGCAAGTGGAAAAGGGGTTGGGTGAGTAATACTAAGCATCCCCGCTCGGTTCTGTAATTCAGCATCCCCAGAGCCATCCTCCCACCTCTGGGGAAAGTCCCAAGTGAAGGCCTAGCTGGGAGTTGAAGGTTCAGTTCCTCCTTCAGCTTTCCTTCTTTCTTCTCCAGCATCACTCAGACACCCAGGGAAGAGCAATCACTGACAGTGTCTCTGGAATCCTCAGCCAGTCTGCCCCTCTTGCCGCCCCTCCCCCCTACACTTCCCTCTCCCTCTCCATGTCTGTGATCTCAGGGGGTTGGGGGAGCACTTAAAGTGATCCTTTATGCCCTTTTCTCATCTTCTAATGCTCAGGGGGAACCAGAAAACCCGTGCATAGATTCTGATGTCAATTCTCCTTCCTGGCTGCCTTAGCCCCTTCCTCCTTTCCTGGGTTCTTTCTATCCCTGAGCCTTTGGGGTCAGGGAGGCTTCATCCACTCCCCCCACTCTCTGATCAAAGAGCATGAGGATCTCGCAGGGGCCCATGAGCCACTGTGTGCCCCAACCACCTCCCTTCTCCTAACCTTGACAGGGGAACCAGGGAGGGTTTCCATCTATTCGCCACCACAGCAATAGGGCAGGTGATACTGCCAACCAGGACCCATCGCCCAATCTGGGTTTTGAGTTGCATTTCCAGGTGTCTGGTCATCTGGGTTTTGCTACACATTGAGAAGGGACTCTCAGAGCCAGGAAGCCTGGCCCGGTAAATAAGTAAGGGTAATTAAATCTAATGCCTGATAAATGACATGTGCTCATCATTGAGGTCAGGAAAGCATAACAGTTCTCACATCAGAGTGATGTTATTACAAGTGGTAGGGTCTGAGTCCTGACCCCCCCCCCCCCACACACACACACCCTTAGAGTTTGTGCAGTGACTACCACTAGACACAGGCTGCAGGCTGCATGGATGACCATTACTGTGCAGGTCCTGAACTACATTTAGGCTAAGAGTGTTGCCTGCATTTGGAACTGGTTGTTTCAGAATCAGCATCCTTTCCCGCAGAGATCTTAAAGGAAGAGGAACATGTCCCCTCGTCTGTGGCAGGGAGAGATCACAACACATTCCCATTTGTCAAGTCCTCTGTTAGTCAACTGTGGGCATGGCCATCCCTGTCCTGAGCTTCAAACTGCCTCCACCACACTCTGGAAAAAGACAAAGAATTTCAAGACAGATGTAATGTATTTTACTTTTACATCAAGTAATTCTAGCAACTACTCAATGTCAAGGCTTGTTATTTTTTCGTTCAAGTTGGAATGACCAACTGGACTTGAGCCCTGATATCCACAAGCATTTGACATACACGGCAGCATGCTTCCCTCTCTCCTCCTCTCCTCTTACGCTGCTCTCCAGGAACCAACCAATAGCTCTAAGAATTCATCTGTGAACTCATTCTGTGGGTTGGGGCTTCGATGCTTCTGGCTACTATTCAATAGGGCTTCGGGTGTGATCCTGGGGCATTTCTGTGTGACCCCCTGGGACAGACAACCAGAGGTCAGGGGGAACCTGCGTCCCTCAGTGAGCTCCGGAACCCTGACCTGGACACAGGCTATCCTTGCCAACTCAAGGTGTAGACAGCATGGTTCACATGCTTCCTTGTGTGTTTTTTACCTCAACAGCTGATAGCTTGGTTTAGATGTATAGACAGAAAGACAGAGAGACAGAGAGGTAGATGCCATCATGTTGACTCTGACTCCTGGTTACATTATGCACAGGAGAAGGAAATGTTACCTGGCGCTGCATCCTCCTCATTCTGTGCATGTTCGAGTCTATCGTTGATGGATAATATTGTGCCCGCTGGTCTCACTGAGGGTGCCCATCACATTTGGTGGCCATCAGCTTCAGAGGGGCTCCAACTGAATGGTTAGAGGTTTGGTCTACCCATAAGTGCCTCAGAGGAAAGGCCTGGCAATCAACCATCAAAAATTTCAGCCAGTACTAAAGCTGTGGAGCGTGACTTTCTATCAAAAATAAGGTTGCTATGAGTTGAAATAGACTCCTTGATGATTCCTTTGATGTCTATTTTTGGTGGCTGAATGATGTTGCTTGGGCAGCTGCTGTGGGGCCACCTTTCACTATGCAGTCACTCCTTAGTTTGCCACATAGCCGGTGGGCACCTGTGGCCCCCATGCTCTGGATCAGAGAGCTATGCAGAGGTTGGTGGTATGGCCCGTGAATATTTTTAGTAAAGAGACATGATTCCTATGCCCAAAGCATAGTCTTGGAATCACATGAAATGTGATTAAAACTGAAGGGAAGGGGACACAAAAAAAGTGGCAAGAGGAGGGTAATCAATGTTGGCATGGAATCAAGATCGTCCATTTTGCTGGAAAAGGGATCAAATGGGGAAGGAGGTAAAGTTTCCAAGATTTTAGTCCTGAATGACTAAGAGTCCAGTTTGCCATTTAGGCTCAGAAGATGATGCTAAGAGCAGGATCTGCACAGAGAAAGGGGAAGAAGCAAATCTGGGACATAGACTGGACAGACATTTGCCTTTGACCCTGGGGAAAGAGGTCAAGTCTTTTAAGCTATTACTGTCCCTATAATTTATTTATTTTCAAGGGAAATGATAATATAGAGAAGATGGGAAAAAGGAAGCCAAAGGAAGCCCATGAACACTTGGAAAGCGGAAGTAGGAAGAGCCAAAAAACTGAAGATCAGAGAGAAAGAGAAGAGGCTGGAGAACTCTGAATTCAGAAAACTGGAAGAGAAGAAACTTTTCAAGAGCTGGAGCCAATCAATAGTGAGGAGACGATGGCTTTGCAATGTGGAGGCAAAAATGGCCCAGAGGTTCCAAGGCAAATAGAGCCCTAAAATAGGGCCTGAAATGTGCCAAGAATAATGTTACAAGTTAATGTTAAAGGGACACCTCCATGGAATGCTGGAGGGGACGCCAAGGCAGGAATGAATTTTTGTCAATATGAAAGAACGAACAGAAGACAACTTGTGTTTATTATTGTTGCTGTGTACCGTTGAGTTGGTCCAAACTCATACCGACCCAATGTGACAGAGTTGAATTTCCCCATAGGGCTTTCTAGACAATAGTCTTCACAGGAGCAGACCACCGGAACTTCTCTCCAATGGAATCCCTGGTGGGGGAGAACAGCTCACCTTTGGTCAGCAGCCAGGTGCATGACCAGGGCATGAACACACACACACACACACACACACACACACACACACACACACACGGGTAGGATCTGTATTAGGGAACAACAAAAGATGTAGAGAAGACCATTGGTGCTAGGATGCTAATGTGAAAGCCCAGGTGGAAGCAGCAGGAGAAGAATGGAGATGTAGCGTACGAGGGAGCAATTGCTGAGTAAAGGCCTACAGGACACTCTGAAACCAAAAAATGCAAACTCACTGCCATCCAGCCGATCTCAACTCATAGTGACTCTGTAGGACAGGGTAGACCTGCCCCTGTGGGTTTCTAACACTGTGACCGTTTCTGGGAATGGAAAACTCCATCTTTCACCCTCGGAGGGGCTGGTGGTTTTGAAAGGGGGACCTTGCAGATCACAGTGAAGGTATAACCGCATCGTCAACAGGGCTTCCAAGGAGACCACAAGGGCGAAAGCAAGGGCCCAGATAACGACATTATGTGCTCAAATGAAATGTCTTATGGAAAAGGGACGGGAGGGAAAGATGATTAAGATCTGTTTGGAGGTAGAGGGAAAAGCAGACCGAGGGCTTGTCCTGGGTGCCCTCTAGCTTTTGGTAAAGAGGGAGATGACGTCATCTGAGGAGCATGGGGGTCAGGGAGAGGCTGGGATGGGGCTGGAGGAGGGTGGTGGAGGGCAGCTAGAGAAATGAGTGCATCAGAGTTAGCCTTCTGTTTATTCCTGGAAAAACCAGAGGATGGGGAGCACCCTTCCCTTAAGAATCCTAGCTGAATGTCATTCTATAGAACTAATTCTGGTATGAGAGGCTAAAGAAAGTGGAGGTGGGGGGGGATAAAGGAGAAGGCATAGGCATTTTTACACATGTAAACTTGCTCAAGCGCTATGAATGTCTGGGTTGAGGGGTCCCCCTGCCTCCTGAAAGGCTTGCATGAAGAAAGAGGTAAGATATAATTTGGGCTTCCTGAAATAGCAGGAGGCTATGTAAAAGCCTTTAAGTATTTGGCATTCTAAATTAACCAGGGAAAATTAGATTTGCATATGTGCTGAAACTGGAAGCAAGCATGCATGCTTAAAAGAAGAGTTCATGAGAATAGTTATTATTTAAATAACATGTGTTCTTTATTTACAAACTGTTTGCTCTTCTGCTGGCTCTGTGGATCCTTCAGCACAGGGGATGGACATTTTACCTGTTGCTTTTCAATGGTGAGGTATTCTGTCTATTTCTGCACATTTGAGGCTGAGTTTGGACACATGCATGTCTTCTTAGATGTGTGAGCTCATGGTAGCACACCCTACCCTCTTCTCTTACAACGGAGCTAATTGTGTGGAAGCCTTTGACTCAGCTACTCGTGACCTATTCCAGGAAAAGCGGCAGGGAGGGCCTAGCAGATAACAAATCTCCAGCTTAGGAAGAGTTGTTTCTGGAAACTGCAGGGCACGAGATAAGGTTTATTCCATGGGAGATGACTTTCTCCAATCCCACACTCAGTGATGTAGTGGGCTCTGAGTGAGCTGTGTACACAGGACTGATAAACTCTGCACTAAGTTAATTAAGAATTCTATTGCTTTAATAGCATGTTTCCAAAGACCAGCAACTAATGCTAGGATTTATTATGTGAATGCAAAATTTAAAAAAATGGAGCCATGTAAATTTTATAATGGGTGTTCTAAGGCCATGTTAAATCATCTCCACATTTGTTGATATCTCTGATGGTCAAGCTATGTTATATGAGATTACAGGACCATAGATATCTAATAATTCATAAATTGAATAAATAGATCATTTTATAACTGGAATTAGAGTTTGCAAGGTGACTTTAACAAGCAATGATGTCATTTGAGTTTCTTGGCATGTCTGAGAAGACCCTAGGTGATGCCTGTGGCTAACCTAGTGGACTGTTTGAGTCCACCCAGAGGGGCCGGGAACAAAGCTTAGCTGACCTGTTCTGTAAAATTAGTCATCAAAAACCTTAAGGAGCAGAGTTCTTCTGTGATATGCAGGGGGTCACCTGAAGTCAGAATTGACGCTATAACAACTGCTTTAACATCCCCGAGAGGAGAAAAGACTAAGTCTGTTGTATAAGTGTAGATGCTGAAACTCAGTAAGATTCGGTCCCACTCAAGAAAGCACCGTCTCTTGCGTAGGCTCCTTAGTGTTTGAATTCAAGACTCTAAATATTAAGTTCAAGTATTTGGTCACGATGCCCCATGTGTGCTGAGGTGTTTTTTTGTTTGTTTGTTTTGTTTTTTCCTTTTTGCAACAGGGACATTGGAGAAGCTATGTGACTGCATCGTTAGTTAGAAAAGCAGAACCAAGTGTGCTTCTAACACCCTGGCCACCCCATCATGTTACTGAAAGCAGAGGCAGAGATCTGAAATCAGAGTCCCTAAGTGCCCCTCCCTCCTGCTTCACAGTTAAAGTGTATCCATGCTCTTGTACCAATGTGAAAACATGTACATATAGACATGCCTCATTTTGTTGTGCTTAACTTTATTGTTCTTCAAAGATACTGTGCATTTTATAAAATGAAGGCTCATGGGCACCCCGAGTCAAGCAAGTATGTCTGTGGGTGCCTTTTCCCAACAGTGTGAACTCACTGTGTGGCTCTGTGTCAC
This sequence comes from Echinops telfairi, assembly GCF_000313985.2. Classification (NCBI taxonomy): domain Eukaryota; kingdom Metazoa; phylum Chordata; class Mammalia; order Afrosoricida; family Tenrecidae; genus Echinops; species Echinops telfairi. Next base: position 27,337,180 of record NW_022111372.1, on the reverse strand, counting down.
ATTTTGGTCATTCTTACAAGTCTTCAAACTGTTTCCTAGAGCTATTGCCCACTTAAGAGATGACAACATAGTGTGTCAATTTTAGGTGTACTGGGAAACAAACAAACAAAAACTATGTGGCCTGTATTATTGCTATATTAGCTTTAATGTGATGGTCTCAGATGGACTAAGTGGCCTCATGCACTTTTGGAAGTCACTTCAGTACTTGCTGGTTGTTTCAGGTTTTTAGTATTAGAAGACAGTACAATAAAGGAATGCTTGCCCGTGTCTCCTTGAACACACGGCCTGCTATGTCTCTGTCGTTCTTAGTTGCTGGTGAGACAGGTCTAACTCATGGCAAGTCCATGTATAGCAGAAAGAAATTCTGCTCTGTCTTGCATCCCCTGCATAGGCCGTAGTGTGCTCAAGTCCATGTTGAAGCCCTGGTGTGCTTCGGATCCCTTCCAACTAAAGGGCTCCTCTTCCTGGAGGGGATTGGATGTGTGTGTGTGTGTGTGTGTGTGTGTGTGTGTGTGTGTGTGTGTGTGTGTGTGTGTGAGATTCATAAGATCTACCTTGGTTAATTTTCAAAAGTCACTCACCAGGCTTTTATTTCCAGTCAGCTCAATCTGGAAGCTTCCCTGAAGCCTGTCCACCTGGGATGAGGTACTTGGAGTAGAGATAGAATAGCTAGCAACTCATAATGAGACACAAATTAGAGCAAGACAAATAACTACCGACAAGTAGGAAACGTCTTAGCAATGGACCTAAAAGGGGAGGGGTTCTGCTCAAGGGCCTGAAGTTTACCGAGAGAGTTGACAGACTGCTGGTGAATCTTGGTCCTACCGAGACTGCCCAAGGCTTCTTTCTGTCTTCATTATTGCCACGTAAACATGCGTTCGCTACTTCCTCTGCTAGGCATGACGTTCACGGCTCTTTTACCGGTGAGCTCATTAGCCAACATTCCGCAATTAGGAGTCATCCTGTCTGACTCTTTCCTGCATTAACAACGGACAAGTGGCAGGGGTGAAAGCTGACGTGCAAGGCAAGCGTGACGCTGGCTGTGCGGTGAAGGTTGGACATCCGCTTGGCTGGGCCATGATTCTCAGTGGTTTGCAGTTACGGAATGATGCAGTTAGCCTCCATTCTGTGACCCGATATCCTCCATTTTAAATAATGCTCATTCCCAAATCACAGCCTGGCCTTTGGAATTGAACCATGTTGCTAAGGGAGGAACTGGTGTGTTCTAAGCGCTCTATGTATATTAAATCCTTCTGTTGCACATGGGGTCTATATGGATCAGAACTGACTCTCAGGTACCACCTACCAATCCAAGCAATCACAGTAACAATAAGTCATTCAAGTCCAATGATAGCTGTCATTAAAAACCCATTTAGCAGATGAGGAAATCGAGGCACATGAAGTCCATATTACTTGTCCAAGGTCACACAGCTTGTGAGTAGATTTGGAATTGAATACTGAACAGTTTGGACCCAAACCCTTCTCTTTTAATGAATTTTATATATATTTTTTAATTCTTTTGTCTGTCTCTTTAATTTCTTTCCATTTGAGAAACGTTTTATTTTCAGTTTTAGTTGTCATCTGTATAGTTCTTTTTGTCACAAAATTATAGGTAACACAGCGTCTTCCAATTCCACATCTTGATTTTTCTTTTTGTAAGATCTCCATGCAAAGACAGACCTCCTTACGATCTGATCTTGACTGATGGAGTGGTGGTAACTGGGAGTGCAGTGATTCGAGAAGTTTGGCTTCATGCAGTGTTTCAACATACCATCTGCAGGGGACCCAAATCCTAGCATCCAAACTCTGGGTAAGTTCAATTTCCAAGTCACTAGGACCTTCCTCCTTTAAAATCGTTTAATCTATTTTTTTGCCCAGGAGGTCACAATTTCCACAATTTACAAATACTGTCAACAGATCCTTGTTTATTTCTGGAAACTGTGATTTTATATTTTTGTATACACAACTATTTATTTGGCTTTATCATTATTATTTCATCCAGCATTTCTATCACATTCCAATGCTACATTTCCTTGGTCTACTGTGTTACCAGAACTAGAAGTCTCAGGAAGGATTCTAGAGCCACCCTTGACAGGGCTTCAGGGAGGGTTTCCCATGTTCTGCAGAGGCAGCCAGGTAGGCAGAATGTTAGGTAACAGAATCACCTCTGTGACTCTCGGGGCGATGTCCAAGAGCATCTCATGGTCACTGCATTCTGCTCTCCACTAGTGCTTCACAGAGCACCTTTGTGAGATATTGATACACTTAAAAATAATTTTCTGTTTACGCACGTTGGAGTCCTTATGGGTTAGACCATTTTAAACATGTCTGCACTGTGAGATTTCTCAGAAAAGAAGAGGGAAGCAGTCGCCGTTAGCATCCCTCCTGAGTGTAAAGGAAGTAGGAAAGGACTGTGTCTAAACAGCAGAAGTCAACAGGGACATGAGACAAGAACCAGAAGTCCAGAAAATCTCTGAATCCAGGGCCAGAAAGAGGAGATTTTAATTTTTTAAAAAAGAATTGCCTCATTGGCCTGGATCCAAAGTTCTATCTATATTTCTAATTAAGCAAATATTCTCCCGACAAAAGTGGACTCTTTCACTTAGATCTAATTTAAGGATAGCATTCATATCGCCTGCATGATATTTACTTATGAATATCGTTGATCTTACCTTTTAAATTTGTGGATTCATCTCTGGCCAGATATCCTATGAGAGAATAGATTTAGATAATATTTAAATACTATCTCCTGTTCTAGTGATAGGCATCATCTCATTTATAATAATCAGTAACCTTTTATGAACAATGACTATATCTCAGATATACTATTCAGCACTCTTAAACAAAACAAAACAAAAACAACAACCCAAAACACCAAACTTACCGGCATGGCGTCAATTCCCAGTAGAACTGCCTGTGGGTTTCTGTGACTGCAACTCTCTCTGGGAGTAGAAAGCCTCCTCTTTCTCCTATGAAGGGGCTCTGGTCAGCAGTCCAATGGGGTCCCCACTACACCACTGCAGCCACTTCAACAAATGTGGCTGGCACACTTGAGAATCGTTTACAGAAAAACAAAACAGGACCCATAATGCACACTGCATAAAAAAATAATAACTCAAGAAGTTTCCACGACCAAAATGTAACACTTAGAACTATAAAAATCTAGGCAAAATCAATGGAAAAGAGATGGTAAATGACATTTTAGTAACTGCTTTTTATGTTGTGAATCTAAAGCATTCAAAAAAAATCTGTCTAGAGCAGACAGTAAGACAGACATGATCTCCTGATTGCACATGGTTGGTATGATGACCAATCACCTGAGGTTAGACACCCTCAGGTCTAGGCCTCTGGCTACCATGTGATAATGTGAAGATCATTTCACTTCTTTAGGTTCACTTTCTCATCTGCAAATCAGGGATTTATCCTATCTGGCCACCTTGCTTCTTTCAGACCATTGGACTGTGGTGGGTTGTGTGCTGCTACGATGCTGGAAGGTATGCCACGGGCATTTCACTTATCTGCAGGGCCACCCATGGTAGACACGTTTCAGCACAACTTCGACACCAGGGGTTCTCAACTGTGGGTCGTGACCTCTTTGGGATTGAACGACCCTTTTACAGGGGTCACCTGACTCATCACAGTAACAAAATTACAGTTATGAAGTAGCAACGAAAATAATGTTATGGTGGAGGGGGGTCACCACAACATGAGGAACTGTATTAAAGGGTCGTGGCATGAAAAGGTTGAAAACCACTGTTCTAGACTAAGACAGATTAGGAAGATAGGACTGATAGTCTGTTTCTGGAAATCCACCAATGAAAATCCTGGGAATGACAGTAGAATATTATCTGATATGCCAGAGGATGAGCTTCCAGGTTGGAGGGCAACCATAGATGGAAGTACAGCGGCAATCATGAGGGTGGTGTGGGACAGGGCAGTGTTTTAATTTGCTGGCTGTGGGATCATCAAGAGTTGGAGGTGACGTCAAGGCTACTAACACATGACCAACACCTGGCACCTCCACCCCGGGAGGGGGTCATGATAACATATGGGGGAGACCATTGTAAACGGAAAGTGCTATGATACTCGTAGGGTATGACTGCTGTCACTAGTACATCTCTGTTTTCTGTGTTTAAAATTCCTGATGTTTATTCGGATTTGGGGGAGAGTTAAGTTTGGGGGAGTTTGTCAGAGGACAGTACAACCTGCGCTCGCTCTGGACGGAAGGTGCAAGGTGGCTTCTGATGATTGAGTGTCTAGGGATTCATGATGCTGAGGAATGGCCCATCCCTGCCGTGAGGACAATTGTGAGGATAGCACCAGACCAAGTGGCCTTTTGCTTTGTTGTTTACAAGAACTAACAGTAGGAATGGCCCCACAGAAACAAAGAACACTATCTCTAATCCACAGACCAGAAGTGAGAACTTCCTTCAAGCAAGCTACTTTAGTCTGAAATGACTGGCCTTGCTCTTAAAGTAAATTCTAATAGCTTTTATTCCAAAATGTCTTGAATAAAAATTTGTCAATGGAAAGGCTGCTTTTCAAGAAACATTACATATTTTTAAGGATTTCCCTTGGTGATGACTTTTTTTTTTTAATTTGGAAGCATGCTGTACTTCACTTTATTTACAAAAGGGAACCCAAACAAGTCTGCCTGTTCTGAATCTGCCTAACAATTTGGGCAATAAATATTTCGGTATTTGTTTTCAAAGGCCATCTGAGTGGTCAGACATGTTTGATTTAGGCTTAGTTCCCTTGGAACAAATGGTGGCTGCATTTCCTTTCCTCTTACGCTATCATGTTTTTCCAAGAACACTGGTGCCCTCCCTGAAGCCTTCCCACCCTGCTAGCCGGCCCCTCCACCCCTAAGAATCAACGTCTCTGGGAAGCATTATGGCCCATGTGTACAGAGTGATGGGAAAACCTAAGGTTATGAGAAAAGGCAAGTTCTGCCCTGAATCCGGCCTCTGTTAAAAGTCTCTCTAGTCCAGCCATCCAGTCACCCACTAGCCTCATACTCAGCACTGGCCCTGGGCTCAGCTGCCACCAGCCAGACAGGGTCTTTCCTACTGTGGGGCATATATTGCCTGGAGCAGGGAAACACTTAGCAGGCAATCACTTCTTTCTGTATTAGGAACTTCCTAAGGATCCCTGGTAGCATAGTGATGATGTGTTGGCTTGCTAACTACTAGGTTAGCAGTTGGAAGCCACTAGCCAGTTCCACTGGAGATAGATCAGGCTTTCCCATAAACAGTTACAGTCTCTGAAACTCACAGGGATAGTTCTACCCTGTCCTGTAGGCTCATTATGAGTCAACATCAACTCGATGGAAGGGAATTTGTGTTTGTTTTGGTAAGGTACCTGGTGAGTTGGCTGCTGAGAGTTCAGTGGTTCAAACCCACCAGTGGCTCAGTGGGCTCTCTAAAGATACACCTGGCCATCAGCTCTGTAAAGATGACTCTAGGAAATGCTATGGAACCAGTCCTACTCTGTCACAGGGACTTGCTGTGACATTGACTCCACAGTAGCTAACATCAACAGAAACTTTCTCGGGCCTTTTGAAGTTTCAGTTTGCATGCAAATTTGGGGGAGAAAAACCAAGATCATGCAGTTCATTCTGATCCAGAGATTCCCCATTTGTTTCAGAGTAGAACTGTGCTCCCTGGGATTTTTCAATAGCAGAGTTTTGGAAGTCAATCACCAGGCATTTCGTTGGTGGCACTTTTGGGTGGACTCAATCCTCCACCCTCTCCCTTAGTGGCCAAGTGTATTCACCGCTTGCTCTCTTCTTGGGAAGAACTCTTTCATGGACACGGAGTCAGTGGTAATTCACAACCACCATCTGTGGGCTTCCAAGACTGTACCTGTTTACGAGCGTAGGAAGCCCAGTCTTTCTTCCCTGGAGCAGCTGGTGGTTTCAAACCGCCAAACATGCTGATCAAAGCCTCACGAGTAACCACTCCACTACCCGGGCTCCTCCTTAGGAAGAAATGGGGTCCAGAATAGATTATTTACCAGAGGTTTTGTCACAGAGAGATAGCGTGTGAAGAAAAGGACCATTTGCTCTTGGGAGAATAACACCATTGGGAAAGGTGGAGGGAGTTCTAGCTATTGCAAGGGAGAGAAGAAAGCAAACTAAATTTGATTTGCACATAAGCAAAAGTGGTGAAGAAAGCTGATGGTGTATGGCTATCAAAAGATATAGCATCTGGGGTCTTAAAGGCTTGAAGGTAAACAAGCGACCATCTAGCTCAGAAGCAACAAAGCCCACATGGAAGAAGCAC